>NC_136070.1:143686640-144286640 GCF_964261635.1 Lissotriton helveticus | reverse complement strand
TTATCCATAAAGTCACTTGCCGAGATGTTTTGCATGTGTATACCACTTTTCAAGATGTGGTTCACTGCATATGACAGTCCAGACAGATCGCTTTCAAACAGGAGATGAAACAAATAGGGAATACATTGTCGAAACCTAGCATCTCCTGCATACAATCGCAAAGTCCGGGATTCAGAAGCAGGAATTTGATGAGGTCGCTCATCATATCTTCCTCCCTGACCTGTTGGAAAAAGCTGTGGGAAACACCGAGCTTCCAAACTTTCCTCCCAAACACTAATGGGACTCCCTTTGGCTTGTTTCATTTGAAACAACTCAATAGCATTCCCCATGACTTCCTTGGAATGCAAAGGATGAACACTATAATGTTCATATATTTCTTCACTAGTAGAGGGTTCTACTTTCTCAATTTGACCAGCACACAAATCGCTATCTTCTTCCTCACTTACTTCCTCTTCTGCAACATATACATTCTTATAGTACTTATTATTTTTTTTCAAATACAATGTTGCCTTTTTGACTTTCCTAACATCCACTAAATCTTGCCATATTTTCTTATTCTTTGTCGGAACCCCATTAACTAAGATAACCAGAGGTTCCTCTTCCACTTTTTCTACTCCAATTGTGTTAATGTTTTTCTTCAAATCTAGAGGCAAATAAACAACTCTTCCCTTTAATCCTCTCTGTAAATCTGATGGAGGCAATTTCCCTGTCTTTGGCTCCATTCTTACAATAGCCTGAAAGGGATGGATACTTTGAATCAAAATAGATTCAAAAGTATTTAAATCCTTCAATTCAGAAGGAATCTCAACCAATTCCAGATTATTATGAACTGCTCTAGCAGGCATCTGGTTTTGATTTAATTTGTTACAACAATAAGTACACACACGTTGATCCGATCCCAAATCAAAACAATTTTCTACCATCAAGTATGTTGTGAAATCCTTCCATTCACTATTATTTTCCCTTTCACTTTTTGCATATAAATCCACTAACTTAGTCTGATTCTTATAATAAGTGCGTCGACAACACACACAAGTGAAATTAGGCCTCTCACTTGATTTCACCTGAAACGTCGCAATTTCCCTCTGGAAATTATCTGTACTGGAAACCTGTACACTATCTTCCACATTACCCTCTTCTTCTTGGTCAATTTCAACATTCTCCTCTTTACTTCCAAAGTAACAAAACTCAATTTCTGCACAAATATTCTTCACATCTACTTCTGAACCATGCAAAAGAGCAGCGCATGATTGTTTAAGCATAATTGCTGGACTCTTAGCATAATACAACATTCTAACTAATTTCCTCACTTTATTATGATGCACTGCTAGCATCCTGAAATGATGAAAAACACTCTGGCATACTCTCCTGGAAAGACAAGCCAGTGAATGACCATGCAAACCTGACACTTCTCTCACTCTGCAAGGATCTAATTCTTGCAACAACATCATTTTCTGCTTCAAACTTTTCTTATTAAATGTCCTTACAAAATCACAAAGCAAATTGATGGAATCCTGTCGTACACTGCAAATACTACTACACTTCCAGGTGTACACAGGACCCTTAGGACGTCTTCCTAAAACCTCATTACCTAACACCTCTTCTGTCTCTGTTGTCACAAGTTTTTCTTTTTCAACTGGACAACCATCTTTCACCTCATAAGCTCGACCATTGGTGTCAACTGCATGCACCAAATCATTATCCTGGAAATAACTCTCCTCATTAAAAAATGCCTCACAACTTGAACTATGCATCCATTCTCCGGAAAAAACTTCACAAAAATTACTACGATTAACTATTCTCTTCCATCTACTATTTCTTTTGAAATCATAAATTGCCTTGTTTAGCTTCCTAATTCTATTGATTATCAAAATAAATAACTTACGTTTAATTTCAAATGCCTGATCAATAACTTTCTCAACTTTTTTTTTTCTCTTATAAAAAAACACTTTCTGTTGACCTTTCTTAATATTTTTTAACAAATTGCCAATTATCCTGTTGCGGAACATTCGTTTACGAATGTCCCTAAACTGTTGTTTCCTTCTACTATCATGCACAGAGTTATCTCTTGCTCTAGCAGTAACATTTTTCATTGGCCTTTCCTTTCCGTTTAAATTGCTTCTCTTTTTCTGGACTGAAACATTTTCTGTAGTAATACTTTTTTTACTACAAATATTACTTATGAATGATTTCGTGGTCTTACCCGGTGCTTTCTTGGTGACTTGACAACTTTTTTTGTAGAGGACTGCTGCAGTATTTGATACACCTGCTGTCTTTGACGTTTTGTAGCCTTTCTAATTCGAGCCTTAGTTGGCATTTTCAAATTTTGAAATGGTCTGCAGTTGAATCTGTGGTAAAATATAATAAAAAATGTTATTAACCACTATTACCAAACAGTAAATCAATAACAGTCGTCGAAAACTTAACACACTACTTGACATTTTTACATAGAATATTTTTTAGTGCTTTGGCAAATTTAGAATAGACAAATAGCAGAAAAGAAATGGAATTCTTCTTCATTTACCTGTCCTGTTTTATATGTGAATCTGATCTAATTTTATGAGCATATTTTAATATTTTATTGAAGACACTACACATAACCTGTTTTTGAAGGTGTGTTTAATTTAAAATGAAACAGTTTACATTTTTACTTTTCATTTATTGTAAATTTTAAAAATAAATGTTTATAGTTCCATAGGCTCAAGCAGGTCAGCTTCCCACCCTATGTCATACAATTCTGACAAATCTGCATCCTCATCATGTTCTTCTTCATCCTCAGGATTTAAATCATCCAAGGGATCTACTTCCACTGATGTTTCAATTACGAGTTCAATGATGAGGTCGAGATCAACTGATTGCTGATTGTCGCTCATGTTGATGTTGTCGTTATCTTTAAAGAAAGATAACAACAATGAGATGTTGCAGAGTAAGAGACAAATCTCAGAGATTATAATAGTAAAATTGTTTAACAAGAGTAATATTTTGCAGCTATTATTTAGCCATGTCCAGCGATGCTGAGGAGGTGAGGCCTATGTCCAAGTTTTCAGTGAACAGGACTCATCTCTTCTTAACCTTGGATAAGCCTCACCGACTCTGTGTCCCCTGCTCATACTTAAATGTACAGGGGCAGATTTATGCTAAGTGGCGCATCCCCACGGATGCACCAGTTAATGTGCACCGCTGCTCTGCCAGCCATAGTGTGCCGAATTTACATTGTGGAGCACCATTGAGCAAAAACAGCACATATGCGTCACGCATCTGTGCCGCAAAAGCAGCACATTGCAGGAATCACGTCATAAGCGCAACATGTCTACTGCAATGCACAGGAGGAACCCTCACATTGCATGGTGCATCACTTCTTATGCCTGTTTCAAACAGGCGTAAGGATTTGATTCAGCAATGCTATAAAGCTGACTCAGTGAAATCTTCTAAATTTCACTGTGTTAGTTTTACAGGGCTTTCATGCAAATTAATGCATACCTTGCAACAAAACACCTATATGAAAACTGACCCAGGTTTCATGTGGCACAGGACTTTACAGCATGACACATCTGCCTAGATGCATCAACTTGTAAATATGTCGCCACATAGCAAATCTTTTGCACCGCCGCTGCGTCACAAAAGTGACGCACAGTGGCGCAAAAGAGTCATACACCTATCATAAATCTGTCCCTAACATGTTAAATGATTGATTCAGGATGACATTAAGGTGTGGCCTATCCAGAGGTTTATTTAAGGTGAGGCCTACTCAGGGTTGCAGATTAAATTTACGCTTGTTGAAGAGTATAGAGGAGATAATACATGTGAAGACCTACCAATGAAGTAAGTCATGTCCACTTCACTCTTGAACAAAGGCCAGACCTCTTCTGTGTCCGTGGACAGACCTAAACCTCATCTGCACAATGTCATTCGTAAACTTAGGAAACACAGGTGATGTAATTGAAAAATGTGGAGTTTCTTTTCCTCATTTCACAATCACATCACTTGTGTTTCCTTTGCTTAGGTATCTCATAGTGCAGATGGACTCTAGCATATGAAAGAGTACACATAAGCTGAGCAGTGTATACAACAATTTTGACATTTACGGAAGATTCAGCTTCTTATCTTGTTGGAGATGAAATGAGGCCTGTCTTGCAACATGGTGCATGTTTTACATCACTGCTGCATCGGTTTCATGTGGCACGGGACTTTACAGCATGACACATCTGCCTAGATGCATCAACTTGTAAATATGTCGCCACATAGCAAATCTTTTGCACCGCCGCTGCGTCACAAAAGTGACGCACAGTGGCGCAAAAGAGTCATACACCTATCATAAATCTGTCCCTAACATGTTAAATGATTGATTCAGGATGACATTAAGGTGTGGCCTATCCAGAGGTTTGTTTAAGGTGAGGCCTACTCAGGGTTGCAGATTAAATTTACGCTTGTTGAAGAGTATAGAGGAGATAATACATGTGAAGACCTACCAATGAAGTAAGTCATGTCCACTTCACTCTTGAACAAAGGCCAGACCTCTTCTGTGTCCGTGGACAGACCTAAACCTCATCTGCACAATGTCATTCGTAAACTTAGGAAACACAGGTGATGTAATTGAAAAATGTGGAGTTTCTTTTCCTCATTTCACAATCACATCACTTGTGTTTCCTTTGCTTAGGTATCTCATAGTGCAGATGGACTCTAGCATATGAAAGAGTACACATAAGCTGAGCAGTGTATACAACAATTTTGACATTTACGGAAGATTCAGCTTCTTATCTTGTTGGAGATGAAATGAGGCCTGTCTTGCAACATGGTGCATGTTTTACATCACTGCTGCATCGGTTTCATGTGGCACGGGACTTTACAGCATGACACATCTGCCTAGATGCATCAATTTGTAAATATGTCGCCACATAGCAAATCTTTTGCACCGCCGCTGCGTCACAAAAGTGACGCACAGTGGCGCAAAAGAGTCATACACCTATCATAAATCTGTCCCTAACATGTTAAATGATTGATTCAGGATGACATTAAGGTGTGGCCTATCCAGAGGTTTGTTTAAGGTGAGGCCTACTCAGGGTTGCAGATTAAATTTACGCTTGTTGAAGAGTATAGAGGAGATAATACATGTGAAGACCTACCAATGAAGTAAGTCATGTCCACTTCACTCTTGAACAAAGGCCAGACCTCTTCTGTGTCCGTGGACAGACCTAAACCTCATCTGCACAATGTCATTCGTAAACTTAGGAAACACAGGTGATGTAATTGAAAAATGTGGAGTTTCTTTTCCTCATTTCACAATCACATCACCTGTGTTTCCTTTGCTTAGGTACCTCATAGTGCAGATGGACTCTAGCATATGAAAGAGTACACATAAGCTGAGCAGTGTATACAACAATTTTGACATTTACAGAAGATTCAGCTTCTTATCTTGTTGGAGATGAAATGAGGCCTGTCTTGCAACATGGTGCATGTTTTACATCACTGCTGCATCGGTTTCATGTGGCACGGGACTTTACAGCATGACACATCTGCCTAGATGCATCAAGTTGTAAATATGTCGCCACATAGCAAATCTTTTGCACCGCCGCTGCGTCACAAAAGTGACGCACAGTGGCGCAAAAGAGTCATACACCTATCATAAATCTGTCCCTAACATGTTAAATGATTGATTCAGGATGACGATAAGGTGTGGCCTATCCAGAGGTTTGTTTAAGGTGAGGCCTACTCAGGGTTGCAGATTAAATTTACGCTTGTTGAAGAGTATAGAGGAGATAATACATGTGAAGGCCTACCAATGAAGTAAGTCATGTCCACTTCACTCTTGAACAAAGGCCACACCTCTTCTGTGTCCATGGACAGACCTAAACCTCATCTGCACAATGTCATTCGTAAACTTAGGAAACACAGGTGATGTAATTGAAAAATGTGGAGTTTCTTTTCCTCATTTCACAATCACATCACCTGTGTTTCCTTTGCTTAGGTATCTCATAGTGCAGATGGACTGTAGCATATGAAAGAGTACACAGAAGTTGAGCAGTGTATACAACAATTTTGACATTTACAGAAGATTCAGCTTCTTATCTTGTTGGAGATGAAATGAGGCCTGTCTTGCAACATGGTGCATCTTTTCCATCACTGCTGCATCGGTTTGATGTGGCACGGGACTTTACAGCATGACACATCTGCCTAGATGCATCAATTTGTAATTTTGTCGCCACATAGCAAATCTTTTGCACCGCCACTGCGTCACAAAGGTGACGCACAGTGGCGCAAAAGAGGCATACACCTATCATAAATCTGTCCCTAACATTTTAAATGATTAATTCAGGATGACGATAAGGTGTGGCCTCTCCAAAGGTTTGTTTAAGGTGAGGCCTACTCAGGGTTGCAGATCAAATTTACGCTTGTTGAAGAATACAGAGGAGATAATACATGTGAAAGCCTACCAATGAAGTAAGTCATGTCCACTTCACTCTTGAACAAAGGCCAGACCTCTTTTGTGTCCGTGGACAGAGCTAAACTTCATCTGCACAATGTCATTCGTAAACTTAGGAAACACAGGTGATGAAAGTGTTTTTTTAAAGCCTTTGCACCATTTTTGGGTCACTTTTTAACATGGCTATGTAACTCAAAGAATCAAAATCAAATTTTGCCAAGCACAGGTGCGAGCATATTTACAAGGAATTTGCACCACGGGGAAAGGTCTTAAATTAAAATGGGAAAAATAACATCAGAGACACTCAAATGCCTTATAAATATGCCCCAAACAACCTATGAAGCTCTAGCAGTGCATATCCAGAAATGTAATTGATTTCAAAAAACGTTTTTAAACACAACATATAAATCAATTGTATACGTACATTCATGGGAAAATGACTTAAAATGTCCTTAAGACACATGAAAGCGTTTTTTGATTGCCCTTGCACCATTTTTGGGTCACTTTTAACATGGCTATGTAACTCAAAGAATCAAAATCTAAATTTGCCAAGCACAGGTGGGAGCATATTTACAAGGAACTTGCCCCACGGAGAAAGGTCTTAAATTAAAATGTGAAAAATAACATCAGAGACACTCAAATGCCTTATAAAAAAGCAGACACCATTATTTCCTTGTCATAAATTTTAAAAGCATTCCTTTTCCTCAAAAACGATTTTCAAGTCATAATTTGAAAACACTGCACAGCTCCTATGTACAAAAACACCCTGTCAGTACTAATACTTCACATTATCTCCAATTACAATTTCTCAAAGAAACAAAATCTATTTGTAAAACACTTGAGACAAAGCAACATTTTAAAAACACAACTTTCTTCATAATTTTCTCCTTAAAGCATACTATTCTCTATCTAAATTAAATAAATCTTTTCTCACCTTAGCAAATACTTTATGAGTTTCAAAACAGTCTCAGAAATACACCAATTTGTCTTCAGCAGAACAAAGGGTATGCACTCCAGAGGCTGCAGCTATAGAAAGCACAGAAATGCTGTAATTCATCACACATATCTCTCATGTCACCCAATCAAAACTCTTCCCTCACTTTTTTCAAATCAAAACCCTTCCCCCCTCTGCTTTCTCTGCCTTTTTTGCATAGCAACCACCTCCTGGAAGACCTCTGGTGTTTGCAAGTTCACACAACAATGTTTCAATTGAACTCTGAACTCTCAGTGCACCTGCGTATTCAGTGCAATCTTTCATTAAATGATTTTTTCTTGACCATTCAAATTACATCTTTCAAAGAACTCATCCATGCACCCTAACTTTCTGTTTTCAGCAATCAAAATCCACCAATCACTGTTACTGCTTCATTAACACAGAAACTCCACAGTTTTTTTCATTTTAAACTCTTATTTTTTCAACTGCCATTTCATTACCACACTTCATCTGACTGCAGCAGAACCTTCTCTCACCATGGTTTCTGTCTGGATTGTTGGACATAGTTACATCTATTGGGCTCAGAGGTATGCTGAGAACAGAAATTTACCTAACCTCAATTTACAAGATGTGGAAATTAAGTGGTTTGGCCACCGAGGATTAAAATGTCACCAATTGATACCATTGGTGAAAACCTTTATGCATTTGCCAAAACCTGACCTGTTAATTGTGCACTGTGGAGGTAATGATTTGGGCACTTTGACTGGAGTAGGTCTGGAAATGCTTTTAAAGGACACCTTTGATCAATTAATGGCACTTTTTTCTCAAATTGCCTTGGTATATTCAAATATATGCCAAAGACAGAAATGGAGGTGGTCGAACCAATTTTGTCCACAAATTGAGAAGTCGAGGAAGCATGTAAACAAATCTGTTTCAGCTTACATGAGAGACCATGGAATGGGCTCCATGTACAACAATAACTTGCGTTACTACATGCAAGATATCTACAGAGGAGATGGAGTTCACTTCTCAGATGAGGGCAACAGAGTTTTCATTTTGAATTTAAGACTGTGCATTGGTACCTACTTATAAGTACCTAAATGTACCATAAACCCAAAAGCTCTTCTCAGAGCTACCCTACATCTGATCACTCACAATTATTATTTTACTCTAACTTTTTTCCCAAATTTTCAACAAAGTACGCTCCCCGGAGCGCTACCCGGTACGCGAACCGGAAGCTAACCGCGCAAATTTCTTTTAAAAATGTTTTTTTTTCGCACATATGGGCCTCCTCAGCCATCCTCAGAAAACCTAGGGGGTCAAAATACGTCTACCGTGTCCCCTTCTACCCATTCTGAACATTATGTGCCCTCCATCTTGTATCTTAATTCGAGCGAAACACAAAATGGTGGACTCCCGTAACGCTTAAGGTTCGCGTACCGGGGCGCTCGCCAGTTCGCGTACCGGGGCGCTCCCCGGGAAGCGCTCCATTAAAAAAGGTGGGAAAGTAATTTACAGAAGAAACCCTTGAGACACTTTCACCAAATATAGATTTGCTCATACTACATACCAATCCCTACCATTTTCACAAATTTGGTTGAAATTCCATTTAGCCATTTAGCCTGTAGACCTCTCTAAATACCCTGAGGTAAATTACTTCACAAAACACATCTGAAGTGTTGGAATTGACAACCAATTAAAATGTTACTTTCATTTTCTATTTTTTTTTTACCTGACATTTGATTGGTTATGTACCTGAATATATATAAAGGAAGAGAAGGAAACACAGCCATTTTGACTACTACTTCCTGGTGTACATTTCAATAGGATTTTCACTAATCACTTCAACTTCTTTGTAAAGGTAAGTTGTTATTTTAAAAACTGAAGTATATTGTGCACTATAAGTTAATATGGTAAACTTTTTCTGATAGTTATATACTATCCCTCTGTAGTAGTTATAGATTTAGATAGACTTCTCTGTTATAGTTATGGATGGAGTTAGGTTTCTCTTGTATAATTATGAATTTACTTACGTTAAATCACATACACTTTTTTATATTCCTACTTCCACTCTGATACTATAAACTGCCCAAAGATAAATTCACTGTTAAAAACTGCCTATCTAAAATTAATCCCAACAGTGCCCTATCTCTACTAATATATTTTTTATCCAAATTTCAGACAAAATGGAAGGCGAACACAAAGTTTCATTTGAAATTGTCCTGCAAGAGACCAACCAAGAAATAATTGATCCAAATTATATAGAATTTATGGATGAAACTTGGAACCAAGAACTACTGCAATGTGTGCAAGCAGTAGATGTCCTCCTTGAAAATGAGGACATTTTACACACTCAAACATTACAAGCTATGTTCAATGAAAATAACGACATTTCAGACAGTGAAATGTTAGACATTTTATTAAATTTTGAAACACAATCACAATAATAAATAATTGCTTAAAAAATAAAGAAATAAAAAAATAATCAACAAAACCAACAATCAATTAACATACAGTATTTGAAAAGTCTATCATTCTTTTTTCCTTATAGTACGCTCCCCGGGCCGCTTCCCGGTTCGCGAACCGGGCACTATCCACGCCCTTTTAAAGCCTCCACATCAAACCTAGGGGGTCAGGGAGGATCTACTATGCCCCCTTATGGTCATTTCCCCCTTTGTTTTGGCCTCCTCTTGTCTCTCGATCCTACCGAGAGACAAGATGGCGGCCGCTCCGGACTGTTTAGAATGTTGACAGACACAGAAGAGCCAATCAGCTTCGCTTCGCGAAGTTCCGTTACGCGTCAAGTACGCGAACCGGGGCGCTGCCCGGAGCGCGCTTACAGATATATATCTTTTTTTGAACGTTAATTTCTCAAAATCCACTGGAGCACATATATTGAGACCTAGCAAAGGCACATCGGGCTAACAGTCCTTACAATTTTGCCAAGTTTCGTGCAAATCCATTCAGCCGTTCGGGCTAAAAGTGAGGCCAACCGCCCTATGGAAATTAACATGGGGAAAACACGTTTTGGGACCCCCCTTTTTTCTCAGCCCCCCCTTGATGAACCCCCCCAAATTTTAAGTGGCTGCTCCGAAACAAAATGTTCCATTTTCCTGAAAATTTCAGCCAATTCCGTCCACAAACGCCAAAGTTATTAGACATAGAATTTTCAAAAATCCCATAGAGAAAAAATCCTAACTATATATACCTACTGGCGACCGCCAGTAGGTAATATATATATATATATATATATATGAAGCTCCAATTTCTCAGTTTATGTAAGAAATATCCGCACTCCCAGGCTCAGTTCATTCAGGTTGCTTTAATGGTACAACAGACAAGACAGACGCCCTCGCGTTTCGGCAAACAGCCTTTTTCGATGTCAGTAGCCACTGACCATCGTCTTGTTTTTAAACATTATTTAGTGTAGTGGAAGAAGGACTGATGGTGTGCTAACATTCACCAGCGCCATCTTGGAGTGGCTAATAAACAAATATTAAACAACGTTGTAATCAACTCCTTGTATGCCAGCATATGTATAAACATACAACTAACCACTAAAGGGAACAGAGTGAAAGAAGGGTAAATGCGTCACATATAGTTTACCACATTCCTCTCATGCCACTCGAAATATTTACGGGTGGCCTAATTACTCAATGTTCACATTGTCACAATTCAGCCGTGTATCGGCAATTGTCCTTCTTAGGCCACTACTCATATCTGTTAATCATATTATCTCAACCCGCTAATATTTACAATTACAATATACAATGACATTTACAATAGCTACATTGGATTCAAAAGCTCATATGTATCATATTGTATAAAGAAAAAAGTCATGTCGTTGCATTAGCCTATTTACAGAATTACAGATGTATCATAGTTACACTGTTAACTATCCCTTTTGGTTTATAAAATATTCGATGATAGATTGGTCAACCATAATTCGAATCAAACCGAAGGATTGAAATAATGTGTATATAACAAATGTAACAGTGGTCCCTATGAAATTCAAGAATCAAAAGACACTACATTCTACCACCAACCATTGTGATTGTTGTCCTACCCTATATACATATATACATTGATGTTACCTGTACATTGGTTTATTCACATATATACAGGTGCTCATTTACTATCAGGCCCGCCATATATCATACAATGTTGAACTATTGTGTGTTATATTACTATTTTGCAACTGTGTGTATCCCGATGTTATTACAGTTATTGATATACACAACTGCTAGTATTATACGACCGTCTACACCAAATGTATTAGTCACCTGGATGTTATACATGTTATACACCTATGTGAACCATAAGGTCTTCGCCACTGTTCAACCCCCAAGGTGTTTTTGTGTGGAGGTCGATAATATACCTGGATTCCAGCCTCCGCAGTTTTTTCAACCTGTCACCCCCCCTGATGTTATCCGGGATGAAATCTAACCCATAGCACGCAAGTAGATTGCGGTCACTTTTGTGATATTCCGCAAAATGTCTTGCAACAGGATATGCTTGGTCCACCTTATCTATTGCCCTCATGTGTTCTAATACCCTGATTTTAAGAGGGTGCACCGTACTGCCGATATAGCGCAGCCCGCATGGGCAAACGAGACAGTACACCACATAGGGGGTGCTGCATGTGATGAACCGGTTGATTTTTTTAACCATACCTGTGTCTTGGATTGTGTACGTGAGCGTTCTTTTGCTATTACAGCACGCTTTGCATTTGTGACAGGGAAAGAAGCCCTTCATGCTTCTCAGAGTGTTAGTGGTGGGGGTCACTTTATCAAAATGGCTCTGTACCAAATGGTCACGTATAGACCGTGTCTTTTTGAAAGTTACCAGGGGGTGTGTTGGGATATCCTCACCTATCACACTGTCGGCTTTCAGAATGTGCCAGTTTTTGCTTAGCATGTATTTTAAGTGATTAGCCTCCGCCGAGTATGGAGTGATGAGTCTGAATTTCCCTTTTTCCTTATTTTTCCCCCTATTCTGGTCTAGCAAACTTTGTCTGGATATGGCTTTGACCTTTTTGAGGGTTTTGGTTAGAGTGGTAGGGTTGTATCCTCTTATGATGAATCTGTCTACACAGGCTATGGCTGCAGTATCAAAATCGTTCTCTTGTGTGCAATTGCGTCGCAATCTAAGTAACTCCCCATAGGGGATACTCTGCACTAATTTGGGAGGATGACAGCTTGTCGCGTATAATATCGAGTTGCCAGCTGTTGCTTTCCGATATAAGGCAGTCTCTATTTTGCCCTCCACAATTTGCACTTTAAGGTCCAAGTAGTCAACAGATGTTGCACTAATTGTTCCAGTAAAGTGCAGATTTAAATCATTAGTGTTTAGATTGTCGATGTATCGATGTGCACTCTCCTCAGATCCTTTCCAAATAATGAGGAGATCATCGATATATCGATGCCACTCAATTACTGAGCCATTAGACACCTCATCCCTGTAGGTCCTGGGCACCTGCTTCTCCCACCAGCCAACAAATAAATTTGCATAGCTGGGAGCGAAGCAGGTACCCATCGCCGTGCCGGACACCTGTTTGTAATAATCATTCTCAAAGAGAAAAATATTGTTGTTTAAGCAGAAATGTAAAAATTCAATCAACATGCAGTTGTGTTGCGCATATCTTAGTTGTCTAGTTTTTAAATACATAGTAACTGCTTCAATTCCCTTTAGATGATCAATGCAGGTGTATAAACTCGTTATATCCAGCACGACAAATAAATAGTCAGACTCCCATTGTACATCTTGAATCTTGGTGAGGAAATCCTTTGTGTCCTTCACATAGGAGGGTAACTTGATCACCAACTTCGCCAGAAAAAAGTCAAGAAATTTAGAGACACGTTCTGTCAACCCCTGGACCGAAGAAACTATAGGTCTCCCTGGGGGACACAAGTGGTCCTTGTGAATTTTGGGGATGTGGTAGAAGGTGGGGCAAGTGGGATTGGAGCTACGAAGATATAAGTGTTCATCATTGCCAAGCATTCCTTTCTTGTACCATTTGCTGATTAGATCATCGTACGCTTGGATACTTAGTTGGTATATGTGGTACGTAGTTTTCTGGTAACATCGTATATCAGATAATTGTCTCATTGCCTCCTGGTGGTATTGTTCCCTTGTCTGTACCACCACATTGCCCCCTTTGTCGGAGGGTTTGATGACTATGGTTTTGTCACAGGCCAATGTATTGAGTGCTTGTTTCTCCTCACGTGATAAATTCATGCCATTACTATCGAATGTGTGATGTTTTCGAAATTGCAAAAGGTCCTTTGTCATTACCTCTGAAAAGGTATCCAAAGCATCGAATGGCATCTGCGGGTTAAAAGTTGAAATGGATTTATAGGGACTCTCCTCTCTGTCCTGTTCAATTCCCGCATCAATTGCCCGTTGAACAACCTCCTGACTTCCCATATTGTCCCTAGTTGTTTCATTCAGGAGGTCTTCCATAGTTTCCGTACATACAAGGTCATTTACAGCGAGGATATCAGTTGCTGTAAGTCTTTTTCCTGTTGTCTTGTTTGGCTTCAAATGGGATCTAATCTTGAAGTATTTATGTAGTTTCAGTTTTCTAACAAAGGCGAAAAGGTCAATTCTAGTTTGAGTATACTCAAGTCGTGCATCCGGGCAGAATGTTAAACCTAGGCTGAGTACTTTTCTTTCGGAGTCAGTCAGTTGTCTTTTTGAAAGGTTGACCACCGTTAGATTTGTGGCTGTTCCTATCTGCGATTGTTCCGCCTGCGATTGGTCCAAGCCGTACTTTTTGGTTTTGTTACCACCGCCTGCACGTCTTGTCCTCCGACGTTTGCATCTGCCTCGGGTGGCTTGTTTTTGCCCCCCCGCAGCCAGGATTGCCGTATGACTTGGAATTCGGTCTGAAAAGGGGTTTGTTTGTTGGATCTGCTAATGGTTGGTGCAGTTTGATCATCATTAGACTCATTACCCGTCAGATCCGATTCAGATGTTTCCACGTTTTGAATCGGTGCTGCTGTTTTTACACTTAATTCCTTACGCGGAGCATCAAACTTCCTCGCATAGGTCAATACCCTGCCCTGCATGTAATCCTTTTCATCCCTCTGAAACTTCTCCTGTTTCCGGGTTTTGATTTTCTGTTCGTATTTCAATAGCCTGGACTTCATTTGCGCCATTGCTTCCGTTATTTTCTGTGCGTCTTCCTCCTTGTGAAGGTCCTCTTCCATCTGTTTTATTTCTGCCAATGCCTTTTCGCGGTCACTCCATGCATATTTCACCAGTAAGCCCAAAGTTCCTTTACAGTAGTGGGCGGTATGCTCAGCCCAGTCAGTTAGTAACTCAGGATCAGGGTTCTCATAAGAGGGGACGGTATATACCCGCAATCCCCTAGGGATTCTGTCCACCTCAATGTATCCTTGCAGACTGGTAGCCTCCCACCACTTTCGCACTTCTCTTTCGTACAGGTGTTCTAACTTAATCATAGTCTCTGTGAACTTTGTTTTAGGTTGTCTCAAATCTGGTGCCTGCGCTGATGGTGCTCCGCCTGCAGTCGTTTTTTGAAACATGCTTTTTGCGTCTTCATGCCGAGTTGACTCACAAAACATACTGACGATGCGTGGCTGTTGTCTGGGACACTATTTCGTTTCAAGTCATGCAGTTAACCCTGAAGATCTGGCCCTTAGCGTCGCGCTGCCACTTATTGCCGACCTTTCGTTTTCAGAAAGAAAGGAGAGATCACTCACCGCGCTGCGGGTCTTCCCAGTCGCCGCGTCTCCTCCGACACGCCGCTCCTCGTTCCCCCGCAGCCGGCGCCCTTTTGTTATTCTCTCCCCGTGGCGTGCGCGGTGCACTGGATAAATGCCCGTTCAGGACTCCGCTCCGCTTTTCCACAGTTCCCAATGCACTCTTCAGACGGGTGCGGATAGCGGTCGTGGAAACCGCTGTATATGAAGCTCCAATTTCTCAGTTTATGTAAGAAATATCCGCACTCCCAGGCTCAGTTCATTCAGGTTGCTTTAATGGTACAACAGACAAGACAGACGCCCTCGCGTTTCGGCAAACAGCCTTTTTCGATGTCAGTAGCCACTGACCATCGTCTTGTTTTTAAACATTATTTAGTGTAGTGGAAGAAGGACTGATGGTGTGCTAACATTCACCAGCGCCATCTTGGAGTGGCTAATAAACAAATATTAAACAACGTTGTAATCAACTCCTTGTATGCCAGCATATGTATAAACATACAACTAACCACTAAAGGGAACAGAGTGAAAGAAGGGTAAATGCGTCACATATAGTTTACCACATTCCTCTCATGCCACTCGAAATATTTACGGGTGGCCTAATTACTCAATGTTCACATATATATATATGTTCCACCAATGCACTCCAGCGCTTCAGAGACTGGGGAGAGATGACAGCGTCTTTCCTAACAGCGCGACATTCTCAGAAAACATGCAACCGTGCAGCTTATCCTCCACTTCCTACTATAGGATTGTAATGAAGGATTAAATACAGACATGGAGGCACACAACCTACTATAGGCTATTAATGAAACTTACCTGCAAGACTACAGTAACCAGCATGCCTGGGGACGATCTGCTGTAAACCACGCCCACTGAGGGAGGACTTTTTCAAATAAATCGCATTTGAAATAGCAGGTGAGAGTGGTGTGCCCTTGTGTAAACGTCCATGATGAAGGGGCGGTTTTGGCCCCGAAACGCGTCGGACTCAAGTTGTTAATGCTGGGGGAAGGCTGCACAACTGCTCGGGAGCCAAGTATCAGCCATCCGGCTGGAGAATGTGGTGGTGAGCCTTTTCTGAAGCGCTGGAGCGCATTGGTGGAACATATGACAGACGGTCGGCTTGGACCGTGGAAAAGAGCTCCACTTTGAATGGGCGTGCAGTGATGCCACGCCGGCAGAGACTGGGGAGAGATGACAGCGTCTTTCCTAACAGCGCGACATTCTCAGAAAATATGCAACCGTGCAGCTTATCCTCCACTTCCTACTATAGGATTGTAATGAATGATTAAATACAGACATGGAGGCACACAACCTACTATAGGCTATTAATGAAACTTACCTGCAAGACTACAGTAGCCAGCATGCCTGGGGACGATCTGCTGTAAACCACGCCCACTGAGGGAGGACTTTTTCAAATAAATCGCATTTGAAATAGCAGGTGAGAGTGGTGTGCCTTTGTGTAAACGTCCATGATGAAGGGGCGGTTTTGGCCCCGAAACGCGTCGGACTCAAGTTGTTAATGCTGGGGGAAGGCTGCACAACTGCTCGGGAGCCAAGTATCAGCCATCCGGCTGGAGAATGTGGTGGTGAGCCTTTTCTGAAGCGCTGGAGCGTATTGGTGGAACATATATATATATATATATATATATATATATATATATATATATATATATATATATATATCATGCGCGCAACACCCATTGGAATCATCTGTTAGCGCTGCTGTGACCTTCACTTGAATAAAGTACCTCTTGCCAGCAATTTGGGATTCGTTGGTTTTTTCCTGGGACAGAACAACAACTGGCATTCCCAAGGTGAACCTACATCGTTTGATATATATATATATATATATATATATATATATATATATATATATATATATACATATATCAGGCGCGCAACACCCATTGGAATCAAAGGGCTTCAACCACCGCCCCCGTCGTGTGTGGCAGCCCGGGCTCAGACAACTCCCGGGCATGCACACATATCACAAACAAAGGTTACGCCACGCAGGTAAGTATTACTCCTGTTCTTTATTAATGGAGGCTGCAGTCAGGTTAACGCGGAGAACTGACCACCCTTCGTCTTTCCGCCAGACGCAGATCGGGTTTATAACCCTTAGTCATTGGCGTGATTCAGAAAAGGGGGTGGTGATGGACAGAATATCTGAATTAATCAAGACACTCATACCCAGTCAATAGATCAGGGCTTGATCCATCACCGTTTTTCAGCTCACTGCATCACCCCAGTTCAGAACCTGGCTATATGCAAATTAGTCTAACCCCATGCCTCATGGGAACAGGGCAGACCAAACTACCAAGCCAATTCTTCACTGGAAAGGAGACAAGCTTCCGGGGACCGGTTTCTGGCATTTCAGCCGTCGTCGGCCCGGCTTGCTTGAATCCTAGTGATGCAGTGAGCAAGGGACTCATGTCTGAGCATACCCTGCCACACCTGTAGTGGCCAAAAACGATTCAGAAAAGGGGGTGGTGATGGACAGAATATCTGAATTAATCAAGACACTCATACCCAGTCAATAGATCAGGGCTTGATCCATCACCATTTATTAGCTCACTGCATCACCCCAGTTCAGAACCTGGCTATATGCAAATTAGTCTGACCCCATGCCTCATGGGAACAGGGCAGACCAAACTACCAAGCCAATTCTTCACTGGAAAGGAGACAAGCTTCCGGGGACCGGTTTCTGGCATTTCAGCCGTCGTCGGCCCGGCTTGCTTGAATTGGCGTGATGCTCAAACAGCAGGACAACATTGTATGATGAATGTAAACTCTTCCAGACCGCCCCAGTGGGCGTGGCCGGCACTGGCCGCCCCCGTAGCCTTCTGGCTGTTGTAGCTTCACATGTACAGTATTCCTCAGGTGAGTTTGTCTTGGAGTGAACCAGTCAAAGTTCAATAAAACACATACATATACACACACATACACACTCCTATATAGCCATGCCCATCTCTGTAGGTCACACATTTCTGTTACACATACCACAGTTTTCTGTTTGTGCTTCAAAGAGATGAAGCAAACATATGCCGATTGGCCCACCAAAAACATTGTGCACCTCAATTCCGAGGTACAGTACCCAAGAACAGACATGGCCCTGCGATGTGCGGGCCTTCACTTCACGTGAGTGCCTGCATGCCGCCATCCTCCATCCCAACTAGTCACCACTGGGTATGGGCTCCCAAGCAGTAAGGCCAAACCCTGCCTTATAGTATATCACACGAAGATGCCAATACTGCTGAATAAATTCTGTAATATTATTTCATTCTATACATACGACCAAAACACTATGCAAGAAGAATTTTTTATAGAATCAATCATTATCAATTTTGCATTTTATTTGCACATTTCTGATTTCATATATTTTCTAAACATTTACATATTTTCAAAACATATTATGAAACACATCACAAAGATAACATATACACTAAATTCTTTCTTCATACCTCATTCATACTCATTCGTACTGGGGGAATTCTCTATACATACTCAATGCATTCATCCAACTAACAATCTGAAAAAACAGGGTGCTGTATTTATACAATTTATATACAATTTTTTAGAGGAAACCATAGAATATCATTAGAGATATAAATCATTATCATCACATTATTAATCTGTTCTCTTATGGTTTCGATGTGACAGCGTCACAAAAGAAGGTCTACGCGTTTCGAACTCTTTTAATATAGAGTTCTCGTCAGGACCATAGACTGTAAATGAAAAACAGAGAAACCTCTGTTAGAATATGTCATTTTATGTAAAAAAGAAGCTGATTTGGTCTCAACACCCAGTTCTCTGCCTCTTACCTCTCTAAATGTCAGGTGGGATGTGTTCCTAGATTAGCCAACGTCCGCGGAGCGGGACCACCTACATAATAAATGCACACGCTTTTCAAAACTGTCTGCCATCAAGCATTCAGTATTACACACACTTCACAACATACTTACTTAAGGGTGATGCTTTTTCATTTCTTTCTGTGGACAATGAAAGATGACACGTGTAAGGATGTTGGTCTCTTATTTGTTACTTCCTGCACGATGTAATATAGCGAGTATGAAAGTCTTACCAGGTTTTTTAAAAAAGGTTTTCTTAAACGCTTTGCGTGGGTCAGTCGGCGAATTTTCTCCCAGAGTTCACGGCGCACCTGGGGAAAGTGAATAAATTTTCAAATTCGTTGCAAGGTTGACGGAACTTGCAACCTAAGTTTAGAATCATTCCGATTGTTTCACGCAACATACCGATCAATTGTGGCGTGTTCTCGCTGGATCCCGGCTCACGGTCTTGAGTGTGCAGTCGAAAAGACGCTATATTGTTTATGTGTGTGTGTCACATGACATTGTATTGAATTGCGGGCGCATCTTGGCGTGGTCATACTCGTTCTCATTTCTTTAGGCGCGTGTGTGAATCACTTGGATTGTGTGATGTTGATGGTATCATTTATTCGGTATGTTTGATTGGTGGATCGTCGGACACAACGCTCTGTATTTTTGAGCGTTTCTTTCACATATGGCAAATTAAAATGCACGATCTTTTCGTGGTGGCCATCTTTGATATGGGGACCTCACCAATAATTCGTGTGCTGGATGTGTATTTCATTGCAGGATTATATTTGAAACATCTCGAAGCAGAGCTATAGTTTGAACATCTCCGAAAGTTCATTTAACCCGTTAATGGCTGTATTGAATCTTACAATCATCATTGCTTCTTGTTTTGAGAGTTTTTTGTCAAGGTCTCCTCTTCTTTGATCTTGTTAAATTTTTGTTATCACAGTCCATCGTAGTTCATTGTCTCCATGGTTCTTTTGTTGCCAGTGATTAACCAATGGGGCATTTGGTACCTTTCGTTTAATTCTTGACTTATGTTGTTGAATTCTGAAGCGGATCTCTTGGTTAGTTTTGCCAATATACAGAGAATTACAAGGACACCTAATCCCATAGATAACATATCGGGTTTTACAATTTGTGAACATGTCGTGTCTCCAAGTTATTTCATTATATTTGAAAATTGAACCTTCTTCAGTGGAATCACAACAATTACACCCTCCACATCTGTGATGTCCCACGACTGTAGGTAATCTAATCATGCTTCTTAGATTCGGTTGTGGTTTCATTGGTAAGGCGGCTCTCACTAGTTTATTGGCCTAACTAGATTCTTTTTTAAAAGCGAATAGAGGAGGTTTTTTTAGTTCATCGCTTAGGTTTTTAACCAAGTGCCAGTTATTGTTGACCACCTTTTTTAACATGTTTGAATTCGGACAGAATGTGGTGACCAATACTGTTCGATCCAGTTTCTTTTTCACTTTTTTCTCCAAAAGGTGTTCTCGCGGTGTCCACCACGCTCGTTTTTTTGAACGGCGTAAGAGTTTTTTGGGGTATCCACGATCAATAAGATTAAGGGTCAATTTTTCGGCATGTTTCTCATATTCTTGTTTATCTTGGCAATTTCTCCGGATCCTCAGGTATTGCCCATATGGCAAATTCTCCTTTAAGCTACGCGGATGGTTACTTGTGAAATGCAATGATCTGTTTCGGTCAGTTTCCTTTTTATATAGGGTTGTGATCAAACCTCCTTCATCCGAAGGGTATATCTCTACATCAAGGAATGGTATTTTGTTTTTAGAATACATTAAACTAAATTGTATTTCTTGTGTTCTGCTATTAAGCCATTGATTGAAATGTTTCAGTTCTTCTTCAGACCCAAACCACACAAAGAAAACGGCGTCAATATAACGACTCCAATGACTGATTGAGTGTCCAAAGGGATTGTCTTGGTAAATGAATTTGTTCTCGTAGCTTGACATAAAGAGGACAGCTAATTCTGGGGCAAAAGGACAGCCCATTGCCACCCCACCTATTTGGAGATAAAAATCTCCATCAAAGTAGAAGTAATTGTGTTTAAGTGCAAATTGTGTCAGCTGTATAATAAATTCTGTTGGTACTTTTTCTGGTTTTTCTCTGGTTTCCAAAATGGATTTCAATACCTGTATGCCCTCGTCTTGCCTTGCGGTATTTGGGTATACAGGGATGTTATGTCCATCGTCACCATCCAATCATTTGTTTTATCATATTGTATATCGTGTAGTGAGTTGATGAAATCGGTTGTGTCCCTCACATACGATTTTACATGGGGAATGAATGGTTTTAAGAAGAAATCCACAAATTTGGATATTGGTTCTATGAAAGAATCACAGCCGGACACAATGGGGCGTCCAGGTGGGGAATTGGCATTCTTATGTACTTTTGGTAGTACATAGAAAAGCGGAATTCTAGGATGTTTTATTTTTAGGTATTCGAATTCCTTTTTTCCAAGAAAACCTCGTTGGAATGCTTCATCAATGATGGAATGCAGTTGATGTGTAAATTCCGTTGTAGGGTCTTTGTTCAATTTGCGATAGCAATCGGTGTCGTTTAGTTGTTTCTTGACTTCGTTGATGTACAACTGGCGGTCCCATATCACGATAGACCCACCTTTATCTGCTTGTTTAATTATTACAGATGTATCTTTTGACAATTGTGTCAGTGCTAACGACTCAGATTTTGTTGTATTATATTTTACCCACTTGGTTTTTTTCTCCATTTCTTGGATTGCTGAAAGGATAGTTCTTTCAAATGTCAATAGTTCCTTAGGTATTTTGTAATGGGGAGGACAGAAAGTGGATTTGTTGTGAAGTCCAGTCGTTTCCATATTTGTATTTGTGGGATTTTCTGAAAAGAATGTTTTCGACCTAATTTTCCGGAAGAATTCTATAGTTTCCGTCTTAAGTTTGACAAAGTCTGTCCTTTTTGTGGGCACAAAGGTTAGTCCTTTTTGGAGTATACTTTCCTCGTCTTTAGTTAGAATTTTTTGGGAGATGTTGAAAATTAATGAAGGCGTCAATTCTTGTAGTTTTGGCGTCTGGTCGACATTTCCCAAGGTTGAGTATATCTCGGTTTTCCTCTTGGTTTTGTCTGACCTCTCCCTAAAAAAGAAGGGCCTTGTTGATTTTGTTGGAAAGAGCCTCTTCTGTTGGTGGCTCTTCGAGGGTCTGTATTATCTCCTTCGCTGCTACTACCTGAGGATGAGGTATCTGAAAAAGTGGTATATTTCTGAGAAGATCTTCCCTGATACTCCTGTAGGTATCTTCGAGAGTCAGGTCGTGAATAAAAATCTTGTTGGAGATACGGAAATACCTTTTCTATATTGAAATTCTTTTGATCTTTATCGAATTGGTTAGTCTTTTGGTTAATGGTATAATCCTTGAATTCACTGATTTCCTTTTCTACTTTTTCAAGTAACCCTTTGGCATCAGTAATTAGTTGATTTGTAGCAATGCTTGTTTGAAGATTTTCTATTTCCTCCAATTGGACCTTTGATAATCTTTGTGCTGTCTCAATGGTTAGAACCATGAGGTCCCGACTACACTTAGTTTCTATGAAACTATAACCCTTTTTGTATATAGGGTCTTCTGTAAAAATTACAGGTATATTTTTTATCTGTAGACCTCCTGGGATGGTCCCAGCTCGCAAGTGTTGGAGCAGGAAGTGACCATGCAGGTCTGTTCGAATCTGCTTTTTCTTCAATCTGAGAAGTTTTTCTGTCTCGTTTTGATTTTGTGCTGACACACTTAAAGAGGCCGATGCAAAGAGAGGTGGAGCCGCTAGCAGCTTCTTTATGTGATCCTCACTGTAGGCAAAAGCCTCATTTTCTGACATACATTCCTCACACTCTTATCACACTCTTATCACACTCACTCAAAATCACCAGATAATAAATGAATCAAAAAACCGCAGCAGGACCAAGTTCCTAATTCTCCAGAGAGAATTAACAATTCAACAATTCACAATTACCCACAATTCCACGAAGAGGGGCTACCACACAGGCTGTTGCCTGCTATCACAACTACTAGTCACCACTGGGTATGGGCTCCCAAGCAGTAAGGCCAAACCCTGCCTTATAGTATATCACACGAAGATGCCAATACTGCTGAATAAATTCTGTAATATTATTTCATTCTATACATACAACCAAAACACTATGCAAGAAGAATTTTTTATAGAATCAATCATTATCAATTTTGCATTTTATTTGCACATTTCTGATTTCATATATTTTCTAAACATTTACATATTTTCAAAACATATTATGAAACACATCACAAAGATAACATATACACTAAATTCTTTCTTCATACCTCATTCATACTCATTCGTACTGGGGGAATTCTCTATACATACTCAATGCATTCATCCAACTAACAATCTGAAAAAACAGGGTGCTGTATTTATACAATTTATATACAATTTTTTAGAGGAAACCATAGAATATCATTAGAGATATAAATCATTATCATCACATTATTAATCTGTTCTCTTATGGTTTCGATGTGACAGCGTCACAAAAGAAGGTCTACGCGTTTCGAACTCTTTTAATATAGAGTTCTCGTCAGGACCATAGACTGTAAATGGAAAACAGAGAAAAATTGTAGTATGAATTTATTCACTTTCCCCAGGTGCGCCGTGAACTCTGGGAGCAAATTCGCCGACTGACCCACGCAAAGCGTTTAAGAAAACCTTTTTTAAAAAACCTGGTAAGACTTTCATACTCGCTATATTACATCGTGCAGGAAGTAACAAATAAGAGACCAACATCCTTACACGTGTCATCTTTCATTGTCCACAGAAAGAAATGAAAAAGCATCACCCTTAAGTAAGTATGTTGTGAAGTGTGTGTAATACTGAATGCTTGATGGCAGACAGTTTTCAAAAGCGTGTGCATTTATTATGTAGGTGGTCCCGCTCCGCGGACGTTGGCTAATCTAGGAACACATCCCACCTGACATTTAGAGAGGTAAGAGGCAGAGAACTGGGTGTTGAGCCCAAATCAGCTTCTTTTTTACATAAAATGACATATTCTAACAGAGGTTTCTCTGCTTTCCATTTACAGTCTATGGTCCTGACGAGAACTCTATATTAAAAGAGTTTGAAACGCGTAGACCTTCTTTTGTGACGCTGTCACATCGAAACCATAAGAGAGCAGATTAATAATGTGAGTATGTATAGAGAATTCCCCCAGTACGAATGAGTATGAATGAGGTATGAAGAAAGAATTTAGTGTATATGTTATCTTTGTGATGTGTTTCATAATATGTTTTGAAAATATGTAAATGTTTAGAAAATATATGAAATCAGAAATGTGCAAATAAAATGCAAAATTGATAATGATTGATTCTATAAAAAATTCTGCATAGTGTTTTGGTCGTATGTGTAGAATGAAATAATATTACAGAATTTATTCAGCAGTATTGGCATCTTCGTGTGATATACTATAAGGCAGGGTTTGGCCTTACTGCTTGGGAGCCCATACCCAGTGGTGACTAGTAGTTGTGATAGCAGGCAACAGCCTGTGTGGTAGCCCCTCTTCGTGGAATTGTGGGTAATTGTGAATTGTTGAATTGTTAATTCTCTCTGGAGAATTAGGAACTTGGTCCTGCGGCAGTTTTTTGATTCATTTATTATCTGGTGATTTTGAGTGAGTGTGATAAGAGTGTGATAAGAGTGTGAGGAAAGTATGTCAGAAAATGAGGTTTTTGCCTACAGTGAGGATCACATAAAGAAGCTGCTAGCGGCCCCACCTCTCTTTGCATCGGCCTCTTTAAGTGTGTCAGCACAAAATCAAAACGAGACAGAAAAACTTCTCAGATTGAAGAAAAAGCAGATTCGAACAGACCTGCATGGTCACTTCCTGCTCCAACACTTGCGAGCTGGGACCATCCCAGGAGGTCTACAGATAAAAAATATACCTGTAATTTTTACAGAAGACCCTATATACAAAAAGGGTTATAGTTTCATAGAAACTAAGTGTAGTCGGGACCTCATGGTTCTAACCATTGAGACAGCACAAAGATTATCAAAGGTCCAATTGGAGGAAATAGAAAATCTTCAAACAAGCATTGCTACAAATCAACTAATTACTGATGCCAAAGGGTTACTTGAAAAAGTAGAAAAGGAAATCAGTGAATTCAAGGATTATACCATTAACCAAAAGACTAACCAATTCGATAAAGATCAAAAGAATTTCAATATAGAAAAGGTATATCCGTATCTCCAACAAGATTTTTATTCACGACCTGACTCTCGAAGATACTTACAGGAGTATCAAGGAAGATCTTCTCAGAAATATACCACTTTTTCAGATACCTCATCCTCAGGTAGTAGCAGCGAAGGAGATAATACAGACCCTCGAAGAGCCACCAACAGAAGAGGCTCTTTCCAACAAAATCAACAAGGCCCTTCTTTTTTAGGGAGAGGTCAGACAAACCCAAGAGGAAAACCGAGATATACTCAACCTTCGGAAATGTCGACCAGACGCCAAAACTACAAGAATTGACGCCTTCATTAATTTTCAACATCTCCCAAAAAATTCTAACTAAAGACGAGGAAAGTATACTCCAAAAAGGACTAACCTTTGTGCCCACAAAAAGGACAGACTTTGTCAAACTTAAGACGGAAACTATAGAATTCTTCCGGAAAATTAGGTTGAAAACATTCTTTTCAGAAAATCCCACAAATACAAATATGGAAACGACTGGACTTCACAACAAATCCACTTTCTGTCCTCCCAATTACAAAATACCTAAGGAACTATTGACATTTGAAAGAACTATCCTTTCAGCAATCCAAGAAATGGAGAAAAAAACCAAGTGGGTAAAATATAATACAACCAAATCTGAGTCGTTAGCACTGACACAATTGTCAAAAGATACATCTGTAATAATTAAACAAGCAGATAAAGGTGGGTCTATCGTGATATGGGACCGCCAGTTGTTCATCAACGAAGTCAAGAAACAACTAAACGACACCGATTGCTATCGCAAATTGAACAAAGACCCTACAACGGAATTTAAACATCAACTGCATTCCATCATTGATGAAGCATTCCAACGAGGTTTTCTTGGAAAAAGGGAATTTGAATACCTAAAAATAAAACATCCTAGAATTTCGCTTTTCTTTGTACTACCAAAAGTACATAAGAATGCCAATTCCCCACCTGGACGCCCCATTGTGTCCGGCTGTGATTCTCTCATAGAACCAATATCCAAATTTGTGGATTTCTTCTTAAAACCATTCATTCCCCATGTAAAATCGTATGTGAGGGACACAACCGATTTCATCAACTCACTACACGATATACAATATGATAAAACAAATGATTGGATGGTGACGATGGACATAACATCCCTGTATACCCAAATACCGCAAGACGAGGGCATACAGGTATTGAAATCCATTTTGGAAACCAGAGAAAAACCAGAAAAAGTACCAACAGAATTTATTATTCAGCTGACACAATTTGCACTTAAACACAATTACTTCTACTTTGATGGAGATTTTTATCTCCAAATAGGTGGGGTGGCAATGGGCTGTCCTTTTGCCCCAGAATTAGCTGTCCTCTTTATGTCAAGCTACGAGAACAAATTCATTTACCAAGACAATCCCTTTGGACACTCAATCAGTCATTGGAGTCGTTATATTGACGCCGTTTTCTTTGTGTGGTCTGGGTCTGAAGAAGAACTGAAACATTTCAATCAATGGCTTAATAGCAGAACACAAGAAATACAATTTAGTTTAATGTATTCTAAAAACAAAATACCATTCCTTGATGTAGAGATATACCCTTCGGATGAAGGAGGTTTGATCACAACCCTATATAAAAAGGAAACTGACCGAAACAGATCATTGCATTTCACAAGTAACCATCCGCGTAGCTTAAAGGAGAATTTGCCATATGGGCAATACCTGAGGATCCGGAGAAATTGCCAAGATAAACAAGAATATGAGAAACATGCCGAAAAATTGACCCTTAATCTTATTGATCGTGGATACCCCAAAAAACTCTTACGCCGTTCAAAAAAACGAGCGTGGTGGACACCGCGAGAACACCTTTTGGAGAAAAAAGTGAAAAAGAAACTGGATCGAACAGTATTGGTCACCACATTCTGTCCGAATTCAAACATGTTAAAAAAGGTGGTCAACAATAACTGGCACTTGGTTAAAAACCTAAGCGATGAACTAAAAAAACCTCCTCTATTCACTTTTAAAAAAGAATCTAGTTAGGCCAATAAACTAGTGAGAGCCGCCTTACCAATGAAACCACAACCGAATCTAAGAAGCATGATTGGATTACCTCCAGTCGTGGGACACCACAGATGTGGAGGGTGTAATTGTTGTGATTCCACTGAAGAAGGTTCAATTTTCAAATATAATGAAATAACTTGGAGACACGACATGTTCACAAATTGTAAAACCCGATATGTTATCTATGGGATTAGGTGTCCTTGTAATTCTCTGTATATTGGAAAAATAACCAAGAGATCCGCTTAAGAATTCAACAACATAAGTCAAGGATTAAACGAAAGGTACCAGATGCCCCATTGGTTAATCACTGGCAACTAAAGAACCATGGAGACAATGAACTATGATGGACTTTGATAACAAAAATTGAACAAGATCAAAGAGGAGGAGACCTTGACAAAAAACTCTCAAAACAAGAAGCAATGATGATTGTAAGATTCAATACAGCCATTAACGGGTTAAATGAACTTTCGGAGATGTTCAAACTATAGCTCTGCTTCGAGATGTTTCAAATATAATCCTGCAATGAAATACACATCCAGCACACACATTATTGGTGAGGTCCCCATATCAAAGATGGCCACCACGAAAAGATTGTGCATTTTAATTTGCCATTTGTGAAAGAAACGCTCAAAAATACAGAGCGTTGTGTCCGACGATCCACCAATCAAACATACCGAATAAATGATACCATTAACATCACACAATCCAAGTGATTCACACACGCGCCTAAAGAAATGAGAACGAGTATGACCACGCCAAGATGGTGCCCGCAATTCAATACAATGTCATGTGACACACACACATAAACAATATAGCGTCTTTTCGACTGCACACTCCAGACCGTGAGCCGGGATCCAGCGAGAACACGCCACAATTGATCGGTATGTTGCGTGAAACAATCGGAATGATTCTTAACTTAGGTTGCAAGTTCCGTCAACCTTGCAACGAATTTGAACATTTATTCACTTTCCCCAGGTGCGCCGTGAACTCTGGGAGAAAATTCGCCGACTGACCCACGCAAAGCGTTTAAGAAAACCTTTTTTAAAAAACCTGGTAAGACTTTCATACTCGCTATATTACATCGTGCAGGAAGTTACAAATAAGAGACCAACATCCTTACACGTGTCATCTTTCATTGTCCACAGAAAGAAATGAAAAAGCATCACCCTTAAGTAAGTATGTTGTGAAGTGTGTGTAATACTGAATGCTTGATGGCAGACAGTTTTCAAAAGCGTGTGCATTTATTATGTAGGTGGTCCTGCTCCGCGGACGTTGGCTAATCTAGGAACACATCCCACCTGACATTTAGAGAGGTAAGAGGCAGAGAACTGGGTGTTGAGACCAAATCAGCTTCTTTTTTACATAAAATGACATATTCTAACAGAGGTTTCTCTGTTTTCCATTTACAGTCTATGGTCCTGACGAGAACTCTATATTAAAAGAGTTCGAAACGCGTAGACCTTCTTTTGTGACGCTGTCACATCGAAACCATAAGAGAACAGATTAATAATGTGATGATAATGATTTATATCTCTAATGATATTCTATGGTTTCCTCTAAAAAATTGTATATAAATTGTATAAATACAGCACCCTGTTTTTTCAGATTGTTAGTTGGATGAATGCATTGAGTATGTATAGAGAATTCCCCCAGTACGAATGAGTATGAATGAGGTATGAAGAAAGAATTTAGTGTATATGTTATCTTTGTGATGTGTTTCATAATATGTTTTGAAAATATGTAAATGTTTAGAAAATATATGAAATCAGAAATGTGCAAATAAAAGGCAAAATTGATAATGATTGATTCTATAAAAAATTCTTCTTGCATAGTGTTTTGGTCGTATGTATAGAATGGAATAATATTACTGAATTTATTCAGCAGTATTGGCATCTTCGTGTGATATGCCATCCTCCATCCCGGCACTCCTGGCACTCAGTCTGGCTTCAGAGCTGACAGCTCAGGACAGTCGCAGGTATCAGCCTTCAAGGATCATGTTTCCGGGTCCTATACTGTCGCCCTGCATACATCAAACTCACCCCAGTACTTGGTAAAACGGTGAGCAGTTTCACAAAAGCCACATGCAGATGTTGCGCACGACATACAACTTGCATATCTAAGGATCCCCACATTCCCCGTAGCTCTTCGAATCTCCCTGTGCAGCTCTTGGACCGAATTTCTAGGCTTCATAACCACACTGGGGTCACTCCCTGACATGCTGCGGACAGTGGAGTGCTAACACGTCACGGCACAGTGTCAGGTCTGCTGCAGTGGAGCGGCCGGAGCAGGCCCACACGGCACCGCTTCAACTCAAATACAACAATAACCAATTCTGTTCCAGGCTCTGACATTTACAACGCCCCGTGGGAAGTGGCGAAGAGTGGAATCCTTATTATAAAATGTGTGCACACCTGATTTAAATGCGTTCACGGTGGTTGGCAGAGGTAAACCAGCTCAATGGGTTAGGCGCCAACAGCACAGGAACAACAACAAGGAGCAAAGAGGGAATTCAGGACCTAGGTCGCCCTCCTCTCTTCAAGTCACAAAACCAATTATGACCTAGGTCACAGGCACTCTTCTCTTAAACTGTTTAGAAATGATATCCACATGTTGCAGTCAATTACAACTAGCTCCCCTCTTTTAATGATTATGGGGTAGAGGGTATATCAATCTCGTGCCCAACTTAAAAAAGCCCGTCCCTTTAAAACAGACAGATGTGGGGGCGTGGCCAAACTGGAGACCTGATCGGACGCAGGTCTTGATGGCTCCCTGCCCCGATCCCCTCTGAAGCCCCTTAATAGCACACTTCGTCCCCCTAAAGTTGCACCTTCAACCGGTCAAGTTGCAGAGAGCGTGCACGACCCCCGGGAGAAGCTCCGGAGGAGAGACGGCGCTCGGAGCGTCTTTCTGAGGGCGGCAGTGTCTGGCCGAGGCGCCTGAAATGGCGGCCATGACGGAGCAGTGAGGAGCTCTATAGCGGCATCGGGCAGGTCCTGACGAGGGACACAGCCAAAGTCGCCCCTCTCAGCAGCCCCGCGAGGGGATGATTGCCAGAAAACTGAGTGAGGAACAGCTGGAAGGTACGGTCGGCGGCTGCTAACACCAGGTCGGCGGTGAGACAGAGGGCCAGTGCGGGGTCGCGAAAATCGAGGCCCCGGCTTCGGGCCTTCGCGGAGTGCGGAACCAGCGCCGGCGCCGCAGACGAGCCCAGCTGTGGTGGTAGCCCGGGCCCCGGAGTGTCCTGGACCGGAACTCCGAGGTTTGGTGCACGGGCCCGCTACCTAGCGAAAGGCCAGCGGCCACTATCGCGGCCCGCCCGGGGAGCGGAGAGCAGAGGCCCAGAGGCATACAACTAGAGGGCCTGGCCGCGGGCCTGGAGGTGAGAGACAGCCGGCGCCCCCGCCGTATCTGGCCTGAACTGCGCTGGCGCTGGGGGTGGCGCGACACTGTGCACACCTGCAGACAATGGGAGCCTAGCGGGCCACTACGGATCGGCCCCGAGACAGATTGCCACTGGAGAGCCCATAGCGGCGGGGTGAGGCCCGGGACACTCCCGGTAGCGGCGAATAAAAAACTGGCCCCAATCTTGGGCTTGCCCGAGGAGTGTGCCCGACCCAGGGTCGAGGTCGGACCTGTAGGGGGCGGACAGCCCAGTGTGGAAGACGCCGGCGGAGGCCTGTTGCTGAGGGCCCAGCTACCGGGGGGATCGGGGACTCAGGGCCCAGCCGCGAGTCTGGGCGCGGACGGCCCAGCATTGGAGTGGCACCATGGGGACAAGAGGCGAGGCCCAGAAGGTCGGACCCGGCTCGGACCACAGCAGACATGAGGGGAAAAAAAAAAACTGTATGCCCTGAAGAAATTGCCAGATGAATATTATAGTGGAATATGGCTGTATAAGTAGTAGCCATATTCACTTTTTTAATTTATGCAATCTGCACGAAAGAATAAGAATAAAGTTTGTGTGTCCGTGCTGTATGCATATGTTTTATGTTGTGTGACACTAATTTGTGTGTTTTGTTTGTTTTTTCCACTGCACTTACTTTTGTAAACACATATTTGTTTTCACTTGGACACCTTTCTTTGAGCTTGATGGCACCAATGATGATAACAGGGCTATCCTGGTGAGTACCTGCCAGGTGTCCCATTGGTGGTGCGCCCGTGAGGTGCCATCTCGCTTTCACACATTTTTTTTCACAGTGGTATATGGTTTCACATCTGTCTGTTTTAAAGGGACGGGCTTTTTTAAGTTGGGCACGAGATGGATATACCCCATACCCCATAATCATTAAAAGAGGGGAGGTAGTTGTAATTGACTACAACGTGTGGATATAATTTCTAAACAGTTTAAGAGAAGAGTGCCTGTGACCGAGGTCATAATTGGTTTTGTGCCAACAGCACAGGCCCTGTGTAACTTGCAGGACACGCTTCAAACCCTAACATAACCAGCTCAACCTTCTGCCTCACAGAGGGATGAAGTCAGCGCCGTTCTACTGGGCAGACCTGGGGTCGGGCGTGAGGGTTGCCAGGGGCGCGCTCGTCGCCAGGGGTGCGCACACATGCACAGCAGTGCGCAGCCCCTACCTGAGAGGATGAGGAGCCCCCGCGGTGTGGACCGGCCAGAGGCCCGATGCAGGCCGCAGTTGCAGCGACCTCATGGATGGCGGATGCTTCAGATCTGCAGGGTGCTCCCAGAGTCAAGGGATCTCATCCAGTTCTGCATTCTTATGCGAGACCCCCCGCGGTGGCAGCAGACGTCAGGAGTGGCGGCTGAGGCCGCTGATGCGGTAAGTGGGGCTTAATTGTGGGGGGAGGCGGCGGCGTGTGTGTGTGCGTCTGTGTGTGTGTGCGTGGGGGGGGCAGCGGCGGTGTGTGCGTGGGTGTGTGCGCATCTGTCTGTGCGTGTATGCTGTGTGTATGCACGTGTGTGTGTGCCTTCGGCCTTCAGTAACGCTGTGTGTGTGCGCACGATGTGAAATCTACGCGCGTGCCCAGGTCTGTCTCCCTTGAGAGCCAACTCCACAGCAATAGGTCTCAAGCGAAACCTAAAAAGGGGCAAGGGACACAGTCACTTCCGGCAGTGTTTGGGCAAGTGGTCCTTGCGGAGGTCCCGGAGCTGCTTTTCAATGTCGTCCACCTTGCGCTCCAGGTAGTCCACTCTCAAGCTTAGGCGGCGCCTGCGTGCCTTCCAGGCTCTGAGGGGGCCAGCTGCTGATGGTCTTGCATCTGAGCGGTGGCGGGGGGCTGTCCGAGCCCGGCGGTGGGATGGAGGCTGCTGGCTGGACACGGTGGCAGTGCTGAAGAAGGTTGGTGAGGTTCCCTCCTCGCTCTCCCGAGCCCACAGCCGGCAATATTCCACTCGAATGGCCTCCATCTTCCGGGCCCTGGCCCGGACAGCCATCTCCCCTCTGGTGAGCTTTTTGGGAGCATCTATATGAAGAAAGAAAGAAAAATAACGTAACCAATACTCTTTAACAATAACACAAAATAATTCAACAGAAAGTTGTCTCACAGTAACACTAGCAATTTGCAAGTACAGTATAACATTTTGGCATGTATCTTTCCGCCGTCTTTGTAGGCCAGTAACAGTGGGAGTTTCAGGAATTCTACTACCAGGCAGCACTATGGACTCAATACATAGTCAGAGAGTACACCTGTTTTCTTCTTTTTTTCTCTACTTTTGCGAAAGAAATTAATTACTTGTACGTGAACTTGTGGTAGCCGGCATAATGCATCCAAGAAACAGAGACACAAGCCATGATGACGCAGACTTGCATGCATTACTTTAAGCAGTATATGCAGGTGGGGATGGGAAGCTCTTACTTTTGTATAGGGGTGGCACTGGCCATACTCGGTTACATCAAGGGCTACTGCTCAATGTAATTTATAATTCGCACTGCCCCCCCCCTGGGCCTTCAGTACTACAAAAGGAAAATTAAGATTATTAATTTCTGAACATGTCTCCAGCCCATCACATGTTCTCTTTGCTTATGTGATGCATGACTTTAGGTGTTTTAATCTGATAGATTGAGTGAGCAACAGCGATAGTCCACCCATGATTAACACAGCCGAAAGAAAATTATGAACATAGGGAGTGAGTGTGGTAACCATAATTGCCGGAGGAACGGACTTGACTTGATATAATTGTCAACTATACAATACATACACAATATATGCTGTGCTTGCAAAGTAAACTACTGTACTGTTACTTTAGGCAAGGGAGAGTTTCAGAACAATCACAACTTGTAGTATTTGGATTTCCTCTGCTTTGCTACTCTGGCACGGACATGCTGTTCGAACAAAGTAACACTCTTCATGCACTGAGCGTCTGCTTTACATACACCTCTGCTATGTATGAGGAAGAAGATACCATCCAGGCTTCCAAAGTAAACGTCTATCATATTTCTTAATGTCTCAACTGTAACAACTTTACTTTTTCTCAACAACCAAATAACACCCTTTTCATTTTATTTGGTAAACCACCGTCTTCTTGACTTGCATTTGAGTTTCACCCAAATGATATATTGCAATGCACACCACACATGAATTTTCTGATTGACCCACACAGGCAGTCATTTTTTCTTTTTCCTGCAACCATCCTTGCTTGAAGCAGCCATGCATCTGATTCCTTCCTATCAGCCACCTCTGCCTGCATTCAAAAACACGTATCATTCTTTAGTCATAAAAGTTACGACTCGCTAGTCCTTCCATTGACCCTAAGTTCTTTCCCTTTTCGTTCATCACATCCCCCAAGTTCATCTGATATTACTTGGCTTCACGATAAAAGTTTCCCAGCTGATTTGAAGTCAAATAGAGGGGACCATTGCTTACTCGAGAACTACCACCGCTAATGCTATTGCTAAGTCAAGGGTGACTGTCTTCTCCGTGATTGGCTAAACAAAAATGTAATTCTAAATCAGTAACTGTTCTTGTACTTGTAGTAGTGTACTTTTTACTGTAAAGTACATCATACACTCCTTTGCGAGCCTACTCTGAAATGTCAATAAGTAAGGAGTCTAATAATAACTTACCACCGTCCGCCGCTGCTGAGACATCCCCCCCAGATCCTCCTTGTGGCGCCGCCGCTTGAGTGGACCCCTCCGCGCTGCTGGCCCCGGCACAGGTGGTGGCAAGTGCTGCATCAGATGTTGTGACGCCTAGAAAAAACATGTCATATTTTTAGATGCCATACACCACCCCCTACTTCGTCTCGTAATGGAAGAGAAAATGTTAAACAATTTTTAATTATTGGGAGTGAAAAGAAGTCACGGTTTTGGGGAGGGTGTTAACTTATATGCTTAGCCATAACATGCAACTCTTTTTGGCACAACTGATTAATGCTTACTCTTTAACGTGCAAAATTTTTATAATTACAGACAGAACAAACTACTCCTCATCACCACCAGGAGGACTTGAAGTTCCAACAAGGTGAGGGCTCTCGAGTCCCGCACAGTTACTTCTGACTGAGGTATGTGGAAAGTCGAACTGCACCTATCATCAACAATGTCCTATTTCTCTTGTCCATAGTTCTTTATGTGCAGAATAGTCCCTGAAACACTAGCGGTACAGTATGTGCTACTATCATATCAAAAAGACAACTACTAGCTTATTCTTGGTGGACATTGACATTTTGTTGTTGGAAATTGTCAAAGCACTAACATTAAGAAGAGTGGAATAGACAGCAAGGGCAACCCAGAGGACTGCACTGAGTGCCCCTAGAGCTATGGCTGGATCAGAGTTTAGTTTAACACCGTGTGCCGACTAGGCAAGCTTAGCTACCTACACAGACCGACTCAGAAATAATAGTAAATAGTAGTAGCACAGAGAGTGATGGTAGAGAGGCAGGATAAGAATGTAGAAACAGTGTACATGGAGATCTAAGACTATTTTGTAAAAAATAGAGTTAGGGAAGTATAATTATATTAACAACAGAACTACTTATTGGGGCCAGCAGAAGAGCCTGCAGTGGACCGTTCCTCCTGCCCACTCTGTTCCGTCGGAGTCTGGGGTGGTGCTGTCCTCTTGCCCCTGGGAGGTGCTGATGATCATGAAATAAACACAAACATGGATGATTGTTTTTTGGAAATATTTGATTTCTTTGACCACAATCCTAAATTATCTCGGGGAAACAAATTAGCAAGAATTGCACTACATGTATTGACCTATCTGATCTGGTCAACTAGGAGGATACTAGTACAATATTGCTGGATTCGCAGACCGTCTACTTGTAAAGTTATGTAAATCACTAACTAAACCTACAACAAAAAGGTTCTACTATGACTGTCAGCACTCAGCAGCACGCGACGTGACAGACACAGTCTGTCATTATGATTGCAGACCAAATAACAAGTCATAACATACTCAACCTGAACCTATCAATCCATCACTATCTCTTCTTCTTAGTGGCAGCAGGAGTACAAAGGAAGGACTAGACTTGAGTCTCTAGTCTCTCTAGCATTACGCAGTTCTGTAAAGTACTACACTCATACATATTCAGGCCAAATGAGCACAAAGTTGCAAACAAGTAAGCATAGTAGCAACGCCACTGAGCAGGCGAGCACCTGCAATCACAGAAGCTATTTAAACGTTAATTTACCTGCAATGTAATCGAATTGGCAGCATTCTTGCTCTTCGGGAAAAACATATATCAGCAATATAACACAGAGCAGAAGAAAACAAAGTAGTTATTAAATAGCTACTCACCAAGGCCAGGGATCTCCACACCGAGCTGGTGGAGCAGGTCCTGCTCGCGGTCAAGGAGGTCCGACCACCGGTGCGCCGCTTGCTGGTAGGTGCGCCGGACCCCTGACTCCCTCCGCATGGCCCGGCACACCTTTTCCCACAGCTGGCGACGCTCCCGGAGGCCATACCCTGCCGCGATCCTGCCCCCTGCTGCCACGGTCTTGGGGAGGTGGCGCTGCACATAAAAGATCACTGCGGCCACCTCCACCGCGCTGAATGTCTCCCTGGCCATCACTTCCTCCCTTCGCAACCGCCCGCAAGGGAGCCGTGTACGGGGTGCGGAACCCTTTCCCTTCCTCTTCTCCTTCCCGGCTCCCTATGCCATGGTCCTGTACAGCAGAAAGTAGAAAAAAAGGAAAGAATAGGGAAAAAGTAAAGAAAAAAAAAGTTTAAAAAAGGAGCTTTAAAAGTAACGAAAAGTTGAAAAAAACACAAAATATAGATCTAGAAAAAAAGAGGGATAGATATAGAGTAGAAAAGATAAAAAAAAGTCCAAAGAAACAAAGGATTGCACAGATGAAAGGAGGATTAGAAAGCATGCACAGAACCATACCAATGAATGAAAAACAAGATGGCCGCGCCCATTGAGGACCGCGTGGGTAAGTTTCGCACGTTTTTTTCCCCGCGAGTATGCAGAAACACGTGCGAACTCGTAATAGAACGCCGCACACAATGCGACATTGCCAATAGCGCCCGGAAACAGAAATACGCAACGCGCACAAGATGGCCGCGCCCGTGTACGACCGCATGGGCAACCTCGCGGTCGGTGCACTGCAAGCGGTCCGCGAATACGCAAAAAAAGCGCAAACACGCAAAAAAAAAAGAAATTCGCAAATTCACACGAATTCGCAAATTCTGTGGATTGCAAATTCGCTTTCCTGCGATTTCGCAGACCGCGAATTCACAAATTTCACCCATACTTAATCAGCATCCGATTCTTCCTCCAGTGGACATCCCCGAGTGGTGGGGGCCCCACAGGATGAGTTCCACCTCCATCCATGTACGCCACCCCAAGTTCCATCCCCACCCTCCTTGTTGTCCCTTAACCAGTTGGCTAGGCCTCTCCACTAAAGGGGGAGCATTCTCCTTTGCTGCAGGTCCCTAGGCCTCTGCCCCTTATTTCCCCCGCTGTCCTGAATGAGGAGGCTATTGGCCTACTGAGGAACATCTCTGTAAGTCAAACTGCACTCCTGAATGCCATCCAGGTGCAAGGCAGCTAGCAGACACACATGGTGGCCTACCTGGAAGGCATCTGCTGTGGTATGTCTGGCACACAGAGGTCTTTTCACGCTATGGCATCCTCCCTCACTGCAGCCTTCAATCCATCCCAACCTTCCTCCTCACCTCCTGTCTCTTCCCCATCCAAATTCCCTATTCCCATACCTATCACATGCACATGCACACATCCGTATACACAAATTTTATCAGATACAAGCACCACACACAAACAAAAACTGCATAAAAAAGGCAGTAATGCAAGCACCAGACTCTCACACCCCCTCACCATCACCACCCCAACATACCCCCAGATACCACACCAACACTCATAAACCCCACCACACCTACCAACACCCCCAGAGACACCACACCATAACCCACAGACCCCTCCACAAAAACCAGCATTCCAACAGACACACTAACACTCACAGACCCTTCCGCAACACCCACCATTCCTAGAAACACCAAACCAACATCCACAGACCACTCCACAACACCCAGCACATACACATCACACACACCAAAAAAAGTAAACCTTCACAGTCACCTACACATCAGACCCTACAGAACACGAAGTAGGTACAGCACAGACACCTCTTGCTTCCACTCCCTCTAACTCCCAAACCCAACTCCTATCCAAACAACCTCTCAATTTTCCCCGTGAAAGTGTCTTGTTTGCCCCTGCCCTTAACCCTTTGACATTCGAACCCCCAATATAAAAAAAACCTCTCACAAACCCCAACCTATCCCTTCCACAGTCCAATCCACCCCTAAAAAACAGATTCCCACCCCACTAAACCAAGCCATACCACTAAGAAGACAAAGAAAACTCCTCCCAAAACCAACCCCACCCCTCCCTAAAGCACCATCCTTGAAGTGCCTGCTTTGCCCAACGGATGCACTTCTGAGAGGAGGTTCCCTGGCAGTGTCAGTAAGGGGATGTTTGGTGGCACAGCATTGTGCTGTGGCACAGATTTCTGGAAAGGACTGGCCATTGGCCTTTTTTTTACCTGATGATTTTCATCCACTCGATAAAAAATTTCATAATTTGGAAGACATTAGTCCTGCCATTACTTTTCTAATTATTTGTTGTTATTGGATAGGTAGTGATGTGTGACTACAGCAGTGTTGGTTTCATCCCTTATTGCTGACCCAGTTTAAGTGGTTAGTATGATCTGACCTTGGAGCCAGCACTGGAGTTGCACAGAACCTGGGGAAATGGTCAATGGATGGATATGTGGGATGAATTCCAAGTGCTTCAGCTTGGTCTGACCAATATCAACATCATTTGGTTGCACTTCTCTCTTTAATGTAGGTTGGATATGTGTGTGATGTGTTCACGTTAGATATTTGTTTATCCGCACATAAAGAGTTTTATATTGTCATACTTTTGTGAACATTTGTATGGACATGTGTCCATTTTACTGTGTGTACCTTACACCTACTTTAGGTGAATGTGTGACAAATGCTGTTAGTGCTGTGTTTTCTTCGATGACTTGCACTTACACATTACCTACACATGTATGGTACTTGGCTATGCTATTAGTTGTCCCTGATATGCTTCATTCCACAGGTCCTGTGCACATAGAAGTTTTAAGACATGCAAAATGGACTATGGCCCTGGACTCCAGCCTTCCAGGGTTCCCCTTGGTAAAGGCATACCTGTTTTGCAGACAGTGTTTACATTGGGACCTTTGAATGCTTCTCACCACAGGTTATTTCTAATCTAATTTACTCACATTACCTTTTGAAGTGGATGATGTGTGAGAGTCCAATACAGATTTGTAGCAGAGAAGGTGTGTTTTAGTTTCTTGACACATCCATACAGATGTATCTTTGATTTCACAACAGGAGTTAGGATGTGTGCAAGAGATTGATACACAGAGATAGATAGGTGTGATATTGATGAGGAGGTGCTGTTGTGTGACACAATTTAATGCACATATCACTATCACTGATTATTAGATGTAAATACATGTCTATTTGTGCGCTTCACAATTCCCTGATTGATTGATTGATTGATTTGTGAAGAGTGTGCCTAATGCAGTGTCAGTGACCTGGCAAAAGAGGGCACCTTAGAGCAGAATTTGGGTTACACATTGGAAATAAATTCCACACAGTGTCCCTCAAAATATGTGTGGTCCAGGAACCCCAAACCATTTGTCAGGTCCATAGTGGTGCATCGATTTGCTGAACAGTCTATGGAACCAGGTAAGAGTATAACTCACTGTGGGTTGGATTTGCAACTGTGCTAGTTTTGGACTTCTTCCAGCAGGTACATCAATGGCAGGATGTGGGCGATCTACTCCATGGTGCACAGGACATGTGGAGGTGAGCATCGGTGAGTTTCAGCCTTATATCCCTAGCTTTCCGCCACCTCAAATATGGTGGTTGAACCACCACGTTTGTGCCGTAATTGGGCCAGCTGTAACACTGGCTGTCCGCCCTCTGACAGACACATTGGTCTGTCCAGCCACTGTCATGATTGCGATTTGCTGGGAGTAGTGGCGGGACCTCGGCAGTCCGTGTCTATGTAACCCTATGCTTCATAATACGGTGGTAGGACCGCAAGCGGTGCACTGGTTAATCTGACGCACACTCCACAGCATTCCCAAGACCATCAAACTCATAATCAGGACTACAGATTTTGCATCAGGTTGTGCCACTTTTTTGGGTGGAGCTGCAACGTAAAATCTATTTTGGGATGTACAAAGCCACACAACTGTCAGTTATATGGCTCTACGTAGCTCCATATGGCTTTGTAAGAAAATAAAAAACTTGCAACAGGTTGGCATTGCATGGGTGGTGCATTGGCTTTCCTGTGCATCTAACCTTGTGTTTTGATGAAAACACATAATTACAAAGACTTATAAACATGGGCTAGCACCAAAATAGTGCACCAACATAAGGCTGAGATAACGAATTGAAATATATTTATTTCTTCTTGTTATTTCCTCTTTACATGTCTGCTGTATTCTGTAGCACACATTCAAAGAGGAATTAGCCCCAAAGGATAGTTATTGTGCAGGATAAAACGATCCTGACCACAACACATGCATCATTGCACCATGATGCAAGGATCCCTGAGTTGGTGCTAGGCAACCACAGGTACGGCAATGCTAGGAGAGGGTAGAACTGTGCCTATTCTGCTCTCTCTCTTCCATGCAACGCAATAGAACAGCAAATTCCCGTACTGGCTGTGTTGCATGAACTGTTAGTAAACATTCCCCGTTTTGCTAAATTTACCATGGCATAAATTAAATATTCCATCTCCTCACTAAAATAGAATATAGAAAATGTTAAACATTAAAGTTGTACAATTACTAAACCCACTACAATCTAAGCCACATTGGAGAAAGTAATGGACTTTGAAGCTCCAGATTCACCACTCCTACTCTAAACAAAGTTATATGTGTGAATTACTTACAGTTTATCAAATATATATTCAATACAAAGTATATTCATAAACATACTGTACTATAAAAATGGCAGACTATAACTAAAACAACAACAGATAACACTTGCAACATGAAAAATGGCACTATGCAAATTAAATTGAAAAATATTTTTTATAAAAACAAATTAAATACAATTAAAATAAATTATGAAGTAAAAATGTACACACCATTTTAATTATCCCAAAAATACATTTACCAAATAAACCAACTTTAAAAAAACTACATAAATAACCATAAATACACAATAAAATAAATACTAACGTTTTCTTTGTAAATATAAATAATTTTCTTTCAAAAATACTCAACAATTAATTACAAATCTAAAATGATTAAATTAAATATTATTTTACTAATTTGTAAATTAAATGTAACTACTTTTATTAAAATAACAATACATATCTAAATATATATATAATTCTATGACAAAAACAATGGTTAAAGTTTCCTTATAGTTAGGAAAACTATATTTATTCTTTTTATAAAAGAAAAATTTCAACTACACAAACATTACAAATTCTAAAGTTATAGTTATACCTTAAACTTTTAATTTATTCACAACCTTCAAATTTCTATAACTCGTGGACCTCCATGTGAACTGTTGCCATCTGGCTAGAGACACTACATTAACTATAACCCACACCTTCTCCATGCACTGCTTGTACCCATTCATATTACATGACTTAAAGCATATTAAATCCTAGTATTTATAACAAGACTCATCACATCTGTAAGGAAATCATTTATAGAGGTTTGGTAGAGTGGTGTAAAGTGGAATAGCATAGAGTGGAGTGGGGTTTTGTAGAGTGGAGTGACGTGTCGTAGAGTGGAGGGGCCTATAGCGGAGTAGCATACACAGGAGTGGTGTAGAGTGGAGTACCTAGCGAAGAGTGGAATAGTACAGAGTGGAATAGCGCATAGTGAAGTGGCATGGAGTGGAGTGCCGTAGAGTGGAGTGGAGTGCCTTTTACTGCAAGGAGACTTCTGATACAAACCTTATTCCTCTCTAGATTGGATTATGCTAATGTGCTCTATCTGGGTTCTCCTTGTTCAACCATTAAAACTCTTCAAACTGTACAAAACAGCACAGCCCGTCTTCTTATGCAGGTCCCAAGTAGGGTATCTGCAAAACCACATATTACCTCGCTGCATTGGCTGCTAGTGGCAGAGAGAATTAAGTTCAAGGCACTCTGCATTGCCTATAAAACTCTTTCAGCCAAGGGCCCTCCGACCCTTCAATCCATTATATCCCCTTATCACCCCAATAGATCCCTTCGCTCTAGACAGAAACATTTAGCAGTGGTTCCCAGGATCCATAGAGCATGGAGTGGAGGACGTATGTTTGCATACAACGCAGCGAAATATTGGAACCAACTTACTGCCCTTATCCGCCAGGGAACAAAATTATTTGGTCTTTCGTAAACGGCTGAAAACATTTCTATTTCCATGATTCGGACTGTAGTACGTTGATGATCTCTTCCTCTAGTGCTGGAAGGCCTTTTTGGTAGCCATGTGCTTTAGAAGTGTCTTATTCATTCATTCATAGAGTGGACTGGTGTGCAGTGCAATAGCAAACAGAGGAGTAGCGTACAGTGAATTTGTGTAAAGTTGAGTGGCACACAGTGGAACTTGAGTGGCGTATACTTGGGTAGTATAGAGTCAAGTGAGTAGTGTTTTGTATAGTGGAATAAAATGTAAATGTAAATGTCGGAATTTGTAAAGCGCACATCTACCTCCACCGGAGGTGTCCTGGCGCTGTCCGTATACCGCTTAGGAACCCTTCCTGGCTTTCCTGGGAAATGTCCACTCCTGGGCACCCCCCAGGTGCAGCCAGGCATCCCAGCGCTTTTGGGGCCGTTGTGGAGACTAAGCAAGCTATTGCCCAGAGTTGCAGTGTGGGACCCATGATCAGAACAGGTACTGAGGCGAGAATATACAGTCAGGGGAATTAATGAGCCTGAGACCCGCCGAGGCGGGAATCAAACCCTGGTCCCTGGCCAGAGCTCTGCATCAAGGTCTGCCTGCTCTAACCATTGAGCCACACTACTCCACAATGAAGTGATGTCGAGTGGAACACCGTACAGTGGAGTGGGGTACAGTGGAGTGGAATACTGTACAGTTTAGTGGCATAGAGTGAAGAAGCATAAAGTGGAATAGCGTAGAGAGGAGTGGCGTGGAGTTGAGTAGCATACAGTGGAATGGCATACAGTGGAATAGCTTAGAGTAGAGTGGCATAGAGTAGAATAGCATAGAGTGAAGGGCCATAGAGTGGTGTGGTGTATTGTGGAGTGGCATGGAGTGTAGTGCATAGAGTCAAGCAGCGTGTTGTACAATAGAGTGGAGTGAGGTGAGGTAGAGTGACATACCGTAGAGAGGAGTGGTGTACAGTGGATTGGCACAGAGTGGAATGGCATAGATTGGAGTGACGTAGAGTGGAGTGGCTCACAGTGGAATAGTGTAGGGTAGAGAGGAATGCAGCAGAGTAGCATAGAGTGGAGTTCATAAGAAAACTTGCCTAATTCAGCAGATATACATTGGTAATGTACAACATTATGATCATTAATTAAAACGACCACAGGTCGGAATTTCGCTGGATTTTTATATGCAATAGCATTAAGAAAGGCCCTTATACACTGGAGGAATGCAATTCTGTGGTTTTACATTGATGTGGATAAATGTGACTCTGTGGTCTTTTTAATTCCGGATCATAACAAATTTGTATCTCTTTACCAACTGCATGTATGATGCTTTTTATATATTTGCTAAGTTCATCTTTAGTACAGGTTCCGAGAAATGTGCTTGATGGATCTGACACAACACCAGAACAACTAACCATGTATTCTTTATTACTCCTAACTTTACTACTACTAAATGCCTTTTGTGAATACGGAAGGTCATAAAGTTAGGATTTTGTGTCAGTTTAGTAGTAGTAAAGTTAGGAGTCGTAACGTTACTACTACTAAATGCCTTATGTGAATACCAAAAGTAGTACGTTTAGGATTTTTTCTCAGATTAGTTCTGTGAATCGGCCCCTGAATGATTCAAATATGCATACAAGAGAGACTGACTTACCCACCAGTAGAGAAGTGCTTTTTTAACACTTCTCTTGTTCCCAACTGAACTTCTGAGAGCCTCGATTGAGAAAAGTTGATAAAATCACCAGCTCTATTATTGCACCACTTTGGCATCTCATAACTCGGGTAGCTGCTTTTGGCAGTTAGACTGAATTCACCTTCCACCTCTTTAATAGTTTAATACTGGAAGATGACTGAAGCTCAGGGGAGATCCCTTAAAATTGTTGATTGGACCCCAAAGCTCCAAGGTTATTTTATTTACTCCTTAATTGGTGAGTGCTAATTGTGGTACACTCTTGGCTCCCTAACTGAGGGGTTTTTGGATGAGTACATTTAATTGATTCTCTATTATATGGACTTCGATAATTGTTTGAGTTGAACATTTCTTAATTTCTTTTCATTAGGGATATATGATTGAAGATGGTGACCCTGTTTTCACTCTTTTGGGTATCCCAAGGAGCACTATTTCCTAATAGTCCTTTGAATTCTTTTATAGGTTGGCGATGGTTTCTATTGCTATCTAATTTTCTGCCAATTTTGCACAGCCATCATGATATGCATGACACTTAGGTGTTTTGTCTTGTGTCATGTTCAATCAAAGTGCTTTGATTGAAGAAAGCTGGTAACCCTGACATTCCATTGTTTTTAATTTTAGTTGTTTGTCTTGATGATGGCTTAATGAACTACCAGAGGTTAAAAGGAAGCAGACATTGCGTCTTCTTCTGTCATTAAAAGGAAATCTTTTTGTGTTAGTTACCCTCTGCCTTTGTTTTTCTGTTTACACTGTATTTGTATTATTTCATAATGTATGTTTAGTGTAACTTTGTGAGCACTAGTTGAATGTTGTATATATGTCTTGTGTTTTTGGAATATTTTTAGATTACAAATGTTTTTTCATACAGCTATTGTGGGTACCATATTTTATTGGTTCTAATTTCTCTTCAAATTATTGTTTGTGATTATTTGTTTTTGTTGTGCATTGAGTATTTTTTGTTTAATAATACTTAGGGCTCCCGGTTTTCCATTTAAACTGATTTTTACATATAAATACAGACGGAAAACAAGTTTTTCTTTATCTGTATTTTTATATAAAAACGGGAAAATACTAGTACATTTTGCCACGCTGCAGTGCTCCAGCAGACTAACCTACAGTAACACAAAATGCTTTTGTTGATACCCCAGGTCCGCTCTGCCCCTCAAGTGAGGTCTTCATTGACATCAATAGAATCACACCCCAACCATCTGGTCTCTCTCCTCCTTAGATGGTTAAGAGCTGTCAGCCCGGGCTGAGACAGCTTCCCGGGCACACACACAGACTTACCCGAGTACTTCATAGGTCTTTGGAAGACCATTTACTTGTTAATGAGGCTTTTTTGTTCTTTCGCCCCTTCTTAGAGCCCCTGCCTCTTCACTCTGCCGATTGCCCGACCACCGCTGGACCATTCACTGACATGTTCAACCGGCTGTGAACAGGAGGAAACTGTCACATATTTCTCCTCAGACTCGGATAACAACATAATGAATTGAATATGGTGTTCCATGTCCATTTCGATTTTCTCTATTCCACAGACAAACTCATAATTGATAGTTTTGGATGGAGAACACCAGCCGGAATCCGAGAGTCTGGCCCCAGGTATCACCGCACGAAAGCCTGCCAACCTCATAACGAGGCCCTGAGTCACCCTGGGGGCACACCACACACAACCTAATGCAAAATAGAGGTTGAGACAGTCGTTTTGTATGTCTAAGAAGAACATCCTTGCAAAGCAGGAACACATGAACCATCTCCGCCAGACACAGGTGGCAAGAAGTTGAAGCAAGCAGATCGGGAACAGGATTAACAATTCAGTTCCAGCGAGAGATCGAATTTCCATAAGGACTGCAAACTTGAAAACTTTCAAGAACTTTAAAATACACGCCCTCCCAAAACTCTCCCATGTATAATAACAAGCCTGGTTTGCAGAGCGGAACTAACAGACAGTGTCCCGAGCTGACAGGGGTAAAACATGCCAGTTTGCTGAATAATTAGCCCCCCCCCCCGAAATTTTTATTACCCTCACCCGAAAATACAAACAATAAATACATAACTAAATAAAGCAAGACAGAGTGGTCGTGAAGTGGCCAGGTTGGTTTCATTTACACTCAACACATTAGCGCCACCTTACAGAGTTTGCCAGTGAAGTGCTACTTTTCTTTTCATGTTGTTTGCTTTTCAAGCAAAAAAACTCTTTGATTTCTGAATAATGAGTGTAAAAGGGTTAGGTTGTATTCCCTATGAGTGTTTGCTTTTTTCCAGTATTTTGTTACTTTTTTTTCAGGCAGCATATTACTATAGTCTAGTGCATGATTTGACTTGAATTGCTTCCAGGTGTGTATAGCAGGGCACAATTGGGCTGTAGCTGAGGGCAGTGTGAGTTTCTCTCAGTGGGGCAGTATGGTGTTCAGTGGGGAAGAGGATGTGGCACTCTGCGGATGACAGAAACTGCAAGGCTCTTAGACAAATGGCATGTCATAGCACTTTTAAGCATATTTGGGACATTCTGCAAATGGCAAAGTCTTCAGATGAATGTATAGTGTTATAACAACCGAGCGCATGTCTGCATTGTCAATTTAAATAAATGTGGAAAAATACTAGCTGTAGCGTCGTCTTTTGCTTGTAGCAAAAATAAATGTGGATAAATACAGAAAAAATGCTCTCAAAATAAATATGAATAAATACAGAAGGAAACGGCAAAAAAATAAATACCATAAAACAGGGAACCCTAATAATAATTCCCTGAACCATTGATGCTATAATATTGTATCTCATAGATACGCGCATTCCTGCCCTTTTGTTTTGGCACAGGGCAGCTCAGCAAACTGACTTGCTGAGCTGTCCTGCATTAAAAACTAGTAAATAAGCCCCTCTGTGTTTGCTGTCACCCTAAACTTAGATAATATATAGAGGCACCACTAAATAAATATTTAAGACCAGCAGAAACCTGACAGGACCAGCCCAGCTAAAATCCCGGTCTCCCTTCCTGCCTTTATCTAAACCACATTTCTTCTCCAACTTTACTCTCTCTTTACTCCTTGTAATTTATGAAGGTGGTGGGGTGGGCAAGGTAGAGAGAATGGAGAATTTACATTGAAACTTTTCCCCAAAAATCTTTTTGAGTTCAAATGGCTGAACCAATAAGCAATGTGTAGATGCTAATGGATGTCTTTCCTCACCTGCTAGCATCCCCTTTTACCTCATGCTTCCTGATGCTCAGATTAGAAAAGTTGGTTAACTTTTACAAGGTCATGTGGTCACTCATGCTTTCATTCAGACTGACAGTTTACACATCACAAGGAGGCTCCTCAATACACCACCACAGACATGGAAAGGCTGTTGGAAAGCAACTTTGGGGGCACATAGCAGGGCCCACTTCTCTTCTGGTCCACCGTATGTGAACATGGGGGGCACATATGGTGGCCCATTAACATCCCTGCACCGTGTGGCAGGCACCGTGAGGTGCATGGATGTTTAAAAACTTACCTTTTTCAATGGAAGCTTGAGTTGAGGGCAGTTTCGGGCCACTGCACAAGCTGTGCGGTCGCATCCTAATTGCGGGGTCGGAACCTCCGACCTGTGGTCGGTCGGTCCCAATCCACAGTGATGTTGGTCGGGGGGCAAACTCGACCAACATCGTAATTAGGACCCAAATAGCTTTGGGTTATCAATTACAACAGATACAAAACCCTTGGGGCTTATTTCTGAGAGGCTTATGCCACAGGAGCATCACTTTTTGTGATGCTCTGGTGGTGCAGGCCTCTAAATCATACGTATGAGGCTACGCAAAGCCACTCTGCATAGCTTTGCAGGCCTGATAGACATGGAGTAAGACAAAGCAGCGCAAGTCCCTGCCTTGCATTGCTCTGTGTCAAGTAGGCGTTCCATAGGCATTGCAGTGGGTTTTCCCACGCAGCACCCATGGATTTTGACACTGTGCCAGATTTACCTAACCACGTAAACCTGGGGCAGCGCCAAAACTGCACACCATCCCAGAGCAGACATAACGAGGAGAAATATTAGTTTTTACTTGTTTTTCCTCTTTTCATGTCTGTTGCATTCTGCAACAGACATAGAAAGAGACAAGAGCCTCTCAGGATTGCTTTTATGCAGATCGGTACCCCATCCTGCACAAAAACAATCCTGCCTGCAACTGAGGCACCATTGCACCACGGTGCAAGGGTGCATATATTGGGGCTAGGCAGCAAATTGTGCGCCCGCACAGGGGGGAAAGGAACAATTGCACTGTATTCTATAAATATGGCACATTTCTGCCCTTTCACATTGGCGTAGGGCAGCGCAGCAAGAAGACTTGCGGTGCTGCCCTACGCCAATTCCTCATAAATGAGGACTTTGGTTTAGAGTGGACTCATTTATCCACTATTTATTGAACAACTGGATACACGGTTATGTACTAAATTCTACATTCTAAATCATGCTAAAGGGGCTATTCTCCAGAAGAGGAACAAACACGAGAAGAGGAGAGGAAGATATTGAACAAGAAGCAAGCAAATGAGAGTGACAATAAAGCCATACAATGGTAAGCAAAGGGAGGGCTGTAAGCCAACTCTAGGTATTTGGTAAGCAGGCCCTATGTCTTTCGCAGCTTGCACTGTACTATAGGCAAGACCTAAATATGATCAATGGCAGATCACCATAGACAGCAGAGTAGCTTGTTTCTATGCAGTATAGGAAACCTTTCACCTACACAGCAAAAATGTAAAACAAAAAAGTTTCTGCTTTTCAAGCTAGTAAGGAGAAATAAAAAAAGAATCCTCCACCCTGAGCAAAGAATTGTTGCAAAACCTGAGTTTCTCCCCCAGTGGGAAGTATAGGGCCCTCGGATCCTCAGTTGTCCAGGCACACTCGATGGCCCACCTACATTAATCTCTCGTGCTTGCTATTTCCCATTGTTGGGTTTTCTGTAGGGTGTAGTTGAGCAGTTTGATGTCATCAAGGGAGGAAAGCTTCAAATATAGCTGTGTGTCAACAGCGTATATGTGGTTGTTAATTTTAGAGAGATTCAAAATATCAGTAAGAAGTTCCATGAACAAACTGGTAGGAGAGAGTGTGCTTCCTTGGGGAACTACAACCGTGACTGGAGTAATGCCAGATAGGGTTTGATTGACCTTGATTCTTTGTGTACTACTATGAAGGAACCATTTTAGGACGGGACCAGATAGCCCCATCCTGTTCTCAAGCAGTCTGTAATGGATTGTATGCAATGTTCCATAAGATCACTCACATTCTTCATGTCTGTGAAAGGTTGTAGGAAGGTATTGCTAGTAGAGGTTAATTTGAAAAGATTAATATTCCTCAAGACTGTGGAACAATGTTTGGGTTTAAGCAGTTGACCCTTCTTTGTCGTCACATTCTCCAGGGGTTATGGATTCCAGTTGGATAGTATTGAATTTCGAGATGATTAGATCAAGGGTTGAGCCTCTATTGTGAGTAGGACCATTACAGGACTGGATTAGGTTGAGGTCCATTAGGAATGCCTTGAAGGTGTTCAGTAAGGGGTCATTAGAATCATTCCAATGTATGTTGAAGTCTTCAAGGAAAATAAGTTTGGTGTGCTGATCTGAGCTAGCGCAGATGGTCTCCATTATTTGTTCAAAGAAAGGTAGGCTATTTCCTGAGGGGTGGTAAATTGTGCGAAGTTTGCAAACTATCTTATCATTTTTCCATAATTTTAAACCTAGGTATTCACAGGAGGTCATTGGCATCATTTTTTTTGTATGTTTCTGGGTGAGCATGGAGCAGTAGATGCATGTTAAGCCCTCCCCTCCAACTCTTTCAGTTCTGTCAAGTCTGATGATGTTATAGTTGGGTGTGACTAGAATGTCCATCATAGATGATGAAGTCTCATTCAGACAGGTTTCGGTTAGTATTATGAAGTCGGAGTCTTGTGTGAGAATGAGATTTGTAATGTCAGCTGCATGATTAACCACCGATCTGCAGTTAAGAAGCATAGATCTAAGATAACATTTGTTTTCTGAAAGTTCTGGTTTTTTATGGGGATTTGTAACAGGTTGTGCTCATTTAAGGTTCTGTGGTTGAGTCTAGGTTCTGTAAAAGGGATAGATAGGATAGTTTGGATAGTAAATAGTGGGACAAAGGAATGTCATGAGTAGTGGTATAAGATAGCAGGAGACATTGAATCTCATCATAGTATAGGTGGTCATTAACTCTCTGGGGTCTAGAGATGGGATTGAGTTTTTTCAGTTCAAGTTAGGAGAGTTTTTGATGCATGCAATCCCATGCCAAGAATAGTCTAAGGGGTGCGGTTGAGATTTAAGATCTTCTCCAGCTTAGTGGTGTATTTTATTTATTTTAGGAGTTTTAATAGCGCTGGCCAAACCCGGAGGTATTGGAGCACTTTACAACATTTGTAGTGAGGAAATCACACAATGTAACAGTACTATATACAATGACTCATGACGTAGCGGGAATCTCAGAACGCTGTACAACATTGGTGATGAGGAAATCACATAGGATAGCAGTAGTATACACATTGAAGCATGACAATCTTCCTTCAAGAGGGGTAGAGGAAGGAGTCGGGCGTTGGGTGAGGTAGAAGTCTTGATGACAAAGTGTCCGTGTGCTGCAGTGTACAAGATTTTGCGCTTTGGCGGCAACTATCCATTCGGGAGAGATCGGTTGAGGAAGAGGTCTTTGAGCTGCCTTTTGAAATTCAGAAAGGAGGGGATGGTCCTGATATGGACTGGTATGGACTTCCAGATTTTAGGCGCCTTTCCTGAGAAGGATCGAGATACCGTTTTTTGTTTGCGGGTTTTTTTCGGCAAAATGAGGAGGAGAGTGTTGGTACTCCTGAGGCTCCTTGTCTGACCCTGTGTGCAGGGCTTTGTGCGTGAGGCAGGCAGTTCTGAAGTTGGCACGCATTTCGATTGGTAGCCATTTTAGCTCTCTGAGTAAGTGCGAGATGTGCGCAGGCAGGTCACTCCCCACGCTGCTGCACGGCTCTGCCTGCATTGTTTTTGCCTAATCTTGTATTTTTCCCCTGTGCCTAACTTGCTTTCTTGCCCAGACTTGTTTTTATTCCCATCCCCTGTGCCTGTACTTGTTTTCTTGCCCAGACTTGTCTTTATTCCCTTGTGCCTAACTTGCTTTCTTGCCCAGACTTGTTTTTATTCCTCTGTGCCTGTACTTGTTTTCTTGCCTAAACTTGTTTTTCCTTCCTGTGCCCAGTTCTCCCGGGGCCCCACCCGTTTTTCCCGCCACTGCGTCCCTGCGGCCCCGGCCACCTGCAATCCCATTCGCCGCCCCGCTCCCACCTCCCAGCTGCTCCTCCCTCCCACATCCCCTCATATGGAAGCTGGTGCACCTAAGGTAAGCCCGTCTGTGCCCGTCCGTGCCTGGACCGCGCCAAGCGCCAAGACCCCTGGACGCCACGACGCCCGACACTGCTACGATGCCAGAACCCTCAACACACTCAACACCGGACGATCACACACCTGCTTCCTGGCCGCCCCAAAGCGCACCCACGGAGCTTTCACCTGCCGGAACGGCAGCTTCACAAGCATCCGCCCCGCCATGCAGCCGATCAGGAAAGAACTCAACCACCTCAGATGCATCCTTCTCAACACCCGCTCCGCCCGAAAACATGCCGTTGAACTCTGGGACCTACTCAACTCAACCTCCCCAGACGTCGCCTTCCTGACGGAGACCTGGCTGAACCCCGCCTCGACGCCCGACATAGCCATAGCCGTCGCGAAAGGCTACAAGATCACCCACAAGGCTTGCACCAACAGAGCGGGAGGTGTAATCACCATCGTCCACAGGAACACTCTCAGAGTCTCGACCAACACCGACGACACTCTCAGCACCGCCGAACACCTGCACTTCCAGATCCACACCGACCCCAACACCACCCTAAGAGGAACCCTCATCTACAGACCGCCCGAACCCCGACCACAGTTCAGCGACACCATCGCCGACTTCGTCAGCACACACGCCCTCGCCTCTATGGACTACATCCTCCTCGGGGACCTGAACTTCCACCTCGAGAACAATGATGACACCAACTCCACCACCCTGATCGACAACCTAGCCAACCTTGGATCCAGACAACTCGTCATAACACCCACCCACTACGCCGATCACATGCTTGACACCATCTTCTCTGCAAGCCCCCACGTCTCCTTCAACCATACCATTGAACTCCACTGGACCGACCACCGCTGCATCCACTTCACCTTCAAGAAACCCACCACGCACCACCGCCCCCAATAGATGCCTCACCGCTGCTGGAGCAAAGTCACCGAAGGCCAGCTAACCACCACCACCACCCTCGCCCAGAACCCACCCGCCGACCATACCGACCCCAACACCGCCACCCGCAACCTCAGACAGTGGATCAACGACTGTGCCAACACCCTCGCCCCGATCAAGAAACCCTCCAACAATCATACCAACAAGAAAGCCAGCTGGTTCACTGAAGACCTCCGGGCCTCAAAGCAAACCTGCCGAACGCTGGAGAAGATCTGGCTCCATGAACGAACACCGGACAGCCACGCCGCCCACAAGAATGCCACCCGCAGACACCATCACCTCATCAGATCTGCCAAAAGGGCCTCCTTCAAAGACCGCCTAGACAACAACGCACACAACAGCAAAGAGCTCTTCAACATCGACTCGCTGGCCACCTTCTTCCACCGCAAGATCATAGACATCCATGACAGTTTCAATGCCACGACCGCCCCGACATCCACTGAGACCTCCGCCCCCACGACCACCATCCGAACCAACCGCCTGCTCTACTGGACCAACATCAACGACGATGACACCATCAAGATCATGAACACCATCCACTCAGGATCTCCGTCAGATGCATGCCCACACCACATCTTCAACAAAGCCAGCACATCCATCGCACCCCATCTCCGGAAAGTCATCAACACCGCCTTCGCAACAGCAACCTTCCCGGAGAGCTGGAAGCATGCCTTACTCAAGAAACCCAAGGCGACCTCCAAGGCATCAAGAACTTCCGGCCCATCTCCCTGCTCCCGTTCCCGGCAAAGGTCATCGAGAAGACCGTCAATGAACAACTGACCCGTTACCTCGAGGAGAACAACATCCTGGACCCTTCCCAGTCTTGGTTCCGCAGCAACCACAGCACCGAGACTGCCCTCATTGCCGCCATGATGACATCAAGTCCCTGCTGGACACTACGAACACGCCTCCACAACGCTGGGATCCAAGAGAAGGCCCTGGACTGGACCACCTCCTTCCTCTCTGGCAGAACACAGAGCGTCCGCCTTCCCCCCTTCCACTTCGAAGCCACCGATAACATCTGCGTCGTACCCCAGGGCTCATCCCTCAGCCCAACCCTGTTTAAGATCTACATGGCACCGCTCGCCCACGTCGCCCGTCGGCACGACCTCAACATCCTTTCCTATGCCGATGACACCCAGCTGATACTCTCCCTCACCAAGGACCTCCACACCGCCAAAACCAACCTTCACAAAGGACTGAAGGCTGTTGCTGAATGGATGAGTAACAGCCAACTGAAGCTGAACTCGGACAAGACGGAGGTCCTCATCCTAGGATCCAACCCTTCAGCCTGGGACGACTCCTGGTGGCCGACCGCACTGGGAACCGCTCCAACACCCACCGACCACGCACGCAACCTAGGGGTCATCCTCGACCCCACCCTCTCCATGACTAAACAGGTCAACACCGTCTCCTCCTCCTGCTTCAACACCCTCTGCATGCTCCGTAGGATCTACAAGTGGATCCCCACTGAAACGAAAAGAACAGTCATCCAGGCCCTAGTCAGCAGCAGGTTGGACTATGGAAATGCCCTCTACGCAGTAGCCTCGGCCAAACTCCTGAGACAACTCCAACACATCCAGAACGCCTCTGCACACCTGATCCTCGACATCCCTTGTTGCAGCCACATCACACCCCACCTGAGAGACCTGCACTGGCTCCCAGTCAACAAGAGGATAACCTTCAAGCTCCTCACCCACGCACACAAGTCACTCCACAAAACCGGACCAACGTACCTCAACAGACGACTCAGCTTTTACACCCTCACTCACCAGCACCGCTCCGCCGACCTTGCCCTCGCTACAGTCCCGCGCTTCCGAAGAGCGACCTCAGGTGGCAGATCGTTCTCCCACCTCGCCACCAAGACCTGGAACACCCTCCCCATCCACCTACGGCTGACCTTCAGAAAACTCCTCAAGACCTGACTTTTCGAGCAGTAGCACCATCCCCCACCCCAGCGCCTTGGGACCCTCATGGGTGAGTAGTGCAATTGACAAATGATATGATCAATTGATTGATTGATTCACATTTCCTTACTCCAATTACCATTCTAGCTGCTGCATTGAGAGTTGATCTGAGGGGAGTTAAGTGAGATTTAGCTGTTCCTGTGAGGGCTGCATTTCTGTAATCCAGTATAGACAACACCAGAGATTGAGTGCCTTGTTTGAGGTAATTGGGAGGGATGTAGGGTTTTATTTTGTTTAGTAGTTAAAGGTTGAGGAAGGTGCTCTTTGCGGTGTCCTTGATGTGTTTGGCCATGTCTAATTTTTGGTCCGTAGTGATTCCCAGCGATTTTACGGAATCAGCCAGAGCAAGGTTGCCGTTGAGAGCATCAATAGCTTTTAGCCATCTTGTGATTTGAGGGTTTTCCTCCTTGTTGGAGATGAGGAGGACTTCTGTCTTGTCTTGGGTGAGTTTCAGGTGGATGAGTGATAGCCAGTGTTGGACTTCTCTTAGAATGTTGTTTAGTCTCTGAATGCCCTCAATGGAGGAGGTTTCAAGATAGATCTGAGTATCGTCTGCATAGAGGTGGAAAGGAATGTTAGTGTTTTTTGAGTATGGTAGTGAGGGGTTCCATGTAGATGTTGAAAAGTTGCAGGGAAAAAAACTGATCCTTGGGGGCACCCCTGTTGACGGGGAGTAGGTCAGACGAGAAGGTTTTGATTTTGATTTTTTGGGTGCGGTTCTGGAGAAAGGAGGTGAACCACTGAGGTACTGGGTTTTTAAGAACCGGCACAGAACCGGTAACCCAGCGGTGCCAGGGAATCAACACCCAGAGACCTCGGGTTCTTCCTGATTCAGACCTACAGAAACTCAGAGTCTTCTAGGTGAAGTCAAAGATTAGTTTATTGGCTGCAACCAAGGTAACAGGTGTCCTAGAAGTACAATACGGGTATGTTCTCAGGAGACTGCACACTTTCACGAAGTCAGGCTTCTCTCTTTATACATAATATTCGGCCTTGGGCAAACATTCTTCGAATTCGTGGTATGTCATTTATAGTTACTGGTTACAAAAGAAAAGCAGAGTCATGATGACATGTACATATTTCACGTCGTGCTGCCCATAACAAATCATCCGGCAAGGCCCAACATTTCATCAGATATCGCTGGACCCCTAATAAAAACGGTCACCTCCCCATCATAAAGTAAGTGAAGCAAAGGAGTGGAGAAAGATGTGAGCGAGATATGGCAGGTGTGCGCGCTGAAATGGTTTTATGGCTGGTTGAGCCTAGATGCTATCTTGCTCGGCCACTGGGAGGGAACTGACCTAACGAGTTCGGCCTGGGGCAATGGTTCTAAATTGTACTGAGGTCAGGGAGAAGTCGATTAAGGAGTATGTGTCCTTGTGGAATCAAATTCAACTGGATTAAGGCCTATGTAAAGGGCAACATATAAATGGGAGCCAAGGGTTCAGAATGTAAATGACGATTTCGAGGTGAAATCGTCACTTGAACACACCGAAAATTCATGTACATGATGTACTCGTCATTCTCGGTCTTTTGATACCAAATTCGTCATAATTCGACGAAGTTTTATTTCTCGAGTCCAGAACTATTATACGAATCCAGATTTTCAGAACCTCACACCCTCCTTTTGCCCTTACATAGGCAATTAATCTATCCTCATGTTAGTCTGAGTCCAGATCTATATTCCTAAAGTCATTGAGATGTTGCTGTAACATCATTCTAGTACTTAGTTCATCTCTTGACACAGGCTTCCTTACACATGATGTAACACAGAGGCCACATATTGCAGGAGCACACTGTATGCATAGACAGAACAGGAAAAGAATGGCTAAGACCATCCCAATGACCATCAGAATTTTCCATCCCCAGGCAGATATCAGTTCCCAGAACCATCCCATTAACGACCAATCTCCTTTATCCACATGGATAGATTCAGAAATCTTATGTAATTTGAAGATGGCCCTGTACACGGTTGGAGCATTATCTGGGATGAAAATGCAACAACTAGACTGGATCAATTTGCATACTCCACCTCGGTCCGCAAGTATTACATCCAAAGTGACCCAGTTCTGAAGGGTCATAAGTCGATCCGACTGGAGCTCAGCAGTCAGGTTACTAAGGGCACCAGCAGTTTCAATCACGGTGGATTCAACTACCCTTGTTAATTGCCTTATGTTTCTACTGTTAGCCATGGATCCCCAGAACGGCAGAAAACCCTTTGCAAAGTCCCCAAATTCTTGACCTGCAGTGTCTTCTTTACTCAAAACACCTCTAACTACCCTTGTCTGATGGTAATCCGCCGCTGCTGTGTAGGTGGGAGGTAACAGGAATGAAACAAAACATGAGCCCGAGAAGTCAGGGGGCAACCATGTACAGGCTCTATCATGGCAGATGAAATAAGTACCCTTAGCGGCTAAGAACGCAGGGGAAGTCTGAGATCCAAAAACATACGTTTCTGTACAGATACTCTTCCCTAGCTGAGCTCTGGGATTCTTGCCAATACCTTGCAGACACAGGTGACCTTGATGGTGTACGATCCAGATAGGGGACGATCTTTTGGCTTGCTGTTTCTCACTTAATGTAGTGCCATATCCGGTCACGTTCCAACCTACATATGCAAGTATCTCATCATCCGGGGTATCTTCATAAGAAGTTACTTCCTTGATCATGTCAACTATACCTTTGACTAGGGCGCTAGTCTTGAGGTTGTCTTTTACAGAACGTAGGGGTTGGATTTCTCGTGCATATATGAACATTGTCCTATATGCCCATACTGAACCATTGTGACTAAATGGCAGGACCAAATAGGGGATACCTTTATCCCTGGTGTGAGGCATGAGACCACACACCCAACAGTTAGTTGTGTTCATTACAAGTTGGTGTTGGTGTAATAACTGAACGAAGGAGTTATTAATGAACTCTAATCTCCTATTTGATTCGTGGTCAGGCAGAGGGTGGAAAGAATGAGAGGAAACAGTAGGAGGAGGTATGGGTGATGTAGTGGGCGCAAATGTCGCATGAAAAGAGAATAAAACATAGCTTATCAAAAAGACCATTACGCTGGATAGCATAAAAATACACAATATTATAAAACTTTTCTTCGTCATCGTGTTAAAAAGTCTCTGCTTAAAGTTCATTTGTTTGACAGGCCTCTCCACATCAGGAAACTCCATCCTCTCTAAGGTGCTGCCCGCGGTGGTAGGTTGCCTCTGCTAAAGGATGCTTCCGTCAGTCTAGGGCAACTCCCTTGGACCAACCAGAACTACCGACCTAACGTCGTCAGCTGCACCCAAAAGACTTTAATCAACCGCGGCCCTAGCAGCGGAACCCGTATGGTGGTTCGAAAAACAAAAATAAGCAAGTTACCTAGATGGGAGATCTGCACTTTCAAAAATAGGATTTGGGGAAAAAGACACATTTATTAGTCCATAGGTTTTTTCTCAGATCATAAAAAGGAATCACTTTTAATTAGTCTGTTTTTCTCGGTCGCAAATTGTAGCGTCCTTTTCCTGGTACTGTCTGGTCCTGAAACAGCAGTTCAGGCTCCACAGAGTTCAATTGTTCTGGTGGTGGCACAGTTTCTTGAAAAATGTTCTCGCTTTCACAATCAGGGTTAGTTTCTTTTACACAGTCATCAGTTGTGCGCTCTGAGTCAGTGCCACCTTTCTGGACCCATTGGTCATGTGGCAGAGGGAAGGGTATTTTTTTACAATGGATCCCGTGGACCCAATTGGCCTTCCCCTCCACCCTAACAGCTGACCTTGTAGACAGAAGGACGAGGTGAGGCCCGGTCCATCTGGACTGGTCGTTTCTTGTTCTTTGAAAGTTGCGGACGAGAACCCAGGAACCGGGGTCAATGGAGTGACCCGGAGTCTCAGAGACCGGAGGCAAGGTGTTGTGGACCTGTTGATGTAAAACACGCAATTTAGCCGTCAATTCATACAAGTAATCAAGCAAAATAGGGTGTTGCAGCTCGCTGAACTTCGTGGGCCTAGGCACTCCCCATATGTTGGCTGGCCGGCCAAAGATGATTTCGTAGGGGCTGAGTTTCACTCGCGAATGCACAGTCATTCTGGTGGATAGGAGTGCTAAGGGTAGAGCGTCAGGCCATTTAAGACCTGTGCTTGCTTGGATTTTGGCCAATTTAAGTTTAAGCGTGCCATTGTAACATTCCACTAATCCAGCTGATTGGGGGTGATTTGCAGCATGGAACTTCTGTCTAATGCCTAGCCCTTCACACACTCTTTTCATCACACGACCCACAAATTCACTTCCGTTGTCAGACCAGACCATTCTCGGCATTCCGAACCTGGGGAAGTACTCTTTTACAAGGGCTTTCGCTGTGGACAAGGCAGTATTGTCTTTTAGGGGATAGGCTTCTACCCATCTTGAGAAGGCATAAACAACAACGAGCACGTATTTTAAATTGTTGCACCTCTCCATATGTATGAAATCTAGCTGCAAAACCTCGAACGGATACGTAGGAGGTGCAAAATGACCAGCTGGAGTTGGGGTTCCCCTACCAGGATTGTGTTTCAGACATACCATGCAATTCTTGACAACATTATCTGCACACTTGGGAATCCCTGAATTCTTCCACACTGGGGCCAACAACTCGCAAATCCCTTTCACGCTGATATGAGCCATTCCATGAGCCATTGTAACCACTGCAGGCACATATGCATCGGGTAACAACCATCTCTGATGCTCTGTCAATTCAATCCAACAACCATTTGCATCCATTCTCCCTGTACTTTCTCTCCACGTGCTTAACTCTTTCTCTGTGGCCTCGGTTTGGATGGACTTCACACTTTCTATCGTGTCCTCACATATTCCAACCTCACCAGTCCATTTTCCAGGGCTTGCAACATACATTCGGCTCATCACATTCCTTGCAGTTTCCTTAGCGGTCTCATCAGCAAATGCATTTCCTCGGCCAACATCATCAGTCACTTTCTTGTGAGCACTACATTTCACAATCGCTATTTGCAGGGGCAAGGTCAGTGATTCAAGAAGCTCATTCAACAACTGACCATGCTGAATCTTAGTTCCATGCGAAGTCAGGAACCCACGTTCTCTCCACAATCGTCCAAAACTGTGAGCCACTCCAAACGCATGCTGACTATCAGTGTAGACAGTCACTCTCATTCCTCTAGACAATACACATGCTCTCGTAAGTGCGACGAGTTCTGCGGCTTGAGCTGAACCATGTGGTATTCGCGCAGTTTCAACGACTGTGTGAAAAGTTGTGACAGCATATGCTGTAGTCACGTTCCCATTTGGGAGCTTAAAGCATGAACCATCTACCCATAATGTGCCCTCACATTCAGCAAGAGGAGTGTCAAATAAATCAACTCTCCCTTTCGTCTCTTCCTCTGTTCTAAGAAAACAATCGTGCTGTTCTGAAGTATCTGATTCTTCTGCAATTGGTAACAACGTGGCTAGATTCAAGGCACTGCACCTTTTCATATGCACATGGCTCGCTAGCAGCGTCAATTCATAGCTGGACAGTCGAGCACTAGTTAAGTGCTGTGTCTTGGTCCTATTTAACAATGTGTCTAATGCATGCGGGACCATCACGATTAGTGTATTATTCATTACTAGACCAGCAGACTGTCGAATAGAAACAGCTGCTGCTGCTGTGGCCCTTAAACAACTTGGCAATGCTCGTGCTACCGGATCCAAAGTTGACGAAAAATAGGCGCATGGCCGCTGTCTATCTCCGAATAACTGAGTCAGCACAGACAATGCACAGCCCTCCTTCTCGTGGACATACAATGTGAAAGGCTTACTGTAGTTGGGGGTACCTAACACAGGGGCCGAACATAATGCTGTGCGTAAATCGAGAAAACTTTTCTGACACTCTTCAGACCAAGGAATGGGATTGGGTGTATTTTTACACGTTAGTGCCACCAAGGGTTTGGCCAATAACGAAAAATTTGGAATCCACTGTCTACAGTACGATGTAATGCCCAAGAAAGCACGTACTTCTCTCTGTGTTCTTGGCACACTCAATTTCGCTATTGCCTGAATTCTTTCTGGGGTCAGTTTCCTTCCCTCCTTCGATAAGAGATGACCTAAGTAGGTCACTTCTTGTCGGCAATATTGAAGCTTGGAAAGTGACACCTTGTGATGCAGATCACATAGATGACGCAATAATGACAACGTGGCCTTTTTACAAATTTTCTCAGTGTCCGCAGCAATGAGCAAATCGTCCACATACTGTACAAGAGTGGCACCTTTAGGCAAAACAATTGTGTCAAGCTGGGCTTTCAGAGCTTGACTGTATATTGAGGGGCTTTCACAGTAGCCTTGAGGAGCGCGTTTAAAGCGGAAGCTTCGACCTCCTAAACTGAAGGAAAAAATATCCCTGCTCTCCTCAGCAATTGGAATGCTGAAGAAAGCATTCTTTAGGTCGATCACCGAAAACCACGAAGCAGAAGCTGGAATCATAGTTAATAATGTGGTAATGTCGGGGACAACTGGAAATTGTGGCACAACTATCTTATTTATTTCTCGAAGATCAATCACGAATCTGTACACAGGTGGCTGAGAAAGGTCGGTTCGTTTTAAAACAGGCAGAACAGGACTATTGCAAACATTGCCTTGTGTTTCTTCAATCACATCCTTTTCAATCAATTCGTAAACAATTGCTAGCAAAGCTTTTTCACCCTCATTAGATATTCTGTATTGGGGAATTCGTGGCATTTTGACATTCGACTTCAATGTTACAACATATGGTGGAATTTCTAAAAGACCTACATCATTAGGACCAGTAGCCCAAAGAATATCTGGGAGAATCGACAATTCTGCTGGAAGTGCATCTCTCGACAAATAAATGGGAGAAACCACTTTCTTACCTAACGTAAGTTGTACTCCTGAAGGAGAACAGTACAAAGTCGCATATAATCTTTTTAGCAAATATAATCCTAGCAAATTTTCACCACAACCTGTTGTCAGAATAAGGGGTGCCTCGAATTCACAAGGACCAACAGAAAGAGATAAAGGGTCAGAAATCGGATTTCTAACTGGGGCGCCAGAAAAACCTACAGAAACGTTCATTTCGCCAGACAAAGGTGCGCCAGGGAGTTTGGAGTGCATAATAGAACTCTTTGTAGCACCAGTATCCAACAGAAAAGGTTCTGACACACCTGATGTAATCACCTCAACGTAAGGTCCACTCTGATATACTGGAACTGAAACAACTCCCTCTCTTTGTCTATGCCTGTCCTAGCAGTCATCATTCTCCCACTGCTCATTTTCTGTGTAATAATCTTCAACATAGTATTGAGTTGTCCTGTCAGATACGTTATTTTGCTGATCAAACCTGTTCATAGAGTTTTGTAGTGGAAGGGGACGTGTGTCCTGTGTGGCGTTTCCACGCCCTCTACCTCTAGGCGCTTGCTGACTGCCACGACCTCTTACACCAGAAACTCCATTTGCACGTTGTGATAGGGCAGGACAATTATACTTGTAATGACCCTCTTGTTTGCAATATAAACACTGGTTGGGACCTACACGGGGTTGAGTGTAATCGAATCTTTGCAAGTTTCTCTGATACTGTTGAGGCTGCTGAAAAGTATTCTGGTAGTGATTCTGGCCATTATTATGTTGATTACCACCACCACGTGGCGGATAGGCTTGCTGTAGTAAAACCTTCATTTTGAGTTCTCTAGTTTTCTTTTCTACTTTATCTTTCTCATCTTTGTCTCTATTCTCATAGTATTGTGCAGTAGCTAATATCTGGGCTGAAGATGAGACTGCCCAAGAACTTTCTGAATCTTTTAATTTTCTACACAATTCTGGAAGCAGATTGTGCACAAATTTATCGACAAACAATCTCTGACCACCTTCTGTGGTCATATCTTGACCGCTGTGGTCAATGAATGTTTCTTCAAATCTGGTGAAGAAATCTGAAACAGTTTCTTCTTTCTTTTGCTTGCATGCAGACAATTTATCCCAATTTACGCGTATTGCAGGCATTATCGTTTTCATGTAATCTACTATTCTACCAGGTAGTTCTGTTATCAAAGGCTCAGGCTTGGCACCACCAACTTGGCGGGCATCTGCAGCAGTAATATTAGCCCACGTGTCACCTAATTCCTGGTCATGATCTACATGACGAATTTTACCCCATAAAGGCTGTGGAACAACATTCCCAAATAGCATATCGATATCGGCTAAATTCATTATACATGACCCAGCAGTTTGTGACAATTCTTTATAGTACCCTGCATGATTTTTACGTGGATCTGGTAATGTTTGTTTGAGTGCTAAAACTTCAGCTCGCTTCCATGGGACATGTACCCATACACGTTGGAAATGTGGCAGAATAGGTGGGTTAGCGGTTGTGTCACCCTCTCTCCATTGTGGGGGAACTTCTCTCATAGGGTATTGGCGTGCCTTTTTCCTACTAGATGCACTAGATTCCGATGGTGACCCAGAACTGTTTCCCTTACTTCGATATGATAACAACATTTTAACTGCTTTTTCCACATCGGGACCTACAATCATACCCTCTCCAAACTTAAACCGTACACGACACATCTCTTGTGGGATGCATTCCTGATCATTGTCTTCTAAATCCTCGCAAAGGAAAACACACATCTGTTCGAAAACGTATCTCTGGGTCGCTGCTTCCCATTGATGGAAGACTTCTATAACAGACTGTACATCATATCTTGCAGTGTCCATGACCCATTTCCGAGCTAAACTATTCAGTGAATCTCTCTCTTGATAATCAGGCAGTTGACTTCGCAACTGTCTTCTTCCTATGTTAGGGGTCGTAGCAGGCGACCCGAAAAGCGGTAAAAGAAAGTTAGTAACAGTGCTGGCCATTTTCTGCCGAATGGAAGGTGAAACTGAAGGACAAACAGATGGAAAAACGGGGTGAGATAAGGCGGGGGTAGAGATAGCAGAAGAGGTATCAAAGGGAATAGAGGGGGCACTAGGCAAAATTGTAGAGGGAGCATTAGGAGACGTAAAAAGTACAGTAGGCAAAATCGTAGAAAACACAGGTGAAACAGAAGTGGTCGGTGGGCCTGGCTGAGGCTGCACCGAAGAAGTAGGAGCCAGCTGAAGAACAGCTGGTGAGTGCTGTTGAGGAGCAGGAGGCGTAGTTTGCGCAACTAAAGGTTGCGGGGGTGCTGTGGCATTCTGCGCATAGGGGGGTGGTGAATTTAATAATTGCGACATTAATGGGTCTTTTTCACGCTCTTTTGCTGCCTCTTGCTGAAGAGACGGCAAAACTGGATAACACTTATCTATTGCCATTTTACGTTGCCTGTGCAACTGCTCATTCATCTGCTCTTCCTCATTATCTTTAAACTGCACAGCAGCTTGCATTACTGAAAGTCCCCCTTCTCTCTTATTTTTCTTAGCTAATTTAATTTTTTTTTGTTTGGCTTCTTTACGCCATAAGCGGAAGGAGTCAAACATCGCCGGCCGGGCTTTCTTTTTGAAGAGTTTAACTTCAAGGTTGTCTAAGATTTCAGAATCAAAACTACCATATTGGGGCCCTTTTAAAACACCATCTTTCCTAGTGTATTTAATCCATACTTCGTTGTAAGTGATGGGGCCTACCCCATGTTTTACGTATAGCTCGTAAGTTGGAGTTCCAACTGGAGGAACCGGACATGAGTCCTCCAATCGGGAGTCCCTATTATTACCAAGACAAAACAAATTCCCAAGTCTAAGACTAGGCATCCTCGCTCTCTAGTCTAGTTCCAAAACTTCAAAGGATTATCGATTACGATATTTCTCGTGAATACACGAGTCCTTCGGTTATGGTGCTTGCAAGTACCAATACAAAACCTTTTGTATCCCAAAGATACCACAAAGTAAGTCCAACTAAGGACTGGGAGACGCTCCACTTATACTTAACTGAAATATCGAAATATCGATGACGTCACCAGAAGACTCGTCTCAGTGTTTCGCTCTACCAAAATCTTCAAGGGTCCAAAATCAGGGCGACAGCCAGGGCAGCAGTCCTTGTAGCCGTCGGGAAGCGGGGAACCTCGCAGCAAAGACCTTCGGACCACGTCGACATGCAGGGGTCGATGAGGTGGTTGGCCGTCCTCCGGAATTTCCACACGAAGCTCCTCACGATCTTCAGGCTGACTGGTACCACTGGAATCGCCCCACGTTGGGCGCCAACTGAGGTACTGGGTTTTTAAGAACCGGCACAGAACCGGTAACCCAGCGGTGCCAGGGAATCAACACCCAGAGACCTCGGGTTCTTCCTGATTCAGACCTACAGAAACTGAGAGTCTTCTAGGTGAAGTCAAAGATTAGTTTATTGGCTGCAACCAAGGTAACAGGTGTCCTAGAAGTACAATACGGGTATGTTCTCAGGAGACTGCACACTTTCACGAAGTCAGGCTTCTCTCTTTATACATAATATTCGGCCTTGGGCAAACATTCTTCGAATTCGTGGTATGTCATTTATAGTTACTGGTTACAAAAGAAAAGCAGAGTCATGATGACATGTACATATTTCACGTTGTGCTGCCCATAACAAATCATCCGGCAAGGCCCAACATTTCATCAGATATCGCTGGACCCCTAATAAAAACGGTCACCTCCCCATCATAAAGTAAGTGAAGCAAAGGAGTGGAGAAAGATGTGAGCGAGATATGGCAGGTGTGCGCGCTGAAATGGTTTTATGGCTGGTTGAGCCTAGATGCTATCTTGCTCGGCCACTGGGAGGGAACCGACCTAACGAGTTCAGCCTGGGGCAATGGTTCTAACTTGTACTGAGGTCAGGGAGAAGTCGATTAAGGAGTATGTGTCCTTGTGGAATCAAATTCAACTGGATTAAGGCCTATGTAAAGGGCAACATATAAATGGGAGCCAAGGGTTCAGAATGTAAATGACGATTTCGAGGTGAAATCATCACTTGAACACACCGAAAATTCATGTACATGATGTACTCGTCATTCTCGGTCTTTTGATACCAAATTCGTCATATTTCGACGAAGTTTTATTTCTCGAGTCCAGAACTATTATACGAATCCAGATTTTCAGAACCTCACCACTGTAGGACCACCTCATCCACTCCCATCCTTTCTTGCAGTACGTTGATGAGTAGTTTGTGGTCAACCGTGTCGAAGGCCGCTGATAGGTCCAGGAGTAGGCAGCATTGGCCCGTATCGAGTGACTTTTGTATATCATCTATGACATTTAGTATCGCTGTCTCTGTGCTGCATCCTTTTCTGAAACCTGATTGGTGGGGTTCTAGAAGGTTGGTGCTGTCCATGTGTTGAGTGGGTTGGAGGAGAACACATATTTTCAGGACTTTAGCTAGGAGAGGGAGATTTGAGACGGGTCTGAAGTTGTTCAGATTGTTTGTGTCAAAGCCCGTTTTTTTGATAATGGCGAGACTTTGCTGATTTTGAGACAGTGCGGCATGACTCCGATTCTCAGGGAGCTGTTTATGATCTTGGTCCAGAGCGGGGCTAAGGTGAATTTGAGCTTTTTGGCAAGTTGGGCAGGTATGGGATCCAAGATGTGAGATGAGGGTTTGGAGCTGGAGATCAATTTGATGATCTCTGCTTCCAAGATGGGGTTGAAGGATTTCCACTAGTTTGGGGGGTGCTTGGGTGTGATATTTTCTGACCCGGGGATGAGCTACTTTGAGGGGGTCATCTTGGCGATTTTGTTGTTATAGAAATTAGCAAAGTTATCACACAAGTCTTTGGAGGTCTGAATTGAGGATGAAGGGGGCTGGGAAGTTTGTTGCCTTATGAGGTTGAAGAGTTCTTTGGAACTGTTTTTTTCGTTGTTTAGAGCAATGCAAAAGAAGGTCGTTTTTTCATTCTTGATGTGTTTTTTATACTCCCTGCGTACTGATTTGAGTTGATCCAGGAGGATTGTGTCGGGTTGTTCTGCCAGAGTCTTTCTGCAGCTCTTAGTTGTCTTCTTTCGGAGTTTATGTCTGTGTTAAACCAGGATCTAGACGGAATGTTCCTGGCTTTTTTTTGTTTCAAAGGGGCTATTTGGTCCAGAATGGAGGTTGTGGTTGTAATGGAGTGAGAGGTGAGTTTTGTTGTGGAGGGGTCATCTGGGGAGGAGAGAACTAACCCTTTCCTCCAGGTCAGCAAAGGGGATCTTACTTAGGTTTCTCATCCAGTGTGTGGGGTCTTGCAAACAGGGCTGACATAGTATTGTTTGGTTGATGTGGAATAAAATGATATGATGGTCGGACCAATCAACGTGCAGGATGTGGTCAATCGTGACTGAGTCGGCTTGGGCAATAATGTCATCCAGGATTGATCCTCTGTTGTGAGTTTCCTTTGAGCAGTGTAAGCTATAATGGCGACAGCTATTGAATAGTTTTGCACTTTTTAAGCTAGGCATTGTTTTCACAGGAAATACACTTTCAGTATTGCAATGTGGAGTTTCTTCCAAAACTTCCATTAAATGTCTATCATATATACTTTTAATTATGAAGCTTCATCTTTGTGTTCTTCTTTTGGCCAAGAAACTGATCTATGAGACATTTGACTAAAGCAGGTGTCACTTCATAGGACCAAAGAGGGAAAATGTTTCTATTGGATTGTGGCAGATTAAAGCAAAGGCAAAAAGTTAAAGGTGTTGTGCGAATACCTCACCAATGAACTGCAGAAAAAATAGCAACAAAAAAAGTATGGACAAGCAGAATTAATATGGTTCAAGAATTTGAAAACACACACACAGAAGAAAATCTACTTCTCAGTTCAGTAACATAAGTTCATAAACACATTATACACACTATTTTTTTCACAAGATGACTAGTGTTTTTCACACTAGTTACATTTCATGATTGAATGTCACCACCTGAAGTTCGTATAGGCAAACGATGGACAGTCTGTCCTTTAAATTTGAAGAATCGGACAATCTTACCAAATACCAAAACCCAGCTATTTCCAAGTCACCTCTTCAATCAAGAATAGAAGGAGAAATTTGACTTTAGTTAACCTTGTTATTGGATAATACCAAAAACATTATTTGTTTCACATGGTATGCATGTTCACACCATCTAACACTTTCTAGAGGGCATGAATGTGTTTACAAAGTGATGGTACTGTAGACACAAAGGGGCAGATTTACAAGCCCCTTGTGACACTTTTGTACTGCCATTGTGTCACTTTGTAACGGAGAGGTGACGTAAACAATACTGCTAATTTACAATATTACGCATATATGGAGATGCGTCACGTTGTAAAGCTCTGCGTCATATTATACCTGCTTCAGGTATAATGTATGCAGGGTGCACGTTCCCATGTAGGAAAGCCATCTCAAAAGTGACATCTCAAGATTTCACTCGCCACTTCTAGGACGTCACTGCATCAAAACCTAAAGCCTGCTTGAAGCAGGTGTAAGGAGTGACGCAGTACAATAAATATAGGCCTCAACATGCATTGCTGGAGTTGTGTCGTGCTTGCTACACGACTCCAGGAATGCGTGACTTTTGGGCCAACAAATGCATCAGAATTTCTGATGCATCTGTCAGTCCTTGCGCCATGGTGAGCAGCAAGGTGATCGCAGGCTGGTGCAGGGAAACTGACGCATCTCTAAAGATGCTCCAAAATGTCTTAGCATTCTGAGATTGTATGTATCATGGTTGACCTTTAAATCACCTTTAAGTGATAATCAAACCTTCTAACTTGCCTGCAATTAACTTTATTCTGCTGCTACAATCACTGATGTGCATGTAAACCATATTCCTTGCCACACTTACCAGTCTGGAAGTAATGAAAGTGGTGACCATATTGAAAGCTGTATTAAACAACTGGGACAGTTTCTCTTTTAGGGTGTAGTTTGGTCCCCCTCTATATTTGTGGCCCTTTCAGACTCTGTATTAAATGTAAATATATAATAGAATTAATCAGCTTTCTTCAGCCACAGGCCTGTTGCTTTAAGTTCCTGGAAGGTTGGGTGGGGCTTAAAAATAACTGGCAGTAGAGTAGATGCGCACTAAACATGCTCAGATTTACCTTATACCACTGTAGTCACTCACTCTTGAAAGTGCGCATGTCGGGTTCGACGGCTGTCTTTCTGTGACCTGCCCGGTATGCGCAATAGAGGTCTCTCTCAACCTGCTCAATTAGTGAGGTGGGGGGAATCACAGCTGCAGCCCCCAGTCTCCTAATAAGTGTAAACCCTGCCTGCCCAAGCCAGTCGTGGCACTGCTCTCATGCTGTGTTGGTAACATAGCAGCAAGAGAGCCGTGTCAGGACAGGCGCAAGATACGCGTTTACTAGGTCTTTGGTGAACATGAGCATGTGCAGGACCCTCAACAGCTACCCTAATCAATCCTGGCGCTGCTCTTATGCTGCATGAGAGCAGCGCCAGGATTGGAGGGAGCGGCCTCTCGCGCCACTCCCACGAAGACTAGAGCCCTGCACTTGCTCTAACCCCTAGATTAGAGCTTTCAATATGCACATGCCTGGCTGGCCGTCGCAAACTGGCAGGCCAAAGGGACATGCACATTTTGAAAGGTGCCCAAGCAGCCCACCCTCCTCCCTGCTGCTATCATGCAACAAGCCTCACCCTGTTGTGACACTTAGGGGCCCATTAGGATTGCCCCCGCCAGGCTTGCGGTAGCTACCGCTAGTCTGGCAAAGGCAATCCGCCCTCCATCCGCACCTAAATTCCCCACGCTATATTAGGATGGCGGGGGGGATCGCGGCGGACAGAAAGACCGTCCGCGCTTTTCCGCCCCGGTCGCCTTGTGGCCGGGGCGGAAAAGGTTGAATATAGTGGTGGTGTCTATTAGACACCGCCAGCCATATTAGCATGGCCCAAAACAGAAAGGCATGCGGTCTTTACTTCTGGGGCCCCCTGCGGGCCCCCGGAGTGAAGGACAGGTGAGAGGTGCACACGAAGGGGTACCTGTGGTACCCCCCTGCATTTGCATGAACAAAGCGGTAGGCACCGCGCGGTGCCTGCCGCTTTGTTCATGCAAATGCATATGTGCATTTTTAGCATTGTAGCAGGCGGTGCTGAGCGCACCGCCCGACACAATGCTAAAAATGCAGTATGCGCCCGCCACAGTGGCGGGCGCATTCTAATCCCCCCCACAGGACCCCCGCCCTTATGGCGGGCGGTCCCAAACACCAATAGGATGGCAGGCGGACTAAGTCCGCCCGCCATCCTAATGACCCCCTTAGTTTGGGATGGGGAGGATGAAAAAAAAATGGTAATAAATTTACTTTATTACCATTGGATTTCTTTATTTTCTGCTCAAACAGAGGAGTCGCCCCTGCCCTGAGCCCTGGCGTTATCGTCTTTGTTTGCCTTACTCCGAGTCTGATTCCTAATGTGAGTGACTGGGAGAGTCCGCCCGCCAGAAATATATAAAAAAACAACTGCTACTCCACCCTCCACCCTCATTAATAACGCTGGTATTGTTAGGGATAAATTGATAACTGTTGAAGTGAAAAACGCTCGCAAACATCTGTTTCCTTTTCACAAATTTACCATTAAAGTTTAAAAGGTTTTCAACTTAAAATACCTGTTAAGTTTTCCATACATGTACATACATTGCATTTTTTATAAGCTGCAGTCGATTTTTTTTGTCTGCTGTTTGCTCATATGAATAAAAGAAAAATATACATTTTGCAATGGACTCATTCGCTTGTCATGCCTGCACATCAAAGGCAAGGTGTCTGTGATTTCTTTCATCATAGTAGTTTACGGCCTGTCTTTAGCCCCGTATTTATGGCCTGACAAATGGCTTGCTGGTTTGTGGAAAGCAGACTTTTCAGCCCTTTCCAAATGATAGCAATAAATGTAAGTCATTTGTTATGACATAAACAGGAGGCCTGGTAATGCAGCGGATTGGCAATGGCATGTACATATGGCCTTGGACTGTAGTCTGCTGTAGTGTAAACTTTGGGAAAGGAAATCCCAGGAGTCTCTAGCCTTGCTTTTCATTCACACTAGTCTTCTCATGTGACCTGACAAGGGAGTTTGCAGATGTGCTGTGCAGCTTGATCTGCAGCCCACTGCGACAGAATACAGTGTAATTTATTCTGTATAATGTATTCGTTATCAAATGCCCGGTAGCCAGTCCGGCTCTGGTTATCAATATAAGATGCAGAAGTGGCTTCTTACAAGAAGTTACAGAACATCTTCTAAAAATATTGTTAACGTTATTTTTGTAGCACAAGAATGCTTAGCAGGGACTGTGTTGCATGTCATCATGTGTTAATTAATACATACTGCAACATATTTCGAAATGTGCTGCATTTTACGTGTGATTATTCTTCATGATCCCACTACACGATAAATTCTTATCACGCATTTGAACCTTCTTTGCATATGTAGAAACATTTAGCAGAGTCTTTGTGAAGCAATTATTTAATAACATGTTAATTGAATGGTCAGAAATTAAACATGTTATACCTGCTTCAGCACATCTTAGTCAAACTACTTGCTAAGCAATGCTGCTTGAAACAGTTTTGAGGACTAGTATGAGTAAGTATAGCTACCTACTATATTTATGCATATTTTTAAACGCATTTTGTTGATTTAAGTCTGCACGTATATTTTAACTATATCATTTTGCGTTTGGCTAAAAATGCTTCTTCACCTACTAACACACACAATAATGTGTGGAAATTGGGTTTCAATCACACTTCACAATTACCAAAAAGTGCATCATGTGTTCTTTCCTAACTGCTGATATATTTTGAAATATTTGCACAATTTATTTGCAGGTATTTACATTTTATAGACTTAGAAATGTGTTTACATCCTACAGCCTTTCCCTTCACACTCTATGTACTACAGCAAGATTGTCACACACTTCACATTACAAAATCCTCTCGTTTTAATAGTCAGTAATAATAACAGGTGCTTCTGCCTGCTATTTATTTGCCAACACTAAAACTAGGAAACCTCTTCAAAGGAATTCCTGTTTATCTAAAGTGAATTTCCACAGCGTATCATGAATTATCTAGGCTTTGAGGTATATTTTGTGTTTAATTTCCACCACTAATTATGTAATATTTTGATTTTCATGATATGTTAAAGCCTGAAAAAGCCCATATAATTATTTGACAAAGAAGAGGTCTTGCAAAGAACCCAACCTCCCTTGCTGCTCTTTAACCACTATAACCACAGGGTTTAAGATAAGAACATTGATGGTATATTATTTTTACATAGTAATTAAGGGCTATGTATGTAATCTACACAGTACGTGGTGTTACATTATTCAGTATCAATTTGAGGCATCAAGCCATGCAATCAACATTAGAAGATTGGAATGTTGTGAGTTCCATTGAAGACAATAAAGTGTTTTGGGCTAATAATGGCAAGTATATGACTTCTGTTCCAACATTCCAATGTTTGTCTTTCTGTTTATCCTATAATCCAGCTGCCTCAGGCTATACCGGTTTCAAAGGCCCTCTCCCTTTTTATGGGCCCTCATCTGTGGCTCGAGCTACATCCTGGTATTACCAGAGGCAGCAGGCTATACGTCTATATTAATAGCAGTTGTGTTGTGCAAAGGGACATTGTTTGAGATATATAACTAAAATACCCAAGACATGCATTTGTTGCTTGAGGTCGAAATCCTTTAAAAAAACAGAAGAAAATAAGAGTTTGTTTTTGTTTAATTAAAAATGATGGCCTGGAAACAGTTTCAGGCACGAGGTCTGAGGACTGTCTCAATTTACAATTGGTATATGTCCTTCTTTTATCAATAAACACAGCAGTTAATAAAAGTTTCTGGTGTACCATATATGGTGAGGAATGTTGGTTAATGCCTTTAGAGTAATAAATTAATGGTCTAACATTTACTACAAATGGGCTGCAACCTTGTGTGGACACAATGTGGCCAGTGGACAATGTGTTCGTATGTCTGGCATGGGGAGTACGTGATCAGCATGTGAGTTCCGAACGGGTGATTCTATTAATAAGGACGAGATTTCATTTTTATCGATGAACGCATAGATTTCCATATTACCATTCCTCCTTCTAGTTGATTTTCCAACTGCACTATCTAACATATTCATTTGTACAGTTACTATTTTTGGGACCAGTAGTTCTTTATTCTCTCATTTGACTATAGCTACCTTCCTCATTGTAGGAAGCTGCCTCTCTATATAGTGCACTAAAATGACGTACACTGTGCAGGGAGTCCAGTGGGTCCCCAATTGGTTTACAGAGGCTAAAGTGGATAATACTAATGCTTACTTTTGTGGTAGTGTGGGTGAGTAGTTAGGCTTATCAGAGGGTAGCACTAAGCATTTGTTGTACTCACAGAGGGAATAAATCCAAGACCAATTTAGAAAAATAACACTTCTTTTATATACATGTCGAACTCAAGAACTTCATTTCAAGGTAAGTACAGTTTTAAACAAAAATATGCACAGGTAAGTAAAGCGTTAAAACCTGTGTGCTTTGATGCACAATGCAATCCTATGAGAGAAAAGGTCAAAGATGCACATAAGGTAGGTGCAGTAAGTTTCTGGGGTTCACCTTCTGGTATCTGAATAGTAGTGGATAAAGGTTCAAAGGAATTCCAGCAGTTTGTCGGAAACCGCCCGGGATCTACTGGGAGCAGGGTGCTAGTGAGGCTGGTAGCTGGCACTACGGAGAAAGGGGGCCACCTGAAAAGAGGCTACACATGGGGGCTTGTGAGCAAGTCAGAGGGCTCCCAAACAGGAGATCAGGTCACAAGGGGTCTTAGAGTACGGGTACAAAGCTGGTTCAGGCCCGGGAGCAAAGTGAGTTGGTTGACTGGACTGGTACACAAAGATGCACCTCGCAGTCAGGGACAAACAACTGGAAGAGGAGAAATCAAGGCAGCTGGACCACACTCAAAGTGGGTCTCAGTGATGCTATGAATCTGACGGCTGCTTGTTCCTGGTGCAGTGAGAATCCGGACTGGACAAATACGATCAGTGTTTGGTACCGGGCATCCGGTACCCTGGGAGTTGGTACAGCACAGCTCAGGGTGGTACTGGTATCTTCACACTCAGTGGGGAGTCGGATCTGACCTGCCAGAGAACGAGCACCTTCTCCTGGTCATCTACAGCATCAGTCGGGCCATGGAGCTGCAAGGTGCTGAAAAGTAGCTCTTCTACTCCAAGGGAGACTTTCAGTGCTTGGTGAAGTGCTGGTATGCTACCCAAGGCTTTGACAGTGTTCCAGCTCACAGGACAAGTCACTCTGTCAAGATTGTCGAGAGAGAGCTGAGGACGGCTGGATTTCTCCCAAAGTCCAAAGTTATGCTGCAGTTTTCATCAGGCAGTGACTTTTCTTCACCCTTCTTTGGTTGATCTGTCAAATCTGAGCTTTTGGGTTGTCAACTTAGGAGCGCTATGGGGAGTGACAGGTAGTAGCCAATGGGCTACCTACCTTTAGGGGGCCTACACCCTTTATATGACCACTTCCTGTGGGAAATGGGCATAACCCTGACCATAGAAGGCTGATTTCTGCCAAAACAACATGGAGGAATCTGAAAAGTGGGGTCCACATCTGCTGGCCCCTCCAGGGGTAATGCTGGCTGAATGTGGGCACATCTCCTATTCTAACAAATTTTCCCACCTGTCTTGCCACTAAAAGGTTGAGTCGGGACAGGGGGTGAGCACTTCCACTATCTGGACAGGCCCCGGGGTTGCAGAACATAGGTGACAGGACCTTTGAAACTTCCCACCCTGGAATGTCGATCCTGCTTGGAGGAGGTGTCAACACCTCTGCCCAGAGCATGCTTTGTTCTTCTTCCCCAAGAGCAAAGGCTCTTACCTCAGGAGGTCAGAAACCTGTTTATAGTGGCTGGCTTGTCAAGACCGGTCAGTCAACACACTAGTAATTGTAGGTTTTCAGGGGGCACCTCTAAGGTGCCCTCTGTGTGCATTTATTAAAAAATCCAGTACTGGCCTCAGTGTGGGTTTATTAAGACAAGGTGTTTGGTACCCAACACCTTGGGGTACAGTGAAGCCATCATGTTGCTGAGGAAATCTCAATGACGAGTGTCCATCCCATGCATTCATTATGGCTTCCGTGTGAACTGGTAATATCTAAGGTCTAACAGATATGCCCTTACATGAGTACAGCAAACCCTGCCTTAGGACGTAGGGCCTGTCATATGGGTGACTTACCTATAACACATTTAGTACTGATAGACATGGCACACAGGGATGTGTGACATGTCAACTCTTCGGTTTTCTCTACACAAAGACATGCAGGCTGCAATTGCAGTTTGCAAGAGCTTTGTGAGGGGTCACTTACTGTAGCACAATTCATTCTGCAGCCCTTAGGGACCCTCTTTAGATCTAATGCCCTAGGTACCAGGGGTACCACTTCCCAGGGACTTGCAAGAGATCCTAAAGGGTTTGCCTATTGTGGAACAATCGTACAGTTTTGGGAAAGAACACTGGTTCTGGGGACTTGGTTAGCAGGATCCCAGCACACTTTCTGACCAAAGGGCACCAGATACCAGGCAAAATGTAGGGGTATACTGCAACAAAAAACTGTTTCCTACACTAATTGCTTGCATAGTTCCTAGCTTGAGGGCTGCGTTTTTACAGCAGGTGATCCACAATTGTATAATCCCACATACCAATAGAAACATAATGATAAATGGCAACATAGATTTACATAAACTGGATATTCATTGAGGGAGCCAGGAGATCCATTGTGCAGTGCTTGAATGGCAAGCATCAGTGTTCCAATGTCCATATCATTCCCAGGGATACAAGTGCAGCATGCTGCTCCGATATTAGCATAGATTCCTCCCTCTATTGCATCTATTAAGTCCAGTACATAATGGTGCTGCATAAGCATAAAGCAGATTACTCTCATGTCTTCCTTGATGGAATTGAGGCCAAGCTCAGTGCTGTTTATCATTTTCAGCATCTTCAACCAGGTTATTTGTAGCCAGCAGGCATTAGCTTTGGTCTGCAGGGGGAAGAAGGGTACCAACCCCTGTGCCCCCAGCTGTGCTTCAGTGAACAGTCTAAATTATTCTGAATGTCTTTGAACTGTTTCCAGCCAAAATACCTCTCCTTTCATGAGTTTGGTGCAGTAAAGTTGTCTTTTCCCTAAAAGGATAGCTCTTCTCTAAGAATGACCAGGGTCGGGATGTACATGGTGACCAGGGAACACAGTCCCCTCCATCTGGTAATAAGCTGAGTGTAGGCATGCTCACCACATAGCTAATATAATCCATCAGCGTGGAGGTGCCCCATTGCATATCCTTAAAATATAATATCACTCCGCACTTAGCATTTGTGCCCATCCAAAGCATTCCTTTTCCTCTGAAACATAAGGAATACAGGGCCAGATGTATCAACATTGCATTTTACGATTCTAAAATAGTGAAGTTTAGCGATTCGCTATTTTAGAATCGCAAAATGCAATGTATGTAGGTTTCGCAAAAAAAATAGCAATTACCACATATTCCTTAATAGCTAATCTTAAATTGCGATTCGCTATTAAGGAATGCATTCCCCTTCATGCCTATGTGCCAAGAGGCCCATAGGAATAAATGGGAAGGCATTCGCAATTTGCGATTACCAAAGAGGTAATCACAAATTGCCAGTGCAATTGCAAGGGTGCCAGTGGGCCATAAGGCCCCCCTGATGCACCTCCAAAAAAGGTAAGTGCGCACATGTGGCACACACCCTCAGGGCAAGTGTATGCACCACATGGCACTTAGAAAAATGCAATTTTGTGCATTTTTCCAAGGATTTGCAAATTACCACCAACTTAAAGTTGGTGGTAATTTGCAATTCCTTAAAGCAAAGTCGCATTCTGAGAAGGCTTCTTGCATGGCATTTAAGGAATCGCAAATTGCGATTCCCTAACTGCATTCGCGAAATAAGTAATCGCAAAATTGCGATTACCTATTTTGCGAATGCCTTTTGGGTTGATACATCCCAAAAGGATTTTTACCATTCGCAAACAGTTTGCAACCGGCAGAACCCTTGATACACCTGGCCCACAGTGTACAATCAGGAGTTGTCCTTTCCCTTCTAACCAAGTGACCCACCTCGGTCTCCCACATTTCCTGACAGGGGGTAGTCATACTTTCACTAAACTCTCGCCTGTGTGACCCATTCCCCTTTTTATCCCCAAATTGGATGGCCCTACCTAGGAATTCAATGTCGGGAGGCCACCTATTGCTTAAGAAGACATCCCCGGATACACTAAGATCCACTCTCGGTCAGCAAATGGAGCTGGAGCAGACATGTTTGTGCACTGAGTTGGGGGTCTTGCTACCTTAAAAAATCTCTTCTATGAAACCTCTCAAGGCCATGTGCTGTCTTTCACTATGGTACCCTTTCTACGTGTCCTGTCCAGATCGGTTTGGATATCAGTGGGTTCAGTGAGGATGTATAGCGCTGTTGGATTGGTGTCTTATCAGGTTTACAACTACTCTGTGTGGTTCTATCTTGTTGGGTTGGATCTTGGATCTTATTCTGCATAGGTAGAGGTGAATAAGACATTGTACTTTCTCAGAAGCATTTCTTGGGGAAAGTAAAACCTATCTGCACCTACAGCATGTGGGATCAATAAGCAGACATAAATTGGCCTGACTGATGCTTGGGAACTGACTGTGGTCATGTGCTGGTACCATGTGTTATGCAAAAGGGTGCTGTGCAGTGCATATGGGATTCTGGTGTCCTATTTGGTGTAATTGTATTCCCTATTCAGGCCCTGCAGTTCCCCTTTAGCGAATCTCTTTTGATTTAGCAGTTTGTCAGAAATACTCAAGTGTGGGACTACCCATCGTAGGCAGGTTGTACATGACCATATAAGTATACATCACTTGTGCCTCTACACTGTAGTTCTAGTTATGGGTCTCCTGGGAGTCATCTGTGCTCCTCGGGTACTGGTGTTCTTTCTAACAAGCTCAAAAAAATCACAGTTTTAAGTTCTAGGTTTGAATCTTCTTTTCGGGGTAATTTTATTTTTTTTATTTTTGGGAGTTTCTTTGAGCCGCACCATTCATTGTTTACCTTGCCCCGTGGGGAGAGGGTTAGAGGTTGCTCTGTGGTTCTTTCCTCCTCCCCTCTACTGCCCCCAAGGAGTTGGCAGTCAGGGTAGACTGTTTCCTGGATGGTGCCTACAAAGTTGGGGCACTGGGAGTGGACTATGCTTGAAATGGATATGAGCCTGGAAGGAGAGCACTTGGTGCCCTGTGTTCCATCTGGAACAGGGGTAGAGGCTCAGAAGTTCCGTCCCTGAAAACCCCCTTCCCCTTGACCACACCCCACTTTCTATCAGTGTTTCTGGTGAGCCCGCTGTCCCTAGCTATTATCTGGGGTCATTCGAGCTCTTCAGACTAGATACAGTTGTTAACAGACTAACGACATTGGTGCTCATCTTGTCGATCTCTGTGGAGTCTCATCATCATGCTGAGGTAGGTTGACCAAGTTTCTAAAGCTTAACAATAGGGATACCTCACAAAAAATAGAAGTAGGACTACAATTTCATATTGCAGATGGGCGCAGGACAACTTGAAAGACAACGCTTTAGCTACAGAGCAAGCACGGACCCTGAGGCACTAAGGGGTATAAATTAAACGTAGCTATTGCACCGACTATCATTTGTGCTAATTGAACTGGCTTTCTGCAAAAGCTGGCACCTATTCCTGCACCGAAACTCATAAAAGCTAGTTCAGTGGAGCCTCCCTCCAAACATCTGCTGGGACAGATAACCAAAAAAACGGGACTGCCCAGGCAAATCTGAGACGTTTGGTCACCCAACACTGAGGCCTCTTAGCTTATTGACTCTCACGTGTGGGGGCTGTGGAGTTTTAGGGTCTTACCATCCCAGGCGCAAGAAGAACATTGTTCACATCACTGAGGACGGCTCAATTATAACTAAAAGGGAGGCCTCCATTGATTCAGAGGCTTCTGGAACATTTGGGGAAACTATAGAGACTACATGCCATGAAGGTAATGTCAAGTTTAGGTATTATGGCCGAAAGAATGGGAACGTTTTGGCTTGGTGATTGGAGTGCGCCCATTAGATGTTGGCTGCCGGACCTGGGTGACTGCTTTTTAGGCTGTTTTCTTTCCCACCCCATCATCAGACTGCTCTGCCACTGGGGTGTGGACAGTGACCCACGTCCTTGGGGATCAGCAGCAGAGTGGGGCCTAGTTTCTGTAGGCGCTTTAGGCAACCTGATTATTCTGTGCTCCCACGGACTCACCATTGGTGCCAAACCTTGTATGGACACCTGATCGACATGGCCCACAGCAGGCCTAAGTTCCTGGAGGCAAGTAAAAACAATTTTGAACCCCCAATGCTGTTGGTAGTCCTTTCTATTCTGATATCATTTTTTGGAAAAGTAAGTAGCGGGTGCTGGTCATTATAAGTCGCTAGGGTTGGTACTACCTGTCTCAATCTACTGGGGTTCTATTTACTGTGGATTTTGGCTCTGTGGTTGTGTGAAGGTGCTTTCTTCCCACACTGTCACCACTCCTTGCTGGGTTTGTGGCCCCAGACCCTGATATGCTGGGTTCCCCTTCTGTGGTTGATGCTGTCACATGCTCGCCCAATTGTTCATCCCTGCTGCAGTTGTATGCTGACTGGCTCACCTCCCTGCGACTAAGCATATGATATGTTCTGATTACACTGGGCTTGTACAGAGGAGGGCCATTAATCATATCCTGTTGCATTGGGTTACGTGGTGGCTGGCCCTGGCTCTCTAACTTTTGCTTCTTCTGCTGCTCATGGCATGCCTTTGTCCGGCATGCCTCTCCTAAGGGGAACCTGTCTATGGCAATATTAGCACTCTCGAATGTCTGGGTGTGACCAGCCTCCCAGTCCTCCTCTACCATAACCTGTTCATGCTCCTGAACACCTGTTTAGAACCCTCAAAGGTTTTGTGGTGGAGCCCCATTGTGACTGGTGCCATCTGCACAGCTGCAGCTATCACTAACCCCTTGACGGCAGTCTGTTTTAATTTATGCTGCACTAATTTTGCTGTGTCTTTTGGGGTCTGCTCATGTTTCTCTATACCTTCTCTTGCTTTTTCTTACATTAGTGGAGTATATAAGCTTGTATTTCCAACCAAGGTTAGGTATCTAAATCTACTACGCTGTCCAGCCCGCTCTGTATCTCAGTGGGTAACCCTTTCTTCAAAATATTATAGAAAATGTGAGTTGTGGGCCCAAAACAGTCCACGGCCGTCAAGTTTCTTGTCCCCATCTTTCCTTCATTCTATTTATGAAATCATTTATGCTTTCCTCTGGCTTCATCGTCTCTGCCATGAGCCCTCCTATATCTGGGCAGGCAGGGCGTATTCCTCTCAGGGCGATTCTTGTGCCTGTGCATATTAAACATGACCCGTCATGCTGGGTATTTAAAAAAAATTTTTTTTAAAGACCTTTATTGTACAATTGTACAATTGTGAAAAGACACAGCCCCAGGCCTACAACCCCAGGGGCCGGCCGCATGAGGTACATTTCCCGTTTAATATTGTCACATGAACACAGCCCTTCAGCCGACAACCGTAAGGTCCAGCGTAGAGTAAAGAGTAGAGTAAAGTGTGTACATATCACGCAATTCAGATTTCGGATACCTTATAGGTCTATGTTTTCTTTAGTTTCTCAGTATGCACTTTTAATGAATTAAACAATTAAAATGAACAAAAAAACAGCAGGAAACACACAGACCAGCAGACACATTAATTAGTGCACTACACCAATCCAGTTCAGCAGGTGACACCCAGCAACCGTGTGCGATCAGAAGTCTTCCATATTGTCTAATTTGGCGTATGGCATACATTAGAGTGGGTATCCCAATCCAGGCACATCATTGGTCAAAAGGCTAGCAGGCCTTGTGCTCCCTACCAACTGTGTAGTGTAACCTGGCAGTGGCTCAAGACTTTGGTTCCATCTACCCCCCTCAGCCTTTCTCACTCTTGATCATCGTCTTCGTCCGATTCAGATTGCTCGTCCTACTGCAGTGGCTCGCAGATCTCCCCCCTAAATACATTCCATTGAGCCCATATCTTGTTCCATCTGCGTGGGCTTGCCCTAGCAGTATATACCGCTCTTTCTGCAATCATCACCCTATCCATATTCGTACACCACTGTGCTAGCGTGGGGGCATCTGCAGCGCCCCATTTCTGAGCTATATCTCTCTTCACTATTAACATGCCTATTGTTGACCAGGTTTGCCCATATCTAGTGAGATCGTTCGGTTCCCATATATTCAACAGGCATTTACGTGGCTCAGGTACGAGGGACAGCTCCATTGTCTGGGATATGGTGCGCATTATTTGTCTCCAGTACTCCATTATACGAGGACAATCCCAAATGGTGTGTAGAAATGTCCCTTCCTCCCCACACCCGCGCAAACAGTAGGGGTGTTGTGCCCGTTGTATTTTATGTAGAGTCGTTCGTGTATAGTATACCCTGTATAGAATTTTAAGCTGTACCAGGGGGAACTTGGCAGATATGCCCACCTCTTTCGGTGATGCCAGTGCCTCATTCCATTCCGAATCATCCATGTCTCCTACTTCTGCTACCCATTTCTCTCTCAGTTTTAATGTATGGTCTGGTAGGTTGTTGATCATTTTACGGTATGTGAGTGATGTAGCTCGTTGTTGCATATAGTCCGTGAGGAGGCGGTCTTCTAGGGGGGATGCCTCCGGGACCTCCGAGCCAGGTGGTATGGCCGCAAGCAGTGCATGCCTGATCTGCACATATCTCTACGTTTCAGTCACTCCTAATTCATATTGCACCCGCAGCTGATGAAAGGGGATCACCGTTCCCTTGTCCCATAAATCTCCCACCGTCGATATACCGATGTTGTCCCATAATATAAAACCCTTACTGTGTCTCAATCGCCCCAAGGCCCTGGTGTCCCATAGCGGGGTAAGCTTGGTGATTCGTCCTTTCCATCCTAGTTTAGCCTGAGCTGTATACCACAGTGCGGTTGTAAGTTTTGTGGGCCCCTGCATCTTGTTTGCAAGGCTTTTGTCATAAAGGGAAGCTAACATGCTGGTAGGGCCCAACTGCGCCCTGTCGGCCTTGTATGCTGGGCCATCCTGGGGAGCATGAAGCCATTGGTTGATGGTTTTTAATTGTGCCGCCCAATAATACAATTGTAAATTCGGCAAATGCAATCCCCCCGTCATACCAACTCCTATGCATTTTAGTTTGTGCTATACGCTCCGAGCAATTGCTCAAGAGCAGGTTAGACACCAATGCCGACACCTGCCGGAAGTATCTGGGTGGTATCGAACAAGGGGTGTTATCTAGAGCATAGAGAAATCTCGGCAGTGACATCATTTTGTAGAGTGGCGCTCTGCCCAATAGTGTCAAAGGTAGTGTCGCCCAGTAGTTAACATCATGTTTCAACCGTTCTAACGGTGGTTTCAGATTTTTGTCAAAAAATTCCACTGGGTCCCCGGTGACGTGTATGCCAAGGTACTTGAAAGGGGAAACATCCTTTTCAATGCAACTTTTACCACGCAGTGCCTTTACGACGCAACTATTACAATGCATGTCATTACAACGCATAGCGCTGGGGGGGGGCTCTAGGATAGGGAATAGATTTAATTTACTATCCAACACCTTCCCTACTATCCACGGGGACTGGAGTTGGAATAGTAAATTAAACTATTCACTATCCAGCACCCCTTAACGCTATGCGTTGTAACAGCATGCCTTGTAAAAACTGTGATGTAAAGGCATGCGTGGTAAAAGCATGCGTCGTAATGTCATACATCCCTTGAAAGAGGACCCTGCTAGTCGTAAGGGGCAGCTGGTACCAAGAACGGGGGGTGGTCCCTGCAGCACATACAGTTCAGATTTTGCCCAGTTTATGGTGTAGCCAGAGGTTTTCCCCTGCGCGTCACAAAGAGCCAGGAGTTCCGGTATGCCACGGGTTGGGTCTGTCAGGTATACTAGCATATCAACTGCGTAAAGAGAGAGACGATCCTCCCAACCCTCCGCCCATGTAATCCCTCGCAATAGGGGGGTTGAGCGTATCAGTGTCGCCAGGGGTTCTAATGCTATCGCAAAGAGTAGCGGTGATAAGGGGCAACCTTGACGGGTGCCCCGCGCCAGGGGGAACGTAGGAGAAATATGGCCATTCGCTACGACCTGGGCAACGGGATTGGTGTACAGCAGTCGAACCCATGCTATAAAGTTAGGATCAAACCCCATGTGTGACAGGACTTCAAAAAGGTATTGCCATTCCACCATATCAAATGCCATTTTCGCATTGAGTGCCAATATGACCGCCGGAGCGGAGCATGACGTTGCTCTAGCCACCACCCCATGCACTCGTCTAAGGTTGAGGGCAGAGTTTCTATGGGGCATAAAGCCCGACTGGTCTGGGTGGATCAATTGCGGGAGGTAAGTAATCAGTCTAGTGGTCAATAGTTTTGCCAAAATTTTAACCTCCACATTGAGAAGGGAAATCGGGCGGTAGGATGCGCAATCCGCCGGCGACTTTCCGGGCTCAGGGATCGCCACAATTGTCGCAGTCCGCTGGTGCAGTGGGAGTCCGGTAGTAGCCAGACTTTAATTGCACATTGCCAATAAGGGCCCACTGAGCTTTTCTAACATAATTTTATATTATTCTATTGGGATGCCGTTGGGTCCCGACGCTTTCCCTGAGCGCACCGCATGTATGGCGCTTTGTATTTCCTCAGTTGTAATGTCCGCCTCTAACTCTGCGACTGCCTCCGGTGTTTGTGTTTGTGTTACGATGCGACTAAGCGATGCTCGTGCTGCATCAGCCGTCACTTCACTATCTGGGGTGTAGACCGCCTTGAAATGTTCCGCGAGGGCTATCACTATCTCTTCCGGGCGTGTGTGGAGTATTCCCTCCCCATCGTATAGTTGTTGAATCCCCTTGGCGCTTCCCCCTCTTTTGTCCAGCCAGGCCAGCATTTTCCCTGCCTTATCCCCTATATTGTATATTCTGTGTGAGGTCACTAAAATCTGCTCTGTCGTCTGGTGTTGCAAATGTTCCTTGTACTGTTGTTGACGTATAAGTAAGGCATGTGACGTGTCTGGCGTGGGGTCTGCCATATGTGCCATGTGTGTTGAATGGACCGCTAATTCTAAGTTAGACAACTCTTGCTGCCTCTCCCGCTTATATCCCGTAATGGACGTTATGGCCTGTCCCCGTAGCACCGTCTTGTACGCCTCCCAAAGAACAGCGGGAGATTGGACCGATGCCGTGTTTTCGAAAAAGTGTGTAGTCGTTTTCCTAAGTTTCTTCTTAATTTTGGGGACCGTGAGGTATGATGCGTATATGGGATAGATCCTTCTACGTGATTTCTCCTGAGTGGAGAGAGTCAACAGTATTGGGGAGTGGTCTGATATCCCCCTGGGTTGGATATCTATGCTATCTATTTGCTGCAGGCCGTTTCCCAGTGCCAGGAAGTAGTCAATCCGCGACAGACTGTGTGTGTACCGTGGAGTGGTAGGTGTATTGTTTCGCATTGGGGTGTGTGTGCCTCCATATATACACCAGTCCCATAGCCTCTAAAAAACTCTGGAAGCGGGAAGGTCCGGGGGCGGGCGCACGAACCGGGAATCTGTCTGCCTGGGTGTCCACTGTTGCGTTGAAGTCGCCCCCCATGATTACGTCTCCCGCAGGTAGCGTCAGTAGAAAGTCACCCAACTCTGGCAGTGTAACTGAGTGGATTGCCGGAGGAACATACACCGACACCACATTAATGAGCCTCCCCTCCCATTGCCCCTATTTCGCTGCGAAACAGCCCTGTTCGTCAGTTTTAGTACTTAGGACAATGAACGGGAATGATTTTCTAACCAAAATACCCGTCCCTCTAGAGCCCGATGTGAAATTTTCGAGTGTACAACCATTTTGTACCCCCTCCTGTCTAGCGCTTTGGACGCCCCTCCTGTGAGGTGTGTTTCCTGCAAAAGAACTAATGCAGGTCCCTGTCTCTTCACGGCATGCAGTACTATACCACTTTTGATTTTGTCTCCTAAGCCTCTAACATTCCAAGTCATCATTCGGAGGGGTGAGGTCGTCCTCATTAGCGTCCCACCCTCAGTAACCGCAGTTTGGAAGTCGTGCATGTCTGCCTTTGTATCCACTTCAGTGCCTGAGGTATCCCCCCATCCATCTATGCTGTCCACTCCAGCAGCCTGAACCAAGTGTGTGTCTCGTGTTGTGTCCTGCCTCTAAATGCATAACTTAAAAAACAATAGAACTGTCCTCCCCTTGCCTCCACCCTCCCTGCCTCCCTGCTTGACGGACATCGAACCGCCCGCGCCCCCCAACTTAGCAGAGTGCTTTACCCAACCCCAAACCAGTGTACTTGCTTGCTGGGGTGAAGGGCCCCCCGGAGCAGGCGGCTCCCCTGCCCTCTTCGGAGTCCCTCAGTCCAGCGCCCAAGCTCGGCCCAACCGGCAATATCCATCCTGTGTCAATACTCCTGTGCAGACCGGGTTTCACGATTCGACTCCACCGTCTGCTCCATAGTACTCCTGTGCTGGTGACCGGGCCGCACCGTCTCGGCCCGATGTCTGCGATCCCGCCTGGCTGTCATCTCGTTGGCCCCGGTTACTCCTGTTCGAGCTGCGGGGCGGTCCAACCTGTCTACAACCCTCCAGCCAGTCGTGCGCTGCCTCCGGCGTATCAAAGAACCATACTTTATTGTCCGCTACAACTCTCAGTCGGGCCGGGAACAGCATCGAATAAGACAGTTCTTTTGCTCTCAGTGCCTTTTTAACGTCCAGAAAAGTTCTTCTCTGACGGGAGACCTCGGCTGTGTAGTCAGGGAAAAAGGCGATCGTGGAGTTCTGGATCTGGATCGACGGAGACACCCTCGCCGCCTGCAAGATGGCGTCCCTGTCGCGGAAGTTGAAGAGCCTCGCCAGTATTGGTCTCGGGGGTGCACCCGTTTTCGGCTTCCCGCCGGGAACTCTGTGCGCCCTTTCACCGAGAAAAAGTGCGAAAGCCCCTTGGGTTGGAGTTTCGACCTGATTAGCTCTTCCACATAGAGGTCCGTTGCTCGTGTACCTTCAGATTCAGGAACTCCAATAATTCGGACGTTGTTCCGTCTCGAGCGCCCCTCCTGATCATCCAGTTTCTCCTTGAGCGACTTGTTTTCGGCCTCCACACGCTTCATCGCTATTTACAGGTCTGAGACGTCCTCCACCAATGACTTTGTGACCACCTCGACCTGTTTCACACGTTCGTTCATTTTGTGCAGGTCTGCGCGCAATAAGGTGACCTCCGTGGAATTGGACCCCACCGTTGCTTGTACTTGCGCTAAAGCCTTCATTACATCCTCCAGCGTTGCTTTTTTGACTCCATCTCCTTCTGGCGTCTTCCCCGTGGAAGTTCGTGGCTCAGCTTGTGGAGGGTTTTTCCTGTCGTAGGCAAATTTATCTAGTCTGGCTTGTGTCGAATTGTGTCTCGTGCCCTTGCCTGCCATGGTTCCTTCCGATAGTGCCCCACCGCTGCCAGACCGTTGCTCCATCTCCTGGTGCCGTGTGGCAGCTGGGGGAGACGCGGGGGTCCTTCTGGAGTGACGCCCTCAGGTAGCCCCAAGTCGCGCTTTTCACCACGTGCGCATCTTTCCTTCTCTGGCCCTACCGGATCCAAGCGCCGAACGGGCAATGCTGGGTATTTCTTAGCATGATTGCTGGAATGCCAGCTTGGGTGAACACTGTGTTAGTCTGTTCTCCAATTAGGCTGCTTAAAAGACTCCTAATGACTCCTGTTGCTAAGTTGTTACCTGCAGTGTTTTTCTTGAAGCATGTAATCAATTTGTCTGCCCCATCCATCAATGATGGTAACTTTGTTCTCAACCCCTCTTTCTCCATCTGGGCCCAAGGTACGTATACAAAATTCCTGCTGCGCTTCTGTAATGGGTGTTAGGAAATAACCTTTCAACCCTCCTCTGATTGACGCAAAGAAAACAAAGACACCAGTGGCTCAGTAACAGATAAAATGTATTTGTGGGTACCACAGCCTATTGGCAGGCCCAGGCAGAAGAGAGACTCACATCCCAGTGTTATGCCTTTGAAACAATCAGCCACATGCATCAAGTGATTTAGGAATCGCAAACGGTGCGAATCGCTAAAATCGGCCGTTTGCGATTCCTAAATCACTATTTGGGATGCATCAAACAAAAATAAAAGAAATCGCTATTATTAGCGATTTCTAAAAATGCGATTGCATTTAAGGAATCGCAATTTGCGATTCCTTAAATGCAATGCATGACTCCTTTAACAATTGCGAATTCGCAATTAGGAGGGAAAAAATTACCATGAGGTAGGACCTCATGGTAATTTGCGAAAATACTAAAAAATGCATTTCATTGCTTTTTTCTAACTGTCATGTTGTGCACACACATGCCCTTAGGGCATGTGTGTGCACAACATATGTGCATAGATTGATTTCAGGGGTGCAACAGGGTGTCCTTTGGACACACCTGCACCCTTGAAATCGCAATCTCAATTTGCGATTTGCTAATAGCGAATCGCAAATTGAGATTGTCTTCCCATTCATTCCTATGGGCCTTTTGGCCCATAGGAATCAATGGGAAGTGATTCCTTAATTGCGATTCGCAATCTGTGAATCGCAATTAAGGAAAAATAAGGAATCGCTATAAAAATAGCGAATTTGTGATGCATTGCCGTTTGCGATTCCTTAATTGCGATTCCTTAATTTTCGCAATTAAGGAATCGCAAACGGCAACAATGATGCATGTACCTGAATATTCTTCTGCCCTGAGTCGTTCTTGTTGGGCCTTTATACAAGTTAGAAAGTGCAGTCACCAGCAAAATCCCAAAAGGGTACACAGTCCAAACATGGAACATTTAGAAAATAGAATTGCCACATATGCACAAAACTACAAGAACACAGTGCAAAACTATACCTAATGCAGTGTAGGCAAACAAGGGAACAGAAAACAGGTTGAGCTAAACGTAATGTGAGAGACAGGAGGCCTCAAAGTGTTTTGCATTGACAGCTGTTGGAGGTGGGACCTCGGGTCAGGGTTGGAATAGATTTGTGAAGGAGGGGGAAGCACTGACATGTAGCTCGGAGCAACTGGTTCAGGGATAGAAATAGCTCATTAGGTTTGAGATAATATGGGAGATATTTGGAACTGATTACCATATATATGTGATACCTACACATGGATATATATTTTTTCTCCCACAATGGACACAAACTCATTCTCAGTGACTCTACGGGTTTCTCCTCAACATAGCATTGCTGCATAAAGAGGAAGTCCCAGCTAGGGTTTCCTCCTTCATGCCTGATGCTGTCCTCTGCTTTTGCCATGTCTTCTGGCTCAAATGATCTTTCACTCAACCTAGACTTATCAAATTGGTCTCTCTCCTCATTGCAATCTGCTAACAGGTCGCAAAAAGGGTATGCAAAAGTCCTGCCTTCCTTTCTGGCTATTATCTCCCTCAGGGTTAGTTTATCTGTGTCATGCACCTATGAGACGCAGAGCTTATCCTCGTTGCTGCTTACCTCATTTGAAAGCACAGGTGGGTGGCATTTGGTTTTTCCTACGTCGCGGGTGGGTAAGCACCATAGCCTTGTTCTTTTATCTCTTGATCAGCCCCTCTCCTACGTCGACTGGACAGTGTGGCTCTGTTCCCTGCTAGTGCCTTTCATCTACTTCAGACTCTTCCTAGCACTGTGTCCTGTACCAGGCTCAGCTTTCCTCATAAAAAAACTGTGCTGTCCGGAACTCAAGCTCTAACTCCCTGTTTTGCGCCCATTTTCTCTCGAGTATCAGCTCACGCTTTTCTTCCTTGTGCTGTCCAGCTTGTCCCTTTTCCTCAGAGCTACGTGTTGCTTTCGTTAGGCTGGCTTCACCCTCAAATTAGCTCTTCATTTCCTCCTCGGCCACAGAGGTAGCCCCTGTAGTCCCACCCTGTCATTGGTTCTTGGGGGGCTGGACCTCCCTTCATCTCCTGAGCTCGCTGAGTCGCTATTGAGAACCTCCACAAACTTTCCTGACACTCATTTACCCTCGCCTGAACCAGTTGAAATGTGTATTTTACCCGCCTTTGCGGTGTCACGTGTTGAGCGTAGTGGACAAGGAGTCAAGCTTTTGGGGAACTTCCCTGGGGAATTGGGCTACCGTGGAGGCATTTGAGCTCCCTTGCTTTTAGGTTTCTCTACCTTAGACCTAACTGTCCTTCATTCAGTGTGGGGCATTTTGGCTTCTATTATGATTGGATTTGTATATCCTAATGCAACGGTTAGGCTGGTGTGATTCCATCCATCCCAGCGGTAAACATCCTTTACAACGCAACTTTTACCACACAGTGCCTTTATGACGCAACTATTACAACGCATGTCATTGCAACGCATTGCGCTGGGGGGCGCTCTAGGATAGGGAATATATTTAATTTACTATCCTACACCTTCCCTACTATCCACGGGGACTGGAGTTGGAATAGTAAATTAAACTATTCACTATCCAGCACCCCAAAGCGCTATGCGTTGTAACAGCATGCGTTGTAAAAACTGCGTTGTAAAGGCATGCGTGGTAAAAGCATGCGTTGTAATGTCATACATCCATCCCAGCATATGGTGGGGGAGGTGCCAACACCTTGCTCGCTATCAGCCCTGTGGGGGTTATCGGTTTGAACTTCTTCGAAGATGGAACACTGACTCTCTTTTGTCTCTCTTTGGTCCTGCATATTTAGTCTTTATATGTTTTTTTTTGTGCTCAATTATATTTGTCTGACATATTCCCTCCTTAGGCCAGGGAAATGTGCCTTTATGTGTAAATGCCACTCTTTGCAAAACCTATTATTTCTCTTTATTTGTTTGGTGAGCATAGCCTCCATATGCTTTAATGGGGAATACTGGCAATTTTAGTAATTTGGAGAAATACTGTTGCCACCGCTGCTCGGGATGCTGCGTACCAATGCTGAGTTGTTTTCCAGGCTTCACAGTTCCCGTGGCGCTCCCCGCGAAAATGCCCAACCGGGGGCCAGGAGCCCACCCTGGCCCCCTCTGGAGGTGGAGGAGGGGGGAGCGCTGTCGCGCCCCCGCAAGGATATCCTGGGGCCCGGGACTGCGGGAGTCCGTGTCTGCCGAGCGGGCAGACCAGAAGTGCTCTGCTGGCTCCCGCGGCAGCACACAAGGGTGCTGGCCGTGCGAGGAGCCGGCGGGGGCAGCCGGGGGTGGGCTCCCCGGGCTGCCCTCCAACATAGAGGCAAGTAGGGCTCCCAGGTGGGACCGGGACCCCTGAAACAACGGAGTCAGCGTCGGGGGCCCGGGTGCCTGCAGTGAGTGATGGCGGTCCTGCGATTTAACCCTGGACATGTCTACCCTCCAGTCCCGACCTATATTGCTTGACACACCGCAGCCCCTCCCGGAACATACCCACCCCAGGCCCCCAGAGAACACTTTTCATCAGAGCAGCCTGTCCCGCCACGGACTCTCATGGACTTCTTTACTTTTTCTTTTGTCCTGGTTGCCATTTTGTTGCTGTTCTCGGCCACTTTTCTCTGGACCCTGACCCGCCATCTTGTCCATTACCTTGTCCTTTACCCTTTTCCCTTGTTTCCCCCTTGACGATCCTCAAATGTTTCTTCCCTTTTCTGATTTGCCTTTTCTCCATACCCTTTTATCCCTCCCACCCTCCCTTGGTGCTGTGACTGCGTTCCCCCTCCGACCCCACTTAATGGAACTCTGCTCTTCTGGGGTTTTTTTTTTTTTTGGGCCTTGACCTGAGAAAATCTACTATGTTTATATATATGTATATAGAGATAACTCTTATCACTAGTATATGCTGTAGACCTTTGTAATCTCTACCATTCCTATGTGACTCTTAGAGTATATCCATTTGTATCGCTTCCTTGAGTGACTTTACTTTTTGTACATTTGCAATTTCTATTTCTGTTTGTATCTATTCCTTTCTGAGACTTTACATCGTGTACATTTGCAATTTGTTTCCGTTTGTATCTTTTATGTAACGCATGTCTTCTGAGGCGCACTGGCCGCTGCGTGTGGTGAGCTAGGGTTCAAAAATTTGGCGTTTTGAGGTTAGCGCTATTTTATTCAACTTCAGCGCGTATATTTGGCCATGGAGGCGGCGACCTCGGTGCGGGAAGCTCTACGCATCTTATGTGAGGCTGCGAGGGAGGACCTTATTGTTCCCGGTGTGTTGGCAGAAGCTTGTACATTTGCAATTTTTTCTGTTTGTATCTCTTCCTTGTGTGACTTTACAACTTGTACATTTGCAATTTTTTCTGTTTGTATCTTTTATGTAACTCATGTAATCCTAAGTCCTTATGTATCGCAACTGGTTCTTTTGTAAAGCACTCTGACACCTTCGGGTAATGTTCGCGCTATATAATTTCGCATTAAATAAAATAAACGATGCACTCTTGCAAACTACGTACTCAGAGCTCAGTGCTTACAATTTTTCCATCAAACAGTTTGAACACGCATTTCTCAAAAAAACAAGATAGAATGCTTATGAGGTAGTACAACAAAGGGTGATTATGTGATATGTTGCAATAGCATCTGCACGCTCTCCATTTCTCACACAATACAGTTTTCAATAAATAAGCAATGCAACATCATCACATACAATAATACCGTTCAGTAATGTTTGACAGAAAAAATTACTTTGTCAAATGAAATAGTACATTCTCATCACATGTTATCCTTCAGAAAAAGACTAGCTTGTAATACATTCCTAAGTGAGCTGGATAGTTTGCAAATATCCTCTCCTAGACAAATGTGGTAATCATAGAAACCATGTTGTAATAACTGGGGAATCACTGGCCCTTCTTGACCACGCACAAGTTACGCCTAGTTTGTTGGGTCAAATTTTTCCCTATCCGAATACCGCCCTGTAACGCCCAGGGTCAAGCAAGATGCACATCCCATCTCCTTCCAGATACTACAGGCTTTAAGAAACCTCTTTCACACTGGGAAAACGTTGAGCTAGAAAATTATGAGACTAAGGTGGGAACTCAGCCCAATCAGGATAGCTATGTCACAAATATCAGCGTCCTGGGAGTAATCCAGGGCTCTATTCACCTTAGCTAGCTTACTCAGCTATTGAACCAATGTGACTTCGGCTGGATCACCCGAGGTCACCTTACAACTCATTCAGTTAGGACATATCAAATATGTAATATGCCAGACCCTGTCAGTGGCAGGGAGCTCAGGTTATCTTTTTACACTTCTCCCTAGTTTACCTAATGCCAGATGCTTTAGACTCTATTTTAGGTTTGGATGTAGTCTCTTACCCGCTGTGACGACTGCCTCCAACCTGGGGATTCAGCAGAACTTCCAATCAATTGAGGTGCCCGCCCACCTTTCTTGTTGCACAAACATGCATCCATCTGGGCAGGGTCTCCTTTCTTTGTTCCTTTGAATGCAGGTGGGTACGAGGACCCAATCCTTCTGGCTGACTCACCAAAATGTTGCTTGAGTTTGAAATCCTTTAAAAAAAGGAAGACAAGAGGCCTTTGGCAAAACAGGAACAGTTTGTTTAATTAAACATTACAGCCAGGAGAACAGTTACAGGCACAAGGTCTGAGGACTGTCTCAATTTTCACTCGGTATATGTCCATCTTTTATAGAAAAATACGCCAGGTAATAAAAGTTTCAGGCATACCATATATGGTGAGGAATTTATGGTCCAATGGTCCAATGGTTACTACTGGTCGGCCTTGACCTCGCGTGGCCAGTGGATGAGGTGTCCAGATTGTCAGGCATAGGAAGCTCGTAATCACTACATGTACTAGGTCCTGATTGGCTATGTGTTCCTAATAAATGTAGAATCTGACTTGTTGGTGTTTTTAGGTGAGCACATACCCCCTCTGGTCATGTGTGTTTTATTGGGGCAATCTCCCCTGACCATTATAATGTCGTTGTGCCTATCTGTGGGATTGATCAAGAGTTTGCTGCCCAAGTATTTGCCTGCCAGCTACGCCACCTGGGACCTATCAATCAGTAGTTCCGGGCCTAGGTCCCAGGGCTTGCTTGACTACATATTTGCAAGTCGAGTTTGATGTGGAGTTCAGAATGGATTCTATTAATAAGGACGAGATTTTCGTTTTATCGATGAACACAACGATTTCCATACTAGCACGTTTATACAGAAATGTAAGTTAAGTCTTCACAAAACCATATACATTGTACTTCAAATATTGACAGGTACCTTTAATATTGGTAAGACAATATGAATACAGTGGACAAGCTACTTGTAAAGCCGTTCCTTAGACCGAGTCATGAAGGCAAACTAATTGTAAAACAATTTGGACATGACCTACCAAACCTAAAACTACAACAAAATGCACAAAACAGGGTGAAGACTTACACACTTAAAATCTCAAACTCCTGGTACACAAAAGTTGATTAGTTTATAGGGATTATTTCAACAAATTCTCTGTCCTGATTCCCTTGCTTGCTGTTCTTTAGCGAATTCCATGGGCAAAAAAAAGAGTAACCGACTTAAAGCATTGTCGGATAAAATAAAGCAGCATGTACATTCAAGAATTCAAATGGAAACCTGACAAGACAGAGAATGTTCGGAGACACACCCATTGAAGTCCACATAAGCGACTCATACCGAACAGCAATAAGAACACAATAAGGCAGTCGGCAGGGACTGACACATACAGTCAAAAATAATTGATTGCATTTGCTTCTGTGGTGCTTTTGAATTGGCCTTATTTATTTATTTATTTGCAGAGTTTTATATAGCGCTGGCTAGACCCGGAGGTATCAGAGTGCTTTATATGAGGATCAGCGAATTACAGGTTACAAAATAGGATCAGTTACAGGAGCCAAGAATAAACATAGGAGAAAAACATTGATTACACAATAACATGAGATATTAACGCATAAGCTGGAAAGGGGAGGTAGCCACAGGATCATGGAGGGAGGAGGCGGGGGGTAAGGAAACACAACATGGAGACTAGGAAAAACTATGTCCAATGTCCGGCTGCGTAGGTGAGGGCATGATAAACCTGAAAGTTTCTCAAATCCAGGTATATTCAGAGAGTTTGTAGATTTAATTGTGAGCATAGACAGTAAAATGGAAGCACATTTAGCAAGTTCTACAGTCTTCAAGGGCACCTCTAGAACAATACAAAATGAAATTTTTAAGTGCATACTAGAGATGATAAGAAAAGGTATATTGTGCAACAGTTGAACATGACAGAATTTGTGGCTATTCTTGCTGATGACACCACTGATGTGGCCACCAAAAAGCAGTCCATATTAATCTTTTAGTATATTGACAATGACAGCAAAGTGGTAGAGAGATTCTATGGTTTCAAACACTGAAGAGATGCTAGTACAGAAGCCATTGCTACAGTTATACTCTGTGATATGAATGTGATTTTTCCAAAACAGCCTCAAAAACAAAAACCTATTGCCCAAAGCTATGATGGTGCTTCAGTAATCAGTGGAATTTTTGGTGGTGTACAAAAAATATTATAAATGTGTACTCTAGTACAGGCCGCAGGCCAAATTCAATCGGGCACTTACCGAGAAAGGTCATTTGGGGGGCGACGGGGTTGATGAAATTAATTCCAACCTGGACCAGCGTATTTTGGAAGCCCTGAATCAAGTAGCACCACTGGGAATGGCGAAATCAGGCGGCCGCGCGCAACGTTCGGCGCCCTGGTACAATGATAACTTGCGAACGGCCAAAGCTGCATGTAAACGCGCCGAAAGGCAATGGAGGATTACATACTCCCTGCAGGCTAAAACTGCTTACACGGACAGCAGACGCGCTTATCATGCTCTAATTAGGAAGGCCAAATCATTGTATTACTGCAATAAAATTGAGGAAGCAAAGCAGTCTACCAAGGAGCTTTTCTCCATCTATAAATCCATTGCAATAGGCAAATCCGCCACAGTTCCTAAGAAACTTTGCACTACGGAGGGCTGCAATCGAATCGCGGAGTATTTTGCAACCAAGGTCTCCAACATCTATAACTCCTTCCCCCAGAGGGCAGACAATGGCCTTGCCTCCCTGGAATCCACAAGAACGGAAGGGGAACATCGGCTAACCAGGTTTGTCACTCCTTCCACTACGGAGCTTCTCCGCATTTGTGGATCTATAAAATCTGGTTCCCCTAGAGACCCGACCACTCCTAGTCGGTTAAAGGATAGCTTGCCAGTTCTAGAGCCCCATGTACGTCAGCTGCTGGATATCTCCTTTGAGTCTCAAGTGGTGCCTAAGGCCTGGAAACAGGCTGTGGTCCTTCCCCTGCAAAAAAAGGCCAACGTTAGCTTTGAAAAGCTGGATAATCTCCGTCCTATTTCCCTTCTTCCTTATATGGCAAAGGTGGCGGAAAAAACAGCCAACATACAGCTCATGCAGTTCGTGGAGACGGCGTCGCTACTCCACGACTCGCAATTTGGTTTCCGCCCCCGTCATTCGACGGAGTCCGCTCTCCTTGTGGCGGTGGAAGCACTCAGACAGGGAGCTGACGAGGGCCAGACGATGGCACTGATTTTACTAGACTTAAGTGCAGCATTCGACACTGTAGCACATTCCACCTTGCTACAGTGTCTGAATGGAGGAGGGGTGACAGGAGCTGCGCTTGGCTGGATTAAGTCCTTCCTCACGGAGAGGTGTTTCCAGGTCAGATTGGGTGATTACTACTCCAGGGAGATTGAGTTGGGCCAGGGCGTACCGCAGGGTTCGTCCCTGAGCCCAACTCTATTTAACATCTATGTCTCCCCCCTGGCAGCCATCGTGGAGGGGTATGGTCTCCGCCTGGTGTCCTACGCCGACGACACGCAGCTGGTTATCTCCCTATCGCGCGCGCCCGGACTTGCGGCAGACATCTTCAGGAACTGCATGAACGACCTTGCTGCCTGGATGTCTGCCAACTGTTTAAAGTTAAACGGGAGCAAGACCGAGGTGCTCGTGGTGGGGGGAGTGCCGTCTGCGTGGTCGTCGGCGTGGTGGCCACCGTGTTTGGGGGAGGTTCCTGCTCCCTGCCGCGAGGCCAGAAACCTTGGCGTATGGTTGGATAAGGACCTCACCTTTGGCCCACATGTCGGTCGAGTGGCAGGGATCTGTTTCGGTGTTCTGAGAGCTCTTAGGAAAGTATTAGATCTGCTTCCCACTCCTGCTCGTCAGACACTGGTGCATGCCCTGGTTACCTCCCGACTCGATTATGGGAATCTGCTCTACCTGGGGGCCTCAGGCAGGGTCCTCGGCCGCCTGCAGGTTCTACAAAACGCAGCGGCGCGGCTGGTCCTCAGACTCCCCAGGAGGTCATCTGCCAAACTGGCCTTGCGGGCGCTTCATTGGCTCCCCATAGAGAGGAGAGTGGAGTTTAAGGCTCTTGCCACTTGCCATCGCATCCTGAGTGGCAAAGCACCTCTCCCGCTCCAGAGCCTTATAGCCCATTATGAGCCTGCACGCAGTCTCCGGTCTTCGCAGACCGGGCTGTTAAAAGTCCCAAGAATATCTAAAGCTCGCATGGGAGGCAGATCTTTCAGATACCTTGCTCCCAAGCGCTGGAACAATCTGCCACTGGAACTTCGGTTGGAACCCTGCGAAGTCCAGTTTAGAAAAAAACTTAAAACGCACCTGTTTCAGTAGATAGCTTGGTTGGGAGGAGGGGGGGACAGCCACACCACTTGCCATAGCGCGGAGACACGCCAGTGGCGTAATCAGGCGCTTAATAAATTTCCAATAATAATAGTTTCCATTACGTGCACTGTTATGTCAACCAAGTTAATCGTATTATGCAGCAAGCAGCAGCATAGATCTCCAAGGCACACGTTTTCTATTGGGATGTAGCTGACATAGCAGCATTCTTCTCATATTCACAAAAAAAAACGAAATACTTCGGGATATTGTGACCAGAAGGCTTCCAAATGGATCCCCATCTTGTTGGAACTTTCACATATGCACAACCAACCTAATATACGATACAGGGTGGATCAGGAATCTTGAGAAATGTTTAGACACCATAGAAGTCAGGGGTGACTTTGAATGCAAAAGTCTAAATGAGGCCTGTGGCTTTGCTAGAACACTACAAGAGAGAGAGTTTCAGTTCCTTCTGTTTTTGTATAATGAAATAATGCTTCACGGGGACATAGTTATATAACCAGTTACAAAAATGAAAAATAGTTACTATATTTATACAAAGAGCTACAATTCGGTATGCCACCAGCATGAACAAAGTCAGAGAAGGGATTGAGAATTTAGACAGCAGACTGCCAAAAGATTCTAGTTTTTCAAACCATAGAAAAAACATCAGCAGTTTAGTCTGAATAGCAAAGGAAATATGTAACACTATATGAAACACTATAGTTGTGCATACAAAGGAACGTTTTTCTTTTGCAAAGCATTTGTTGAGTTCCAAATTACTGTAAAGTGGTCAGTTTGCAAATTAATATATTTCCTTCCCTGAGAAAGCACTGAATAAGCCTGTGGAAGCTTATCCTATGCTCAACAAAGAGGATCTGAGTTACCTGTTCTATACGGAATGCATGTATATCGGCAGGCCACTGGTGCCTTTTCTTTCCTCGCTTTAATCCAAAAACCTAATACGGAAAAATCACTTACAGAGGCAGTGGCTTTACTAAAAATACTTAAAACCACTTCAATGACAACAGCAGAGTCTGAACGATGTTTTCAACTTTGAAGCGAATTAAGACGTTCTGAGGAACACCATGCTTGAGAGACCTTGTTAAGAGAACCCCATACTTTAATGTTCAATTATTGACAAATTTGCAGCTATTAAAGACAGACGTGCTAAATTTGTTTACAAAAAATTAACAACATATGTTAATCCTACCATTTCTTGAATGCTGCTAGTTTGTGACCTGCTCAGTTGTTTTTCATCTGCAGCACAGATATTGGAGTCAATGAAATCACTGTTCTATGCCTGACTTCAATCTGTCTAATGTTTACCATATGTATGCTCTGAAACTCAATACTGAGCACTTTAGGCATTGCAGTGTCCTTCCTTTTATGTTTTAGCAGAACCCCTCTCACTAAGCAGTGAGTTGATACATTATTCTTTGCTAATGCCATCTGATACAAAAAAAACATTTCATTTTCGATAACTTTGTTCTGCTTGTCAATGTTTTGTGCCATTATTCTCGTATTTACAATTTGTGGTGCCCCCAACAAGTGAATATAATGCTTTATGCAAAGTTAGCAAGATGTATCACTGCAGGGGGTACCATGCTGATTATGCACATGTGTACATTTTGTAAAGTGGGAATCTGGCCAGAAGGGCATAGAAGTTCTGGTCAAGGAAAGGCAAGCCAACAGTCAACGAGTGATAGACTGGTAGCTGGTAATAGTTTTTTTTAACTAGGTTTGCCTTCAAATGTCTCCTACATTGCAGCAGGTAGTGTTGAGGTAATGTTGATGATGTTCCTGAGCCCGGATGCATATTTTTACACCTCATAGTCTACAGTGATGGTGTCCTGTCTGCAGGACTGCAAGAACCACTATCAATACTCAGCTTATCACCTAGATAAGAGGAGTGGTGCAGGACGTGATGGTTTTGCTGGCCCACTACATCACGAAAAACAGCTGCATTATTTGCAGTGTTTGTAAATGATGCAACCATTTTTGATGATGTAGTGTACCAGAAGGGGAGCTAATGGATTTCCATTAGGATGGGGGCGATGTGAACATATTGCTTCATCCCCTCAATGAGACGTAAAGCACCTTCTATGGTGCCCCACTGCCTATTGATGTTTATTCCTGCTGTCTCATTGTGTCCAGCCTGACACATCACAATAACTTATATTTCCTTATCAGATTTCATTTGTGAAGGTATAATAATAAATAATGAAATCGGTATTGTACTCAGCATTGTTATCTCAAAGTCTGTTTTGTAGTTCTCTGGTTACTGACTAAGCAACTACATGAAATATGAAATCTCTAGGGATTTTTTAAATACATTTTTATACACCTACCTCAGCTTCACCTTTATTGCCAACTATCTTTCTAGATGCAGTGATGGAAAGGTGGAGACAGAAGGGTATTAGATTAATAAGGGACTTCTACAATGAAACTCAGCTTTGTTCGCTTTTGGAGCTGCAGGAATTGTTTGGGATACTGAGGATGGAATTTTTCAAATTTTATAGATCCATGATTTTCTTTTTAAAAAGGAAAATTAATTAAAATCAATAGAGAAGATCATGATTATTGAGGCAGCTAGCCTAAGGTATAGAACAGGTGTTATATAATTCTTGATGCAGACTCAAAAGGATAACTTAGATGCTCAGGATTTTAAGTGGGGTACTAGGTTAGGAGTCTTTGGAAGTATGTGAAAAGGTTTTGTTAACAGCAAGTCTGAAGAGTCAGTTTTTTAAGACTGCTTTTAATCTATACTGTACTATGGCCAAAATCTCTAAGTGGGGATCCGACTCTGACGCAAAGTGCAAATGTTGTGGCTCAGATCAAGCGGAAATTGTACATATGTTTTTTTATGTCCTAAGTTGCTGTCTCTTATAACTGAAATAGAGGAATTTTTAAGTCACAATACTAAAGGGCAGATGTCTTTTTAAATTATTTTTTATTATGTCCTCATTTCATCATAAGCGTCTGCCATTTTCACAATGAAGACCCTATTCCAACCTGGGCACCCTGGGTCCATGCTCTTGCATTCGCTTTTTGGCCGACCAGGCCAGCTTCTTTGTGCGAGGCTTGGTTTCATCATTGGACCATAGGGGCTTAAACCAACTTCATTTCCGTGTCCCAGGTGATTAGTAGTAACCAAATACTTTCTCCCCCTTGGTCCAATCTCGCCATGCTAAATGCTACTCCCAGCCAGTTCTCATGCTGCGGAGGTCTAAGGTCTTTCCACAACCTACAGATCTCTCTACGGGCCATTAATATCAAACAAAGGAATAAACCCATTGATTTATTAGGGAGTCGGTTTGTAAGGTTGTTATCTGTACCAAAAACTACTAATGCAAGATTAAGATTGAGTTTAACATTAAAAATTCCCTCCAGCGCCCCCTCCACATTCTCCCTAAAGCTCCTTAAGTAAACACAATCAAAAAACATGTCTAGATCGTCCGCCTCCACTAAACCACACCTTGGACACTTGAGGAATGAATTTGGGGCAAACCTTGCTATTTATTTGGGCCTATAATATAACCTATTTAAAACATACAAGTGATTCTTCTTTAAAGAAGCTGACTTGACATACTTGTATAGGTTTTGGAGGGAAAAAAATAGAAATTAACAGATGCATCTTCCAGAACTGATAGATTCCATATTGTATAGGGGGGAGGAAGATCTACATCCTCCATGTCAAGAAGACATCTATACCATAGCCCTACTTCCTTCTTTCTGGGATTTACATTTTGGAGTGTGTTTTCAATCTCCCAGTTACCACCTATAAGGTCCTTCTCCGCAGCATACCAAGAGCATATTTGTAGATATTTAAAGCGAGAGAAGGAATCACTTATTTTTGCCCTTAACACATCCCATGGATAGACTCCTATCTAAAAGGGCAGATATGTCTTACTTCGCTATCAATGCTTTTAGGCCAGGCAGATAGCACAGACCAGAATGAGACATTAAGGAAAGAAAAGTATTTGATCTCGGCTGCCACAGCAGTATCATGACTCTGTATTGCGTCTGATTGGCTGAAATCTGAACCTCTGGCATTTGCAATGGGGCGATCTAGATTTATTGCTATTTATAGTGTGGAGATCATTTTGTATACTGTGTATTTTGATCAATTCTGATGTGTATTCTTTTTATGATCCTGCTAATCTTGCTTATTTCTGCTGGTGTATCGTATAAGCACATGGGTAAAAAGAAAAAAATATTTTAAAAAATTAAATATGAAATTTCTTTATTGATAGCATAACTACACTGTAGGAAGAACATGTCAGACAGGTTCTTATAAAGAGAACAGAGGCCTCTACCATTTAATATATTTGTAATTGCATATTATAGTGCAACTTGTTACCATTTTGCTCAAAACGTATTTAATTTTGCAGTACCCATACTTGTTATAAGATAATCAATATTGGATGAAGATTTTCTGCTTTACCAACCACATACAGTGTGAAACAACCCTGTGTGCAGGTAAGATAATTAAAAAACATGATTGTCACATTATACAATTTACACACTATTGTATCTCTTGATTAATTTTAAATCAGTAAGAAGTGGAGCATTTTTTCATGTGTTTCAATACTTCAAGTCCATACTTTCACCATTGCTTTTTAACCTTCTTGCATTCTCATATGTGTTGTAAAATGCAATATTTGCACACTTGTTTTCAAATATTCCCAGGGTAAGAACGGACCTAAAGTTGCTTATGGTGGTCCGGCACGTACGCTATGCTCACTCGCCACAGGACACTCATCCTAAACTTTTATGCCCCACTACTTTCAAATGTCACTAGTCGCCACTATTAAACAAATGCATTACTTAAATATCCATAACCCCAAAACGCATAGTAACAAGCCTGCTCAACTACCATATTACCCACCGTAACACTTGCTTTCTAGATCAAGATTTTATAAATATACTTTATAGTAAGGTGGAAATGTCAGTTTAAACATAGCATTTTAAACAAAAAAAACACTAAAGTTCAACAGTTATAGTCAACTGATGTAACTATAACTTACATCCTCGCCATGCACAGTGTTGTACTCAAATATGTCATTTCAGATACCATAATTGATGTTATCAATGATATCTGTGGGTGCTCAACCCCAAACGGGTACTCAAACTCCCACTCTGCATAGCCTCCAGTGGTGCACAGCAGTGGGTTGGATTATGACCGGAACCTACTCAATATTTTTTTAATATCTTTTCTGCGCTGGGGTACCACGGTGAGTACCATAGTACTAGGCATGGTACTGTGATACTGCGATTCCTGTGACCCGAAATACATATATATATATTTGACATTTTTACTTGGGGCCGGGGGGGTAAAGCACTCCCCACATGGCCCTGTGGATCAGGGGGTCATCATGGTATGCCTACCTTGCCTCCTTATTTGGCGCCCATTGTTTTCAGGACTCTGGAATCAAGTTCCCAAATCCTGTAATAGCTGACACAACTTATTCTCAGTGTTTTGGCCAGCCAATTAGGGTTCACCTACTCACTTTGAATAGGCCAATCAGACCATATATGAAGATCAATGGTTTTTACCAGCATTAACCCATCCATGCCCTCCCTGAGGTCAATTTTAAATGCTAATTTCTCAAAAAAGGCTGAACAGATTTATACCAAATAACAACTAAGCACAGAAGTGGAGAAATGTGGCTCACTGGTTAGAGGAGGCAGACCTGGAAGCAGAGGTCAGCCCGGGACCAGGGTTCAATTCCTGGCTCGGCGGGGTCTTGAGTCCTAAAATGTCCATGGACTCGACAATTCTCGCTCCGGTGCCTAATCTATTCATGGGTTCACACTCTGCGACTCTGGGCAATAGATTGCTTAATCTCCACAACAGCCCCTCGCGGCGGGATGCCTGGCTTTCACCTTGTGGATACCCTGCCGGGGTATCTCACAGGGGAATACCAGGACGGGTTCCCTAAGCAAGCGCTTAGAAACCAGTGGTGATTTGCGCTCTACAAATCCATGTACATTTACATTTACTTTCTGAGTGAAGTTTTAACTTTTTGCTAACTTTTGGGGTAATTCCACGCAGCCATTTTTTTCTGTATCATAGAGCAAATGTTCCTATGGGAATTAAAATGAGAAATTGTACTTTTGGAACTACCTCTTTTTTAATCCGGCTTGGCAGATCAGTGTAAAAGTTTCCATGAAGGAACAGAGTGGAAGAAAGTTTTTTAGAAAGATTTGTGCTGATTCGTGAAACTGACAAATTTATTAAAGAAACAAAAAATTACAACACAGTGTGAAAATATATACATAAACAAATTCCGCCAAAAGAGTTTTAATCAATATGCCGTTGTGGGTGTAGATGGGCAGAACATAGGACTTCTTTCAATATCAGATTTAATTAAGTTTTTTGTGTCATCTGCTATGTTTATATAAACTTAATTTACTTCCTGACATGCAACGTAGTGGGAGTAATTTCATTAAATTATTGGTGAAACAATTATTTCATAGTGGCTTAACACACCACACATTATGTTAACATTTATGGTTAAATAGTGCAATTCCCCGTTTTTTTTTGCCTGATTACAATTTACTTTTTACGTGAGAAATAGTTTATAACTCATTGTCAATTATTACTGAAAAGGACTGCTATTCCTCAGATTACCCTGCTTTCTGTCTGAATGAGAAATTCGCACTGACACAAATAGAGGCAAGAACATTTCAAGCTAAAAAGATTGCAGAAAAGGTAAGTGAAAGTCATTATGCTTTTTTAACCATTTAAGCCGCAGCTACTTATCATGTCCACATGTTCCAGAGCACCTAATTCTAATGCGCTTTTCTTTTCCGCTCCTCAACTGCATAGATCAGAAATACGTTGATGTATACCAAATACTGCACATTGAAAAAAGTACAGTAATGCATTGCAATTGTAATTGCATTTATATAGTGCTTACTACCCCTGATGAAGCGTCAAAGCACCTTTTCCGCGAGCACTAAGCTACTCCGGAACCCAAAAATGATTATTGGTGAATGAGTACAGGGAGATTTGAAATTCATTCGGTTGGCTACTTAACCGTTGTAGGCATCTCCGCGTGCTTCGACAAACATTGTCGATTCCCTGCAAAAATTAAACTTGTATGTGAACATGTTTGAGATATGGCTACTCTTTATTTCTGGTGCTAATGTACCTGCTTCTAACCACTGTTATGCATGCTGTATATAAATGCAATATTACCCTCTGCAATTCTATCATCTGTAGAATGCCACGCAGCAGCTGATGATGGTTCCATTGCATCCTCTACATTCTGCAATGCTTGTGTCTTGAAGAAAGCATTGCACATGGACCAACTGAAGAGTGATGCTTCATTTGGTAAGAAATTCCAAAAAATGCAATTACCCTTCTGATAATGAAGATTCAGGTCAAAGCTGAATATTGTTTGCGTAAAAATACTAAAAAGCATAAAATGTTTGTTTTGAGTTATAAAACCTTTAGGCTTAAGTGGTTCCCAGCAGATCACATTTTGCAGAAGTGTTCTGTATTACTGGTTCTGTTGTCTTTTTTTACCCTGTCAACCACTTATCTTCAACAAAGCAAATCATCCATGATCCCAGAAGAAGGACTTCAGCAGTGGCGGCCTGTTAAGGTAAGTGCATGGGGCGGGACGGGGTGGGGGGGGGGGTGGTTTGGACCAACTACGGAACACGGAAAATAAAATTTGTAAAACCACTAACCTTGCGCTCGTCGCATCGCGGACTCTCAAGTATTTACATTCAAATCTGTGTCTCTAAATTAGACTTTAGGAGTCCTGGATGAATAATATGATAGTCAAGAACTTATCCATTACACAGCCCTATGTCAATATTTAATAATTTAAAAGTAATCCAAAATCAGCCAGAGCCTTTCTTGGAATCACTCAAGAGTAATCCTCAGTTATACTGCAATTGTCATGAAATCATCTAAAAGTAATGCACACGTATTTTGAAATTGTTGTAAAATAACCTTGGTTGAATCGACACCCACAGAGGCCACCCACACGCCACAGAACGTCTCATCCATCACCTGAAGACCTACGATCACATCACCCCCCCCATTCTGATGGAACTCCATTGGCTCCGCTCCTGCACCATCTTCAAAACCAGCTGCATCATTTACAAAGCCATCACGACCAGCATCATTTTTTGTCTTTCAGACAAGCTCACCATCTATGATGGTTCTCAGTGAATTGTCAGGGGTGTTATTAAGTGTACATATTCCAGTTAAGCCTCATGGTGCTGCACAGTATAGGTATGTGCATAATACCACTCTTGGGTGAAGCTACTTTCGGAGGCAAAACTTCAGGCCTCTCAGAATTATTTCTCCTAGGGACCCTGGTAACTCTACACTGGAAAGAGCGCCATCATCAATACTGTCTTAAATGCTGCTTCGTCTTTGATGGTTCAAATTGAAGTTTCATATACAAGGTGTCAGGCCAGATAGGGGTATTTTAGTGCTCTTATGTAACAATGTTCAGATGGAAACATGGCAATTTTGGACATGTCAGCTGTCTCTTGCTGATGATATTGATGCTCAATCACTCGCGATTACCACACTAGGGGCCAGATGTAGGTAAATATATTTTACCGACTCATAAATACCGAATTTTACCGAATCGGTAAAATATAAGGAGGGAGATGTAGGTGAATCCAGATGTGGATTTACCGAATCTGTAAAAGTCGGTATTTACCGATTCGGTAAATACCGACCGGTAATGCCCATTCATTCCTATGGGCTTTGAAGCCCATAGGAATGAATGGGCATTACCGGTCGGTATTTACCGAATCGGTAAATACCGAATTTCACAAGGGTGCAGGGGGTGTCACTTTGACACCCTCTAGCACCCCCAAAACAGGTTTGGGTGCCATGTGGCAGGTATACCTGCCCTAAGGGCAGGTCTGCCTGTCATATGGCACAGGTGTGCATGCACACATGTGCATGCACACCGGAATCGGTATTTTACCATCAAATTGAATTTGATGGTAAAATACCGATTCGGTAAGGCTTGTGGGACTCAGGAGAGTCCCACCTACATATCAAATTTACAGAATCAGTAAAAATACCGATTCGGTAATTTACCGATCGGTACATTTACCGATTGGTAAATTTACCGATTCTGCCCCCTACATCTCAAAATCCATTTACCGGTCGGTAACGGCCGAAATCGGCCGTTACCGACCGGTAAAAGCCTACCTACATCTGGCCCTAGGTCCAGAAGCCGAAAGAAGACGTGAAAAGGTACATAGGCGAACAAACATAGACAGCAGCAAAACTTAAAAATACTCATCACCAAACTAATAGCTTTCCTATGTTACATGAAGCGGCCTCTAGATCCATTGGCACATATGCTAGAAATATATCTTCATTTATTAGTATATATTTAGTCCACACACAATCATTGAATATAATTACAAGGTTTTCATTGAACTTCCTACACACCCTTAAGAATCTCTGGACAAGCGACTCTCTGACCCCTAGCATGAAGGAACGGACTCACCGAGAAGAAGCTCATATAATTGCAAAGTAGCTATCTTTGAATAGAGTTTTTAGATTTTAGATCTATTTTTAACTGGGCCCTTGCTGGATATCGGGTAGGAACTGTGGCTGTAACTAATGATGTACCTTTATCTTATTATCCTTTTCAGTTGATTTTAGTTGCTCATTTTTAACATATTTTTCTTTTTATGGGATTGTTGTATTTATGAATCATTGACCTGATATATATGTTTTATGCATTTCTAATCCAAAATTAACACATTTTGACTATAATGAATAGAGTTTATGTTCAGCATTATCTATCTATCAACTTCATCTGATCTAAAAAATTAACAGCCTGATTCATGTACGGGCCGTTTTGCGTGTCCCTAATAGCGATTAATAGCGACTCGCTATTGAGGAAACGCAAAACGGCATTCATGTACTTTTCGGGGAAAAAATAGCGACTCGCACGCGGGCGCTAAAGCCGTTAGCGACCGACAAAAAACGCAGAAAAATCGCTATTTCCGGCTACCTGCGATCGGGATAGCGACTCGCAATCCCGATCGCACGGGATAGCGACTCGCAATCCTGATCGCACGGGATAGCGACTCGCAATCCCGTGCGATCGGGAATGCGAGTCGCAATCTCGCGGGATCTGGAAAACGGGAAGACGCATTACGAGCACCGTGATGACATCACAACCAGGAAGCAGCCAAATCCCACCCCCAAACAACACAGTGACGCTATCAGTCGAGTGTTCACGACCGAAAGCTGCCGCTAAACCGCCGTTAGCGACTCCCAACCCCGCCGAAATAGCGACCGCCATGTCGGACGAACCCCAGCCAGGCCCCAGCAACAGCGCTGGCCGCAAGCGCAAACTGAAATTCTCCGAACAGGAGCTGGAGAACCTTATAGAAGGGGTGGTGGCCAACCACGACCAGCTGTTTGGTGCCAACTCCCGGAGGGTCCCAGAGCAGGAGAAGAGGAGGATCTGGGTGGGGATTGCCTCCAGCGTCAACTCAGTGGGCGTTGCGGACAGGTCTCTGGAGGAGCTTAAAAAGCGGTGGTACGACCTCCGAGGGCGTGCCAAGGAGAGGGTGGCGGAGCGCCTTGGTGAGGCATCAGGCACCGGAGGTGGTGGACCGACTGTCCCACCCAACACCCCCCTGGAGGACCAGGTAGAGGACACCTTGGAGAGGGAGGCGTGTGTTGGCGTGACCCCTCTGGACTCCTCCCGCCCCACCCAAGACACCCAAGGTAAGTGGCATGCGACTGCGACCCTGTCCCCTATGACCGCCCCTGACCAAATAGGCTCACTCATTGGCCCTTAGTCATGCCTATGTTGTGCATCAGGAAATGCCCTGAAGCATTGTGGGAGACGTAGTATGTCCACAATGTAGTAGTACCACAATGCGGCCAGAAAGGTTCCAAAGTGCGCAAATACACAGCCACCCAGGGAATGACACCCAGCATGCATGTAACATCTGCACGTCTGACAGTCACATGCACCTAATGAGTATCCACTTACCCTCACAGGTGCGGGTGATAGCAGTGACAGCGAGAGGCTGCTGATCGATGAGGAGGCCCAGGAGGAGGAATCCCTACCTGATACCCAGCCACCAGCCCCTGCGGCAGCGCCAACACCAGCAGCCAGGCCCCCCGCCTCTGCTGCTGCAACACCTGCAGGCCCACCGGCTGCCAAGGCCAGGCCCCCCGCCTCTGCTGCTGCAACATCTGCAGGCCCACCGGCTGCCAAGGCCAGGCCCCCCGCCTCTGCTGCTGCAACATCTGCAGGCCCACCGGCTGCCAAGGCCAGGCCCCCCGCCTCTGCTGCTGCAACATCTGCAGGCCCACCGGCTGTCAAGGCCAGGCCCCCCGCCTCTGCTGCTGCAACATCTGCAGGCCCACCGGCTGCCAGAGCCAGGCACCCCACCAATGTGCCTCCAGTGCCTGCCGCACCTGCAACACCAGCTGCTACAACACCTGCAGCACGTCCAATAAGATCTGGGCCAGCCACATCCGCTACACAGCGGCCCAACAGCAGGCGGGGCAATGGGCATCTCCATGCCTGCATGAGCGTGGAGCGGCGCATGCTCCGCATACACCAGCGCCAGTCCCAGCAGCAAGGAGCCATCCAGCTCCAGCTGCATAAGATAGGCCGCAATGTGGCCGGAGTCGGCGAGAGGATGGACCGCATGACGGCGGCCATGGACCGCATGACGGCGGCTATGGAGGACAACACTGCAGCGCTGGTGAAGCACCGCAGTGTTGCTAGCAGGCGCCACCACCAGCTGCTGAGCCGGCTGTCCACCTATAGTCGCTCCAATTATGTCTCGGCAAATGCCACCACCCAGCTTGCGCGGCGCTCGTTGACCCAGCAGCACCAACTGGTCCAGTGCTGCGAGGATATTACCCGGGTGCTGGAGCACTTGACCACCGCCGTCACCGCACTGCACGCACCTGTGCTACCGGCAATTGTGGGGGGAGATGATGCGAGTGAGGGTGCCTCCAGTGTCAGCAGCCACTCTGCCACGCAGGCCCCCCCACCTAGGCGCAGCACCAGGGCTACGCCTGGTACAGCTGCCCAGGATGAGGAAGAGCCTCACAGGCGCCTGGGAATTGTGCGCCGGAGGCGCCAATGACATTGTGTCAGGGACACAGGCGCAGGCTGAAGTTAAGCCTGCCATGAACCGTCTCATGCAGTATGCATGAATACTGCATTTTGTAAATAGTTGTTACCATGACCCTTTTTTTTTTGTGATTCAAACAAATACATTTATTTTGCTGCACACATACGCCTTGTGTAATCATTACAGTTTGCATGCAATTGTGATATGTGGGGTGGGGGAAGGGGGTGGGCTAGAAATTGTTAGCTGTGATGTGGTTGCGACGTCTGTGGCCTTCAGCTGGGTTCTCCCCGCGTGCATGGTGCGCATGTGCTGGTGGCCGGTCGTCCCCCTCAGATTCACTGCCTGAGATGTCAACTGGTATCCGGCGCTTGGTTGCAATGTTATGAAGCATTGCACAGACAGCCACAATGCGGCAGCACGCTGCAGGACTGTAATACATGGCCCCACCTGTCTTGTGCAGTATACGGAACCTGCTCTTGAGCAGGCCAAATGTCCTTTCAATACAGTTCCTTGTCCGGATGTGCGCAACATTGTAGCGGCGTTGCTGAGGTGTGGCAGGGTTGAGGTAAGGGGTCAGGAGGTATTCCCGTAGGGCGTAGCCACTGTCACCTGAATGAGAGGAGCAGATGTTGAATGCCTGTGCAGCGCAGTTACTTCATAGCAATGTGACATTGTCGACAAAGTGTACTTACCAAGTAGGTGTCCTTCCCCAAACTCTCCCCTGATCAGTCGTGTGTGGAGTCCGCTGTGCCTGAAGATAAAGGAGTCATGGGTACTCCCTGGGTACTGGGCCACAATGTCAGTGATGATGGTCTTGGCATTGCAGACCATCTGTATGTTGAGGGAGTGGTACGACTTCCTGTTGCGGTACATATACTCCGTGCCAGCTGGTGGGCAGATGGCGACGTGGGTACAGTCTATGCAGCCAAGGACATGGGGAAAATGGGCAACATTATAAAATTGTAGTTTTGTGAGGTCCAAATCCTGTTGGCTCGTGGGAAATGTGATGTGCCGGTGGAGCTGGCTGAGCATGGCGTCAACAAAAGTGTGGAGGCAGCGTGACATGGTGGGCTGGGATATCCCCCCAGCAGCGGCTACTATGCCCTGGAAACTGCCGGATGCCAGGAGGTGCAGGCTGCACAATACCTGCACATGTGTGGGCACAGAATTGTTTCGCCTTGTTGGGTGCTGCATGATGGGGTCGAGTTCTTGTATCAGCCAGGTGATCATTTCCCCATTCAGCCTGTATTTAGCATAAATCTGTTCTCTGGTTTGCCCCAGCAAGGTGACCCGCTGCCGGTAAATCCTTGCCTGCCTCATGCGTCTCCTCCGTGCTGCTCGCTGTAGCCTTCGCCGCCTCACCACCATGTACATCCCAGGCATTGTGGAACGCCTATTGCTGCTGCTGAATGTCCTTATGTGTGATTGGTCAGGCCTGGACCTGTTGGTGATTGGCTAACAGTTTTTCAAATTTTGGTTAATCATGGCTTTTATGGTTACCACCTGCTTTGAGTTGTCCTTAAATTGCGCCGCGCAAATGTGCGATTTAGCGCTTTTTCGCTAATGTATTTCTTTCATGAATGCCGATTGAGACAATATTGCGTTTCGCTATTCAATTCGCAGATTCCGTGGTTGGTCGCTATTTCAGTATCGCTAATGCTCGACTTCCCGGAGTCTGCGACTATTACAGCGTAATCGCTATTCCGCTCGCTATTATTTTTTAGCGATTTCGCTATTTCGTACTTGAATGCCGATTCCGTGTTTTGCACCCGCAATTGCGTTTTCGCAGCCATTGCGGGCGCTATTTCGCTTCATGAATCAGGCTGTAAGAGATTAATTTGGCTTACAATTAACCATAGAAATTGAGTATATAACTGTTAATTCACAATTATTTTACTGCAATTATTCGATTTTGAATTCCAATGTTGATTTTGAATGAATCTTCATCCAACTAAACATGCATGCTTAAACAATATCCAGAACACTTGCAGGCACATGCGTAACATGTTTGCGAGTTCTAAAATTGCGGGTGCTTTTAAGAAGTCGCAGATGTGCGATTTCTTAAAAGCAATGCATCATTAATATTAAAACTGTAAATTCGCAATTAGGGTGCCAAATTTACCGAGTGGTTGAACCACTCGGTAAATTTGGAAAAAGTGTTTAAAATGCTTAAAATGTTTTTTTTTCAACATTCATGTTTCACACACACGTCCTTAGCCTAGAGGCCCATAGGAATCAATGCCGTTTTGCTTTTTTTTTTTTGCACTAGCAATTTGTTGATGCATTGCAAGGGTGCAGAGGGGGGTCAAAAGGACCCCCCCCCCCCTGCACCCCTGAAAGGTATTTTCAAGTGCATGTTTCACACACACATGTCCTAAGGACATGTGTGTCTGTAACATGCAAGTTTAAAAAATGCATTTTTTTGCTTTTTTTAAATTTTTCGCAAATGAACACGAGGGTCAACCTCGTGTTAATTTGCACTTCCAATTTCAAAATTCGCAATTTTCAAAAAAATGATGCATTGCATTTAAGGAATCGCACAAATGCGATTCCTTAATTGCATTTGCATTTTTAAGAAATGCAAAAAATAGCAAATGTTGACACTCTGTTTCATGCATCCCAAAAACGTATTTAGGAAGTGCAAACGGCCGAATTTACCGATTCACACCGTTTGCACTTCCTAAATAGGTTGATGCATGTGGGGGTTAAAAAATAGCGATTTCTAAACATTCCTTACTTGCGAATCGCAATTAAGGAATACCTCCCCATTAATTTCTATGGCCCTTGAGGCCCATTGGAATGAATGGGAAGACATTCACAATTTGCGATTCTCAATTAGAGAATTGCAATTTCAAGGGTGTCATGGTGTCAAAAGGACACCCTGTTGCACCCCTGAAATTGATCTGTGCACATATGTACACTAAGGGCATGTGTGTGCGCAACATGAAACTTTGAAAAATGAACAAAAGTGCATTTTTCAAAGTTTTTGGAAAGTACCATGAAGTTCAACTTCATGGTAATGTGCTACTCCTATTAGCGAAATCGCTAATATTTTTACTTTGATGCATTGCATTTAAGGAATCTCAATTTGGGATTCCTTAAATGCAATCGCAATTTAAGGAATCTCCATTTAGAGATTCCTTAAATTGCGATTTTTGCATTTGGGATGATGCATCCCACATGCAAAAATACCGGTCGCAAAGGGGCAGATTCTGAGAATCTGTCCGTTTGCGACCAGTTTTTAGCTTGATGCATGTGGCTGTTAGTGATATTGCATGACTAAACTACTTCCATTAATATTGTTAGATGCAGGTATTGCAGGGAAGGGCGTGGGTTCCAATTCATCACAGCAACACCACTTCCTTTTCAGTAAACCTTCAGTGTAAATCCCAGCCCATCCAGCTATTGGTAGTGCCTCCTTTATGTTGTCTGCATGCCACAAGCTCATTCATTTTGTTGCGTCACTGCCTGCGTGTCAGAGGCATACTTCCGGCTCTCCCCCTTAACTTGTGTAGTTTTCTTTTTAGTTCAAGTGTTTTTATTATGCTAGAAACACAAATCTTTACATTTTCTCAATATTTTTCAATATATTACCTACTACTGAATGCATTCGTAAGAGTTTTGATTTAACCCTCCCCACGCCAATTCAGTACTTCTGGAACTCAGCAACACGAACCACAGCGACATTCAAATTGTGAGGTTACTCATTCTGAGTGTGCTGATACGGGCAGACCATTTTAGCAAAGACTTATGTCAATAAGTAACTGATGTGCCACCTGCCCAAATAACACTTTAGTTGGAAAAGAAGCTGTGTCTCCTGTGACAAGCCATGGGAATACACAAGGGCGAAACACTGCTGTTGTATTCTGATATCTTAATGTAATGTCTACTTTTGACGTTACTGCGTCATGACATTGTTTTATTTCATGACATTCTGCTCTGCCTGGGGTTCCACTGTTGTCCATGGAGTCATTCTGTCCTGGACTTCTCATTGGACAGCAGTTTCTCCATCGTCATATTTTGTGGGCTCGTTATTTATTTATTTATGCATTTTTATAAAGCGCCGACTTTACCCGCAGGTGTCAGAGCGCTGTAAAATAGAACCAGTAAGGTTACATGAGAGAAATGTTACAAAATAAAACGTACAAAAATAGCAGGACACAGAATCAAACACAGCAGGCAAGAGGAACACGATATCAAACACAGCAAGCAAGGAATGTACAATAAATAAATAGATAAAATAAATAAATATTACAAATTTACAATGACGTTTGTGCTCCTTCTTGGCGATTCAATAAAACCTGCCACCTCTGCTTCATTGCCTTCTTGGATTTCCCGTAGGGGTACGACTATATTTGGCGATGAAGAAGAAAGCCTGCAGCATTTCAAGCCCACTGAAGGATTGCCACTGTCTGCCACTTTGTTTCTGAAAATCTCATCAATGATAAAAATGTTTTTTAGTTTTTTTGTGAAACCTGAAGTCATGCGTCGTTACCTGCCTCATGTTCTTTTCGGAAATCATTGTTTGCCCCTCAAGCAGTTTTCGAAAAATGCATTCCTCAATACGTTGCACGGACCACATTGACGTCATTCCACTGTTGCTTTCTGGGACGTTTGCGTTGTGTATTCTGGCAACCAATGGTTTTTCACTCAATATGTGGAGCTAGAATGCGTCTTGTACACAAATAAGCCTTAGATTGCGCTCCTTGCAATCGCTCACTGGGCTGCTGGTGAGGGAACCTTTCTACTGTTAATACACAGCATTTCAAGAATTTTGAGGTGGATTTCCTCCTGTTTTGTGCTTTCTAGACATATTTGTGTTTGCAGTATGACTTCCAATCAAATGATTCACAGTTAACTTAGTTGATTCCTCCAGAACTCTGATAAGCCAAATGTGAAATGGCAGCAGTGGGTTAAACCCTTTCAGATCTATATTATTGCAGTTAATAGAAAGGATTTCTCAGCTGAAAGAAAAAAAGCATTGTTGTTTAGCTTGCATGGAGATGCTGGTCAAGATATGACCTGAAGCAGAGCCACCACCTGGACAGTGTATTTCTTGGGATGTTTTTACAGGAGCTTTAAACCACTGGAAAAAACGTTTTACTGAACAACCAAGTGTAATGCTTGGGAGACAGTGTTTTGCAATGGCAGCAGTATTGAGGAGTACATTTCTAGCTTAGGAATTTTGGGATGCAAAATGTCAATTTGGTGAAGACATTGATATTTACCTGAGGTATCAATTTGTTTACAACTGCTTTTGTAAAAAAAAAAAAATCTCAGAAGAGTTTACTAGCCAGCCTGCAGGAATCCAACTGTTAACAAAGTGTTGGATATTGCCAAAAGTAATGAACGAACTTCAATATCTGCTAAAGCGGTAGCTGGGGGAGACTCTAATTCTAACGCTTTAACACATAAATGTGGGATGACCCGTAAATCCTAATATCAACAATCAATGATCCAGTTAATCCAAATTGTATCCAAGTTAATCTTTATTGTTCTCAGAAATAGCATGCAAACAGCCAACGCGGTTCGTCCACTGCCTGTGGCCTTCCTCAGGCTCTAAAAACATACAAACCTACAGTGTATAATTCAACGTATATACACCTACATGTACAATACATTACATTTAAAATTACATGATTAAAAACACCCATATAAAAGTGACAAACATGATTCCAACAGTACAAAAAACAGGGACAGATACTTAAATAGTAAAAAGGTGAAGAAGAGTCTCAAAAGTGAATAGAAGGTATTAGAGAGCCCATTTTTGGCGCAAAAGATGTATCAAGAAGCCAATTTAATGCCAGTTATTCTACTTGAATCGAATATGTTCAAGTGGTGCAAAAGCAAGAAGGGTGAGATGTTAGCACATTCACTAGTGTCTCCAATGTCAACCAACAGAGCAAACCCTGTGTGTTATTTAATGTTACTTCTACCAATATTCTCATATTAAGCTGTTAAAACATTCCCAGTTGTGTAAATGCCTATGTTTAATTTATGATAACAGTGCACCTGTAATTAGTTTGAAGATTCTATTAAATAGCATGTACATAGAAACTCCTAGTTTGGATCATTTGGATCGCTCCTTGGAAACAGCGGAAGCAGTGGGTGCGCATGCAACATTTTCAAATATTTTGTTTTGGACTCTGGAAATTGGCAGGGAAGTGCGATTGGTCTATGGGTCCACTGTTTCTTTGTTTTGTTTGTCTAATTCTAATGCTGTTTGCATCATTTCTGGCAAAAAAAGAAATTTTGAATCCACTATAGGGAAAAATATTCCTTCACAGAACAAACAGCTTTTGTGATTTAGATGTGGTCAGAGTCACTGCTCTCCCCCGCGCAGCTCCACTGTTGTTGAACTGCCCTTAGCACCGCTCAAGCTCCTTGCCAGGTAGGTGTTCAAGGCCCTCCTCCACCCACAGGCTCCTGCCTTTGCCTCATCCCTGGTAGTCTAGTGGAAGAGTTTACTATTCTGCTAGTCCGCTCTGTGTGTGTCATCTTTCTTTCTGTTAGCCTTTCTTTCCTCTGCTTTTTCTTTTCATTGCCTCTTTCCTTTCCTTTGCCTCCTTTTCCCTTGCGCTCCCTCCCCTGCTGCCCCCACGGCCCCTCCCCCCAGCTTGTCACTTCTGCCTCCCACCTCCCCAGCCGTTCATCCTCCCCTTGACCCCTACTTAATGGCGGCCGTGTGCAGCTGCGTGTAGCTGGCCCCCCACTGGCTCACCAAAGACAAACCCGTCCATGCCCGTCGATGACCCAAATGCGACCAGTGCCAGGGACCCTGGTCCCCCGACCCCAGCACTCTCCAAACACTCAACCATGGATGCCACAACAACTGCCAGCTCTGGATGCCGAGCAACAGCCAAGGCCCACTCGCCTGTCTTCACTGCAGCTGCACCTTCACCCACCTCCAGACCTTGGCAGATACCCCCAACATGTCAGACGCCACCACACACAAGCCACTAAGCTGCATCCTCCTCAACATACGCTTCCAGCACAGACACGCCATAGAAATCTGGGAGCTCCTCAACACTCATGCCCGATGTCGCCTTCCTCGTAGAGACCGTGGACCAACACCAGCTCCGCACCCAACATCGCAACCACCATCCCTGATGGTTACAAGATCCTGAGGCAAGACCGCCCCAACCGCCCAGGAAGAGGCCTCACCATCATCCACAAGAGCTCCCTCTGACTCACTACCACAAACTCAGACAACACCTTGTCCCCCATGGAACACATCCACTTCCAGATCCAGCCCAACCCCAGAATGATGCTCCACTGAACACTCGCCTACAGACCTCCCAGACCCCGCACCCCTTTCACCAGCATCAACGCAGACCACATCACACCCCACACATCTATGGACTACATACTTCTCGGAGACCTGAACTTCCACCTAGACAAGCACAGCGATCCCAACACCACCGCCCTCCCGGAAAACCTCACCAACATAGGACTGAAGCAACTTGTCTCCACCCCCACTCACACAGAAGGACACACATTCTGCCCCATCTTCATCAGAGGAAACAACATTCGCTTCAGCCATAGCACATAACTGCTCTGGACAGACTTCCACTTCATCCATTTCTCCTTCACAAAACCTACAGCACACAAGCGCACACTCTGCCCCCCACACAGAAGCTGGAACAAAGTCTCCAAAGAGCCACTCACCTCCACCCTCACCTGCACTCTTCCCCCTACTACAATGGATGCCAACACAGCGGCAAGCAACCTCCACCAATGGATCTCCAACTGCGCCAACACCCTCGCCCCCCTCCAGAACACCACGCGACGACACAACAAGAAAGCCAACTGGTTCACCACGGATTTCCGAGAATCCAATCGCTCCTGCCGACGTATGTAGAAGAAGTGGAGAAACAGCAAAAACCCGGAAGCACACCCCGCCTACAAAGCAGCCATCACAGCACACCACCAACTCATAAAATCAATGAAGAAAAACTTCATCCAAGACAGAATCCTCTCCAACGCCCACAACTCCGAGCAACTCTTCTCCATCATACAGATATTCGCCAAATCCAACAGTGAAACAACCAACATCTCTCCCTCCCAAGACCTATGCAACAAACTCAGCTCCAGGAGAAGTGTGGCTCACTGGTTAGAGGAGGCAGACCTGGAAGCAGAGGTCAGCCCGGGACCAGGGTTCAATTCCCGGCTCGGCGGGGTCTTGAGTCCTAAAATGTCCATGGACTCGACAATTCTCGCTCCGGTGCCTACTCGATTCATGGGTTCACACTCTGCGACTCTGGGCAATAGCTTGCTTAATCTCCACAACGGCCCCTCGCGGCGGGATGCCTGGCTTTCACCTTGCGGATACCCTGCCGGGGTTATCTCACAGGGGAATACCAGGACGGGTTCCCTAAGCAAGCGCTTAGAAACCGCTTGGTGATTTGCGCTATATAAATTCCTGTACATTTACATTCCTGTACCTCAAGATCAAGACGCTCTACAATAACTTCAATGACCAAAACAACGACACCGCCTCAACCCCCAACCCAAACGATGCCATCAAACAGACCTTTCTCACCTGGGGCACTCTCACCACAGAAGACACTTTAAAGACAATGAAGAGCATTCACTCCGCAGCACCTACTGACCCCTGCTCACCAGACATCTTCCACAGGGCCGTCACTGCCATTGCACTCGAGCTACACTGAACTATCAACTGCTCCCTTGAGACCGCCACATTCCCCGACGACTGGAAACAGCCAAAGTCAACCCCTCCTAAAGAAGCCCTCCGCAGACCTGATGGATCTCAAGACCTACAGGCCCATCTCTCTGCTCCCTTTCACAGACAAAGTTGTAGTGTAGCTCCTATCTTCCCAATAGGCTCTGCGCATTGGAATAATACCTACAGCAGTAAAGGCCTAGGCCAGACGTTAACTAGGTCTACTACTGTCGATACTAGACTTAAAGTTTTGGGTTTGCCAGCGTAGCTCAGAGTTCACTAGAAACTTTCTCGAATGTTCAAGGAGGAATTAACTTCCCTGATTAGACAAGAAGGGATTTAGTTTCTGACAACCATAGAACATGACAACTTTGCTCTCCCCTAATCAAGAGTCAATCTCGAGAGTCGTGTGAACAAAAGGCAAATTATTTTACTCAGTCAGTACGTGCATTCTTAGTCTCATCAGAATGTAGAGAAAAGGAAGAGACGGGCGTGTTCAATAAAAAGGTGTTATTTATTGATCAGTCTCTTTTCTCATACAAGAGAAATGGATCGATATTATTGCAATACTTATAGTTAAGTAAAGTGCATACATTAAAAGCAATAGTATAAAATAATACTGTAAAAACATTGATATGGTTTCTAAGCCATAAGATGTTTTAAAATAAATAAAATATATTATATACACATATACATTTGACTAAACGTACTCAACTGGTGTTTCTAGATACGCCTACCCCGTGTACCTGACCTAAGTCTAATACGTGGGCGGGAATAGATAGTTACAGTTTAAGTTAAGTTTGTTTTTGCCAAGTGAATAACTAAAGAATTCTCTGTGAGGGGTTATTCAGTTCTGTACCTGGAATTTAGGATGAATGAGGAATGGTATCTCTCTCTCTGGTCTCGATATTCCAGGCGGCCTGCGAGGGCTGCCCAGAAACGCCGGTGCTGGATTCTCGGCAGGAGAAAGCAGCGCGTCTCTCAGCGCGTCAGAAAGGCGGGGCTGCTGCCAGCGGGGTCTGCTCTGCTCTTCGCTTCGGCAAGTATGGCTGCTCCGTCTCGTCACCACGCGTGTGTTTGCATATGGCAAGATCGGTAATATTTATACCTTTAAGGTGCCGAGATTGACGTAAGGATGGACATAGATACGTCAATAAAGATGTCATACGACTTGCTCGTTAGCACATTCTTTTACTAAAGTTCTCGGTGAAATCAAAACAATGGCCGCAGGGTTTTGCCCAGGTTGTCATAGGTTTGATTTGTTATGAGAACTCCGTATGCCTTATCAGGGGCTGGAGGAATATCGCTTGTCTAATTAGATCGCAAGTGTTATGACCTAATCAGATAACACGTTCCTGTGCCGTAGTGTGACTGCGTCAGATAACGGTATCTGCATCATGGGGGTTTTCTGCCTCATGGGCTGACTGCTAGTTAACTTGTTGGTTTGTTTAACTAGAATAGGGTCAGGAATAGGGGGATTGATTCAGAACCTATAGGAATACATGACACCCACTCCACGCTAACTATGGACATATTTACTAATCTAGGCATAGTATAACATAGTACAACATACTATAGAGTAGTGTGTATACCTTACCACCCCAAAATACATAAATGCATTTTGAAATTTTCAAATATACTGAAAAAAAATTGCAGACATATATATGGTATGCACTCAAGCTGTAGAAAAATGCCAAAGTAATCGCATTTGTATACATTATTGCTTATTTGGTATATGAGAATTACACATGAAATGGTTTCTTACAGAAAAAAGTTTCGAGACCATTCCATCACAGAATAAAATATCTTTATGAACATGCCAGCGGGCAGCTAATGTCTATAAGCTATCTAAAATTTAGAAACCTTAGTTCTTTAAGAATAGTTCTTACTTTAAGCAGAAGATAGTGTCCCGAAAAATATGCAAAAATATTTGGGGCTGCTGAAAAATTGCTGTCCGTGAACTGGAGGGAAAATCTGTTCATGTGACTTTATTTTTAAAGTTGAAGGCCGAATTCAGGGAACGCCGTGTGCGAGCTTGCTCAAAAGTCTCTATTTCTGTTCTGGAGAGAACATCATATCATTCAGGCTTTCGAAAAAACTGTCAACAGCTTCCTGGGAAAGTTCCACTAACTCGGAAATAGGTGTAATCATGCATTCTTGTGCATGATTGTCTCCATTGACATTCTGATTTGCATTACTGACAGAAGGTCGTACCTGTTCGATGCTGCTTTCATCTTGAACTTCACTACCCATCAATCGTAGTGGTGAAGCTTCCACGAATGCCGTCATCAGGATTGGTAGCCTTTGAGGGCAGCACAAAGCATGAACCTTGATCGGGCTCAACAATGTTTCTGCATCCATCGGCGCATCCGATTGTAGCGTCAGACAGGTGTCTAACACGCATTCTTCTCCGCATAGCAGACACCTCAATACAGGTAAAACACATCTTTGCCACATTGGTCGAAATGATAGAAACCAAGTCATGTTCAGGTCTCTAAGCCGGGAGAGTCCCAGGATTTTTGATATCCGGTCCCGGTATCCAATGGCTAGGATTGTTTCTTCCCTTGTCGCAAGAGTTTTGTCTGTGACATGGGTTGCCATAACGAAAAATAAGGACTAAGAATAGGATTCCTGCAATTAGTCCCAGGATCAGGGGAAGTCCGCCAAAAATCGAATGGACGAAATCTGGAAAAATACCCAGTATGGCTTTGAATGGTGTTAATGCCATCGAAAATACTGTCTTAAATACCTTTGAGACCCCATTGGTATCAGAAATATTTAAGATTTCATTCAGGATTTCCGCGAAATGTACGGGGGAATTAGTTGATAATAATGTATGTATCTCTGCAGTCGTCCTTGCGACTTGTAGATCATACGTTTCTTTTGATGACGAGAGCCTGGTAGGCGTCTGAAGAAGGACTGTTTTCATTCTGCTTAAAGTATCTATTCGAATAGAAGTAATTTTCAAATCGGGCCATGCCCTTGCCTCCCTGTCTGGGAAGGAGCTGGGGAACAATGTGCGTCCACAGCACTTGACCTTCGCAGTAGTAGTTACTAGATAAGGAGTCCCGGGCATAAGACTACAACATCTGCGGTCTACAATAAGAATGTAACTCCCATTATAGAGTCTTTGAAAGAATGGTTCTATTTCTGTTGCAGGTGCGCCTTGCTGGTGACATGAAAGGTTGTATGAATTCCCTTCACAGGCTCCATGCAAACTAATTCCGTTACACAGAAGTGTGCCACTCAGTGACATCGCACAATTGTTGCCACTAAGAAACACTTTCTGTCCTTTATTACTGACACATGCATGTGAATAGGGCAGGTTCCATGTTGTTTTAAGGTACCCCTTTCCCAATTTCTCGTACATGCCAGCCTGTATATATTTTTGGCAGTATTGAAACCTGAAGGTTGAGATTGGAATATTTATTATCCCATGTATTATCCATTCATTGACAGGTCGTTCTGACATTGTCATTGGTAATCTTTCTAGTTTTTCAATGCTCAAGATTGTATAATCAGCACCCTTTTGCGCCATACTGATTTGTCTATCAGTAAGGTTAAAGATTTGGAATAGTGACGTTGTGTTGATTAAACGCCAAGGCACATAGCCTGAACGCAGATTTTGTAACGTCCAGCCAAGCTGTACAATAGAACGCAATTGTGACTGACCGTGTTGTAATAACAGTAAGTCTTGCGATAATATATCGATTGCTGACGACACAATGCTGTCCAAAGAAAAAATTCTGGAGGACAGAGTCATTAACCCATTGTCCACTACAGAAAGTGATTTTTCCAAATTAATACGGTCAATTTCCCGTATTCTCTCTGCTGTTTCAATTTGAGTAACCTTCCAGGCCTCATTGTATGCTGCATATACAGAGGCTGCTATGAAACGCTTTTGACGCTGTTTGCGTGGTCCCAAAGTGAAATCACGCAAGTCAGCACCATCAGTAAGTAAAGTTAGGTGTTGCTTAATTTCTGCCAGTGTGGAAGTTTGTAGCCATTGAAGGCATAATTTGCCCACACTGTAGGTGGTTATTATCCCTGGGTGATGTCTTTGAGGATATCTAGGGTCTGGCCTGGTCATTTTGAACCCCTGTGTTTTGTTCAGGAATCTGTCTTGACAGTTATTAGTATCTGTGGGCCAGATCAACCACTGTTTCCAATCAGGATGTGTTCTGTTTTGGTTTAATATATGGTTTACGTCTATCTCTTCATCTGTATCAGAGTTATTGCTAAACATTATTGGCTTTGGAATAGACGGTTTATTTAAATCTTTGATTTTGGCTAAGCCAAGACAGGTGGTCTGTTGAACAGTGTCATTTAAGAATATCATTTGTTCTGGGATCATGCAGGCTCTAAACAAAGCTTCTATACCCTGTACTTGCCATTCTTTTGTACCCCAAACACTTTTCAATTCAACATTTTTGTCCCAATAATCAAATCCAAAAGTATTCATTTGTTCAAAAAATGAGTCTGAATATAACAATTTTGTGTTGGTTATCATGGTTTTGGTTCCTGTCTTGTTCGACAATTTAAAATAAAATGTTTCAGCATTACTTGTGTTAAAACCTGAAAAATATGAATATTTGTCGTAAACGGTTCTTGAGCTCCCTTTTGGAGGTGTTGCACAATGTTCCCATTGATTATAATTTAAAACATTTCTAGGTTGTGCAGATCTATGTAAAAAGTGGTTACCATAGTGGTTATAGCAATACATACTGTCATAATTTGTAGAACCTTGCAAATAATCATGTTTGGTAAATTTAGCAGACATTACTAAGTCAGACATCATATTGTTAATGCTTTCGAAGTCCCAATCATCGGCAAATGAGTTTGGTTTTGCAAAGTCACTCAATGAGATCTTAATTTGGTGTGGATATTTCAGGATCTCGACCGGACCATAAATTTCATAGTCAGTGTTGTCCCAGGCTACCCCACCAGGTATCGGATTGGCTGTGAAGTTGGCTGAAGAAAGTTCTCTTTTCTCGACGTGTGAAGATGTGTGTGGTTTGAGGATCAAGTTGATTTTCTGACTTGCTGTGTCCATTTTAGCATATTTTCCCTCAATGAAGCGTCCCAAAGTAAGTACCATGATGAGCCAAAGTATGAGGATAAATGCACCAAAACCCACCCAAAATTCAATCCATGGAGAAATCAGATATGTTTTTTTCAGTTGTCTCAAAAGTTCCTTAGCTTTGTCTTTAAAGGTTTTTGATGATGGCTGTGTCTTTGATTCGCTGAAGCCCTCAGAGGAATCATCGAAGTTAATGAAGTAGCCGGATGCAGTTCTGTCAATTGTTCCAATTGGTTCAGGATTTCTGTTTCTTGCATTTTCACTTGGTACTTCATTATAGATTGGTGTGTCTCTGCTAAATGTTTTTATTTGGGTATTCAGAGGTCTTAGTTCTATTGCATTGTTGCATAGTCCTTGTTGTTCTTCTGTAGGCGTTTCGAATGTGATGAGCCTCTTCGTTAGGACCTCTGTACTGGTAGCAAACCTTGGTGTTCTGCTACTTATTGGGAGTCCACTTGGCCTACTGTTTGTTATCGGCCACATGATTGTGGTTTTACCAGGTCAATGGATACAACTCGGTTCTCCTTTTTACCAGCAAGTGGCGGTAGTACAACTGATCTTGTCCCGTTGACAGACAAGACAGGAACTGCTTTTCTGTAAGAAGGCCCAAATTCCTTCTTTACCGCGATCTTTTCCCTGACTAGATCCCCGACTTTTGGAATCCAGACAGGTCTTGCTGGGACAGGTGGTGGTTCTTCAGTGGTTGTTGGCTGTTGTTTCAACTTTATATTGCTCAGGTCTTTTCTTGTTTTGTTTAAGTCCTGCAAAATAGCCAAACGGTCTTTGATATTAAAGGTTTTTTCTTTCACCACTGAAGACTGACTATCAATGTCAGAGATCATCATCCTAGTTCCAAATAATAATTCGTACGCACTGAATCCCTTCAGAGAATTTCTTGGCAAGTTATTGAGACTACGTTGGACACTTATTAGATGTTTGACCCACCCAGCTCCCGAACCTAATATCCTTTCCGCTATAGATTGCTTTATGCCTTGGTTTTTTCTTTACACCATCCCGTACCCTCAGGAAGGAAGTGAGAAGATTCCCGCTGGGCTGTGCTCATTTGGTCATGTTTCCCCTCAGGCTTGAGGGCTAGAGTGGAGACAATGGTCAAACGTAGCATGCTCTTAGCGTATATGCCATTTAGACTCGCAAATCTTTGTATAACAGTCCGGACGTCAGCCGAGTGCTGGTGATCTACATTATAAGTGGAACTAGCCTGTATATGTTAATCGCAACCCTTCCTTTTTACTCCTGATTTTTTCTGGAGTAGAACGACGAGGTTTTAAACTGTTTCTTTCCCCACTGCGATCTCTGTTGCAGTTTGGGCAGTTTTTTACAAACATGGTATGACGCAGGCTCATGCCTGGCCACCAGTACCTTGATTGTAATTCTTCCAGAGAATCTTTTAGTTTAAGGTGTCTGAGACCCTCGCCCATATGTGCGTCTGCGATTAACAAGTTTCTCCTGTCCATGTTTGGAATCACCCTATCCCCCACTCCAGGGATTCGAGCAAAAGGGACGGAGTTTGCATCGATTGTGTATGTATAATTGAGTGGATAGTTGATCGGTAACGCTGAGCAGTCGCCTTTTGATGACGTTTTCACCGTCAGCACTGTTTCACCGTCAATGTATTTTAATGTACGCTTTTTTCGAACTATGGGAGCCGATTTAGTGGCTGCCGCTGCGGCTGTTTCAGCCAATGAATTCCCTACAACGTGAACGCCATCACGCTGATGACTCAGTGAGTGAGTCACGTGAGTCTTTGGTAGTTCTTTTTGTAAAAGAGCTATTTGTTCCCAGAGCAGTTTCTGCTTTATTGGTGCATCTGTGTCATCTTTGTAACCTTTTTGAATCCATGTCTGCAAATCGCTGTTATATGATTTGACGCAGTAATATGAATCTGACACTATAAGTGTCGGGAATTCGCGATCCGCATTATCTAGCGCCATTTTCAAAGCTAATATTTCAGTTTGTTGTTCTGAATTAGTTTCTACTGAGTGTGTCTTTGTTAATAGAGGTTTTAGTTTACCTCCGCGCCACACTTCTTTTGTAATCTCACATGTGGGGTTGTATGCTTGTTCTCCCCAAACGGAGGGTTGAGCATGTCCGTCTGTATAGATTACACAGGCGTAATGTCGTAAAGGCAGAATGTCGATTGGCAGAGGATATGTTTCTTCATATTCTAGATTTTTTAATTCTTCTAGTTCTTAGAAAATTGTCAACCAGGCTATACTTGATAATTCATATCCTTCGTATAGGACTGTCAGATGGGCAATTCTGGATTTTTTAAAGTTGAATTTGTAACCCTCTGCAGCGAACCCAAGTATTATGGTGTTCACTCTTTTCAAGTGAGTCTCCAAGTCATCATCTGTTAAGTAAATGTCATCGACATAAGATAATGCTTCATCATCATATAGTTGTAGTAATTCTGTTACTCTCGCTGAGAATACCCCCGGACTGTTCTTGTACCCCTGGGCTAACCGACAGAATTGTTTTTGAGTGCCATTTACTGAGAATGCAGTTAAATATCTGCTCTCTGGTGCTATGTTTTGACAAAAGAATCCATTAGAAATGTCTAAGGTTGTTTTGTATTTTTTGCGCACTATGTTATTCATTAGTGCAGCACTGTGTGAGTTTTGTACTGCAAAAGTTTTGCAACATGTGTTAAGGTGTCGGTAATCCAAAACTAGACGATATGAATTGTCTGGTTTGGAGACCGGAAACAAAGGATTGTTCATTTGTGAGGTGCAAGTTTCAATCACCCCCTGGTATTCTAGCTGATCTAGTATTTCATTTACCTGTTTTTTAGCTTCTTGCTTAATTGGGTACTGCCTTTGTGCAGTAGGTTGTGATTTTAACTGGATTTTGTGAGGAGGAGAGTCCTCATCCCATCCTACATGATTTTTATATAAAGCAGGAGCTAGAGCCACTGCCCACTTTCTAGCAAGTGTGTATTTTTTATGAATTGGAATTTGATTTGAGAAGGCAGGCATAATTACTTCTTCGCCATGAGGGCACTCCCTGACAAACTCTGGTGGCCAGTCTTTTTCAGCTAGAAGGATGTCATAACCCTTGGAGAGGTTATCCCAAAATAGTCCCCTTATTTTCCTAGTCTTATCTCCCTCTATACGTAATGTTATCTCGTATATCTTGTGAGGTTTGCTAACCCTGGTGTCTGCAGTTTCCACTTGAAGATATTCATTCGTGTCCACTGTCTCCAGATGATTCATAAGGACTTTGCGAGCTATGCTCACTTCTGCTGCGCTGTCTAGCATTGTCTGAGTCCACTCTCCGTTTTTCAGTTGTGTCCTCAGTATTCTCGGCATTGTTAACTACCTTGATACTGGCTACCTTCTTTTTTGGAAATTGTAATTTCTTTTTTAGTTGAGCAGGTTCCTTGTCTTTGGACTTGGCGTGCTCTTCTCTTTGTTCTGATCGTCCTCTTCTTTCCGATTTCTGCGAGGAAGTCTGAAAAGATTGAGAGGGACGCGTATCAATGTCTTGATATCTATCAGGCTTTTTTATATTATCCCTATTTCTAAGGTTATATCTTTTCCCAGAGGGGTCACTCTGGGGTGACCTGTGTCTTTGGTTCGGAGATATCTCTCTTCGCCTAGGAGACCTTCCTCTGGACTGGAATTTCTTTTCTTTAGGATTGGTTGTTTGTTTCCATCCCAGTTCTTTTTTGGTGAATTATTATTAAAAAATATTTTTTCTGGACTTTCTTTCAGTTGCGGTTTTACTGGTATTCCACCTAAACTATCTCTACCTAGTTCCTCATAGGATTTTTCTATGATTCTGGCAATTTCAGCTGGTTGGTCTGCTATATCTGTCTCTTTTAACCTCTGGCGGATCGCCACGTTGGCTGCTTCACCTTTTATGTTGGCTAATAATATAGCCGAGACCTGCTTGAAGTCTTTCAGTAATTTCATACCAAGAGTTAAAGCGGGTTCTGGACCGTATTCGTCTTGAATTTGTTTTAGCACATCTGGTATTACCGAAATGGATGGAACACCGTGCGTTTTTGTGTAGATGGAAGCAAAGACTGTACCCCAAGTGTCACAGTCCTCTATGTGTGGTGCGATTCCCATTGGGAGACAGATAGTCAGAATCCTGTGTTTTTCTAGCGGGGTGGTGTCAGGAAACACCGCCTCTATTTGGGTAATTTTCTGTGCCAACCAGAATGGTATTTGTTCCCGTTTAGCCGGTACTTTACCTAGGCAGGATTGGATGTTCTGTGGTGTCATTTTATTTGTGTTCCCCTGGTGAGGGGTCAGCTGTGGGAGTTTAATCGCTGGCTGAATTGTTGAAGTCCGCATCACATACTGAACTAATTGTCTATGAATTTTTATTAATTGTTTTAGCTGTGTTAACAGCTCTGCTGCAGACATCCCATTGATGTCTGGATGTGGTGTGTATCCGGCTAGGACCGGCCACGTTGCTCCTGGTCTACCTAAAGGACCGAGCCTGGTGATGTGATTATTATGTTTTAGGGCGCCATCAAATAAGAGCAAATGCTCTTGGAATTTGAGTGGTACTTCCACCTCCTCGAAAGGAGTGTACTCATTAGGAGGTTCCTCTATTTTGTAATAGTGGAAGTACTTTGTTACAGCATTTGCTGCTGGAAAATGTATCCATGAATAATATACCTCTGTCTGCCGATATTCGTGTGCCTCAATTACGAATATGACTGTACCACCTCTAGGTGTCAGTCCATTTTCTATAAGTTTTAAGGTTATAGATTTTCTTTTAATGACCGGGATGAGTATTATATCCGGGTCTGCATTTTGTAGTGCAGTATCAGCTTCTGCTATGTCAGCTGCTAATCTAACTGCCTCTCTTTCTTCTTCATTGTCTGACATTTTACTGTCCTGAAGGGTATTTCTTTTGTTTGTTTGCAGATCAGGTTTCTTGTGGAAACAAAGATTAGATGCACAATATTTTGGAACTGTTTATCCTTCAACGTTGACTTTACCAAGAACCATACATAGGAGTTCCCTCCTGCGAGGTCTGGCGGATATAACCTTTCACCCACTCCAGACGTATTTGGAGTATTTGGGAAAAGGGGTCTGAGTGAGAAAGCACGACTGAGTTACTCTAAATGTCTTACGTTAGTTTTATCGCCCTTTCCAAACACGTTGGGCGCCATGTAGTGTAGCTCCTATCTTCCCAATAGGCTCTGCGCATTGGAATAATACCTACAGTAGTAAAGGCCTAGGCCAGACGTTAACTAGGTCTACTACTGTCGATACTAGACTTAAAGTTTTGGGTTTGCCAGCGTAGCAATGTTCAAGGAGGAATTAACTTCCCTGATTAGACAAGAAGGGATTTAGTTTCTGACAACCATAGAACATGACAACTTTGCTCTCCCCTAATCAAGAGTCAATCTCGAGAGTCGTGTGAACAAAAGGCAAATTATTTTACTCAGTCAGTACGTGCATTCTTAGTCTCATCAGAATGTAGAGAAAAGGAAGAGACGGGCGTGTTCAATAAAAAGGTGTTATTTATTGATCAGTCTCTTTTCTCATACAAGAGAAATGGATCGATATTATTGCAATACTTATAGTTAAGTAAAGTGCATACATTAAAAGCAATAGTATAAAATAATACTGTAAAAACATTGATATGGTTTCTAAGCCATAAGATGTTTTAAAATGAATAAAATATATTATATACACATATACATTTGACTAAACGTACTCAACTGGTGTTTCTAGATACGCCTACCCCGTGTACCTGACCTAAGTCTAATACGTGGGCGGGAATAGATAGTTACAGTTTAAGTTAAGTTTGTTTTTGCCAAGTGAATAACTAAAGAATTCTCTGTGAGGGGTTATTCAGTTCTGTACCTGGAATTTAGGATGAATGAGGAATGGTATCTCTCTCTCTGGTCTCGATATTCCAGGCGGCCTGCGAGGGCTGCCCAGAAACGCCGGTGCTGGATTCTCGGCAGGAGAAAGCAGTGCGTCTCTCAGCGCGTCAGAAAGGCGGGGCTGCTGCCAGCGGGGTCTGCTCTGCTCTTCGCTTCGGCAAGTATGGCTGCTCCGTCTCGTCACCACGCGTGTGTTTGCATATGGCAAGATCGGTAATATTTATACCTTTAAGGTGCCGAGATTGACGTAAGGATGGACATAGATACGTCAATAAAGATGTCATACGACTTGCTCGTTAGCACATTCTTTTACTAAAGTTCTCGGTGAAATCAAAACAATGGCCGCAGGGTTTTGCCCAGGTTGTCATAGGTTTGATTTGTTATGAGAACTCCGTATGCCTTATCAGGGGCTGGAGGAATATCGCTTGTCTAATTAGATCGCAAGTGTTATGACCTAATCAGATAACACGTTCCTGTGCCGTAGTGTGACTGCGTCAGATAACGGTATCTGCATCATGGGGGTTTTCTGCCTCATGGGCTGACTGCTAGTTAACTTGTTGGTTTGTTTAACTAGAATAGGGTCAGGAATAGGGGGATCGATTCAGAACCTATAGGAATACATGACAAAGTCATTGAAAAGGCCATTAACACCCAGCTAGCTCACTTCAGAGAAACCACCAGCATCCTAGACACCTCTCAATCCTGATTTTGCAGCAACCACAGCACCAAGACCACCCTCATTGCCGCCACCAACAATATCCGCACCCCCCTCGACCAAGGCAGCAAGGCAGCCCTCATCCTCCTGGACCTATCATCAACTTTTCACACCATCTCGCACTGTACACTAGCCACCATCCTCCATGACGCTGGCATCCAAGGAATAGTCTTAGACTGGATACACTCTTTCCTCTCAGGCAGACAACAAAGAAAAAGACTCCCGCCCTTCCTCTCAGAACTGACAGAGATCAGATGCAGAGTACCCCAAGGTTCCTCCCTCAGCCCCACACTCTTAAACTTCTACATGCCCCTCCTCCCAATCATCGTCAGAAACCACGGAGTCAACATCGTCTCCTACGCCGATGACACCAAGCTCACCCTCTCCCTCGCCACGGTACCCGACATCACCAGGTGTCATTTCCAAGAAAGGATGAAAGCCATCTCGACCTGGATGAGCAACAGCTGCCTGAGGCTGAACACAGAGGAAACAGAAGTTCTTATCCTCTGCTCTAACCGCTCCACATGGGACAACACCTGGTGGCCCTCTGCCCTCGGAAACCCACCCACCCCAATGGACCACGCACGCAACCCCAGCATCATATTCAACTCTTCACTCACCATGAATCGCCAGATCAATGCTGTATCTTTTGCATGCTTCCACACCCTCCGCATACTTTGAAAGACATTCAAGTGGATCCCCCCCGACTCCTTGAAAACCGTCACCCATGCACTCATCACCAGTAGAGTTGACTACGGAAACACTCTCTATGCCAGAATCAACAAAAACTCCTCTGCAAACTCCAGACAATCCAGAACGCCACAGACGGACTTATCCTCGACATCCCACGGCATGACCCCATCACCCAACACCTCCACGACCTCCACTGGCTCCCCGTCGAAAGAAGAATAACCTTCAAACTGCTCACACATGCCTACAAAGCCCTCCATAACACTAGACCCCACTACCTCAATGACTGAATCTTCTTCCACTCCCCCAAGAGAAACCTCCGCTCAGCCGACCTCGCCCTAGCCACTATCCCTCTTTTCTACAGGACCAGAGCTGGTGGAAGATCCTTCTCCTACCTCGCAGCCAAGAACTGGAACTAACTCCCCCTTCATCTCCAACGAAGCCAGACACTGCACCAATTAAGAAAGGATCTCAAGACCTGGCCCTTCGAATAACCCCAATGGAGGTGCTCACACCCCCCTCCTTCAGCTCCTTGAGAACCTCACGGGTGAGTAGCGCGCTCTACAATACCATGATTGATTGATTTTAGACGGCATCTAGGAAATAATCTAGCAATGAATCGAAGATGCAATAAGTACAAAATATTTGAGACATTTTCAGCGTTTTTAGGAACAAAAACATCCATATCAAGAGTTATGACAGTGTCAAAGGAAAAATGTACATGTTTGTTCAAATAACTTGAATATTTGGGCCACACTATTATTGCTGATGGTATCAAACCAAACAAGCATTAGAAATGCAATCGGGCTCGGATTTATTTGAGTTTGAGCTAATGGCATTGTAAATGCCAATGTCTTTTTGCCATGTGTTATGGAGTGTGTGCATGTGGTGTGTAGTGGAAGTATGTTGGTTGAATTGTAATTTTACCAATGGTGGCATGCTGTGCTTTATATGAATATGTTTAAAAGTAAAGTGTACCATACTGCGATTGCTTGGTGGAAAAGTGCACTGCCGGCTGGAGGTGTGTGTGCCTGGTGGAAGGGTGCACTGACGGCTGGTGGGTGTGTGCTTGGTAAAAGCGTGCACAGATGGATGATGGTTGTTGGTGTTTGTGCATGGTGAAAGCATTCATTGACGGCTGGGGGTGTGTTGTTGTGTGTGTTGTTTTCTGTGTGCTGGTGAGTGTGTGGTGGTGAGTCTGTGGGGGTGAGCCTGGGGAGTGAGTGTGGTGGTGAGTGTGTTGTGTTGAGTGGTGACAAGTGTGTGGTGTTGAGAGACTGAGGTGTGTGGTTTGTGTGTGCGTTATGTGTGTGTGGTGTATGTGTGTGTGGTGTTTTCTGCACACTCACACACTGCCCCTACACATTCACACACTGCTCACCCGCACACTCCCAATGTCACCCTGCATAGTCACACACTGTTTACCCTGCACACTCATTCTGCACACTCACACAATGTGCACCCTGACACACTGTCTCTGCAGTCACTCTGCACTCACTGTCACTCTGCACTCACTGCCACTCTGCACTCACTGCCACTCTGCACTCACTGCCACTCTGCACTCACTGCCACTCTGCACTCTCTGCCACTCTGCACTCTCTGCCACTCTGCACTCACTGCCACTCTGCACTCACTGCCACTCTGCACTCACTGCCACTCTGCACTCACTGCCACTCTGCACTCACTGTCACTGCGCACTCACTGCGCACTCACTGCACACTCACTGCGCACTCACTCTGCACTCACTCTGCACTCACTCTGCACTCACTGTCACTCTGCACTCACTGTCACTCTGCACTCACTCTGCACTCACTGTCACTCTGCACTCACTGTCACTCTGCACTCACTGTCACTCTGCACTCACTGTCACTCTGCACTCAGTCTGCACTCACTGTCACTCTGCACTCAGTCTGCACTCACTGTCACTCTGCACTCAGTCTGCACTCACTGCCACTCTGCACTCTCAAACTGCACTCTCAAACTGCAATCTGCACTCTGCACTCTGATTCTGCACTCTCAATCTGCACTCTCAATTACTAAAAAGACACCACAGCGAAGACGAATCACTGGGCAGATGACATAAAACACTAAGGAATGTGTCTGGCCAAAGCCCTAGAGATACCTTTTTTTTCTCTTTAACATCAGGAGCTCGAAGCTCCACCCACTTCGTGGGCGTAGGCCGAGCCCTAAAAAGCATTGCAGCCCTGCTGTAAAGTGCAGGTATTCCTCCTTTCAGATGGTGCAGGTACTCGGTAACCGACTGTGCGGCGCAGTCAAAGCACAGGCTGAAGCGCACTCGATAGCTTCCTGTGGCTATGCAACTTTGTATGGCATAGTGCTGCGTTCTACTGAAGATTATAGCATTGTGCAGCATGGCAGATACCACTAGAACATGTGAGGGGGCATGGATTCCGAGTGAATCCAACTAATTTGTGACACCACTAACTACCCACCCCCTTTCGGCTTTTTGGGCGCATTGCATTCTGGAACTTGTAGTCTACGGTTCCTATTGGCTGAGTCCCCGCGTGCTTTTGGCTTTCAGTACTGGCTGAAGCAGCATTAAATGCTTTCAGTCTGCAGTCCGTGGCGCTGCCTTGCGCCTGTCCAGTCTCTTTGAGAAGCAGCATTTGTCGCATCCTCCTCCTCCCTGCCGCAGGAGCCTTTCCCTCCTCAAGAGCCCCATCACTTTCTCCTCGCCATGGCGACGTACAAGGTGACGGTGGCCACCGGCTGCTTCCTCCAGGCAGGGACCATGGACTCAATCTCCCTCACCCTGGTGGGGGAGCGGGGGCAGAGCCCCAAGCACCCCCTCAACAACTTCACGAGGGACTTCAGTGCGGACGCCGTGAGTATGAGGGGCCCTGGGGGGGGGGGTGTCAGGTGCACCCGGGAGCATCTCTTCCCACTGCTGCTGAGGTATGGGTGTAGCCTGCAGGTCTCAGGGAAGAATCCAACGGACAAACCTAGGTGAGCGACTGTACATTCTCTAAGCTCCGTGTTTAATTTGCAGATCACACCCTCGTATCCGGGTAAGATAGCTCAGTTGGTTAATGTTGCTGCAATCTTTGTATATTCACGAGGCAACAGGGTTGAACGCTGGTCGAGTACATCAGTGAGTTAATGGTTCTTCAGCCAGTGTCTCCTTCTGGCCATGGTTTCTATATTGGTTGTGTCTGTGTGCAACTGGTGCTGGAATCTGTGTATTCTACCAAGTGCCGGGGCAGGACGTTCCGAGCTTCGCCGATACGGATGAGGGAGGGGGCCGTGGGCCCCCGTGTCTTGCTGTCTCAGCGCCGGATGAGTGAGGCTAATGAAGCCCTTTCCTGGCCTGGCATGCAGCAGCTGCGCACTGAGCGCTGCTGAATGGTGAACGCGCCCGGCAATCTGGATTCACTTACGGAGGCACCCTGACAGCTCCTAATTATAATTAATGTACTTCTGTGCGCGCACACGCACAACAAATGCCAAACATGGCGGACGAAAACTACATTTAGTCTATCACGTCAAGGCTACTAAAAAGACACCACAGCGAAGACGAATCACTGGGCAGATGACAAAAAACACTAAGGAATGTGTCTGGCCAAAGCCCTAGAGATACTTTTTTTTCTCTTTAACATTAGGAGCTCGAAGCTCCACCCACTTCGTGGGCGTAGGCCGAGCCCTAAAAAGGACGTCACTGACTCTGTTGTCAATGCTCCTCCTCCTACAATAAAGATTCCTTGAGGTAATTTTTAAGTTTAAGCAAATATCACGCTTTGTTTGACAAAGGTAATGCCATTAATGTTGAACCATGAAGAATAATCTGTGTAGTCAAAAGAACAGGATGATGCATTTCAGGCTATCAAAAACAGGACCAAGTCTGCTCCTTCTTTACATCCTTTTTGTAGTTCTGTCAAGTGTGCTGTAAACGTGGATGCCAGTTCTGTGAGTCTGGGTGTAGTCTTAACACAATTTCACAATGGTTTTGAACACATTATTGCTTTTATTTCTTGCAAACTCAAAGTACAAGAAAATCAACATAGCGCCAAAGAAAGAGAACCTCTAGCCTGTACATTGACTTTTAAGAAATGTAAAGCTTATCTTCAGGGCAATCGTTTTTATCTTTATAACTGATCATACATCACTTTTAAACGTCAAAAGTGGTAATGGTATCAGCTTAGCTTCCTCCAGACTTGTACGTTTGTTATCCAAATTACAAGAATATAATTATAATATTAAGTACATTCCACAAGGTTTTTTTTTTTGAGCAGTTTGCCTTTCTTGTATGTCAGTGATGAATGGCGTTAATCTAGTGCCTGCTCAACCACGGGCCAAATTAGCCTAACGACTTTTCGGGACCTTTTAAAGTATTACCTCAACAGATGAGATTTTTTTAATTGTATTTACGGATTATTATTCTAAGTGGGTTTGCTCTGATTTTGCTCCTATGCCTATATGGATATAGTCATTGATGTGGACTCATGTTACTTTGATGTAATCAATAAGAAGATGGATTCTTCAAGATAGATTATTCAAGTTACTTTATTTAAGATAAATTGTTATAAGATGAAACGATAATCCCATCAGGAGCAGCTGTCCTGCTGCTCAGCCCTCACCCAACTGACATTCACAAAGCACTAGCATTCCAACCATCCAACATTCCACAACACAGACATTCTAGCTGAGCAGCAGGAAGACTCAAGATACAACATATCTCCCTTCGTTATGGGAACAATTGCATTGTGAAATATAACAGATGAATCAATTAAGATAATGACCACATGTAAAGTACACATAGTCACAAACTTAAAACAATGCACAAATAAAGAATATGCAATATATGCAATACCATTCTACTCACCTCGCATGACACACTATACCACAACTCATCAACTTACAAAGAAGATACATCCTGAATCGCTATACCACGATTCACCCAACAAACAAAAAGAATACAACCCGAGACGCTATATAACATCTCATCTCGCACACCACAGTCTGAGCAGAACGTCACATAGATCCCTGGAATAAAGCACTATCCTTCATCATACACCATAAAACCTGAATGCCACAAATCATACCAGTTGGCCAGACCAGAACAACAAGCAGCACCCACAGGAACAAACCAAAACACTAAAAATATCAGGAATCAATGTGTACGCTACAGACAAATGAACAAGCCCTTACATAACTCATTCATACACCAGATCAAGCACTTACATAACTCAATCATACACCAGAACGAGCACTTACATAACTCATTCATACACCAGAACAAGCCCTTACGTAACTCATTCACACACCAGAACAAGCCCTTACATAACTCATTCACACAGCAGAACAAGCACGTACATAACTCATTCATACACCAGAACGAGCACTTACATAACTCATTCGTGTGCCGTATACCAACGTGCACACCTTAAACACAAAACGAGTACTCACATAACTCATACAAGTGTCAATCAACAATACAGAAAACCAAACAAAGAGTGACCACATACAGCCATCTCATACACAGGGTGACCACAAACTACAACTTGACCAACCCATAGCTCTTGGTGACTTGAACACCTACAACCAAACAACACCAACAAGGGGTGACCACATATATATAGCCCCCTGAAACTCAAGCTAATGAGCCGGCTAACATCCTGACACAAATCACACACAACACTTAAGTGGACTAACAACATGACACCACTCAAGTCTTCTTGGAACTCATTTCCAATGTTGGCCCTTCCTCCACGTCTTCATGCTCATTAGCCTTCCTTGACCCTGGACATTGCCCCAAACATGGTCTCTCAGAGCCGCCACAATTACTGGAAGCATAGTCTTGTTACTGCGACCAAAAATGTTCCACAGTTCCCTCTGTGTACGCCGACCCGCTTCTATACTTGAGACCTTTGAGCAATTCCTGTAACTGCCTGGCTCTGAAACCAGATTCCAAATCTTGAGCCTATATAACCCTTCAAATCTGATTTCTTCCGTGCGCCATTCTTTTTTCTTAATTTTTCCTTGCTTAACTTCGCATAAATCAGTTAACACCATGTGCAAAAAATGAACTGATACAGTACCTGGTTCTCGCAAACGACCTCTTGATAACACCAATGGTAATACCTTTCCCCACGATGTATGCCTTGATTTGCCACAATCAAAATGGAAGCATGCATGACAACGTTGAGACGGGTGGTTCACGGCAACCACATGTGCCAAAACATTTTGCCAGATGAAAAGTCGTCACAGAAGATGACGCCGATGCTCGCTGTGAAGGAAAACCTGTCTCGTGCAGATTTCAAAACAGAAACGGTAACCGTTACTTCTCCTTGTTCATGCAAACGGTCATAACAATAAAATTTACTTGACAACTTGTCCAATGTTAATCTTTCACGTTATGTTACCACCGCATCATTTCCTCAACCTTCACTGAAAACACAAAATGTTTCCACTGCGTCGTTTCCCAACCTTCGCCGAAATCTCAGGCAAACGCCACTTCCATAACATCATGTAGATTACAATTCATCAACACTTTGCACTTCACACCGAGGCTCGATTTTCAGCCCCCAAACCACAAGCCATTCAGATCGGCATTGTTAAACCCTTTTAAGATGCTGAAAGGTCTTTCTCCCCTGGGTTAACTGATGTTAATCCCTTGATTAACACCGACAAGTCTTGCGCAAGTGGGTTGTCTGATGGTAAACGCTTGTTTAACGCTGACGTTACTGTCACTCCATATTTCACTTCATGGGTTGATCTTTATTCTTGATCACCAAACAAACAATGGCAGGTATAATGGACACACTTCTCTGTGAGGCCCGATTTTTTGCCCCCGATCGCAAATAAACAACAAAGCGGCAGTTATTCATCCTTCACTCTCCACTGAGGCCCGACTTATCCTTGCCCCTCGAACTCCAAAAAACCGCAATTAGGCTGATTTTAAGCCCTTGAATAACACTGTTCTGGCACACCTGGGTATTAGGGCGACCGATGGTAGGGTCACTGATGGGGTTTTTCCTTTTGTGCCAGACAACGTTACACACGTTCATATAATAACTTTTAAAAATCATTTACCTCCCAAATATTATTTTCTTCTTTTTTCTAGTTTCACTTCCGACAGCTTGGACTTCTCTTCACTGTTTCAGTCCAGTACCCTTTTAAGTTGCACGTGTAGATTCTTCTTCTCAACAATCGCCAAATGATGTAATCAATAAGAAGATGGATTCTTCAAGATAGATTATTCAGGTTACTTTATTTAAGATAAGTTGTTATAAGATGAAACGATAACCCCATCAGGAGCAGCTGTCCTGTTGCTCAGCCCTCACCCAACTGACATTCACAAAGCACTAGCATTCCAACCTTCCAACATTCCGCAAAACAGACATTCTAGCTGAGCAGCAGGAAGACTCAAGATACAACATACTTCAAGGAAAATATTTGCCTTTTTGAGTAAGTATGGTGTAAGACATGAAAAGACACTACTCTATTTTCCAGCTGCTAATGGTTTGGTGTAAAAATGTAGGGCCTCATTTATGAGAAACGACGCATCGCTGCGTGAAAGCAGCGATGCGTCACTTCTCAGTGCGCACTCCTTGCAACATACCTGATGCGTCATATTTAATGTATGACGTATCATGTCACAAGGAGTTACAGATACTTCAGTACTTCTGACGTATCTGTAAGCGCAAAAGTGACGCATTGCTGGAGTGTGTCACAAAAGTGACGCAACTCCAGCAATGCGTCCTTTCACATGGGGCAAGCCCCATGTGAAAGGGCCTGCGTCAGTCTTACGCCTGCTGTGAGGCAGGCATGAGATTTTAATGCAACGGCATCCTAGAAGTGACTCATTGAAATCTCATAGATTTCACTGCGTCACTTCTACGAGGCTTTTTGCGGGGGAACGCCCCCCTGCATACATTATACCTGACGCAGGTATAATGTAGCGCAGGGGTTTACAAAGTGACGCATCTGCTTAGATGCGTCACTTTGTAAATAGTGTGCAACAGGAGGCATGTTTTACGCCACCAATGCGTCACAAAAAGTGATGCATCGGAAGCGCAAAACTGACGCAAGGTCTCATAAATTAGGCCCATAATGTTTTTTTATATAAGGCATACAGATGATATTGGCATCTAAAATGGATGTGGGAATATTTTTGAGAGAGAAGGTGTGCAGCTATTTAAATACTATTCACTCTGTCAGAAGATTCTCCCCTTTCTTACTTCTGAAGGGAAGAGAATCCAGAACTAATCTTATACCCCAGCAGGATAGTGAAATGTTTGATGAACATTTAAGTAACACTATAAAGGGTCATGCCTTTGAAGAGCGTGTAAGAGAACATGTTGAAAGTAGGTATAAATCTAATTGGCAGAAGTCGAATGGCTTGTGTGTACATAAAATAAAATGACTCGATGTTGGTGATTGGGTTTCAAATAAGAAACCTCAGAAAGCTGTTAAGGGTGAACCCAATTTTTCAAAATCTGTGCAAATTGCGTGAGCATCTCACTGTGTTGTTTTGTTGAACGACTGTAGATGGTGGAACAAAGGGGCAGTGGTTCAGATTCAACCTTTTCAAAAGGAGTAGATTGAGAGTAAGCTAGATGTCCATAGTTGAAATACCCATGGTGCTTGTGATTTGTGTTCTGATAGAAATGTATCAAATACATCTGCAAATACGTTGCAAACTTAACATCAGAGTGTAAATTAAGATAATTTCAATTAGATTGTACATGATGTAGATGTACTGTCTCCTAATATTGCATCTACTCATATGGTGGTCAGTGGGACTGGTGTAGATTTTTCTCTTGTGTTATTTTCTAAGAGAAGAACGATCATGCCTGTTAAGTTTCAAAATTATCTATTATATACATTTGTTTATGGTTGCAACATTGGCACTGGCTCACTGCCATGGGGCCATAGGTCCTTCCTCTGTGATCACAAGAGCAGGTGGATCAGGGAGGCTGGTGGCAAGGCATACTGGGCAGTCTCGCACTGTTCCCTCTACGAGTTGGTCTGGTTAAGGGAACCAAACTTTGACTCTCAGGTGGTTCTTTAACTTCACCACTCCTTGGGTGAGTTAAGGTATCGCAGATGGGTTAGTCAAGCTCCCACAGAGACAGGACTATGGTACCCAAGATTGAAAGTGTGCTAGGGGTATTGCCATTGACAGAGGTTCTGAGGTAACACCAGACAGTTGCCTCATGGGAGTCAGCCTTCTGGGTCACCCGACAGCTCCTGATGCACATTGTGAAGAGCCTGGAGGGTTTGTCTTGCTTCTTCTGTTTGTTGGCTGGCATGCTCTAAGAGGAGGTTCCAGTTGACAATTTGTACAGCAGTGATAGCCAGCCATAGGCAATCATCTTGGGTGGTGGCTTCTACGACCCCTTTGACAGCGGCGATGAGTGGTGATGCTCTGTCAGGTACCAACCAGACATACTCTTCCATTTTACTCACTGCTTCCCATTCTGCTAGTGGTGCTGGCCGGGCATGCCTTGACAGGAAATCAGCCTGTTTGTGGGTGCTCGGCATGTATTCAAGGCTGAAGCTGAATTCTTGAAGTTGTAAAACCCGCTTTTCAATTACCTGTAGTGGCTTGGATGCTGACCCCTTGAATAGTGGAATATGTGGCATGGGATCAGTCTAAACCACAAAGGGGTGGCCATAGAGGTAGAGACAGAAGTGGTGGCACCCCCAATGTACTGTAATCACTTCCTACTTGATTCAAGGACCCTACTTTGGTTGGCATCAAGTCTCTACTCGAATAGGCAACCGAGGCTCAGACTCCTTTGCTTTGATACTGTGACTACAGTGTACTGCCCCGACCCCTGTGGGACTCACATCCTCTGCCTGTTCAGTCGTCTTCCTGGGGTCAAAGTATGCTAATGTCGAATCAGCTGATTCTTCTTTAGTTTAGTGGAATGCATGTTCATGCACTTCACTCCATGCCCAAGGGGTTGCTGTTCATGTCGTCTGTATTGGTGCTGTGAGATCTGCCAGGTTTCGCATAAACCGGCCACAGTAGATAACCATACATAAGAAAAACCTGACTCCAGATAAGGATGAAGGCGCAGGTGCGGCTTGTATGCCTTTTACTTTGTCTGGGTCAGGAGCTACTCAATCGCTTGAGAATTGGCATCCAAAAAAACTGATACTATGTTGAAGAAAAACTCATGCTTCTTCCTGTGGAGGGGGAGTCCATTCCTGCAACCGCATGAAAAATGCACGGAGCCGGGCTAGGTGACTTCCACGCTATGGACATGGACAAAAATATCATCACTGACATTCATCACACCCAGGAGACTAGCCAAGAGCTCTCTGTTAATGTCTAAGAAAGTATGGCTGCGCTAGATGAGCCAAAACTCAACCTTTTATACCGTTGTAATCTGAATTACGTAGTGATTTGCCATGAGTCTATCTGTAGTGAGATATCTGATGATACTCAGATGTGAAGTTCATTTTGGAGAACCATTTCGACCCTGCAAATTCCCCAATAATGTTGTTGACTGTGGGCATTAAGTGCCTTTCCCTATAAATTGCTAACTTGGGCACTCTGATATCAAAACAGATTCTCACAGCATCTGGTCTCAAGGATTTCCTTGCAATTAAAATGGGGGAGACCCAGCGTGTGTTTGCTGTTCCTTTTTCTATGATCCCTCCTTATGCGAGGATTTCTAGTTCTTATTAAACCATAGGTTGTTGGTGAAACGCAACGCTTCTATGCCGACAGGCTCAATGGTCCGGTCAATATGGAGCTGTACACCCCTCTTCTCAAGACACCCTATGCTTTCAAATAAGGTGGAGAGCTTCTGTGCCACCTCTAAATCTTGTATAGGGAATGTGAAGTGGGCAAACCCAGCTACTCTGCTATTTGGCAACCTAAAAGGAATCCCAATCCTTCCTGTGAAACGTACACTTTCCCTCTCTTGTTTGTGTCCTTGTGGTAGAGGTCGGCATGGTAAACCCCAGAAATCTGCAGGAGTTTGATGTTCCCATAAGCGAATACTCAAATCTGTGTAGGTCAGAGGATTGGTGTCATGGCTAATGACGGGTTAGCTCCTTAACCATAAGATTAATAGACGCCCCATATCCAGCAGGATATCAGCAACAAGTAATGTAACACCACGTACAGCTCTTTATTTAAAACCCCACCCCTTAAGTTTTATATATCAGTCTTTAGTCCCACCCGTTATTCACAATAAGTAATTGTCACATATTAGAGGGGAAAAAACAGTTGTTCCCATCCATTTCAGTGGACTGTCGTTCCGGTTCCCTTGAAAGTATCCACTGGAAACCTTGGACGAGGTACAAGTTGACATTGCGTCTTCCTGCTTGGTTGCACTACGCATGTGCGGTAGAACGAGAGGGAATAGACTGTCTTGCTAGTTTTTAGGTCCATAATAAGCACTATAGAAAGAGTCAAAAAGACAAATGTTACATTCAAAAATAAATGGTTTCGCTGTATACCACCTATCTCTACTCTAATCCCCTTTACTTATTATTACTCTTCCCGCATTAGCATTAGAAGAATAGCTGGGTTGAGTTTTTTAGCAAGCAGGTGGCAAGCATGTGAGTTTCAAGTGCCCATTTTGTTAGCTACTGCGCACGTGCAGAAAGTACCCTCCTAGCGAAAGATACGTCGTACTACGTAGATGCCGTAGACGCATGCAAACTAAAGATTTTCGGTTAGCGGCAATTTTAGGATCACACTCGAGTTACTAGTTAATAAAACACATAGGCAAGCTTCGTTCTTACTAATAAATGTTTTGTAAATACATGTTATTTCCACAGTACAAGTTTAGGATGGGGTTAGTAGTTACATGGGAAGATTGCTTCCAAGCAAGTTTATTTTTCACGAGTCCTTGCTCCATCAATCCCCTCTCTGATGGCATTTTAAAGCCATCACAAAATTACCCATCCCTCATCAGATGCCAACTTTAGCATTTTTCAAATTCTTCCCTTTTCCCACTCTTGTTCTCATCTTTGTTCTTTAATCCTTTTATTTGCTGATATAACTTGCCTTTCATTTCCTCCAACTGAATCTCTTCATAATTTCTTTTGTTTCCCTTTCCATTTAATTCCTATCTTCTCCTTCTCAGTTTATTAGTACAACACTTACACCATATTATTATTGGCAACACTATTATTGCTATGCCTACTATAGGGAATACTACTTGTCCTAGGAAACATTTCCCTATATTGGAAAACCAATTCCCTACTGAAGAAATACTTTTTGTTAGTCTTTCCAATACATTATCAACTTACAGTGGTTTCAATCCTTTTTGTATTTTTGTAATATTCTTTATATATCTTTTAATTTCTGTGCTTTTATCTGGAATATAATTGCAACAATGTTGTGCCTTCAACATTTTACAGACTGTGCCCTCTTTAGCTAAGATTACATCAAGCGCAAGTCGATTTTGCAAAACCATAGACCTAATCACAACCATTTCTGTATTAATCATCAAGAAGCCAACTACTCTTGACAATTGACAGATTCTATGTTAATTTAGTACGACTCCCACTGAAGGTATCAATGCACTGAATATGTCACCTATAATTTCTGAAAAACTAGATCTCTTTCTACGTGTTAGTCCATTAGCATTTTCATTGCTTCCAGTGATTATTTTTATGTGAGATATCTTTGGAAAAACTATTCTGAAATAGCAAACTCCCATACCACCTGGCAGGTAGCTTATAATAAACTTTATTTCCACACACGTAGTAAACTCCAGGAAATACTGAATCAGTGCCCCCTTTTCATCTACAACCTCCCACAATTAGGAAGTTATGTTCACATTCACTGGAACCAATACATTTTTTTATTATAATCTGTCTTTAATCTATGGAGGCATATTTTCCCTGTCTTCACAAAATCTCAGCATGTTCCTTGCCAGCTGTATATATTCCTTCTTTCTCCGCCCATGATGGAATATGATGTTTCTGTTCAGCAGCTTATCTCTGAAAATCCTGCCTCCTTTCCTCAACTAAATTCAAAAACACGATCTCTTCATCACGTAATGAACATGTTAGATCATCTTTATGTGCCTTTTCTATACCTATTGACTTCATGGTTAAGAAAAATTCTCCCATAAACTGTGCATCTAAACTAGTTTTCACTGGATTCATATTCTTTCAAAAGGAATTTCTGTAAACACTACATCTATATTATAATAGTAGTATTTTAATGTTCCTGTCCTATAAAATAAACTTGACATAACACTACAAAAAATACCATATGTTAAAGGTAAATAGTAATACGTCACTCCCTCAGCTACTGAAGTAGATAATTTCATACAAACATAACAATCACTAATCCCCATTGGGTCTACATAGTGAAATAATAACTTTGTGAATACATTTAAAGAGGTATCGTTGTCAGTTACTGTGTGATGTAAATCTATCTCATCTGGTGCTTCTAATTCTACTCTATTTCCTTTCATGTCAGCTGTCTTTTCATTAATGTTAGTGTCATTCTTTGTATCTGTTATCATAAGATAAGGAACTGCTATCATTAAAAATAGCTAAACTAATATCACTAATAACAAACTACATATACAATTTCGTTTTGGTCTTTCTGAAACTCTGGTCTCAGCCATTTTGATTCAGGAAGATTTTTCTTCTTTCTTTTAATTTGGAATCAGAATCGTTTAAGTACTTCAAGGTGGTCTCACTTCCCCTTCGTCAATCCGTTCTACGTTTGCTTCTTCTTCAGATTCTTCATTTATGTCTAGATTCTCAAACTCTTCAACAATCACATAGGTCCACTCAGGTCCTTTCAACTTATTGTTTAATATTTTCAATCTTGAACTTCTACAAATGTTTTTAGCAATTGGCTGTTCAACCTGAGTTTTACTTGTAACTTCGTTTACTTGTCCTGGATCTTCATTTATTGTTTTTAAACGATATTTTAAGCTTTTGATCCCACTTGGCCAATTGTCACCTTTTCTGACCCTTTTGACTTTCCCTGAAATTTCATCTTCTTGGTCTCTTTCAAGAGCCCTTTATTTTCGTTACTCTGTGGCACAACTTGATTTTTTTCGTCTTCTGAATTCCTCTCTACCTTTCCTTGTTCAGGACTTGTCTGTGTGGCTTTTTCTGCCTGAACTCGTTCTTCTGTTTCTACCTGTTCCTGTTCGGTTACTCTTTTAGATAGTTCTTTTTCTTCTTCTTCCCGACCCTGTACTTCTATTTCTAACTGGTCCTGGTAAGGTCTTACTACACTTTTGTCATTGGCCGCCTGAACGTGTTCTTCTATACCTATCTGTCCCTGCTCAGGTTTTTCAATTGATCTGTGTGCCTGTATATGTTCTTCTGTCCCTATCTGGTCCTGCTCAGAATCTTCAGTTTCTTTGTTCAATTCTTCCTGAACATGTTCTTCTACACCTGTCTGATCCTTGCTATTCTCCTGCTCTCCTAATTTTGCTCTACTCCGTGTTTTGATGAAGACTTCAGGTATGCCAACTATTGGTACTCAATCCTCCTGACTTGTGCTCGGTTGTTCGTTGTCAAACTCTCTAGAGTCTTTTTCTCCAGGATCTTCGACTTTACAACCTTCAGCAGCTTCAACTGTTTGCGTCAGTTGTGGTCTTGTCTCATCAGGGGCTGGTACCCTTTTTGTATTTATTTATTTATTTATGCGTTTTTATATAGCGCGGACTTTACCCGAAGGTGTCAGAGCGCTTCACAATAGGAACATAACTGATACATGAGAACATTACAAGTGAGCAAAATACAAAAGCAAACGTTACATTAAATGAAGCAAAAAATGACAATCGTGTGCCAACAAAATACAAGAGGTAGCAAACCGTGCATTACAAAAGTGACAATCGTGAGCCAACAAAATACAAGAGGTAGCAAACGGTGCATTACAAAAGTGACAATCGTGAGCCAACAAAATACAAGAGGTAGCAAACTGTGCATTACAGGAGGAAAAAGTGACGTGTGCAGGTTACAAAAGCGTACAAAAAAAACATAGAGGAATAATACTGCAATATATGGAGGACACTCAAGCACAAGAACAAACGTTACATAGGCACTGGTGGCACTTGTGCAGGTATCGAAAACAAACAAATGTAAGAGGTAGAAAACAGTGTGTTACAAGAGAAAGTGACGGGTGCATGTTACACACGAGTACCAAACACAGGTAGAAGGATAATACTGCAATAAATGGCAGACTCTCAAACCACAAGAACACACTGGGAAGACACTTCCATAGTCATGTAAAGTAGATTTTTCTATAATGGAAGGGGTTCCTTCAGATAATAGAGAGGGCATGGATTACATTTGGAAGTGTCTTTGAAGGAGGAGAACTTTGAGGTCAGTTTTAAAGGCCTGCGAGGAGGTGGTGGTCCGGAGCTGAGGCGGAAGTGAGTTCCAGATTCTCACTGCGCTGCCTGAAAAGGATTGGGCCAACGATCTTTCCTTCTTGAAAGTGGGAGGTTCAAGCAGTAGATTTTCCGCATTTCGTGATGGTCTAGAGCCTCCAGAGAGTTTCAGTTTATTCACCAGGTAGCGCGGAAAGGAGGAGTGCAAGGCTTTGTGGGTGATGCAGGCAGTCTTGTAGATAGATCTAGCCTCAATGGGAAGCCAGCGGAGGGTGGATAACAAGGGAGTGATGTGGTCGCTTCTTTTGGCCCCAAAGATGAAACGAGCTGCTGAATGGAGAACAGACTTAAAGGGGGACAGGTGGGATTTGGGGAGGCCAGTCAGAAGAGAATTGCAGTAGTCCAGTCTGGAGAGGACCAGCGATTGGACCAGGGTTTTAAGGTCATGCTCCGGGAAGAAGCGACGAATCCCCCACAGAAGTCGCAGCTGGTATCGGGCAGACTTTGCAATTGAATTAATGTGGGAGAGTAGATTGAGTTTTGTGTCGAGTATGACACCAAGGGATTTTGCACTGTCGACAATGATGGGTTTATTGTTCAGCAGATTCATCTGGTCCATCCATGATTGAACCGGGGGAGGAGAAAGTGAGGAGGAGAGGAAGAGGAGGAATTCGGTTTTGGAGGGATTCAGAATCAGTTGATGTGTTGACATCCAGTTTTGAATGGAGTCAAGGGTAGAGCTTAGGACGGAGAGATCGTGAGTGGAGGCAACCTTGAGGTAGATTTGAGTGTCGTCTGCGTAGAGATGATAGTTGACGCCAGATTTACTTAGGAGATTTCCCAGAGGTTCCAAATAGAGATTGAACAATGTGGGTGCAAGAATAGAGCCTTGGGGAACACCTTGACCCACCACCGAAGGAGATGAAAGACTGTCCGCTATTTTGATCATTTGGGATCTATCAGAAAGGAAAGAAGCAAACCATTTAAGCACAGTGCCCTCCATGCCCATTCTCTGTTGAAGAGTGTTGAGTAGGGTGTTGTGATTGATAGTGTCAAAGGCTGCCGAAAGGTCAAGGAGAATTAGAAGACAAGACCCCCCCGAGTCTAGTATTCGCAGCGCGTCATCGATCACTTCCAGCAGGGCAGTTTCAGTGCTGCAGTTTTGGATGAAGCCGGACTGAAAATTGTCAAGAAGATCATTGTCCTTGATATGACGAGAGAGTTGTTTCGCAACACATCTTTCTGTGATCTTCGCAAGGAAGGGTAGGTTAGTGATAGGGCGGAAGTTGTTGAGGTCATTCGCATCCGCAGTGGGTTTTTTAAGCAAGGGGGTGACCTGCCCAGTTTTGAAGGGAACAGAAAGGGAGCCTTGACAGAGGGAGAGGTTGACCAGAGTGGTCCAATAGGGAAGAGAATGGGTGTAGAAGTCAATGGCAATGACACTGGGGATGGGTTCGAGCGAGTGGTTGGAGGGCTTTGTTTCGAGGATGCACTTAAGGAGGACATCTTCAGAGATGGGGTTGAAGTTCTGCCAAATGGCTAGTGATTTGCGCTCCTCTGGAGGGGTAGGATGAGCGACCTGAACCACAAGTGATTTCACTTTTTCGTCAAAGAATACAGTGAAATCAGCAGCTTTCTTTGTAGAATCCTCCAATTTGGAGGTTGGGGGAGAGTAGTTAGTATTCTTGATGAGATCAAATAGTTTTTTGGGTCTATTTTTGGCTGAGTCAAGGAGGGTTCTGAAGTGTGAAGCTTTCCCAAGGAAGATGTGATTGTGGTACTTGGATCTTGCTGAACGGAGTGTAGCCAAATTATCGGTGGAGGGTGCTTGCCTCCATGGTTTCTCCAGGAGTCTTAGGTGCTTACTTTCTTCATATAGGGATTTGTTGAACCAGGGTGCTGAGGGAATGGGCCTTTTCTTTTTGCTTTGGAGAGGAGCGACGCTATTGATTTCGACTGCAAGGACTGAGAGGCATTGTGAGGTGAGATCATCAACATCTAGGTTCGGGCCTAGCCTTGGAAGTGACAGCAAAGCTGATTCACAGAGGGAAACAGTGTCAATATTTTTAGCGTCACGGAACCAGGAGGTAGCCCTCTTAGGTTGGCCAAGAGTTATAGAGTGTGCTAGGTGAAGAGAGAATGGAATGAGGAGGTGGTCAGACCAGTCTACATGAATAGGGGTAGCGATGGAAAGCATGCCTGCTTTAGAAATGACAAGGTCCAGGATTGAGCCCTTAGAGTGTGTTGATTCAGTGCAGTGTTGGATAAGATCGTTTGTGGAGAGGAAGGTGGCCAGCAAGTTCGCAGAAGAGTCTTGCAGGGAGCCCCAGTGGAGATTGAAGTCACCCACGAAGGTCTGATTGTCACTTTGTGCGTATTGGTCGCTGATGAAGTCAGAGAGTTCCTCCATAAACGAAGGGCCGCTGCCAGGTGGGCGGTATATGACTTGGAATCTGAGGGGTGAGCGGTGGTGTAGTTGAAGCTCAAGAGATAGACATTCAAAAGTGGGGAAGGCGCTTATGGGAAAAGACTTGAGTTGAAGGGAGTTTCTAAAGATGACTGCAACGCCTCCCCCAACTTTGATAGGTCTGTCATTCCTGAAAATAGAATAGCCTGTGGGTAGAAGGAGATCAAACATAGAGTGAGAGGTATCGTTGAACCAGGTCTCTGTTAGGAATAACAGGTCAATATTGTGAAGGGTGATGGTATCAGAGATTTTGAGTTTGTGTTTTATTGCAGATCTGCAGTTGTGGAGTAGGCAGCGCAGTTCTGTCGAGACTATTTTGGTGACGGGGGCACTTGGGCTAAGAAGGGTGATAGGGATATTTTACCTATATGGGGGTGCACGGGAGGGTTTAGGTGGATGCTTGGGTCTGACAGAGGAGATGGTTGGAATAGAGTAGGTAGTTGGATTACTCGGGGATGCTGGTTGAAGAAGGGTGGCGTTCAAGGGCTTGTGTGAGTGAGCGATGTTTGCAGACGACAGGTTAGGCTTGGCTATGATGGGGTGAGGGGGCGGGGTGCATCTCGTGGGAAGGTGAGAGTTTTCCAAAGGAGTTGAGGTGAAAGGGAAAGTTGAAATCTTAGAGCTTAAAAGTGAAATGGAAGCTACAAGCTGGGAGATTGAGGTGATAAGAGAGCATAGCTTATTTTCAAGAGAGAGTAGGGCAGAGCACGGAAGGTTGGGTGTCTCGATGGCAAGAGGAGGGGGTGAAATAGGTGGTGGGAGGCAGGGAGAGGTGGGAGGACAGGTGGAGAGTTGTGGGATAGGGTTCATAGGTGGGGAAAGGTTGAGGTTGAGAGCGGGGGTTGGTGTATCAGAGGTGAAGGGAGAGTTGTCTTTGATGGCGTTGCACGAAGGAAAGGAATTTAGGACATGTTTATGAGGAGATGGGTGCGGAACAAGAATGTGGGGAAGAAGTAGAGGGGGGGACTGTGAGGTGTCATAGGATTGTAGGAGGTTTGGGAGGAAAAGAGGGGAGGTGGTTGGAGAGGTCCTGTTGGCCAGGAGAGGTGGCTGTGCGGGAACCGGGGTCTGGTAGAGTGGGGGGTTTGGGAGAAGGGGAAGTTGGCGAAAGGAAATGGTTCTGCTGGGCCTGATGGGGGGAGATGGAAAGGGTTACCAGGGGGGTAAAGGGGGCAGCACAGCATTGCTGGCGGAGTGGGGGTAAGGAGAGAGATGCAATGGGATTGTGAAGAAATCAGGGAAAGAAGAGAGGGGAGGAGGGGGTAGAGAAGAGGGGGAGAGGGAGGAATGAGGGGAGCATATGGAAAGTTAGCTGGGGGAGGAGGTTGGCGGAGGGGTGGACTAAAAAAGGGAGTAGCAGAAAGCAATAGGGGGGACGAGATGAGATTGGGGAACTGGGACAGTGCAGGTTGGACGATGAGCGTATTACCTAGTGGTAAGGCTGACGTGACGAAGGGGGGGGCATACTGTGAAGTGGGAGGAAACAGAGAGGAGGGCACAAGGGAGGGGGAGGGAAGAGGGCTGACCTGAGCCTCCCGAGGGTGCAGTCTATTGGAGTGTAGGGGGGTCAGGGGAGTAGAAAGGGAGTAAAGGGTGGAGCTAGATGGAGAGTTAGGGGAAAACCTGGTCGCGGAGGAAGGGAGTAGGGAGGGGAAGAGGTGGTCAAGGAGAGAGAGAAAGGTGTCTTTGCCTTGGATCAAGACAGTACCGTTTTTATAGATTGAGATGGTGAGGGAGCCGTTGAAATACGCAGAGGGGGAAATCTTTAGTTGTTTCCCATGAGGGATAGAGGAGGAGGAGGTAACGTTAAGGGAATTAAATAAGCTGGAGGACCAAGAAGGGGTGTTGTGAGTGAAGAATGAAATCATTTTTGCGCCTCCCAGAACGACAATTGTAAAATTGGTCAACAAAAAGGGAATCAGGGAAACGTTCAATAGTCTTATGCTTCAATCGTTTTACTGAAGCTTTAGTTTGGCCAGGAGGATAGATGATTTTGTAGCAGTTAATTCCAGTTAATTCCATCCTTAACTTGAGAGGTGGCCATGTTGGGAACGTGAGAAGGAGTGCGGGGGGGTATGAGGCAAGTGTTACTAGGAGAGCGGTGGTGATGAGAAGTAAAAGGACTAAAAGGGGGCACATATTCCAGTTGTCGGGAGTGGGAAACTGAACTAATGTGTTGTCCGGGAAGAGAGGTGGGTATTTGTTGGGCCCTTCATCAAGGTGTATATGAAACCAACTGGCACAAGATAATATTTACAAGTGAAATGATTAAATATGATAGGACCAACTGGATCACTGTCAAAACCATCACAATGCACAATTAGTCAAAGTAAAGCAGATCACAAACGAACACCCAGTGACTATTGGTGATCACTGAACTTAGCATCAGCCTGTAACATAAGCACATTCGGCACCAACTGCATTGTACGCCCATAATCTCAGCAGACCACTGTTGGACCCTAATCAGAAACCATAATGTCAAGGTTGCTGCCCATGCAGCGAGAGTCCTGACTCAGTCAGAAATGTCCCCACGGAGAAAGGTGTCATAAACGGTGCAGCTGGCACTACTTGCAGAACAGCTGTAAGAGGCCTAAACGGTGCAGCTGGCACTACTTGCTGCGCAGCTGTAAAAAGGCCTAAACGGATGTATGACTAACATGTACCCAGTTTGGCAGTCCTGCACACTTCACTGCTGTGGTAGTGACCAGTATGACTTGTCGTGGCTCATCCCACCTTGGTGCTAGGCACGACTCTCTGGTATGGTTCTTTACCACCACCCAATCTCCTGGACTCAAATCATGAGCTTGATCCGGCTGCCTGGTCACTGCGTCTTCTCCAACCTGGTGAGAGATAGAACGCACTAGGTCAGCCAATCCTTTGCAATAATCCAATACCAGATCATCAGTTATATTCAGCAATCTCTGTCCTGGTATAAATGCCTGTCTCATTGCTCTTCCCATGATAATTTCATGGGGACTCAATCCTGTGTTACTGTCAGGAATACTCGGAGTCCCATCAGAACAAGAGGCAATGCATCTGGCCAACTCATTGAAGTGGATGCACACACCTTTGCCAATCTTGACTTTATTGTGCCGTTCAATTGTTCCACCACTCCAGAAGCCTCTGGGTGGTATGCACAGTGCAGTTTCTGTTCGATTTTGAATGCTTCACAGATTATTCGAACTATTTCATTGTTAAAGTAAGTTCCTCTATCTGATTCCAAAGTTACTAGAAAACCATATCTAGGGATGAGTCCTACAACAATAGTCTGGCAGCAGTTTTGCTGTCGTTTCTCCTTGTGGAGTATGCCTCCACCCACCGTGAAAACAAACAAACAATCACAAGAACGTACTTCAACCCCCTGCATGGTGGTAGTGCTCTGAAATCTAGCTGTAGCCTCACAATTGGTCCTGCTGCTTTTCCAATTTTTCCCCAACTGACCACTGTCTTTCTTCCTGGGTTTATTTGCGACATGTTAAACATCTCTGGCAAAGACTTTCTGCGACCGCCCTAAATTATGGATTGTACCAATATTGTCTGAATAGTCATATCATTGCGTCCCTGCCTACACGTGTGTCTCCATGGTACATTCTTGCCATTTGTGAGAGCAAACAATCTGACATAGCTGGTCTGCCATCATGGTACACCCACACACCATCTGCTTCTCTTCGTTCACAACCCTGCTTTATTCAATTTTCCTTTTCGCTCTCTTCCACTTCCTCCTGCAACTGTCTCACCTCCTCCAGTGTCTCAAAAACTGAAAATGACATAAGTTGTCAGATGATTCCACTTATTTCCAGTTTTCTGTTTATTGACATGTTGTTTCTACCACAATACTGAGGAGCATGGTCAGCGTAACAGTTACCAGCTGTCACTTGGTCATTTCCTGACTGGTTAGCAGCCCACTTAACCACTACTAGTTCTTTTGGCAATTGTATTGCTTCCAATAGTTCTTTCACAAATTTTCCATTTCTAATAGGGTATCCTGAAGAAGTCATTTATTCCCTTTGTGAACACAATTGGCCAAGATCATGCACAACCCCGTAACCATATTGGCTATCAGTATATATGGTCACTCTCCAATTTTTTCCAATTTTGCATGCTTTGATTAAAGCTATTAATTCAGCTACTTGTACAGATTTTACTCCAGGTAAACAAGATGCTTCAACAACCCCAGTCAATTTGCATACAGCATAGGCTGCACTCAGTCCACCTTCCCCAAGTCTTAGGCAGGAACCATCAACGAATAACTCGTGTTCTGGGTCCTTCAGTGGTTCTTCTTGTATGTCGGGACGTGGCTTAGTGCGCATTTCGGTAACATCTAAGCAGTCATGTTCTACCTCATCTTTCACTTCTTCACATTTGGAATCTGGTAATAATGTAGCTGGATTTATCATTGCACATCTGATCACTGTCACATTTTCAGCTTCTAGAATGATTCTTTCGTACTTAGTCATCCGACTAGGTATAAGGTGCTGTGTTCGCGTTCTTGTAAATAAAATCTCGACTAAATGTGGAACATACACTTTCACTGGATGTCCCATCACAATTGACTCACTTTGTTCTATTCTCATACAAGCAGCAGCAACTGCTTTTAAGCAGCCAGGTAATGCTGAAGCCACAGGATCCAAAGTAGCTGAAAAATAGGCTACTGGACGTCAGCTTAATCCATGTCTCTGTTACAACTCAGAGTGCACAACCTTCTCTCTCACAACAAAACAGTGCAAACTCTTCTGTATAGTCAGGCATTTCTAGGGCTGGAGCCTCATATAAACAGCTTCGTAATTTTACAAAGGCTTCTACACTTTCATCATCCCAAACTTTTGGATCTTTTGATCTTATCAGGTCATCTGGATTAAAGGCTTCGCCAGTAAGGAAAATCCAACAATCCACTGTCTACAGTATCCTACTACTCCTAGAAACATTCTCATCTCTCTCTGAGTTTGAGGTAATTGCATTTGTCTTATTACTCTGATTCTTTCTGTGGTTACTTTCCTCACTCCTCTTTCTATTTGATGTCCCAAATATTTTGCTCCTTGTTTGCAAGATTGTAATTTATCTGGAGATATCTTGTGTCCTCCATCAGCCAAATGATTTAATAGTGTAATTGAACCAGTGACACAATCATCTCTGCACTTTAATGCCACGACTAGGTCATCAATATACTGCACTAAGACTGATTTTCTGGGCATAATTAACTTTTCTAGACACTTTTTCAAGATCTGATTAAAAATAGATGGAATTTCTGTATACCCTTGAGGAACTCGATTCCATGTCAAAATACGATTCTCTAATCTAAAAGCAAAAACATACTGGCTATCGGGGTGTAAAGGAATCGAGAAAAAGGCTTGACACAATCAATGACAGTAAACCAGCCAGCATTCCAAGTTATCTGATACAAAATCACTGCTGGATTTGGCACCACTTGACAACATAGTACTACAATTTTATTGATTTTCCTTAAATCTTGCACTATCCTGTACTTCCCACTAGCATTCTTTAGACCTATTATAGGCGAGTTACAAGGACTGCTCATTATTTCGTTTAGAATGCCTTTCTGAAACATTTGATCAATTTCAGAAGCTACTCCTGCTTTCATTTCTGGACTCATTTTTGTATTGTCGGGTGTTTGGGTAAACTGCACCTTCTTTCACAGTCACTTTTACTGGGTCTACATTTGCTATTAGACATATTTCTTTTCCAGTGAAATCCCATACGTCTGGATTTATTGTAGTCTTTAACTCTTCTGGAAATTCATTGTCTGTCATTAATGAATACATTTCGTCAACTTCAGTACCTTGCTTAGCTAGTAAAATGTTATAACCCATATCTTCGTCAGGAGTTTGGAAAGCAACACCATCCGGTGTGCAATAAATTGTGCACTTCATTTTGCACAAAAGGTCTCCGCTTAACAAATTCACTGCACTTGAATCACAAACTACAAATGTATGCATATCTATGAAAGTTCCATTATGTACCTCCATAGGCTTTGTAATTTGGGTTCTGATCTGCTGGTTGGTAACTCCAACCTCTTGGATAGAGTCTCCCGAGAGGAGTAGGTTTGTAATGTCTGCTGTTCTCACAGTAGAATGGGTAGCACCAGTATCCAATAGAAAAGTGATGTCATTACCTTCCACTTTCCCATCTACAAATGGACCTGACTGATCTCCCGGTAAGGATGCGCCAAGTACGCATTCCTCTTCATTTTTATGCTGTAAAAAATATTGTGACATTTTTCTTACCCCTTCCTGGAAATCCGGCGTCCGCACTGTACTGTGCCTGATTCACAAAATCTGGCATATGGGCAGGTGGCAACTGATACTTCTGATTAACTACCTGCTGCGGTTGATACATAAATCCCTCATTCTGCGTCTGTTGAGTTAAGTTTTGATTTGGGCCATTATTCTGAATATTTTTATACTAATTCTTTCAATGTCCAAGCTTTCCACATCCATGACAAGGACATTTTTTCTTCGTATGGTCTCTGCTCATTTGTCCCTTTTGTTTACCACTACTTGCCACATTATCAATCTGACTCTGCTCTTTTGTCTGTCCATCTGTTTGACCGTATAAATGTATTCCCTGTTGCTCTGTCAATTTCACTTGTGCCCACATCATCTTTTCTTTTATTTTCTTATGCCTATCCTCAATATCGTCTCCACAATATTTAGCATACTTTAATATTTCATCTTTGGTTTTACTCTGCAAAAAAATCTTATACTGTTGAATCATCTGACTAATCTCAGGTCTTAATCCGGTACCCAATCGATACACAAAATGTCCCATCTCCTAATCTCCAATACTTTCAAATTCACTATACTGCTTAAATACCTGTAATAACCTTTCATAATAGGCATGAACAGACTTACTGGTTCTTGGGTAGTTCGATCTATTTTTATCTAATCTGTTTCTTCTTCCCTTTCAAAAATGTAACTACTTGATGATATTTCTTCATCACGCCATCTGAATGTATTACTGTTTTTTTAATCTCTTGGATATTCTTCACTAGGCCAATCAACTGTAATTTTATATTCTGTCCATAAGTCTGCAGGCACCACTATATCAAACAAACCATCTAAATCTTTCAACAAAACCTTTGAAACTTTCACAAACATTTCAACTTGCCTATACCATTCAACTGGTTTCTCTCTCAACTTTGGGAACTCGTTTGTAAATTATAAAATATCCTGTCGACTCCATGGAACATGCACATATCCACCACCAGGTAATTCCCTCATGGGACACAATCTTTCTAATTTCCCTGTTTCTTTAATCAAACAAGCATTAGACACTTCCTTAGCCTGTGCTTCTTCCTTTTTCTTTTGCCATCTCACTCTCCACTTATCAATGTCTCCCCATTTCTGCAAGATACTCAGTAACTCTTTCACTTGCAACTTCCTTCCAGACACATTCATATTTTCCAAAACCTTGTCAGTAAAATCCACTCTGTAGGCTTCTTTGATACCTTCGATCTCCCTATGTCTATTCCCATCTCCAAGGATAGTTCTGTCAATTTCTCATGAAACAGTCTTGCATTTCTAGTTTTACTCCTGCATACAAACAAGAATTCTTCTTCATCATAAGTGTTCAAACTATCTATTCCCACATTTACAGCAATCAATTCTTCAAATTCTACTTTAAATTTGTAAATATCTAATATTTTAGGAGGTGAATTCTGTTTTTAAATCCCTTATGCCCGTCTCTCTAAATCTTCTGGTGTTTCTGATGTGGCGCGTCTGACCCCGAGGATGTTACTGTTCTTCCTTCTTTTGAACTGCTAGGTATAACTCTTTTTGCGGTTTCGCTTATATTGTCTCTCATCGGCAGATTCATTAATGAAATTTCTGAACCGTACTCACTGGCCTGGTCAAAGTTATTTTGATTTCTTTTCTGCGATTATTTAAAGGCATTACTGTAGCTGGTGTTTTTGGCAACTTACTTTATCTCCATATAAAAGAACAACAGGACCTATAGTTACAGGTATTGTCAATGCTTCAGGGTTCACATTTAATTGGGTTATATTCTGTATTAATTCTTCTCTATTTTTATTAAAGGCTTCTTTTTCTTTATCATAAAGTACTCTATTAACTATTTGCTCTTGTATGACCTGTGGAAACAATGGAGGTCCTAATTCTGGAGCACTTGGGATAACTTTACTTGTCCCTCTTGATACGGTGGAGGGTTTTATTCAAAATGTCCTCTAATAATTCATCATCCGATTCTCCATACCCAGTCGGATTCAAATGTTTTGATTTTTCTTTACACTACTCCCTGTTTGCTCATCGGCCATTAATACAGGATACAACTCTTCTGATACCATTGTTCTTCTCCACTGTTTCATTTGTTCTTCACGCGTCTCATTCATACATCTGGTATGCTTTCCTGAAAATGTTCCCCTTTGAACCTTTTCTCTCTCAAATGACTGAGTCTCCCATTCTTCTAATGCCTTATACTGGGTTAATCTGGGTCTTGGTTCTAATTCATACATCTGCATCCTCAAATTTTGTAAAATTCTTCCAGTAAAGGTACCATGCTCTGGAAAAGCTAGAACACCATCATCTTTTGTGTATTCCATCCAATTCTCCATCCATACACATGTATGATAACCTCTTTCCATCATCATAAATAAAGCAGGCGTTTTAGGTGGCAGAATAGGAATTCCATCTCTAGTTAAAACAGGATTATCTTTCTTGAAGAAATTCAAAATTTTCTAAATAAATGACTTTTTCCCCCTTTATCCATACATTTTTCTAGACACTCGGTGAATAAAACAATAATCCGCAAAATCGTGATTTTTCTTGTCAGGGCTTCTCGCACAAAAAAAACAAATGTGAATCGAGCATACAAATTTTCACTAGCCAATCAAAATGTAGTTCTCATTCAGGCTTCCAATCAAGTTTCAGTTCACGTTCGTAATCTGACCAATGCTTGCGCGGTCTTTCGATTGACGTCAGTTCTGCTCCTTATTACTGACCCCTCCTTTACAATCTGCGTTTGGCACACACCCGCTGTTTCCACCAATTCCTGCGTGTCTCACTATGACGTCAGTGCAACTCCGGCAACTGGCCCTCCCTTCACAAGGTAATGCGTAAACTTCTTTTCCTTATTTTCTTTCAAATACAATTCATTAACAACAACATATAAACATTCACTACTCTGTCTGTTCCACTAAATCAGAGGATAGTTAACTTCTTTTCACTGCAAGTAAAACCTTCCACTCACTCTTCTTTTGAGTAAGACCGTCTGTTTACTTTTCATACACTGCAAATAAAACCTTCTGTTTACCCTTCAATCAAGCTCTGAAGAACCTGCTACTCCTTCAGTGTTACCCTTACTAGGTGATATAACACAAAAGGTTCACCAGTCAACTCTTTGCTATGATTCACTCTCACTTTTACACGAAATAGTCCCAAATTCAACACTGCCAACCCTACCTAGCTTCTCAGTGTTATTCTAACAGACGAGTAACCTCACTGCAGTGTGGTTTATATCGCCACCCGCTATTCAATTTTCCCAGGAATTCTGGACAACATAAAACAAAACACAAACTCTTTTTGTTAACATAAATCAATATTCAAGACCAATAATCAATACTAATCACCAAACTAGTCAATAAAAACCATAGCTCTGCTACCAGAAAACTGATCAAATGGGTTACCAGCAACAAGTAATCTAACACCACATACTCACCTGGGCCTATAAATTCATTCACAACACACTGGCGAAAACCTCTGGGATCATGTTTTTGAAATTCTCTAGACTAATTATCTCTAGTCCCAAACCAATCTTTCACTGATCAAAAGTTCTTTCCTCTGGTCAATGGACCATTAGTTGGAACTAGTTGATGGTGAAATAACATATGGTTTCAATATACTTACACATCGGAAATGAACACCGAGTTTGGGATGTAATTTTAAATTTTATCTCAGATTAAATTCATGTGAACTATTTATACAGTGCAGAACACACTCTGTTTCCCACAGGAAGGAAGAATCGAATAATCAATCAGATTGCATTCATTTATACTTTGCAATGACACTGCATGAAAGGGAGAGGATAGAGAGAAAAGTACACAAGCGCATACACATATATATTTATATTTACCAAGAACGGTGTGAAAACCAACTCCCAGGCCTAGGAATTGGAAAGGGTCCCCCAGGAAAGATCTGATGAAAAAAAGATTCAGGACAGGAATCAGGACAGGACAGGCGACCTCTCTAACACCGACGCTTGCGTAGCACCCCTCTCTGACACTCTGTTCCTCCTCAAGATTCTTCCGCCATCTTCTTCTAAATTAATTTGCTTAAGATAATTGGTTCAGCATCCCGGTCTCTAGCTAACTAACTAACTAATGCTACTTCAATTACACCTTTCTGTATGCTAGTACCACCCATTAATGTTTCAAACTTATGAAAATACTAACTCTGATTGGACAGGCAAGGGGAGGTGATCATCACACCATGCTTATTTCCCATTATTTCTTTCAGCTCTTTGTTTAAAATCCCACCCCTTAAGTTTTATACATCAGCCCGTTATTCACAATGTAATTGTCACATATTAGAGGGAAAAAACAGTAGTTCCCATCCATTTCAGTGAATTATCGTTCCGGTTCCCATGAAAGTATCCACTGGAAACCTTGGACGAGGTACAAGTTGACATTGAGTCTTCCAACTTGGTTGCACTATGCATGTGCGGTAGAATAAGAGGGAATAGACTGTGGTGCGAGTTTTAAGGCCCATAATAAGCACTATAGAAAGAGTCAAAAAGAAAAATGTTAAAATCAAAAAGAAATGGTTTCACTGTATACCACCTATCTCTACTCTAACTTCCCGCATTAGCATTAGTAGAATAACTGGATTTAGTTTTTCAGCAAGCAGGTGGCAAGCATGTGAGCTTCAAGCAGCCATTTTGTTAGCTACTGCGCAAGTGCAGAAAGTTTCCTCCAAGCGAAAGATACGTCATACCACGTAGATGGAGTAGACGCATGCGCACTAAAGATTTTCGGTTAGCAGCCATTTTAGAATCACACTCGAGTTACTGGTTAATAGATACATAGGTAAGCTTCGTTCTTACTAATAAATATTGTATAAATGCATGGTATTTCCACAATACAAGTTTAGTACGGGGTTAGTAGTTACATGAGAAGATTGCTTCCAGGCAAGTCTCTTTTTCACGAGTGCTTGCTCCTTCACCCCTTTATCGATAAGGGCCATTATGGAGAGGTACTGGATGCAGAGTTGGCACTTTGAGGCAGCACAATGCACCTTGGAGGTCAGTCTTATTACTTGGACAACATGGATGGTCTCACGGTCATTATCATCCATATCACTCTGGACATCAGGCTGGACGGGCATGGTTTCTATCACAAGTATTTTTTTGGCGTGGTTTCTGTGCTCACGTTGCTGAACGGCACACCTTCGCAAAGTAATTTAACTTGTCACACACCAAACAACTTTCCCGCCGCTGGCCACTCTCCATCACGTGGATACTGCCCACCACACCATCTGCATATTCAGGGTGGTGCCAGGGCTTAAGTACCATTGGCTTGTTTTTTCAGGAATCTCTTTGGGCTGCGTTGACCGCTCGCCCTTCACAGCTCTTTGGAGGGCAGTCTTCATATGTGAGGCTCTGGATTTGAACAGCTCCTTCAACCGGCCCTTGGCCGGATGTCTTTTATCTGTATGTTGGGGACCTGCAAATTCTGTTCTTGGAGCTTAGACGAAACACAGACCTGTATGAATTGTGCCCGCACCTCATCGTCCTCGTCTGGGAGGGTACAGGTGCTGGCCAGTTATTTGATGCATGTGAAAAAATGGTCTATGGACTCTTCCGAGCCTTGGCGGGCTTGTTTGGGGAGAAATCGCTCATAGTCTGGGTTTGCAAAAGGTTCAAATATTCTGGTATAGCATTTCTGAGGGTGACGTATGTGCACGGGGTTCCCTTCCTGCAACATTCTTCACAATCTTAAGGATGTCTACACCCGCCAGGTGGAGCTAAAGTGGCTGGTTCCATTCATCGGCAATCTCAAGGGTTGCAAAGTAATTCTTCAATCTGTCAACTCAGTCTTTCCAGTGGGCATGGGCGGAGACCCGGACACAGCAAAAGGCTCTAGTGTGGGAATGGATGCCATTGGGACACCGTGTGCACTGTGGCCTTGTGTGTCTGATGTGATAGCTGGCACACATTGAGCGGGTGCTGGGTTTCATTCGCCCTCTGACAATCAATCTCAGGGGTTGCGTTGCTGTCCCTGCTGCCTCATGGCCTGTGATCCCCTTGGTACCCTTCAGGGGCTTGCAGTGAGGAGGCGAGATGGACGGTGTGAGCAGAGCCTGTAGAGGCTGCAGTGGAGGTTGTGCGAACAGTGTGGATACAGTCTGGTGGCTGTTACCTGACCCTGTAGGTGTCAAATCTTGGCCCCTTGATGGGCTGTGGGCAGGACTATGGCACGCCAACACTTGGGCATGGGTCTGCAGAAACAGGCAGTCTTATTGCCATCAGGTGGCGTGCTTACACAGCGACGTTCCTGCGGTTGAATCAGAGACCACAAAGAGCATGTGAAGGAGCCCACATGTGGACGAGGAGCATGGGTGATCGCAGAGAGGCAGAGTGGTGTAGCAGTAGAACGATTGACCCACGCTGGAGAGGGGTGGAGGTGTAGGCCTCCTTGTCGCCAGCGTAGTGTTGACAGGGCACACTGCAAATGACCAGGCATACATACAAGGGCAGGTGCTTCAAAAGATGCCCCAACTGGTACAGAGGCCTCCTTCATTCAAACTTTTATTTCACAGCATCCATTCAAACCAAGACACTGATGCCACAGGGCTGCTGTTTTACAAAGCCCAGAATCTCTGGACCCCTAACAGGTTGGCCCTCAGAACTGAGGGCGGCTGCCTTGTCCAGGCTTAGGGTAAAAATTGTGGGGTTTAAACTATTCCCGACCCTATCTAGGAAGGACAAGATTACCACTACTTGTAGGGCATGCTTTGCAACAATGCGGGTACTGAGGAAAGTATTTCCCTGGTTACCATCCTCTGTAAGGCAAGCGCTGATGCAGTCTCTTGTTATAAGCCGCCTTGACTATTGACCTTGCTCCAGGTGGTGCCAAACACAGCTGTTCACTTGGGGCCTCATTTATGAAAAGTGACGCATCGCTGCGTCAAAACAGCAATGCGTCACTTTTCACTGTGCCCTCCTTGCAACACCAATGATGCGTCATATTTACAGTATGACGCATCATGGCGCAAGGAGTTACAGATACGTCAGTATTTCTGACGTATCTGTATGGCGCAAAAGTGATGCATTGCTGGAGTGTGTCACAAAAGTGAGGCAACTCCAGCAATGTGGCCTTTCACATGGGGCAATCCCCATGTGAAAGGGCCTGCGTCAGTCTTACGCCTGCTGTGAGGCAGGCGTAAGAAATTGACGCATTTGTGTCCTAGAAGTGGCGCAGTGAAATCTTATTGATTTCACTGCATCACTTCTATGACCCTTTTATGCGTCAGAACGCCCCCCCTGCATACATTATACCTGGCGTAGGTATAATGTAGTGCAGGGGTTTACAAAGTGACGCATCTACCTAGATGCCTCTCTTTGTAAATATGGTGCAATAAGGCACATTTTTGTACGCTGCTGGTGCGTCACTTTTTGTGACGCACCTGCGTCATAAAAGTGACGCACTTCCTCATAAATGAGGCCCTTGGTTTGTAATTTTTCAGCTTGCTCCCCATCAGCACCCACACTGAGAACTTTACACTGGCTTCAAACAGGAAGTATTGTGTTTAAGATCTGGTGCCTCACCCACACAGCACTGATGGTGGGATCGCCTTTATACCTCAAAGACAAACTGCACTACCAAAGTCCTGCAAGTACGCTTAAGATCAAGCTATAAAGCACTCGTAAATCCGGTATTTGTAAAGCGCGAACTACTCACCCTTAAGGGTCTCAAAGCGCGGGGGGCGTCGTGGAAATTAAGTGAGCTATTGCCCAGAGTTACATGGTGCTGAGCTGAGCTGCCGCCAGAGCCGGGGATCGAACCGTGAGTCCTGTGCTCCGAAGTCAGCTGCCCTGGCCGCGGAAGTACACCGCCCCTGACCGTGCCCTGCATTATTGCCCCAGATGCGGTGGGAGAGCTTTTTGCTTTACCGCACCATCTACGTGGAATCAGCATCCGTATCATCGCCACTTCTGCTCAGACTTTTCCAAATTTAAAAAAACTCCTGAAGTCCTGGCTGTTTTAGGTTGCTGCGATGTTCCCATGCTGGCGTAGCGCTGAGATGTACCTTCAGGTATGATTTGTGCGCTATATCAAGTGGTAATAATTAACATAACAGGAAAGATCAACCAAAGCCCCTCTACTCTGGGTTTTCTTTGAGAGGTCACACCTCTCTACGTTGCTACACCGAGCATCCTCTTGTACTTCATTCTCTAAGGCTGGAGACATCTGCCTATGAGGAATCTTGAAGGGAGTGTGGTCCATCACAGCCTTGTCAGACTGCAGCTGTTTTGAGATCATGCCAAGCAGCGGTGTGAGGCTAAGGTTTTTTATCCAAGGGAAATGTTGCCCAAAGTAGCAGGAATGTCTCCCACGAAGCCCAGCAGGAGGACATGTCCACAATCCCACTAATTTGCATCCAAGATGTGCGATTTTACCTAGTCCTTCCCAAATTGGAAAGAAGAGAGAGGTAGCTCAGGGGATGGGCGATGGAGCCGGAGGGACAAAGGGGCATATGTAGGTAGGCGTTTGCGATTCGCAAATGCCAAAATTCACCGAATTTCAGCGTTTGCAAATCGCAAACGCCCCTTTGGTATGTAGGTGGCACTTAGCAAAATAAGGAATCGCAAAAATTGCGATTCCTTATTGAATCCTTAAATGCTATGTAGGGGTGCCTTAAAAATTGCGATTTTCGCATTAAGAATCGCAAAATAGGAGGAGGAGCTTAGCGCGCACCCAAGATGGTCCCGTGAGCTCAGGGCTCCCGGACCTTCGCCACCTCCACCGATCATCCTGTATCGTATCCTGATTTAGATGACGGGCTTTTGTGGTCGTGACCTGGCTGACCATTTATCCGTTTTCGGATTGCGATTTGGTCCCTGGGAACCGAAGATACGGACCTTTGAACATTTCTGACCTGCTCCATGGTACTGCCCCGGGCTTGCTTTCGCTACCAGCCGGGTGGTAATTGAATAACAACGGCCCAGGCGAGGCACCCCTGCCCGGTCTTCTACTTTCGGTTTCGATTCCTGTGGTCTGCCTCATTGACTTTGCCTTGGTCGCCCTGGTCGCTTGTTTCTCTCACTACCACGTCATCGTTTGGTAACCTGGACTTTCGCTGCTCTGATCAGTGGCTGGACCTCTACCTATTCTCCGAATTGATCCGGGCGTATAGAGTGTCGCCATTTTTACTAGGTCTCAGGATACCCTCCGGGGCGCACGACCTAAAATGGCCACCAAGCCCGAGACGGAGAGGCGCAGGACCAGACCGGCACCTCGGGGAGGTCCTGTGCAGTCCAATGTCATGGATCGCTATACCCTCACTAAGGGCTCTCCGAGTGGTGTGACCAAATCCCCGGCCACCTTTGGGGAAGATTCCCTGTTGGATGAAGAACCGTCGTTGAAAGACGTCATGGGCGCCATTGCTGGGATGAAGGCCACGTTGGGACAACAATATGAGGCCCTGACTCTCAAGCTGGACACGGTCGCCATAGATGTTAATCTGATCAGGGCAGACCTCGGAAAGACTAACGAGAAGGTCAAATCCCTCGACCTGCAGACATCCAGTCTTGTCGCCGACGTCTTTGAGTTACAGACTGAGGTCGGTAATTTGAGGTCTGCCCGTGACTACCTTACTCGACGCTTGGACGATTTTGAAGGCCGCGCACGGCGGAACAACGTCCGGTTGGTTGGTGTCCCGGAGACGACGGACTCGACAGCGGTGGACCTATTAGTGGAGGACCTTGTCCTAAATCACCTAGCGCCCAAGGGCCTGAGCAAGTTTTTTGCAGTGGAACGGGCCCACCGAATCCCGAGTGGCCCGCCCAAGCTGGGAGCTTCTCCGCGCCCCATCATTGCGCGGATCTTTAACTTTCGTGACAGGGATGCGATCTTGCAGGCGTCCCGCACATCGGGCCCTACGAAATATGAAAACGCCGCGATCAGCTTCTACCCGGACTTCACCCAACAGGTTCAGAGGCAGCGACTGGGATTTCAAGGGGTGAAGAAGAGAATGAGAGACAGAGCCATGAAATATGCCATGCTTTTCCCGGCTCGACTGCGTGTGGTTCACAACGATAGAACATTTTTCTTTGACCATCCTGGAGCTGCTAATGACTGGTTAGACTCGTTGCCCCCTGGACAGGAACAATTTGACCATTCGGAACACCCCGGTGGAGCGGAGGGCGGCCTGATGGAGCAGGAATAGGGAGTGAATCGGCTCCTGGACCAACGTATTGCCTTTCGGCAGTGGTTTGATGCTATGCTACTATTGTCCGCTACTGTGTTGTCTTAATGGGGTGTGGGAGGGGGTCGGGTGTATCTTCCTCCTCTGGGGTTCTTTTCATAGATTAGTTGTATGTTAGGGCGACAGGCACACTGCAAGTTGGGGTGGCTTTTGAGTCTTACGCAGGGGTGCGGGGTGGGGGGTTCGATGTTGGTTTGGGGGGTTGGGGGGTTTCAGTTTGGTTTTTTTTGTTTTCTTCAAGGCATAGTACTGATGATCTCCTGTGTTGTAGTGTCGCGGCTGGTGTGGGAGGGGACCGGGGGTGGACTCTGGGATGGGGGATAGGGGACTACGCATTCTGTGTTGGAACGTAAATGGGTTGGGAGACAGAATTAAACGGGGGGTGGTTTTACAGTTGCTACGGCGCTTGTCTCCTGATGTGGTTTTGCTTCAAGAAACACATTTGCTGGGTAATACGTGCCACGCCATGAATAGGCGTGGATACCGTCTCATGGCCCACTCGGGTTTCACTTCCGGCTCTAGAGGGGTGGTCATTCTGGTTCGGACCTCCCTCCCCCTTGCTGTTGATGACGTTATACTTGATGATAGGGGGCGTTATGCTGCTATCGTGGGGCGGTGGGAGGGGAGGGTGATTACTTTCCTCTCGGTTTACATGCCCCCAGGCCTTCAAACTACAACCTATGCTGATTTGGGAAGAGTGATCCTGGGCGTACCCGAGGGTGTACTTGTAGTGGGGGGGGATTTCAACTCAGTAGTGTCTGGAATGTGTGATCGTTACCCTCCCCGTGTCCTCGCTAAATCTCAATCCTGGCTGGGGGATTTTCTGGAGGCGATGGGACTAACTGATTGCTGGCGTTTACATCATCCTGGGCACCAGCAGTATACCTTTCACTCCGGGGCCCATGGCAGCCTTTCGAGATTAGATTATGTTTTGATGCCCTCCTCCCAGGCTTCCCTCATAGGGGAGGTGAAACATCTTGCCTGGGGTATTTCGGATCACTCCCTGCTGTGGTTAGTTGTGAACGCTCGTCTGGGGTCGGGAGGTCGGGTTGCCCCGATTAACCCATGGTATCTTCGTGATCCTAAGATCAGAGTAGAATTGCTTAAAGCGATCGATCGTTACTTTGCTGAAAATGTGGGTTCGGTGTCCTCTTCTGTCTCCTTGTGGGAAGCATATAAAACTGTTATTCGGGGACAAGCCCTCTCATCGATTGGCAATGTTAAAAGATGTAAGCGGGAAGAGGTTGTCCGTCTTGAGACTGAACTTACCATCCTTGAGGGAGAGTTGGATTCTGGTGCCTCCCCTGAGAAGCTACACTTGTTAGACCTAAAACAGCACGAATATAGAGCACTTGTGACTGACGCTGCGAAAGAGATGGGTCGTGAGCAGCAGGGGCGTCTGTATGATGTGGGAGATAAGGCGGGGAAATTGCTTGCTTGGTTGGATAGGAGAGAATGTGCGAGTCGAGTTATCCCTGTTATAGTTGATGTGAATGGTGAAAGTATCACTGACCCTGCTGGGATCGTTGAGCGGTTTGCCGATTATTTTCGGGTAGTGTACTCCCCTGTGTCCGATAGACCAAAGCAGGACTCCCGCTTGCTTCTACGCGATATCTCGCTCCCATGCTTGTCCGACCCGGAACGGGCCCTGCTGGAAGCCCCGCTCACGGTTGATGAAATTGCGACCGCTATTAGTTCGATTCGCTCCGGGAAGGCCTCGGGCCCTAATGGACTCCCCATCGAGCTTTACAAACTTCGTCCCGACGTACTGGTGCCGTATTTGCGTTCGATGTTCTTGGAGTCCCTGGAGAAAGGGTCTCTTCCTCCTGATCAAAGACTGGCCTCCATAGTGGTTATCCATAAGGAGGGAAAGCCGCGTGACCGTTGCGAATCCTTCAGACCTATTTCCCTGATTAATGTTGAACCTAAGATCCTGGCCAAAGTTCTTGCTACTCGTTTGATATCTGTTATAGGAGATCTTGTTCACCCGGACCAATCCGGCTTTATACCACATCGCAATACGGCACTTAATCTTCGACGCCTACATGGAGTCCTGGCGCGTGCCGGGACTCTGCGGGAGTCGGCCATCTTGGCGTCCCTGGACGCCACTATGGCGTTTGATACGCTTGAGTGGCCTTATCTTTGGGCGGTCCTTTCTAAATTCGGTTTTGGGCCTGCATTTATCCGTTGGGTGCAGCTGCTTTATGCTGACCCTTTAGCACAGGTAGTGGTGAATGGGCGTGTTTCGGCCTCCTTTGCGCTCGGTAGGGGTACCCGCCAGGGCTGTCCTCTGTCCCCACTTCTTTTTGCTCTCGCTTTAGAGCCGCTGGCGGCCTGGTTGAGATGGGAACCATCCTTGAAGGGCATTAGATGGTCTCCGGAATTTGAAGACCGTATATCTCTGTACGCGGATGATATACTCTTATATGTTACGTCGCCCCAGAAATCGTTGATTGTCCTCTTCGACGTTTTGACTTCTTTCAGCAAAAATTCCGGTCTTGTCATCAATTGGTTAAAATCTTGCATTTATGTTCTTTCCGGCGATGCTCCCCTCTTGCCACGTGGATGTCCTATTTCGGTGGTGCATGAGGGATTCAAATATCTGGGAATCTTTGTTACCCTGGACCCTAAGGTTCGTTACGAGCGCAATTTGTTGCCCCCTCTCCGACGTCTTCGGGCGGATATAGAAACGTGGAACAGACTCCCTCTCTCTCCCCTGGGACGAGCGGCGTTGTTTAAGATGATGTCGCTCCCCCGATTTCTTTATGCGCTTCAAAACACACTTGACGTGGTACCAGCCGGGTATTTCCGGGAGATTGAATGTCTACAGCGACAGTTGATATGGGGGGGCCGTCCTCGTATTGCCCTTTCGAAGCTCACGCTCCCTTTATATGATGGAGGCATTGCACTCCCAGACATCCGTCGCTATTATTGGGCCTCTCAGTTAGGAGCCATCAACCACGGTACCTATGCTCCTTCATTAAACCCGGCCTTTGCGATGGATAAATGGTTACTGCCCGGCGGCGATTACAACAGGGCTTTATACGCGAAGTCAGCCGGTGGATCTCTTACGGGTCCTACTAGAACAGCGGTGCAGGTGTGGTACCGGGCTACGGCGGCCACGGGATGGGCTGACAGACTGACCCGAGCTACTCCACTCTATGCCTCGGATAAACTTGGCTCCCTTTGGCAATCGAAGGGATTCGATCGGTGGGACATGATAGGGATCAGCAGGGTCGAAGATGTGTGGATCAAGGGTAGGATCAAAACTTTTGAGGAATTGAAAGTTGAATATGGATTGAATGATAGGGAATCCTTTCGGTATGCACAAGTCCGGCACGCAATCTTGTCTGTTTTTCCCCGAGGCTCGGACGTGCCGGAGGCATCCCCGCTTGAGGATAGGATACTAGATGGGCATGTCCCTGATAGCACTATCTCCCTCATTTATAAAAAACTGATTAATACTAGGATTGGATTATTGGACGGCCTCCGAGGGTTGTGGACCAGTGACGGTCTGGAGCTCGATGACGAGGATTGGCAGGCCGCGATCTCTTCCCCGAAAGAGGTGGCTATCCCGGCACGCCTTCGGTTTGTCCAACTCAAAATTCTGCATAGGGTGTATGTTACTGGTCCGCGTCTGGTACGAATGGGATTCTCGACGGATGGATTGTGCAGACGTGGATGTGGCATGGTGGCTACATTTCTCCATATGATTTGGGAGTGTCCGGCCGTGTCGAACTATTGGAATCGCGTGCATGCAGTAATGAGTGAGGTTACGGGTGTACGGTTGATGCCTGAAGCGCGGAGGTGCTTGTTGAACGTCTGGGAACCGAATGATTACAATCTGGCGCAGCTTCGGTGGGTGACCTTGGGTAACATGATTGCCAAGCGTGACATTGCCCAGCTATGGGGCGCCCAGAGGCCTCCGACAGTCCTAGTGTGGAAACAAAACGTGGATTGGTGCATGTTTCGAGAAAAAACGGTTTATGTTTCCCGTGGCACACCTGGCAAATGGGGGAAAATCTGGACTCAGTGGAACACATACCGTGGTGATATATGTGCCCCCCCCCCATATCGGACTGCGAAGTTGACTTGCTTCCCTCTCAACCTGACGTTTCCTCCGCAGGATTATAGATGTATTGTATACTTCTGGTCTCCTTTTCCCCCCCTCCCCCCCGATTTACTGTTTGCAATGATATCTGCTTTACGTTTGTACCCCCTACACGGGCCGACTTGGGACACGATTCTATCGTAATGCCTTGCCTTGTTTTGTTTTTCTGTTTTCTTGCTTTTATTTTCAATAAAAAGTTTTAACAAAAAAAAAAAAGAATCGCAAAATACCACCTACTTCAAGTAGATGGTATTTTGCGATTTCCTTTAAAAATGCATTTTTTTTTAAAATTCAAAGTGTCATGTGGCGCACAGACATGCCCTTAGGGCATGTATGTGCGCCACATGTACTTACAGGCACATTCCAGGGGTGCAACAGGTGTCCTTTGGACACCCTGGCACCCTTGGAATTGCGATTCTCAAATTGCGATTTTCTCACAGAAAATCGCAATTTGAGAATGTATCCAATGAATGGGACACTCATTCCTTAATTGCGATTCACAATTTGCTAATCGCAAATAAGGAATGTTAGAGATTCGCAAAAAAAATTGTGAATTGTTACCTACTTTCCATTTTGCTATTCTCAAATAGCGATTCCTTTAAAATCGCTATTTGAGAATCGCAAAATGGAAATTACCTACATATGCCCCATATTGAGGACAATTGCGGGAAAGGATCGCTAAAGCACGACCTCCCACTAGCCTGACCACAGTCAATAACAGGTCATTTAGTCTGATAACCTCCCCTCGCACTAATGACCGGAAGCTTGAATTTTCATCAATTCACTAATCCAGTTTGTTCATTTGAGTCTATAATGATGGCTGGGGTAAACATGCCAAACACATACCACACTAGTGCACCATGGGTACTTTCTTTATACCCCAGTTTGTTATTCCTCGATATTTGCTTTCCTTCCTGTGAGCGCCCCGTTTGAAGGTGTCCCAGACTTTCATGGGCAGCTGCTCACCTGTAAACTATTAATCCATTGGCTGTCGCTGCTTTCAACGCACAAAACACACCCTTGAGGAGCGCCAGATACATTCCTAGAAAATCCATCGTCACATTAACATGACAACTTCCATTCCCACGTGCCTGGTTTATAATACCACTTTGAGGTGCAGTGACCCGTGCATTGTTGAACTGAATTCACCCCAAGGGGTCCATTACTTTCAGTCTCCGCACCGACGGGCCATGCATGCTCCAAATACTTTAAGCAGCCAACCCTCTATCATATATTTAAGTTGCATGTCATTCAACACACATCTCTGAACATCTGGCCCTCCACCTGAATATCGTTATGCAATCCTTCAACGCTCTCTGCTTCATTTCCAGTCTCAGCCCTTCTCGTGTGTTCTCCTCTGCTGTTTTTGGTTATTATGTGGGCATAAAATAAAAACAGTCCAAAAGTTCAATTCAACATGTCATCCTCACGGGAGTCATTAATTACCAGTCTGAGGCCCATGCAGCACTGCCTCCCTCGCTCTCATGTCTCGTGCCAGCAGACTGGGTTCACAGCAGAGAGAGTGTCTGCTTTGCATGAAGACCATCTTGCAGGCCCTGTGGCCTCATTACAAATAACTATATTTATTTTATTGCTTAGTTATGTAAGTTTTTAGTCTCATTCCCCTAATTTATGTTTTTACTATGTAATTTAAATGAATATGTATATGAAGGACTAGTGTTGTTATATTCTATATTAAATTGTGCTCTGGGTTCCTCCTGCGTGTGCTTCCGAAATATGCGGGTCCGGGTAGTTACCTATCATGTGTTATGGCTGCCACTGTCGTAATCTATTTCTGTATACTATCGATATTGGTTCTTGATGATACATTCTAACTTGCCCTTTTTGCACTTCTCTTATTTTTATGATCAATCTAATGTATGTACATTCTATTTTGCTTTTATAGCTGTAAAGCCGAAATAAAGTATTTTTGACTTGATTTGACTCATTACAAAATTAACAAACCTTGGCAATGCAAATAGGTCTCACATTTGGGGCAATTAGAGCTATTGGCGCTGTAAATGAGATTGGGGCCAATTCACAGAACTAATCTGAGATAAAATCCTAAACTTACTACTTTAGGTATTCACAGAAGGCATTTAGTAGTAGTAAAGTTAGGACTCCCAAGTTTACTACTACTAAACTGAAATAAAATCCTAAACTCAGTACTTTTGGTCTTCACAGAAGGCATTTAGTAGTAGCAAAGTTAGGAATCCTAACTTCACTACTACTAAATGCCTTCTGTGAATACCAAAAGTAGTAAGTTTTGGATTTTATGTCAGATTAGTTCTGTGAATCGGCCCCAATGTCTTTTACTATGTTTTTTAGTTTGGAGTTGAGTGTATGCAGTGTGGACTGGAATTATGTGTGCTGGATTTGAATTGTTAGTTGTGGAAATGGGTGGGGTTGAATTGTGTGTTGTATAATGTATTTGTGTAGTGGAAGTATGTGGCTTGGTGAATAGATAGGGGTGAGAGCTGCACAGAATAGATAGAAAGGAAGACAGAGAGTGACAGGTGGTTTCTGCAGAAAGTGGTGAATTAACTTGAGAGAGAGGAGCAGAAAGAGTGTGTGAGAAAGAGAGAAAGAAGGGGAGAGCAGGCCACAGACGCATAAAGAGGGAGGACCCTAGTAAGTAGAAGACACCCTAAGAAGAGGAGGAGAGCTTGAGATTGAGGGGCGAATCCTTGATAAGGCACTGGTAAGAAACTGCTTAAAGACCTGAAGTCAACCATATGAGGCCCAATTGATTAGATATTCCTCGGCGGAATTACACGCTTTGGTTGCTAGGGCAAACCAGATAGCTGAGCAGGATGTCCTGCACAAGTTAGCACTTCATGGACTTCCTAATACCGACCGCAGGTTTCTGCAGCCCACTCCAGATCTGGAAACACTGCCGTAGAACCAGAATGTACATATCGCCACCAGAGTGAAGATCCCTGATTCGAATGAGCTAAACATTAGTTACCTCAATACATGCTCCCTGGTCAATCATCAGTTGGAAATTTTTAATCTTCTAGAAACTGAAGCACCAGATCTGCTATTAGTTGCTGAAACTTTGTTGACCCTGGAATCTATGCCTGACATTCTTACGGCCCTTCTTAATAATTATTATCTAATGCAGGCTAATAGACCCCCTGCGAAAAGAGGAGGAGGAGTAGCAGCAATCATCAAAAAAAGATTCTCGGCCACTTCCATCGCACCCTTCGAATTTACCTCAGTGGACAGCCTCACACTCAAACTCACATTGCCTAATTCGAAATTAGGGGCCGATTATGATTGCGGTTTTTCTGCATCCTCCGGGCCGGCGGAAGGCACCGCCGGCCCGGAGAATGCGGAAAAACCGCTGCGGAGCCTCCAATGACCCACCGTCATATTAGGATGGCTGGTGGGTCTGGAATTCCGTCCGCAGCTTTTCCGGCCCGGTCACCTTCCGACCGTGCCGGAAAAGCTCAAACATGGCTGGTGGTGTCTATCAGACACCGCCAGCCATATTAGGATTGTGTGACAGTCATGCTTTCCCGCGGCGGCTTTTCCGCTGTGGAAAAGCATACGGACTTTCACTTCGGGGGCCTGTTGCGGGCCCCCTGGGTTAAGGGAGGGTGGGGGGTGCCATGGGTGTACCTATGGTACCCCCCTGCATTTGCGTGCTCATAGCAGCAGGCACTGGGCGGTGCCTGCCGCTTTGTGCATGCAAATGCGATGCATGCATTTTTACCCTTGCGGCGGGTGCAGCTTGAAGCTGCACCCGCCGCAATGTTAAAGATAGAGGATGTGACCGCCACCCTGGCGGTCACATCCTAATATGCTCGGAGGGAACGCCGCAGCCCTTGCGGACGTTCCCTCCTCCTCAAGGGTCGCGGACTGACTCAAGTCCGTCCGCGATCATAATCGGCCCCTAAGTGTGTATATTGATCTATAGACCCCGGACTGCAATAGGAGATTTTGATACTGGATTAGCTAATTACCTCACCCCTCTTACTATAGACTACGCAAACACTGTTGTAATGGGAGATCTGAATTGTTGGTCGTCAGAGGAAAGGGGGAGCCGGGACTTAAAGGAGCTCATAGATTTACTAAATAATCTGAATTTCCAAGGACATGTAACAGTACCCACTCACAATAAAGTGCATGCCCTAGACCAATTATGGACCTCTAACCTTTCGGTGAGTAACCTAACAGTCAAGCCGTGTGTATGGTCAGATCACCACCTGATACACTTTGGTATAAATGGTCTACCTCTCCACATATGCTGGGCAACACAAAACGTCCGACCAGGAATTGGAATCGTGTTCGCCTATCAGAGTTCTTCAATACATTGAACTCCACAATCCCTTCAATAATGGACAATGTTAACAACTTGGAAAGAGCCCTAGCCAACTGGCAACTACGTGCATGTGATAAGCATGCCCCATTAAAATGGAAAATGATGGCTTCGATGTGGCATGAAACGTCTTACTGGTTCACCACAGAGTTAAAACTAGTAAAACTCAAAACCCGCCGGGCCGAAAGGAAATGGAGGAGGAGCTACTCCCCAATTAAAAGGGAAAGCTATGATAAAGCTCTTACTGAGTAAAAAGTAGCCATTGTGGAGGCAAAAAGGCCTTTTACACTAACAAGGTACTCAGCTCCAAAAATATATCTAAGAACATTGACAAAATAGTTAGAGAGCTCTCCAGTGCAGACCGTTTCACTCTGACTATTACTCCCTCACAGATCTTGTATGACAACTTGAACACATAGTTTGTTGATACAATTAAAGATCATACAACATTCTATCCCCTCCAACTCTCAGGATTCGAAATCACCTGAGTTATTCAAGAATCCCATAACTCTGTCCCACTTCCAAAGTGTCACCTTGGATAAGTTAGTGGAGCTTGGAAACAAGATTCAATCTGGATACCCCAATGACCCATGCCGCGCCAGGGTACAAAAAGACCTTCTCTCACAATTTCCGAACATCTCACTCTCCTCAATACCTCTCTGGAGGAAGAGGTGGTCCCTCGTGCCTTCAAAGAGGCAGTATGTGTCCCACTGCAAAAGAAATCAGGAGTAGATCCCAGTGAATTGTGCAATTATAGACCAATATCGTTCCTCCTCTACCCAGCAAAGCTTTTGGAGGCACATGTCGCAAAACTTCTCTGTGCCTACATTGAAGAAACTAAATTCTTGGATCCCCATCAGGCAGGTGTCAGACCATCACACTCCACCGAAACAATCACTGTGAGTGTAGTGGACGATCTGAAAGAGGGTGCACATAGAGGATGCACACAAGCCCTGGTCTTATTAGACCTATCCTCAGCATTTGATACCGTGGATCGCATCATATTAGCAGATAGAATGGAAGCGGCAGGTCTGAGGGATAAGGCACTGGAATGGATGCTATCATTTCTATTCGAACGCACATAATCTGTTAGGCTGGCCCCTTTTGACTTGGCCTGGGTCAAGAACACATGTGGTGTCCCACAAGGTTCATCTCTTTCCCCCCACCTATTTAACATTTACATCAGCCCCTTGATTCATGCTCTGCAACCCAAGGGAGTGAAGGTATACAACTACGCTGATGACATGCAGCTGATCTTTCCAATTGACAAGACGGAGGAGTGTATGGATTTCTTCCAACGTACAATGCTCTTCAATAAAGACTGGATGAGTCATATTTATCTCAAATTAAACTCGGATAAAACTGAGATAGTCATTTCTAATAATAGACTTGATCGGTGGATGCCAGAACACTGGCCAGCTGCACTGGGCCTTCCACCTACCCCGAAAAATTCAGTTAAAAGTTTAGGAATTAAAATTGATGCCAAGCTATCTATGCATGAACAGATCAACCTGGTTACCTCCTCTTGCATTTACTACCTGAGGACTTTTAAGAACATTTGGAATTTCTTTACCAGGAAAGCAAGTGCGGCTGTCATGCTTGTCTTGATCATGTCCAGTCTATATTATGCTAATGCCATCTATCTAGGGCTCCGTGCATATCAGACCCATAGGCTGCAGTTAATACAAAACCAAGCAGCCAGGCTGGTCCTTCAGCAACCAAGACATTGCCTAATTAAACCTCTCCTGAAGCAATTACGTTGGCTTCCGGTGACTCAGGGGTCCATGTTTAAGACAGGTTGCATGCTCTTCAATGCCCTCTGTCAGAAGGGCCCTAAATTCATCTCTGCTAAGATCTCTAGGTATCTCCGCAAATGCAATCTCAGATCGGCCTCGATGTCTAGGCTGACGATCCCAAGATTCAAGCGCTCAAGAACAGGTGGCTCCCATTTCTCTGTCCTTGGCCCCTCTCAATGGAATTCCCTGCCAATGGACATCAGACTTACTCCTGAATATACCAACTTCAGGAAAAAAAACTGAAAACATGGCTGTTCACTCTAGCCTACTGCTAGTAGCTTACAGGAAGTTTCTCACCCTCCTTTAGCACCAAGAGACCTTTTGGGAGACATGCGCTTAACAAATTCTCTAAACATAAACAAACATAAACATAAACATGAAAGAACAAGTTATGGAGAAAACTCACATGCTACCTGGGTGGGGGCCCTTATTGAGACATTTCATGGCCTCACAAAGGGGTATATGAATTGAGTTCTGTTAATAATCTAATTGCTGGATGCACTAATGCTAGATTCCTTTGTAATTCAGTGACTGTTAGAAAAGGGGATCTCTAGTAGGCAATGGTTTGAACCTTTGTCCAAATAAGGGCCCTTCCTTATAGTCAGGATGGTGCACAGACATAATATCGACTCCAAAATATCGTTTGGACAGAATATCGAGTTGTAAATATCGTTTGGACAAAATATCGACAGGACAGAATATAGACAGCCAAAATATCGTTTTTAAGGTAAGTGAAGTAATATCGACTGTAAATAATATAGAAAGTGAAAATATCCAAGTATATAATCTAGATAGTAAAAAATATCGTTTTTTAAATAATATTTAATTATTTATAGTGTTTTTATGTTATAATATGTGTGAAAAGTGTCATTTTATGTTATAATTATTTTTAATTAATGATTTTTTTTAATTATTGTGTCATTTTATTCTGTAGCGGGTTGTGGGTTTATAGGGGAATAGGGTGGGAAGTAATTTAATTATAATTAATTAAATATGTAAATTTATTAATTGGTAGTAATAATTAATTAATTGGTAATTAAATAATATTTGTTAATTATTTAAAATTTAATTGGTAATTAATTTAATTTAATTGATTAATTGCTAATTATGTAAATTAAAATAATTTATTTCCTGTAGCCTGTTGTGGGTTTATAGGGGAATAGGGTGGGAAATAATTTAATTATAATTAATTAAATATGTAAATTTAATAATTGTTAGTAATATTTAATTAATTGTTAATTAAAAATTATTTGTTAATTAATTAAAATGTAATTGGTAATTAATTTAATTTAATTAATTAATTGCTAATTATGTAAATTAAAATAATGTATTTCCTGTAGCGGGTTGTGGGTTTATAGGGGAATAGGGTGGGAAGTAATTTAATTATAATTAATTAAATATGTAAATGTATTAATTGGTAGTAATATTTAATTAATTGTTAATTAAAAAATATTTGTTAATTAATTAAAATGTAATTGGTAATTAATTTAATTTAATTGATTAATTGCTAATTATGTTAAATTAAAGGGGTATTTTTAGGGTTCAGGGTCAGTTTTTGGTTTTTGGGTAAAGGGGTATTTTTAGAGTTCAGGGTCAGTTTTTAGTTTTTGGGTAAAGGGGTATTTTTTGGGTTCAGGGTCAGTTTTTAGTTTTTGGGTAAAGGGGTATTTTTAGAGTTCAGGGTCAGTTTTTAGTTTTTGGGTAAAGGGGTATTTTTAGGGTTCAGGGTCAGTTTTTAGTTTTCGGGTAAAGGGGTATTTTTAGGGTTCAGGGTCAGTTTTTAGTTTTTGGGTAAAGGGGTATTTTTAGGGTTCAGGGTCAGTTTTTAGTTTTTGGGTAAAGGGGTATTTTTAGGGTTCAGGGTCAGTTTCTAGTTTTTGGGTAAAGGGGTATTTTTAGGGTTCAGGGTCAGTTTTGGGTTTTTGGGTAAAGGGTTTTTTTTAGGGTTCAGGGTCAATTTTGATTTTTTGGGGTACAGGGGTACAGTGTAAAAATAAAGTAAAATTAAATTTACATTAATTTAATTTAATGAAATTAAATTAAATTAAATTATATTAAAATAATTTTAAATAATTTAAATAAAAAAAATATTATATACTTACCAATACTTACGTTGTAATGGTAGTGCGTTGTAAAAGTTGCGTTGTAACGTCATATATCCACTGTTGCACTCTTTGGAGTGAGAATAGTAATTTTAACCCCTACGCTATCCAACGCTTTCCCTACTGTTGCACCCACTGGAGTGGGAATAGTAATTTTTACTCTTTTGTATTTGTACGTTAATAATATTGGCTATTATTTAATTACATTTTGTTACTATATATATATATGTTTTAAGAAATATGATTAAAAAAATATTATTTTTTAACTTTCATTAATTATTTAATTATTAAAAGTTATTTTAAGTATTGTTAAGTATATTTTAGTAATTAATTTTTTATATTAATGTAATTAAACATTGTTTTTATTAAAGTCGATATTTTTTACAACTATATTTTTGTAAACGATATTTTTAACTCGATATTATTGTACTTACCTGTTTGTAGATAGAAACTCGATATTTTGTCTCTCGATATTTTGTCAACGATATTTTTGTTGGTCGATATTCTGTCCCTCGATATTATTTCAGTGATCCAGTCAGGATAACGCGGATACACTCCTAAAATAACCCCAACTCACCCCCTTGCTCGCTTGGCACGAACAGTCAGGCTTATCTCAGAGGCAGTGTGTAAAGCATTTGCACATAACTAACAATAATACAGTGAAAAGTCTACAAAGGGACACCACGCCAGTTTAGAAAAATATCCAATACTTCATACATTCAAAACAAGACCAAAACGATAAGGACCCAAAATACAGTACTTAAAAATATGCACTTTACTAGAATAATCCTAAAAATGCAGTTCCTTGAAGTCAATAGCTCTGTCTGTTGCTACCACGGTTCTGAAAACAACAGAATCCAACAGTTCCGTCCGGCCGCATCGGGCGAGGTGTCTGGCGACTCGTAAACAGTACCTTTTCGTTGCAGCCGATCACGTTGATGCAGAGTGAAGAGGTGCGGCAAGCGGTGCCCTAAAGGCGCGGTGGAGGCAGTAGCTCAGTGACAGTCATCCAGCAGCATCAATGAGACCAGGGCTGCGGTGAGAAGTGAGGCGGTGCTCGTTGTGGTGCTGACAGGTCACAGTGCAAGTGACAGAGCCGGTTGATGGGAGCTGGCGTCGTTCTGGCCAGACTGCGTTGTGGGACAAGGTGGTGCTTTGTGAGACTTACGAGCGGTGCGCCCATGAGCTTCGAAGTCAGCGGGCAGTGATGGCATCAGTAAGACCAGGGTGGCAATGTGAAGCGGGACTGTGCAGAGTGCGGTGCCCACAGGTTGGGGTGCAAGCAGCGGCTCAATGGCGGCGGTGATCGTCATCGTCAGTGAGACCTGGGTTGCGGTGCAAGATGCAGCGGTGCCCTCTGCAGTCCCTTCAAGACAAGGAGCCAGCAACAGAGTTGGTGACCGAGTTGGATGCTTTTTCCCCTCTGTTGCAACTGAAACCATGGTTCAGAGGCAGTACCCAGAGATTGGTGAAGTGAACAGGAGGCAAACTCTACTTCAGGCATTTGGAGATACTCAGCAACAAGTTGAGAATGTTCTGTCCTTTCACTGAGGCAGCAACTGCACGCCAACACAGCAAAGCAAAAACACAGCAAAGAGGCAGTACTACTCCTGGCAGTTCTTACAGCTCCTCTTCTTGGTCGCAGGTTCCTTGATTTCAGCGAGTTCTAAGTTTTGGGGTCTGAGCCCCAATATTTATACTGCATTTCTCTTTGTTCTCTCAGGCAGAGAGTGTCTGTGCTTAGTCCAAACCAGTTTGGTCCTTTCTGGCCCAGCTTCCCAGCAGGAGGTGGGAACGGTATTGTCCAAGGCAGACCAGGCCCATTCAGGTGCAAATAAATCTCCTCCCACTACTCTAAATGCAGCCCAGGTCTATTCAGCCCAGCCCTGCCTCATTCAGGAAAGGCATGACACACCTCAACCCCTCCAGTGGCTGTCTGAAGAGAATGCACATCCCCAGCCCCTGACAGCCAATCTACAACCCAGCAGAGGCACACATCTGTGGCTAAGCAAGAACATACATACTTTCTAGAAGTGGTATTTTCAAACACAGAATATAAAAATCATCTTTACTAAAATATGCCTTTCTACATTATGAGTTCAGGGATACTAAACTCTATTTCTCAATCTTGTCCAAATGAGAAGATATACTTGTAAGGTATTATAAGTGAACACCCATTCTATCTCATGGGACAGATAGCCTTTCAATAGTGAAAAAGAATTACACTGTATTTTACTATCAGGACATGTTTCACACACCAGTACGTGTACTACCTTTCACATACAAGTTTGTTCCACAAACACAAATAGTAATGTCCAAAAGTCTTGCATGGTTGATTCCTTTATTTTTTTTCAATAGAAAGAAACCAAGACCTTTCACTTTGTACTTGCCCTGAAGAAGTCCCCTCTGGGACTAAACGCGTCGGCTGTTCATTTCTTTCTATTGAAAAAAAATAAAGGAATCAACCATACAAGACTTTTGGACATTACTATTTGTGTTTGTGGAACAAACTTGTGGTCTCTCTATAACTGTGATATATGGTGCACCTGTGCTTTTGTCAATAGATTTTATGGTCTGTTTTAAGACTAATACTGTGATGGCGGGTGTTTTTTCAGTGTGCACATAATCCCTAGCTAACCATTTATAAAGGGAAAACACGATTGGGATTACCGTGGATCAGGTGCATTTCTTATGAAGGTTCCGCCATCTACCATGTTTCAGTTTACCTTTCACATACACTGCACCCTGACCATAGGGGTACCTTGGGCTTACCTTAGGGGTGACTTACATGCTATAAAAGGGGAGGTTAGGGCTTGGCAAGTGGGTGCACTTGCCAAGTCGCCATGGCAGTAAAAACTGCATGGATACACTGCAGTGGCAGGTTTGAGAACCCTTTGAAAGGCTGCTCATGTGGGTGGCACAATCAGTGCTGCAGGCCCACTAGCATCATTTGCTTTAAATCCCTTGGCTCTCATTGCACTTTACTAGGGTCTTACCAGTAAATCAAATATGCCAATCATGGAAACACCAATCCATAATTCAATTTACAATAGGAGCACTTGCACTTTAACTCTGGACAGCAGTGAAAAAGTGCTCAGAGACACTAAGCCAGCAAAAACAAAGTGAAAACCAGGAGGTCAGAAAGCAAGAAGACAGGGGAAACATGCCAAAAGATGCCAGGTCTAACAGTGATTATGTTATTATTTTGCATAGCTTTATTGCATATTACCAGGTATTCCTACATTTGTAGTAGTATTCTGCAGCTTTCGCTGTCCTTTTTATTTCCTAATACATTTTACAGGGGCACACACTAACATTTATCATTAATATGTTTTTTTGGGTTTGACACATTTCACAAAGCATGTATCCGCTTTACAAAACAAATGTTTTAAAAAGAAAAATGATTTCAAAAGTGTGATTTGAAATTGCTGATTTTAAGTAATAATATACAGTGGGTGTCCTTTTAAAACGTGTTGTTTGCAATATAGGTTGTGCAGGGCGATTACTGGCCATAGGCAACAGTAAGATACCTTAGCAAGTTGCTCCCATATAGAAGTAACCAAAAAGGTTTTAGGAAGCGACCCACCTGATCATTCTGATGGTTTTTACTACTTAAACTTTGAAGGATGAGAGCCCGATTCATCAGTGCTGACAACAAAGATTTACAAATTAACAGTGGAATAACATACAAGTGACATGTAAGGGCACACCCCCTCTACTGGTGCAACTTTTCCCAAGGTGCATAGGACATAATAAAGTATAATGTGCAAGGAGGATACAAATTACTTTAATGCTTGTTTAAAAATACAAGTACGTTGTTATTTGCTTAGCGACATAGAAACTTCATCCCTAAATCTTTGACCAGTAACACTGAAACAAAATGTTAAACCGCCCCCAAAGACACAGGAGCCTGTTTTCAAACACATTTGTTGTAGCGTTACAAGGTATGGAAACATTTAACAATTGGTCAATGAACACTTTGAAGTGAATTGATGTCTGTAGGCTAGCGCTAGCATATTATCAGCTTACAAGCACTTGCTTTTTTAGTTGCAAAATGACACCAGGATGTAATGACACATACAGTGCAAAAGTACTAGAGAAATTCCCTCAAGACCTATATACTTTTCATCAATAGCCTAATTTGCATATATTTACTTCAGTCATGCACAACAATAACATCAAAACTAATGAGTTTCATTTCTTTGGTATTTTATTTCATCATTCTTTTGTTTATAAATTCATCATTATTTATTTGTTCATTTTCATTTCTTGGGAAATATTTTTATCATTTTTTAAAATATACACTTTTTTATACAACATACATATTTAACAAATATCACAAAATTATTACAAAACGAGAAAAAGAGAAAAACCTGCCCTGTAAAAATGCAATAAATACAATACCACTCATACATACACAATCATTCTAACCTATTACTATCCACACATTCCATACAAATGTAGTATCTGAACAAATCTTGATTTAATAAGGCAGAAGAGGGAATTATTCTGCCCAAATTTGTCACAATCAGATGTAAAAATGGATTCCACGCAAGGTCGACGTGCGTTTCGGTGGGTTCTGTACCACCTTCCTCAGGACCTATGCAGATACAAACATTTCTTAACACACAAGAGCCAGGAATCTGAAATCAAAAAACATAAGAATTGTAGTGCATATAAATAGAGCATAGTTATTAAAAAAACATTAAGCACATATTTCCGTTTAGCTGACTAATGACCGCACAGCCGCAGGACGGTCTTCAAAGAAGGTGGGACCAAGGACTAGATTAATTCTTTTAGTTATCACAGTGATTCCAGATAGATTGATGTTCAGAAACAGAGCAGAGACCATCACCAAATAAAGTAGGATCAAACCGTGAAATAAGAGAAGCATGGGCCCTAATGGAGCCATCAGATTGCAACCAGTTATCATTACCCTATTCTCAACCCCACTAAGGAAAGAAGAATTCTAATAGTGGAAGAAGGGAGTAATACTGCCAGCCAAAGTTGCATGCCTCGATATTTCAATAACAGGTATACGAACTTACTATTATTTCACAAGATGTATGCCAGTAGTCTTCTTATAAAAATGGCCACTTTCAATGTCTCAATAGTCTCAGTGCGCATCAAAAGATATTGGTTCCTGAGAGGTATGAGAACAAAAAGTCAAACAGACTCTATTTTTCCAAACTATTGCATACTTTTTGGTAAACATCACTTACAACGAAACTTTTACAACGCACTACCATTACAACGCGGTCATTACAACGCAAACTATTACAACGCATTGCGCTGGGGGGCGCTCTAGGATAGGGAATAGGTTAATTTACTATCCAATAACCTTCCCTAGTGTCCACGGGGACTGGAGTTGGAATAGTAAATTAAACTATTCACTATCCAACACCCAAAAGCGCTATGCGTTGTAATGGTATGCGATGTAAAAACCGCATTGTAAAGGCAGGCGTTGTAATAGCCTGCATTGTAACGTCATACATCCATACTTTTTTAATTATTAGGCAGCCTACTTTGTATTTTTCTAATGGATGCCTCACATGGTTATTCTTTATATTAGTGTCCTTTCATTATAAAGGAGTGCGTCTCAACGTAATCAAAGTAGTGAGATAGTATCTCAGTATTGTGGTACCTGTGATGGTGATACATGAAACAGGACCAACCATGAATTTATTACTAACTCACACCCAAATAATTTTTTTATATGTAAAGTTCGAAATTCAAGTTATGCCTTTTTGTTCCGAATTATTCCAAACTAACCTTTATTGGTCCAACGCAAACGAGTAGTTAGTTTTATCTGGTTGGAAACTGAGATCCCTCGTTTTATACACAGGACACCATCTTCGTAATAATCACTTTCACAGCCTATAAGGAAAACAGGAACCACACCGTCTCTGTAACCATTCTTCTATGGCTCTCAATCAATATAGATATGAGAACGTAACACAAGCATATCTAGAATACACAGTATATGTATCTATATGTGGGAGCTACAGCTACTCACCATTGTACCGACCAACCTGTATATATATTTTCTTAATTTCATTTTTTAAGGGATATAGTACCGTTTTTATCCCATTGGTCATAGCCCATGATTTAAAAAGGTCCGTAGAGAAAAACCCCCACTGTATCCAAGCTCTATCCTACAAATTGCTCGACAGTCGTACGTCTAAATTGCAAAGGCGGTTGTCTTCTGGGAAGGTTCAAGATATTGACAAAGACACACTGTATATTCGCCCCAAGATATAAAATAACTGGCACATTTCTGGATAGTATTCCTTAGTCCAAATATAATACTATAGGCATACTAATTCAAAGGAATTCTGCATCTTGCTATATAGTATTACCTAACCAAGTTAGTATCCGTGTACATGGATACTGGGCACACGAGTCCTTTCTACAGGTTAATCTTAAAACAAGCCACATAAGAGGCTTCCCGTATACCGTTCCTCACCTCATAGTCTGGCGTCTACCTTCTTCATGTGGGTTCCGCACTCGAGTTTCTACGTGTCAAGAGAGAGGAATAGGCGAAAACCGGTGTTTTTAAAGCACACGGAATGCCTCAAAACCACTTATTGTTTGCAGCTGGGATATGAACGTCACTTCCTGTCTGAGCATATCAAAGATAGAAGTAGGACTATGTGTTTGTAGGCAAATACACGCGCCATCTCACAATGGTGATATTGTAGTCCGGAATACGCAAATGTGTACGTACTGGCCAGAGATTCCAAATACTTAGTAACATTCGAGAAGATGCGATTAATATTACGACTAATTAATAATACAACTGTAAGGTACAACCAAACTCAAGTGACAAAGCGCAGTGGGCGCAATATGTGTAAGACATATATAGAGACCTAATTAAAAAGCGACCAGGATTCCTACCATCTTTTTACACAAGGCAAACTCGAATAGCGATGTCCAATAGGCAAGCACAATGCACAATGTATACAGTGCAAAAGCCACAAAAGATTCTATAACACTTTTTAGGTCTCGCCTAGGCAGCACTTGCGATGTCTCTTCAAGACATGCTATATCCAGGATTTGGGCGTTAAGCAATACACATCTTTCTAGTTGGCTCCTTTTACTGTCCTTTGTAAATGGCTGCTTTTCATTGGTTAACATGGTCAATAGTCCTTCCTTTTTCACTTTTCTAACCTCCCATTAAGACTGCCCCACTTACATGTGGTGTTACTCATCATGTTATTTATTGGTGTCTGAGCACTCTTTTTTTTTCGTTTAACGCTTGCTTCGCCTCCTTGGTTACAGCTGCTTTGAACGTAGTGCTTCATTGGCCACTTTATATGCACAAAAAGTGCTCAACACACACACTCGCTCCCCCTCCTTGCCTACGGCTGCTTTGGACGTTGCGCTTTATTTGAATAAAAAGCGCTCACTGCACATGCTCTCTCCCCCCTCATTGGCTACAGCTGCTTTGGACCTCGCACTTTATCCACCTCTTTATATTTACAAAAAGCGCTCACGGCACTCTGCTACGTCACAATTTTTTTTTTCACAACAGATTTTATTGAGTTTCCATGGCACATGATGGCGGAAGCCCAAAGCATATATTATAGATACATTTTGATTAGAGAGTACCAATTATTTTTGAGCAGTAAAGTAGCCGCTACGTCATGTTTTAACTTTAAATATTATGTTATTTTTTTACAATGCGCCACACAGCTTTTCAAGTTTAACATGGCAGCTGCACGTCATTATTTTGTGCTGCCAAGATCGCCTAAGTCAACCTTTAAAACATTCTTATTTTTTTCAACAGCACCCCATGCCACTCTTTAACTTGAACAATGATACCTGTGCTCCTTTTGTCAGCAGCTCACCATCCCTTTAACATGTATACTGTCCTCCCAGCCAGCTCCTCTAATGGTCACTAACTGCACCTTTAAATCCTGACTTACAACCTACTGCAAAGACCACCCACAGCACATACCACACTGGCTTTTAAGCATTTTCAACACCAAGAGCTCTAACTTTCACAAATGTGAGACTTATTGCATTGTAAATGCTTGTCGTTTTAGTCACTGATCCAACAGGGATCAATAACCAAAGTGAAACAAGCATTTGCAATGCAATAGGTCTCACATTAGTGAAACTTTGAGCTATTGCAATTGCAAATGCCAATTTTTTTTTCTACTCCACTGTCGAATTCTCTTTCCATATTAGGTCTCAATTAAAATGTGCAGTACCACAGAATCAAAATCCGCATAGGAGAACACAGGAGCAATGTAAGACTCAAGAAAAATACCACCAAACTGTGTACACATTTCGTGGAAGCAGGACACACATGTGACGACTTGAGATGGACGGTTCTTGAAATGCTACAAGACAAAAACAACAATGCTGAGCAGGTCCTATTTGAAAAGGAACAAAGGTGGGTGGACCGCCTTAGAACAGATACATTGGGGATGAATGATAACATCCCGTGGCACCAGTTCTATTGAGTCAAGTGTACACTAACTATGAGTCCCTGTCATTATGACACATAATGTTCCACTCTTCCGGTCACACTAATGCCTCCTGCTAACCAGCTGTGCTTGGAGGGGGACCTATATAATCGCACTCACCTCATTTTTGACGTAATTGCCCTTGGTACATATACTTCTAACGTTGTGGATATAACACCTCTGCCATCCAGTTACCTTGGCTGTTAAGACCAATAACATTACACTTGTAATCTTTATTTTAAGTTCCTTAAATGCTATGGGCACCATACATGTTAACTACGAGTTTATCTTGTATTTATTCTCTACTTATTAAATAAAACTCGTCCATGTATCGGGAGGCAACCATCTTACATGGAGTCCCTTGCCTGTAAGTAGTCCATTTTTGATGTCTAGGCCCCGTTTAAAAGACGGGTTAGAAGAGACACGCCCATAGCCAGGGGCAGAGTCAGCACAGGGGACACAGCGCCGAACCTCGTGTGAAAGAATGGCAGCAAGACCTGATCTCTACTAATTGGTAAGCTACACAACTTTTTTACTAACACAGCGGGCCCGTTTGTATCATAACAGCAAAGACCACAAGCGACTCTCCGACCCCTGTTGAAGCTATCATCGAGCTAAACATAGGTAATTATATTGCAACTTCTGAAGTGTTATGTATACAGGTTACTAGCCAACCTACCATTAGGTTAAGGGCTTATAACTTCGTTCACTTTGAGTGCTTCAATACCTACTAGAACGTGGACTTTTCACTATAGCAGGTCCCTTATAAAAGCGACTACGCACACGTTTTAATCTTGACAGTACTTCCTCTCTGTTGGAACTGGGGTCACCAGTCCCCTAGGGTAGCATGGCACGAGCGGGTAGGCATCCGAAAGCACATGTGTTAAGCGATCATGCAGCACACACTCACACTGAGACAGAAACCTGGGCACGCAATAAATGACTCCACTCCAGAGCTTGTATAAAAACAAGTGATTTGTATTAAGATAAATAATCAGATAGATAGAGCAGGATCAGGGAAATCATAAATTCATTTAAAATACATGTGTCTCAAAACTTGCGATCAATATTAGATGAATAAATATCCGTTCTGCAATAAATATTAAATATTGGATCAATAAATAGTTAAATACATTTTTAGTGGGACACAGGCCCAACCTACGCCTTGCTTCTTGGTCAGTACCTGAAAGGAATACATCTCAAAGTCATAAGAACAAAACTGCATTAAGCATCAATATCCATTTCCTCAGGTAAACAAAGGGACAGTTCCATAACAGAAACATCTCCCCGCTGTAGGAATAAACAATTTGTTAAGTGTAGTTCAAACATTTCCTTAAATATGAAACATTTCATTTGCCACAAAAGTATGTGGACGTAACTCTCCTCCTGTAATAGGAATTAAACATTTCATTAAGAATAATTATTCCATATAACAAGGTTGGGCATCCCTTTGGGAGAACTTCTCATTGGGCCCAGCTAACCATTGCATTAGCCAGCACTAACTAGGAGAAAACATTGCAAACTAGGTAACCATCCCCTTGTGCAGGTTTAACTGTATCAGGGCTACACCAACATTCCATCAGGGAAGTAGAAATCCCTACATTGAGCAGGTGTAAGTAGATCTCTGTTATAGCAGGGGTATGAGACCCTTCCCTGGGCAGGAGTAAACATTGCCTCAAATGAGGTCAACACCTTTCATTAGGCATAAAGTATTTCTTTAGGCATCACACACCATCCTATTACCTGATGCCTGAACAGGCAGGGCCTTCCCCCTATTAATCAGGAGCTTACAGGTAAAACATTTCCTGCAATAGAGATAATCAGTTTAGCAGAAGTAAAACACTTCACTGAGGGTAAAACATTTCATTAACCATTTCCTTAGGCAGGAATGAAACTCCTATGGCAGGAATAAAAACACGCCACTGCGGATAAAACATCTCATTAGGCAGTGTAACTATATCCTTATAGCATTAACGTTCCCCTACTCAGCAATCAACAGTTAACAACTCTTCAAGGCAGAGATAACCATTTTTAACAGGCAAGCCTGAGCTTAGAAGACTTGGTTTATGCATGTAAAGCCTTTTAGTAAATGTAAACATTTCTTTAAAGCAAGGAGCACCTCACTCCATAACTGTGGGCATGTGCTCCACCTTTCAACCAACATGAATAAATGTTTCATTAGTCAGCAGACACAGTTCATTATGCAGCTGTTGGCGTTTCCACCCCCAGGCCAGGATCAACATTCTAATTCCTACATTAAGCAGGCATAAACCTTTCAGCACCCAAGAGTAATCCTGTAAATAAGTAGAGGTTATAACACTGGGGCAGGGGTGTAGTAAAACTTCTATAGTTCAGAATAATCCTGGTTCCAAGCAGGAATAACCACTTCAAAACTCTTCCCCAATCATAGGTAACATCCCCCTAATCAGGAGTAAACATTACAGGGAAGGAATTAGTCATAGGCATTTCATTAAGTAACTTATAAATAGAACATTACTCATTGCTAGAGAGCAACATCTCATTAAGTAAGCACAGGCCTTGCTATATATTAGTAAAACATTTCTGTTAATTAAGGTGAACATTTCAATAAGCAATTCAGTAAAGCATTCTCAATGAGCATTTTACTATGCCTTGGACTCCCCTATGCAGGGCTAAGCCATCGCAGGTGAACTCAGTATGTCTTTAGGCCTACGCCGGAACCAGGGCCCAACAGTTCATGAATGGCAAGCCTGTCCTCAGGCATAAACAGTAACTTAATGGCCTCCACGTCACTAGAGGCACATAGGGGCCAACAGGTGGGCACTTAAGGTCAAAAATACAGCGTTTCTCTGGGGCCTACAAGAGAGCGCTTGGAGGCACAATTACAGTGCTTCTATGGGACATTCAAGAAAGCGCTTGGAGTGAAATTACAGCGCTTCCCTGGGCACTACCTCAGTTCCTCACATGACAGCGCTTGGCCACAGGCAATGCTGGGGACAGCGCTTCAGCAGGCAATCAGGTTTAGATAATAGCACCCTGCAGGTACAGCACTTCACAAGGCAGCAACCCCCTTCAGTACCTCAGCACTCTTCACAGGGACAGCAAAGGAGCGTTGGGGGAGCAGGGAGTCAGCGCTTCAGAAGGCAGCAACTTCTAGAGCCACAGAAGTTCTTGGTGACACAGCGCTTCAGGGGGATAGCGCTTTTCAGGATTCACAGCACTACGATATAGCAGGCAATTCACAGCAGAGGTAGCGCTCGGCAGACAGTTCATTCCAGGTAGCGCTGCTGAAGGGCACCACAGAATATAGCGCTTCAGGCAGGAATCACGCCCAGGATTCTAGCGCTTCACAGACAGCAGGGTGCAGGGCTATAGCGCTTTAGCCCACACGAGGTGGGGGCAAGACCAGCAGGTCTAATAACATTCAGTTCAGGGTGCTGCAGTTCAGGCAAATATAGCGCTTCAGAAGGCAGCAACCCCCTCCATTACTTCAGCGCTCTTCACAGGGTCAGCAAGGGCAGCGCTAGATATACAGGACAGGTGACACCCCAGTAGCAGGTTAGCAAGGGAGACCCCAGGTGACATCAGGAAACGCAGGGTCAGTACCGCGCCAATACCTGTTTGCTTCTTCAAAAGTCCTGTGATGATTTAATTTCTTCTTAGCGCTTTAGGTTTCTTGCGCCCTTGTAAATAGAGGCTTAGTTTCTTGTTGGCGTGATGTTTCTTGCGCCCTTGTAAATAGAAGCTTAGTTTCTTGTTGGCGTGATGTTCCTTACGCCCTTAGTTTTGTTGCTTGGTTTCTTGTTCCTTGAAGGGGGGAATAGTTTGGTGGCTGGTGTTCCAAGTTCTTCTCAGCCAATCCCTTCAAGTGGTCCCTGGGGGTTCCCTGCCGTGGGGTTAGGTCAGTGGGGGGGGTACAGGATGCCTCAATACTTGTAAAGCAGCACACTAGGCCCCGTCATTCCAGCATCATAAGACCCTGCCCTGACCCCCACTGCCTATCCTCCTGCGTAGGTACTTCCCCAGGTCTCCCCTTAGTCCCTCTGACAGGAAAGTTTACCTTCCTTTCCTTATACAGTGCCAGTTGACAGTTGGCAGTGGCAGTTGGTGTCACCTCACCTGTTCCAGAAGGTTCCAGGGGGTTCTAGGAGGTTCCACCATTCTACCTGTGGGCAGGCTGGCAGGCTAAGTTGATACATTGTTTGGAGGGTTCCAGCCAGGCCCTAGCCACTAGAATGCGCCCACGAAACCCCGCTGCAGCAGCAGTGGTCAGTGGCAGCCATGTTAGGGGTATAAGACACCTGCATCTTAACATCAGTTTCACAGTACACAGGGCTTTCCTCACTACACAAGGCCTATACATTGTTGTTACCATGAGGGCATTCTGATTTAAAAGAGAAATAAAAAGGCGAAAAATTTTGGGGAAAGGGCCAAGTCTCACACATCTCCCCCCCAGCCAAAAGCCAGGGTAGACCGATCATTCCCTTGATGGGCTTCCCTGCTTGGGGCGGAAAAAGGTGGACGCAGGCCCAATACCACCATGACATTCTCGCTAATCCAACCACCCCACTGGTGTTCCTAGTGGGATGCGGCCAGGACAGACCTCCAATCCAGATGTCTCTGGCCCTTACTCTCTCTCTCAGAGTGGGGGGCAGTCGCCCCAGGCCCGTGGTACCTTTTTCCACTCTCCTCCTCAACCTAGGGTCTAAACCCTTAAGTTGAATTGGTGACAGGGGCGAGACCTACCTCTCCCTGCACCCCCTCCCAGGGTTCCGCACCCTCCCACCTGGAGTAGTACCCCTGAGAGTCACAACCGGGGGAACTCTGAATACAGAGATTCCTCCCGCCAGGTCAGGCAACCCCTGAACCTGGCCACCCAACCCAGGATCTTTAACCCCGTGGCTGGACCGGTGCCAGAGGAGAGTCCTTCCTCCCTCTGCACCCCCTTCCAGGGTTCCGCACCCTCCTCCCCGGATAGGTACCCCTGGAAGTCACAACCGGGGGAACTCTGAATACAGAGATTCCTCCCGCCAGGTCAGGCAACCCCTGAACCTGGCCACCCAACCCAGGATCTTTAACCCCGTGGCTGGACCAGTGCCAGAGGAGAGTCCTTCCTCCCTCTGCACCCCCTTCCAGGGTTCCGCACCCTCCTCCCCGGATAGGTACCCCTGGAAGTCACAACCGGGGGAACTCTGAATACAGAGATTCCTCCCGCCAGGTCAGGCAACCCCTGAACCTGGCCACCCAACCCAGGATCTTTAACCCCGTGGCTGGACTAGTGCCAGAGGAGAGTCCTTCCTCCCTCTGCACCCCCTTCCAGGGTTCCGCACCCTCCTCCCCGGATAGGTACCCCTGGAAGTCACACTGGTAGGGTCCATAGTTACTGGTACCCCACCCTCCAGGTCAGGCAATCCCTGCACCTGAAACCCCAGTCCAGGTTCTACACCCCGTGACTGGTCCAAACCCCGAACCTCGGGTACGCTGCCACCATGGAAGTACCTGGCACACATGATTTCAAGGTCTTCAGCTCTGTCTCTGTTTAGCTGAAGCCTGTGCACCAGCTTCCCTTCCTTCATTGCAAGGCTCACACTCTCCCTTTTCTGCTCTAACCTCTTTCACGACACACCCCCCTTCCAAGGTTCTCTGGTGTGACCGCCTCCCTGGGTGTGACCTGCCCCTCCTGTCCCCATCCCCTCTCCCCTCTCCCCTCTGGGTGGGCTCCTACCCATGCCCCAAAGTGGTACGGAGTTCTTTCTTCCCTCCGCCCAACAGGCACCCCCATCCCCTGACACAACACTCCAGTGCCAGGTGAGGACACAGATAATTCAGGAAAAAGGTTCTAGGATGTGGCGACAGAATGAGGTCCAACAGGCCCTGATACACTCACAGGCTAGACAGTGGAGGGGTCAATTCCTAAGGCTTGCACACACAATAATTGTGCAGCCCAATTGCTGTGCACCCTGTCCCAATGGAGGGTGCTGCATGGTCACAGGTCCTGGATCCCACCGCTCGACACCAATATGTTGGAACTGGGGTCACCAGTCCCCTAGGGTAGCATGGCACGAGCGGGTAGGCATCCGAAAGCACATGTGTTAAGCGATCATGCAGCACACACTCACACTGAGACAGAAACCTGGGCACGCAATAAATGACTCCACTCCAGAGCTTGTATAAAAACAAGTGATTTGTATTAAGATAAATAATCAGATAGATAGAGCAGGATCAGGGAAATCATAAATTCATTTAAAATACATGTGTCTCAAAACGTTCTGCAATAAATATTAAATATTGGATCAATAAATAGTTAAATACATTTTTAGTGGGACACAGGCCCAACCTACGCCTTGCTTCTTGGTCAGTACCTGAAAGGAATACATCTCAAAGTCATAAGAACAAAACTGCATTAAGCATCAATATCCATTTCCTCAGGTAAACAAAGGGACAGTTCCATAACAGAAACATCTCCCCGCTGTAGGAATAAACAATTTGTTAAGTGTAGTTCAAACATTTCCTTAAATATGAAACATTTCATTTGCCACAAAAGTATGTGGACGTAACTCTCCTCCTGTAATAGGAATTAAAACATTTCATTAAGAATAATTATTCCATATAACAAGGTTGGGCATCCCTTTGGGAGAACTTCTCATTGGGCCCAGCTAACCATTGCATTAGCCAGCACTAACTAGGAGAAAACATTGCAAACTAGGTAACCATCCCCTTGTGCAGGTTTAACTGTATCAGGGCTACACCAACATTCCATCAGGGAAGTAGAAATCCCTACATTGAGCAGGTGTAAGTAGATCTCTGTTATAGCAGGGGTATGAGACCCTTCCCTGGGCAGGAGTAAACATTGCCTCAAATGAGGTCAACACCTTTCATTAGGCATAAAGTATTTCTTTAGGCATCACACACCATCCTATTACCTGATGCCTGAACAGGCAGGGCCTTCCCCCTATTAATCAGGAGCTTACAGGTAAAACATTTCCTGCAATAGAGATAATCAGTTTAGCAGAAGTAAAACACTTCACTGAGGGTAAAACATTTCATTAACCATTTCCTTAGGCAGGAATGAAACTCCTATGGCAGGAATAAAAACACGCCACTGCGGATAAAACATCTCATTAGGCAGTGTAACTATATCCTTATAGCATTAACGTTCCCCTACTCAGCAATCAACAGTTAACAACTCTTCAAGGCAGAGATAACCATTTTTAACAGGCAAGCCTGAGCTTAGAAGACTTGGTTTATGCATGTAAAGCCTTTTAGTAAATGTAAACATTTCTTTAAAGCAAGGAGCACCTCACTCCATAACTGTGGGCATGTGCTCCACCTTTCAACCAACATGAATAAATGTTTCATTAGTCAGCAGACACAGTTCATTATGCAGCTGTTGGCGTTTCCACCCCCAGGCCAGGATCAACATTCTAATTCCTACATTAAGCAGGCATAAACCTTTCAGCACCCAAGAGTAATCCTGTAAATAAGTAGAGGTTATAACACTGGGGCAGGGGTGTAGTAAAACTTCTATAGTTCAGAATAATCCTGGTTCCAAGCAGGAATAACCACTTCAAAACTCTTCCCCAATCATAGGTAACATCCCCCTAATCAGGAGTAAACATTACAGGGAAGGAATTAGTCATAGGCATTTCATTAAGTAACTTATAAATAGAACATTACTCATTGCTAGAGAGCAACATCTCATTAAGTAAGCACAGGCCTTGCTTTAGATTAGTAAAACATTTCTGTTAATTAAGGTGAACATTTCAATAAGCAATTCAGTGAAGCATTCTCAATGAGCATTTTACTATGCCTTGGACTCCCCTATGCAGGGCTAAGCCATCGCAGGTGAACTCAGTATGTCTTTAGGCCTACGCCGGAACCAGGGCCCAACAGTTCATGAATGGCAAGCCTGTCCTCAGGCATAAACAGTAACTTAATGGCCTCCACGTCACTAGAGGCACATAGGGGCCAACAGGTGGGCACTTAAGGTCAAAAATACTGCGTTTCTCTGGGGCCTACAAGAGAGCGCTTGGAGGCACAATTACAGTGCTTCTATGGGACATTCAAGAAAGCGCTTGGAGTGAAATTACAGCGCTTCCCTGGGCACTACCTCAGTTCCTCACATGACAGCGCTTGGCCACAGGCAATGCTGGGGACAGCGCTTCAGCAGGCAATCAGGTTTAGATAATAGCACCCTGCAGGTACAGCACTTCACAAGGCAGCAACCCCCTTCAGTACCTCAGCACTCTTCACAGGGACAGCAAAGGAGCGTTGGGGGAGCAGGGAGTCAGCGCTTCAGAAGGCAGCAACTTCTAGAGCCACAGAAGTTCTTGGTGACACAGCGCTTCAGGGGGATAGCGCTTTTCAGGATTCACAGCACTACGATATAGCAGGCAATTCACAGCAGAGGTAGCGCTCGGCAGACAGTTCATTCCAGGTAGCGCTGCTGAAGGGCACCACAGAATATAGCGCTTCAGGCAGGAATCACGCCCAGGATTCTAGCGCTTCACAGACAGCAGGGTGCAGGGCTATAGCGCTTTAGCCCCCACGAGGTGGGGGCAAGACCAGCAGGTCTAATAACATTCAGTTCAGGGTGCTGCAGTTCAGGCAAATATAGCGCTTCAGAAGGCAGCAACCCCCTCCATTACTTCAGCGCTCTTCACAGGGTCAGCAAGGGCAGCGCTAGATATACAGGACAGGTGACACCCCAGTAGCAGGTTAGCAAGGGAGACCCCAGGTGACATCAGGAAACGCAGGGTCAGTACCGCGCCAATACCTGTTTGCTTCTTCAAAAGTCCTGTGATGATTTAATTTCTTCTTAGCGCTTTAGGTTTCTTGCGCCCTTGTAAATAGAGGCTTAGTTTCTTGTTGGCGTGATGTTTCTTGCGCCCTTGTAAATAGAAGCTTAGTTTCTTGTTGGCGTGATGTTCCTTACGCCCTTAGTTTTGTTGCTTGGTTTCTTGTTCCTTGAAGGGGGGAATAGTTTGGTGGCTGGTGTTCCAAGTTCTTCTCAGCCAATCCCTTCAAGTGGTCCCTGGGGGTTCCCTGCCGTGGGGTTAGGTCAGTGGTGGGGGTACAGGATGCCTCAATACTTGTAAAGCAGCACACTAGGCCCCGTCATTCCAGCATCATAAGACCCTGCCCTGACCCCCACTGCCTATCCTCCTGCGTAGGTACTTCCCCAGGTCTCCCCTTAGACCCTCTGACAGGAAAGTTTACCTTCCTTTCCTTATACAGTGCCAGTTGACAGTTGGCAGTGGCAGTTGGTGTCACCTCACCTGTTCCAGAAGGTTCCAGGGGGTTCTAGGAGGTTCCACCATTCTACCTGTGGGCAGGCTGGCAGGCTAAGTTGATACATTGTTTGGAGGGTTCCAGCCAGGCCCTAGCCACTAGAATGCGCCCACTAAACCCCGCTGCAGCAGCAGTGGTCAGTGGCAGCCATGTTAGGGGTATAAGACACCTGCATCTTAACATCAGTTTCACAGTACACAGGGCTTTCCTCACTACACAAGGCCTATACATTGTTGTTACCATGAGGGCATTCTGATTTAAAAGGGAAATAAAAAGGCGAAAAATTTTGGGGAAAGGGCCAAGTCTCACACTCTCTTAGACCTTGTTTTTAATCCTTGCCTTCCTCGATACGGTAATAATGCCACTAGCATGGCGTACGCTCCTAATGATGAGTATTTTCATGCTCCACATGTAATTTTCACATGTCTGCTTGCTCACCTCATGTTTGTAGCCACTTATATAATGGATACTGTTGGCTTTTGTTTCCACAGCATCGGAATTTTGAGTATAAGTTGACCAGACTTATCACCCAATACTACACAAGTTGTGTGAGATATTCTACCTTTTTCTATATGTGTTTTTTTTGTCCTGACGAAAGCTCCATAGACCCGGCTGGGCTGAGTGAGCTGAAACATGTTGACACATTCTTCAAGACATGCGGTAATCCAGTGACACGATTACCATCATATCGTAATTCCTTTTTATTGATAGTGCCTAGACCCCCTTTTTCTAATAAATAAACTCTAGGGTGAGACACTACTTTTACCTCCTTTTTCATTATTTCTGGACACTTCTATTTGTACCGGAGGTAGCCTCGGGTGAGGCAGGCACCCAGCACGTTAATCGACTACCCTATGAATACGCCACGACTCCTGATGGGACGGAAATAAGATATACCGCAACGATAAAATCAGGAAGCCTATGAGGGTTTTCGAATATAAACCAATGGTTTTATAGATACCAGTGTCCATTCTATTTTTGATTATTGCGTACGACAGAATGGCACTAGGTGTCCCTACAAAGTTGTAAAGTACTGCACCCTTAATGCAGCAAATATAAAAAGATAAATTACTGCTGAGCATACGTTTCCATATGTTGTTTATCTAGCTTTATTTCACAAACAAAATTAAATAAATAAAAATGGTGCATTTTCAATACGCAAACTAACAAAATTCGCACTTCCAATAAAAACAAATTAAAACGCATGCTCACCAGTAGACTTGTTCTTTATAATTCCTTTCAGGGTGCAGTACCTTATGTGGCTAATAGAGGTCCCTTTACAACTCTACAGGGACATTTAGTAACAGCCTCTGGTACTGCACCCTTCCCTTCATTCGTGGAATTTGATTTGCCATTATTTATGCTACTACTGGGATACTTTTAAACAAACAAAAAAAAGCATTAGCATTTGGAATGCTAATATCTCAAAGTTTCACTAATGAGAGAACTATTGCATTGCAAATGCTTTTTTTTTTAAGGAAAGCGTCTGTTCTGATAGATAAATGGTTTAATTAGTGTATCTATGAAGATAGTTATCACATATGAGCAAGCCAAGCTCCCAAAGTGACAGGACTAAGTTACCCAAGATTGAAGGTCAGATACAGAAGATTTCTAGCCACATCTGCTGTTTTATTGTGTTCGTCCTGTTTAATTTGATGTATTTGATTAAAACGTACAAGTGCAACCATTTGGAGCAAAACAAATACCATTTAAGTTCTTAATAATTACACAATGCTATTTTAAACGGGCACACTGTACATTATCAGTAATGAATCTTGTTTTTGAAAATAAACGCTCATGAAACGTCTGCATACTTTTCCAAAATACACAAAGATGTTGCAAAGCAAGCAGACACGTTTTGGGATGCGTAATTAAACTTTTTCATACACTACGTAACTTCTCAGTTCTAACATTTTTGCTTCTCTTCCTCAGAAGAATTAGAGCTAATGTCAGGAGTGCTATGGCGCAGGAATAGGAAATATGCCTGTGCCACCTCTAGTGATGCACCATTTTCCCATATGCTTTCATTCTGTTGGAGCTTGGCTGGCATGTCGTGTAACAGAGATATTTCTTGCCAGCCTAGCAATAATTTACAAACATATAGAATCATCCAATAAGGTTTCATTTAGCTATGCGACTAATTCATTGGATGATTTTTGCTGTTTATCCTTGAAGGTATTAAAGTGCAACTTATTAGGACTGGTAACAATTAGGAAATACAGTGGGATACCATAGGAATGGGAAGTAATCGTGACGCGATTTTCAACTGTGGTCCTTCACATACTTGGCATCTAAACTATGGAACTCCCTTGCCATACACTTGAGAACAAGCCACAATCGCATGAGCTTTAGAAAGCAATTAAAGACACGCCTGTTCAGTTAATTATCTCAAAACCTCTTGTCATTATGTCTGCTAGCACTGGGAAGCATGAGTTTGGGTAGCCTTGCTCTCTATAAAAGTAGGTTACATAACATAACATAACTTTCGTTTGTATTTCCATGTAGGTCACTGCAGATATTTCTTTCCAGCATAGCACTTTTTAGGAACCAGGTAAGACTTGAGAGAGCAGTTACTTAAGGTTACAGCAATGAACCTATGTATTTTACATATGTCCACACTTTTTTTTTTTTTACATCTATTGGTTAAGCATGGGCACGCTTTAGAAAATTAAGCAAAGCATGTCTCTTGAAAAGTAATAAAGTTTTGTATTTTTGTGATAATGTAGAGTCTGTGCACATTGGAACTCGCATGTAGTGTATCAGAGATTTTGATTGACAGCCTAGCATTTCTGACGAGCTGGCAGGGCTGGGACAAGCATTTACATTTGTTTTAATAACATTTGGTAAAGCGTATATGCTCTGTATAAAAGTAAACACATTGGTGTCCAAAGCCAGAACACACTTTTCCTGAGGCATAATACTACTTAACTGCAGAATGTTGAAAGTTCATGTTATCCCTGCTGGTAACACATATTGAAAGAATAACAGTGAGATAGTAGTAGTGGGAAGTAAGAGTCCACCACCTCTACTGGTGCATCTCTTCAGTAGTTGCTTTTATTGAAAGATGGAATTCGGCTACCATATAGGACACCAGAGATATTTTTACTAACATATCATCTTTGATAGGATGGTTAGTCTGTGGTAAGCAGTAGATCAAGTTACAATAATTAAATCAAATAAACCAAAAGATTGGACTTGCACACACACTCAACAGAAAAAAGATATACTTTTTAAAAACGCTTCATGAAGTATGTATGTGCTTTAGGAAATTAAACACATGGATTTCCAAAGCTAGCTGACATGTTTACAGAGTATAATACAAAAGTTTTCTTTTACAGTAATTATGTACAATATGTGCACATTACAAATATTTATTATATAGTAAGTGCGGGGCAATTCACAAACATAGGTGAGCAATAAGGTGGCTCAGTGACTTACGAAATAAAGAAGCTAGCATGAAAGTTCTAAGTAGTTGTGTGACTTAAAAATGTAATGCTTTTTGCTGCTTAACCTTAAAAGGATGGAAGTGCAATGTAGAAGTTCTAGTAACAAATATGTAAAAATAACTGTAATTTCACAAAGGAGTGAGAAGTAAGCCCCTACAGCCTGTGTATTACTTTGCTGTAAAAGGACTAAAGAGTGGACTCCCTGCAAGCTACAGGTTAACAGAGCTCACCTGGACATCACAACAAGGAATCCCCGGCCTGGAGTACTACCAGTGGATTTGTAGGGGTTGTGTTCAAGTGGATTGTCAGAATTGCAGTCTCATACTTTCAAGGACCCTCTTGGAGATTCAAGAACCTTGGATTGTGTGTTGGATAGTTTGGGACCCACAAGAATAACTTCAGGAAGGAGTTCTAACTGGACCCAGCCTGCTGGAGGCGGCTGCACAAGAGAGGTGAGAGATCCTCCAGAACAATTGATAAAGGTGAATGTGTCCCTGTCAGAGCAAACAAAATTAATAAAAGGGGCACTGTTGGTTTCCAAGGGATGTATGTCGTTACAACGCATGTTTTTTCCACGCATGCCTTTACAACGCAGGTATTAGAACGCAAGTCGTTACAACGACTTGCGTTTGGGGCGCTGGATAGTGAATAGTTTAATTTACTATTCCAATTCCAGTCCCCGTGGATAGTAGGGAAGGTTTTGGATAGTAAATTAAACTATTCCCTATCCTACAGCGCCCTCCAGCGCAAGTCGTTGTAACGACTTGCGTTGTAATACCTGCGTTGTAAAGGTACTGCGTGGTAAATGTTTCGTTGTAAAGGATGTGTGGAATTTTAGTTCGTGAACTGAACATCATCTGCGCCATCTTGCCCATTCCTCAGACTCACGTATGAACATACACGACAGCCATTTTAGGTACCATGGTCTCCCTGTTCACGATCGATCATCAGCGCATTTCCCTGACCCTGCAAGCATCCCCCATGCACCCTGGCTGCCCCCGCGCTCACATGCACAAGTCATGAACCCTCCTCTTCCGCATGACTCTGTCTCTGGGAATCACACCCTGCGCCTGACCAACACCTCCTTTCCTCCCATGAATACCCCTCTTTTGATAAACCCTTCATCTATGCTCGATTGTCCACACCGATCCTTTCTTTCATGGATATCTCTCCTTTGATGACCCCTTCCTCTGAGCCCGATTGTCTGCACGGATCGCTGGTCATCCCTTGGCCTGAGGATACAGTTTATTGCCCACTACTGTATGCACTCGCCCCTCTTCAAAGGAGTTACTATTGATCATGACCTCCCCACCCCCTGAGACCCGATCAGGCGCACACATTCCAAAGGAATCGGCGGAACACTCAGCTGCGTGATAGCCCCCTCCTATTGTATGGGGGGTGAGGACCTCTACTGTAGCCACGTGTTGGAATGAGCTGGAACTGGGGGGATACCGGGGATGTCATTTTTCATTACTTCACAATGTGTTTATTGTAATAAAGAGCGGTCACATGTCATAAACCAGTGTATAAAAGGCCAGGCCTTAGAGAGGCTGCTAGAGAGCACCTCGAGACGATACCTTGTTGTCCGATCTGATGTGTTCTGCTCCGTCGGAATAAAACTTGTTTCCTGTCTTCCTGTCTCCAGCGCCTGCCTCTTTATTTGATAAACTTCGTATGGTATTAGAGGCGTTTAACGCCGGGCAAAATTACTTAAGAAACATCGACTAAATCGCCTGACCATTTTCCTGACTTTCCTCAATTGGCGTCCCAAGTGTGGGGCCCATCAGCGACACGTGGATCCAGTGGGAGAGGTCCCGACGACAGAGTGAACGACTGCAACGATCGGGAGAGCTCCTGTCCGATAGACCCTCGTCTGACAGCCGATCATCCGAACTTCACTGGTTCCAAGCAGACCTCTCCCGAGTGATCTACGGTCCTGACTGGGAACCATCAGGAGTGCCACGGTAGCAGCAGAGAGTAGAGGACGATCGGGCGCTGGAAGCGGAAGACGAGAAACTGTCCATGCGGTCCGGGTAAGGTCGTGACACACGACGAATTACGAATTGATTGATTGTTTGATTGATTGAAATACTAGTATTTGCATTGTCGCTCTTTGAGATATTCGCTGCCTGCAAACGGGGAGGAATAGGAATATTCTATCTCCCTTTGCGGATAGTGAAGGGTAGGTAACGCGGACTTTTGTCCCCCATTGTAATCTGTCGTACCTATTTTTCTCCCTACTGATTGATTGTCCGAACATAGATTGTTTGGAGTATAGTTCTTTTGAGGTTCTCTGCTTGCAAATAACGTAGAATAGCCATATTCTGTCTAGTCTTTGCAAACAGTGAGAGATAGGTAGTGCGGACCTTTGTCCCCCGTTGTAATCTGTCATGCCTGTCTTCTCCCCACTGATTGGTAGTTGGAACAACCCGGACCGCTTATTAGAGATGAACCATCCAGCTCCATTGGAAGGCACCCCTAATAAGGACATGTTCATTAAACAAGGACTAGTCGCTATAGCTTATAGTAAGTTATGGCATAAATATACAAAAAAGGACCCCGAAAGTCAGTGGCCACTGATAGGTTCCTTTGATGATCATAAAATAAAAGCACTAGAAGCAGCTGTTAGAATAAATAAGGCAACGCCCACCATGCTCGATAGTATCGGCATGTGGCGCAAAGAAGCAGAGCAACGAAGGAAAAAAGAAGAAGCAAGAATAGGGAAAGAGTTACGAAAGGCAGCCCACCTGGCAGCGAAGGAACTAGATGAAGAAATAAGAAGGAGAGAGGAAGTTAGACAAACGCAAGAATCAGGGTCGGCAGGCCAATGCCCTGTTAGGACCCCCTCTACGCTCTACCCGGAGATGCCCTCCAAACAACGGGCAAACGACGAGTTACTGCTAGGTCCTCCGATTATCTACATGCCCCCTCCTTATGCCCCCTGCCAGCCACTGGCACAGCACCTACCAGTTCTGAGTGCGGGCGAGGGTGACCCTAGCGCTAGTGCCCCGGCTCTTACGGCCTTCGCACCAGCCACATTGGTAACAACATCAGATGAACTCGAGACTAGCAAGCAGCTAACGGCCAGACCAAATAGGTTGAGCAAAGACGAGCGGGATGGGATTGACAAGATAGCAAAGACATTGGTAGAACGGAAAGAGAGCGAAGAATATACGATGGATATGCACAATTCACATGCCGGTAGCCATAGACGGCATTTCATTTTACGGTTCAGCTACCACACCCTGAACGCGTATGAGGATAGGTATCAAACTAAGGGTCCTGCTAAGCTGACGGCTCTATATAGAAAGATCGATGTTGGAGATGGGACTGAACGCGATGTGACGGACCTTTTCATGTAAACGCTTGAAGTCTTCCGCCACCTCACGGAACAGAAACCAGAGGTTAAGATCACAGTCCCTGAAACGGCTGAGTCCCCATTAGAAGTAGCCAACACTATGATGCCTATCAGAGAAGCCGCCCCCTACTGGGTTCCCCCAAGAGGTCAGGGAACAAACGACGATATCAACCACGCAGATGCAAAAGGAAGGGTTGTGTACAATTGGGTTTACCAACCATGGGATCGACAAGATATTTTAACCTTTAGGCAAACCCTGCCTGATTTAAGGAAGAACCCGACAGCATTTTACACCGAATTAGGCACAGCCTTGGGCTCAACGATAATGACTCTAGCAGACATTGATTTGTTTTTCGGGTTATGTCTGCCAGCTGACGTGTGGAAGCAAATCCGGAAAGCCGAACACACAGATCTGTTCGGACATACCTGGAATCAACTCAGTGAGCTAGATAGGCGACGAGAGCCCGGAAGGAAACCGATAAAAGACATACTGGAACTCCCGGAAAAAATAGTTCAGAAGTTAAAAACCTTGATCCCAGAGAAAAAGGTAGATTGGTCAATAGTCACGGCTTGCCGTCAGAAACCCCAGAAAGACGTATCAGAATACTTCTCCCGATTTGAAACGGTGTTCTCCGACTACAGTGGCCAAGACATGACCACCGCAACCGGACAACACCTATTTGTGCAAAACTATGTAAAGGGTCTGTCACGAGAGGTTTCCGAAAAGTTACAAACGAGCGAGAGTAGTTGGGGGGCCTCCAAACCCGCCGCTATCCTCCAAATGGCTCAGTACTATGAACACCAAAAGAATGAGAATGATAGGGCAACCGAGAGAAAGAAGAAAGATTTGAAAGAAAGGGTGATGATAGCCCAGATACAAGGGGTGGCAGTCGGGAAAGAACTACACAGGGGGAGCTATCAATCAATCGCCCCTAGAAATCCACCCCCAAAGGATCGCACACCCACTCCCTACCCTGGACGTAGGGACATAGAAGATAATCAGTGTGCATTTTGCAGAGGATTTGGACATTGGAAGTCTCAATGTCCGGCTCTTCTGGAACTAATTAAAAATAAAGAAACGAGGGACATGACGAATGGCCCCAGGACTAGAGGGCAGGGGCGGGGGTACACAAATGACACCAACTGCGATAGACCAGGAAGATCGAACACATTTGACCGTCCCCGACAGAACCAGTACCAACTATCTGACAGTGAGAACATTCCCGACTTCGCATAGGACTGCCAGGGGCAAGGGAGGGATCCAGTCGAGCTCTGTGTTGACCAGCAAGGTCCTTACGTCACCGCTAAGGTCCTGGGTACAAAGTCTCCATTCTTGGTAGACACTGGAGCGACACGTAGTGTATTATCAAAGCGACTGATTCCAAGGGCACCCTTGTCTGGCTCACACATTACATCGATAGGTTTCGATGGAACGCCCTCCACTAATCCCCTGTCTGTACCTATCTCCTTTGACCTAGGAAACAACCCCACGGACACAACATTTCTGCTCTCCTCCAACTCCCCTGACGCCATTATGGGTATTGATTTACTAAAACATTTCCGAGCTACTATTAGGTGTTCCCCAGATGGAGTCCGAGTCATCCTGTACGACAACCCGAGCATGTCCAGATCCCGCCCCGCACGACATATGTACTCTATAACTGATGCTGACCTATCCTTGCTCGACACCCTACCCCTGTACCTATGGGCCAGAAACGACTCGGATGTAGGACGAATGATGATCGATCCCGTGCACATAACTGTTCGACCAGACGCAATACTCCCGAAACTCCCACAGTACCGGATATCGCCCGAAGGCGAGAAGGCATTGGTAGCGATTATTCAGTCCCTGGTAGATGCAGGAGTGGTAGAGGAAGTGGTTAGTAATGTCTGCAACAGCCCTATCTTACCCATTGTTAAGAAGCAAGGTGAGGGAGATGAGAAAGCGTACCGCTTCATCATCGACCTGCGAGAAGTCAACAAAGTGGTGGTGCCACAGTACCCCGTAGTCTCAGACATCACCACCATTCTGACCCTCATCCCGTCCACTGCCACCACCTTCACTGTTATTGATCTCAAGAATGCATTTTTCTCTATCCCCATCCATCCAGACAGCCGTTATCTCTTCGGCTTCACCTTAAAAAAACGTTCGTACCAATTTTGTAGAGCTCCCCAGGGCTACACTGAAAGTCCCAGCATTTACAGCCAGGCCCTCAAAAGACAGCTGGACGCAGTCCAGCTACCAGATGGAGTGGTGTTGATCCAATATGTCGATGATATCCTTTTGGCGGCCGACACCACTCCACTTGCAATCACGGCCACTATCCAACTCTTGCACTTTCTTGCGGAGAATGGCCACAAAGTCTCCAAAAAGAAACTACAGTTCTGCCAGCCTCAAGTGACATACCTAGGCCATCTCCTGTCCAAAGAAGGGAGGAAACTTACACCCGACCGAATCCAGACCATCCTAGACACCCCCATCCCAAAAACACAGAAGCAAGTCCGTTCATTGGTGGGCCTTACCTCTTTTTGCCGACAATGGTTACCAAATTTCAGTCTCATTATAAAGCCCCTACTTTCCCTGTTGGCCAAAGATGTTCCCTTCCCACTCCCTTGGACCCCCGACTGCCAAGCGTCCTTTAAGGAGTTGCGGGATGCCCTTTGCTCGGCACCCGTCCTAGGAACACCAGATTACTCCAAACCCTTCTCCCTCTTCACTCACGAAAGGGAGGGATGCGCATTGTCTGTTCTAACTCAGCCCATCGGCTCCAAACAACGCCCTTGTGCCTACTTCTCTGCCACTCTTGACCCAGTCGCCAGAGCTTTACCTGCCTGCCTTCGAGCAGTAGCCGCCGCTGCTGTCTCTATCCGACAGAGTGAGGGAATCGTACTTTCGAACTCTCTCACGATGTTAGTACCCCACGCAGTTGACACCCTTTTGAACCAGACCAAGACCCAACACCTGACTAGTGCACGACTGACGGGGTACGAATTGACTCTACTTGCACCCCACATCACTCTGAAGAGATGCACAACTTTGAATCCTGCTACACTGTTGCCCTTGCCTGAAAATGACCCCGATGTGCCCCCTATACACGACTGTGTGACCCTCACGGACGAACAGACCAGGAGTAGAATTGACCTCAAAGACATTGCTTTTACAGACCCTGATGGAGAGCTATGGGTAGACGGCTCTTGTATCAAACTCCCAGACGGCACCACTTCAGCTGCCTATGCGGTGACGACAGCCCGAACAGTAGTTGAAACAGCCCGCATCACGCAACGATCCGCACAGGCGGCAGAGCTAATTGCCCTCACACGAGCATGTATCATAGCGACAGGAACCACGGCGAACATTTACACGGACAGCCAGTATGCCTTCGGGGTGGTTCATCATTTTGGGCTCTTGTGGAGGGAAAGGGGATTCCTGACGTCCCACGGCACGCCCATCCTTCACGGAGATCTAGTCTCCGCCCTGATTGAAGCAGTCCTCCTCCCCAAACGATTAGCAGTGATCAAATGCCAGGCACACAAGAAGGTGACGGACTTAGTTGGACAGGGAAACGCACTGGCCGACATCACTGCCCGAACCACAGCTGAGAATAGGATGACGACACGCATATGTGTGACCAGGTCACAAGCAGAAAAATGGACTGACGCTAGGGAAACGATTAGGGACACCAGTCGGCCAGCACACCTCACGAACTGACTGAGTGGGCACGGGTGGGTCTAAAGGATGATGAAGGCTGCTGGCGGACAAAAGACACAAACAAATGTTTACTGCCAGACTCATACTTGATCCCCATACTAACTATGGCACACTCCCCTGCACACATAGGTTCTGCCCCCATGATTGAACTCATTTCCAAAGTCTGGCACAACAACAAAATCCCCGACTCAGCCAAACGCCTGGTCCAGCAGTGCCTTATCTGCCTACAACACAACCCCGGGAAAGGAACTGTGGTACCCCGGGGAGGGTTTGGGATCCCCGATCACCCCTTTGAGGTCCTCCAGATGGATTACATCCGGCTGGAGAGATGCCAAGGCTTGAAGTACGTATTAGTCATTGTATGCGCCTTCAGCAAATGGGTGGAAGCCTATCCAACCCGTGGTAACACTGCCATGACTACTGCCAAAGTACTACTGAAAGAGTTTTTCCCTCCGCTACGGCCTTTGTCGAATTTTATGGAGCGACAATGGCCCCCACTTCATAGCTGAAGTTATCCAACTAATCTTGAAGGGGCTGGGAGTAAAACAGAGGTTCCATGCGGTCTTCCACCCCCAATCCGCTGGCCTAGTTGAGCGACACAATGCTACACTGAAACTGAAACTGTCAAAAATAGTGGCCACCACAGGACTTAAGTGGCCAGATGCCCTCCCACTGGCATTACTATCGATGCGCTCCACTCCCACTAAGCACCACTTGACCCCCTACGAGGTTGTGTTCGGGCGACCAATGAACCTCTGGACTGCCCCCAAACCAACATCCATTCACGACATCCCTGACGTCCTGCTGTCAGATTATTTGTGCAAATTAACTAAAACGTTGTCTGTCATTCATCAACAGGTGCAGCAGGCCATCCCCGATGCTTCCAGGGGTCCCGGTCACGATATCCAACCGGGAGATTATGTTTTAGTCCGGAATTTTCAACGGGCAAAGAGTCTGGAACCCCGGTGGACGGGTCCCTGGCAAGTACTGATCACCACTCGGACGGCTCTTCGAGAAGAGGGAAAAAGGCACTGGCTGTACGCCCACCACTGCAAGAAGGTCTCCTCGACCCTGGCCACGACAGAAAACGTCGACACCCAAGAAGAGCTCCTGAACATAGACCGGCCATCGTTGAACTGCTATCCTGATACCGAGGCACTTGAACTTGCAAAATTCTCTGATCCCACTGTGCCATCCCGGCAAAGGGTATTTCCTGCGTCGAAAGGAGGGAGCTTCGGCTAAGTAGACCACGGACTAAGTTAAAATCTCAGAACGGTGGCCTAAAACAACCAAGGGTTACCCGGAGAGAAGCTAAACTAAGTCTGTGGTTCTGCCCACTACCGAGCACCTTGAAGATGATGGAAGCGCCAGATAAGAAGATGATGGAAGCGCCAGATAAGAAGATGATGAAAGCAACAGGAAATACCCACTACAGGAACCCAAAGACTGACAATTTGCACAAATCAAAGACAATCGCCTTCTTCATTCTCTTCCTCTTTTGCCTCCTCCTCATGACTTCCTTCTGGATCTTGGAGGACAGCACGCCCGCTCATCAGATATTGCTGACCACTGCACAGCCAACCACCATGAAAGAGCATCACCTGATCTCCCTTTCGCCTCAGCTCCGAGAAAGGCGTAAGGAGTTCTGGAACAATTCCTTCGTGCAACTATTGCACCAGCACAACCTTGCTGCAAATGCCACGAACTGCTGGGTCTGCGGGTTGCTCCCGCATGCCACTGGACACTCCATCCCCTTCATCCCTTCTCCTTTCTCAGTTCATGGCTCCTGCCTCGCCTGGTTGATCCTCTTGCAGGAAAGCCATAAGGTCAACGCCGCTTCTGGTCAAACAGTGTCACATTTCTACTATGGGTTCTGGCTGAACAAAACAGGAAGGACGTCTGCCCCCTTTTGTCCTGTGACCTCAGGTTCCGCCTTTCATATGAACATCTCTGCCAAAGAACGAGTTGAAATGCAAGTGCTCCACAATCCAGCTAGACCCACCTTCTCCCACCTGAGGAAGCGAACGGCTGCCACTCTGACTGTGGCCCTGTCTGTCATTAATGTCACAGGTCTCGTGTGCCTCGAAGGCCAGGGAACACAGCTGGTGGGTCACAGTTCCTGCCGTATCACCAGAACATTGGTCTCAGTTGATCCCCCCTCCTTTGTTGCTTCTCCGAATATGTACTTTGTTTGTGGCATCAAAGCTTACACTTGGCTTCCAAAAGGTTGGAGGGGTACGTGCTACATCGCCTTCATTCTTCACCCCACGTATGTGGCCCCAGCCTACCATCACCGGCAAAAGCGCGCCGGAGACATTGGACAAGCCGACTCCACCGGAGAACAGTTCCTGGATGCGGTGAAAGGACTTGTTCCTCTGTGGGGCCCAATGGCAAATAGCCGCGCTATCCGACACCTGACTCAGGCAGTAGAAACAACCATTAACATCACGGCTGGCATCCTCGCTAACAACACGGCTGAGCTTCAGGCAGTCCGCCTGGTGGCTCTTCAAAACCGCCTTGTTCTGGATGTGGTTCTGGCCGACCGTGGAGGAGCATGCCGCATCATCAGCTCCAGCTGTTGCACCTACGTGCCAGATAACTCGCCTTCAGTCTACAAAGCAATCGAACACCTCCACAGACTATCCTCAGAGGTTCACCAGGAGCAAGAAGGATGGTCGCCTGGAAGCTGGTTTTTGGACACTTTGAAGGACTGGGGATGGAGGTTGTTTACATTTATACTGATACCAGTCGTGGTACTGTGTGGGTGTTGCTTAGGTATTCAATGTTTGCCACCTTTGTGTTCACTCATTTCTAACTGTATGTGCCCTAAGACTTTGGACTTTAGAACTGAGCACATGAGTCCCCTCTATGAGATCGAAATACGTGGTCTTATGGGGATAGATCCGAATTGACACGCTCGCGAGACATGTTAAAAGGGAGGACTTTGGAATTTTAGTTCGTGAACTGAACATCATCTGCGCCATCTTGCCCATTCCTCAGACTCACGTATGAACATACACGACAGCCATTTTAGGTACCATGGTCTCCCTGTTCACGATCGATCATCAGCGCACTTCCCTGACCCTGCAAGCATCCCCCATGCACCCTGGCTGCCCCCGCGCTCACATGCACAAGTCATGAACCCTCCTCTTCCACATGACTCTGTCTCTGGGAATCACACCCTGCGCCTGACCAACACCTCCTTTCCTCCCATGAATACCCCTCTTTTGATAAACCCTTCCTCTATGCTCGATTGTCCACACCGATCCTTTCTTTCATGGATATCTCTCCTTTGATGACCCCTTACTCTGAGCCCGATTGTCTGCACGGACCGCTGGTCATCCCTTGGCCTGAGGATACAGTTTATTGCCCACTACTGTATGCACTCGCCCCTCTTCAAAGGAGTTACTATTGATCATGACCTCCCCACCCCCTGAGACCCGATCAGGCGCACACATTCCAAAGGAATCGGCGGAACACTCAGCTGCGTGATAGCCCCCTCCTATTGTATGGGGGGTGAGGACCTCTACTGTAGCCACGTGTTGGAATGAGCCGGAACTGGGGGGATACCGGGGATGTCATTTTTCATTACTTCACAATGTGTTTATTGTAATAAAGAGCGGTCACATGTCATAAACCAGTGTATAAAAGGCCAGGCCTTAGAGAGGCTGCTAGAGAGCACCTCGAGACGATACCTTGTTGTCCGATCTGATGTGTTCTGCTCCGTCGGAATAAAACTTGTTTCCTGTCTTCCTGTCTCCAGCGCCTGCCTCTTTATTTGATAAACTTCGTATGGTATTAGAGGCGTTTAACGCCGGGCAAAATTACTTAAGAAACATCGACTAAATCGCCTGACCATTTTCCTGACTTTCCTCAGATGTTTCCCGTTTCTAAGCACTAGAAAGTGACTAATCTTTACAAATTCATATCTCTGGTTCCCTACAGTGGATTGTTTTCGTTTTGGTGTCATTTAAATGAAAAGAATATTTCCAATTTATATAAATTGGTGTTGGGTTTTTATTTTATGTTGTGTCTTAATTATTACTGAATTGGTGTTTTTAAATGCTTTACATACCTTTCTTTGAAGTTAAGCTTGCCTGTTCGCAGCCACGTTACCAAGGGTTGAGCATAGGAATAATTTTCTAAGACCTATTCAGAGCCCTATACTGTGTTAGTGGCCTTACTGTCAGTGGTAGATCTACATTTGCCCCTACCAATAATCCACTTTCCAAGAGAAGGACATAACGTATAGCAGGCATAAAATTGAGAGTTGGGAGGGAGAACGTTGTTGAGGCAATAAAAAGAGCAGGACGAATCTTTAAAAGTTCCCGCCAGCATGCAAGTGCGCAGGAGCAATGGGAGGCATGAGACCAGCTTAGAGAGCACTGGGCATGGTCTCAGAGGAGACGAAAATTAGGTAATTAGCTCCGTGAGGAAACGGAGCTCAGCGGTCTACCGCCATCTTGCCTTGGCACTGAAGCCACGCCCCCACATTCTACATTATCATGTAAAGAAAATGCATCGTAAAGGATGTCTGCACTTTTTACACACACAAAATGTTTTGACAAGCAAGCTTTTCTAAAACGTATTATAAAAGCTTTGTTTTCACATAATAAGGTCAAGTGTCTGCATATTTGAAAAGTTTGGGATGCAATAAGGGCAGTGGGGGGCAATTGCAAGGTATAGGCAAACACTAAGATGCCTCTGCAAATAACACAAATATAGAAGCAGACATGCAGGTGCTCATTTACAACAAAATTACAGAGTGCGGTGCTGTAAGCCATTTGGCATGGGGTGAATGTATGACATTGTTCTGCATTCTTTCCATCAATTGTTCTTTTGCATTGGTCACTCCGAGTGGGACAGGTATGCCCAGACGTGGGTCCCATGCTCTCTATGCCACTGGAGTCAAGCTATCCTGGCTGATGAGGGCTAAAAGCCCGAAACCGGTCCTAGGATGCTTGTTTCCAGTCCAGGGAGTACCTAGCCTAGCAGTTTGGGCTGGACTGTTCCCATTGGGCACAGGGTCAAGACTGATTTGCATATGGCTGGGTCCAAACTGGAATGGCATGGTGAGGAAAAAATTTTGGATTTAGGCACAGATCTCTGTACAGGGGGAATGTATGACATTGTTCTGCATTCTGTCCATCAATTGTTCTTCTGCGCCACTTTTAAAGCACAATGATGCGTTGTATTTCCAACTATACAACGCATGTCTGTGCTTTCCCCAGCGCTGGCGCACAATTGGTTGCAATATGCCAACACAGGCAACCTTGCAGCATGGTGCAACGGTGCCTGCATTGCCGGGAAGATTGTTATTGTGCAGAAAGGGATTCCTTTGTGATGGTGTTTTCCTCTTTCAATGCATGCTGCATAATGCAGCATGCTTAGAAAGAGAAAAAACGAGAAGAAATAAAACCAATTCTCCTCGCTGCACTTTCCTACACATCACATAGTCCCAGGTTTATTAAACATTGTAAATCTGGGAATGTGGCAGAAGCCACGGAACACCCCTTTCACGCAAAGTGATGCATGAAAAGGGGCCATATTTACAAGGCCATGAAAAGCCCCACAGGGTGGCTTTGTTTGCATGGCCTTGTAAATATGGGCTAGCACACTGCGCCAAAAAAGTGACTCACCAGCAGCGCAAGGGGCTTGTAAATAAGCCCCAAAGTATTTGTTAATGAATGTGAATGATCAATTTAATGCCTTTTGTTTTTAACCTCCGAAGAGTTAGAGTCCAAGTATTCATTGCTAGTAACCAAGACTTTCAATAAATTATAAATATAAACAGTGGGGTAAGGTAGAAGTGGGAAGTAAGCACTAGCAATATTTTTTATTACCATAGCATCTCTAATGAGCAGGCATGGCTGGGGTGTCGTGTATTTCTATAGGTTCTGATTCGATCCCCCTATTCCTGACCCTATTCTGGTTAAACTTACTAGCTAGTTAACTAACAGTCAGCCCATGAGGCAAGAAATCCCCCATGATGCAGATACCGTTATCTGACGCAGTCACACTACGGCACAGGAACGTGTTATCTGATTAGGTCATAACGCTTGAGATCTAATTAGACAAGCGATATTCCTCCAGCCCCTGATAAGGCATACGACGTTCTCATAACAAATCAAACCTATGACAACCTGGATAATCCGTGCGGCCATTGTTTTGATTTCACAGAGAACTTTAGTAAAGAATGTGCTAACGAGCAAGTCGTATGACATCTTTATTGACGTACCTATGTCCATCCTTACGTCAATCTCGGCACCTTTAAGGTATAAATATTGCCGACCTTGCCCTATGCAAACACACGCGTGGTGACAAGACGGAGCAGCCATACTTGCCGAAGCCGAGAGTAGAAGCAGACCCCGCAGGCAGCAGCCCCGCCTTCCTGACGCGCTGAGAGACGCGCTGCTATCTCAAGCCGAGAGACCCAGCACCGGCGCTTCTGGGCAGCCCTCGCAGGCAGCCTGGAATATCGAGAGCAGAGAAAGAGATACCATTCCTCATTCATCCTAAATTCCAGGTACAGAACTGAATAACCCCTCCTAGAGAATTCTTTAGTTATTCACTTGGCAAAAACAAACTTAAACTAAACTGTAACTTTCTATTCCCGCCCACGCATTAGACTTAGGTCAGGTACACGGGGTAGGCGTATTTAGAAACACCAGTGGAGTACGTTTAGTCAAATGTATATGTGTATGTAAATATATTTTAATCATTTTAAACATCATATGGCTCAGAAACCATATCAATGTTTTTACAGTATTATTTTATACTATTGCTTCTAATGTATGCACTTTACTTAACTATAAGTATTGCAATAATATCGATCCATTTCTCTTGTACGAGAAAAGAGACTGATCAATAAATAACATCTTTTATTGAACACGCCCGTCTCTTCCTTTTCTCTACATTCTGATGAGACTAAGAATGCACGTACTGACTGAGTAAAATAATTGCCTTGTGCTCACACGACTCTCGAGATTGACTCTTGATTAGGGGAGAGCAAAGTTGTCATGTTCTATGGTTGTCAGAAACTAAATCCCTTCTTGTCTAATCAGGGAAGTTAATCCTTCCTTGAACATTCGAGAAAGTTTCTAGCGAACTCTGAGCTTAGCTGGCAAACCCAAAAATTAAGTCTAGTTTCGACAGTAGTAGACCTAGTTAACGTCTGGCCTAGGCCTTTACTGCTGTAGGTACTATTCCAATGCGCAGAGCCTATTGGGAAAATAGGAGCTACACTACATGGCGCCCAACGCGTTTGGAAAGGGCGATAAAACTAACGTAAGACATTTAGAGTAACTCAGTCGTGCTTTCTCACTCAGACCCCTTTTCCCAAATACTCCAAAGACGTCTGGAGTGGGTGAAAGGTTATTATATCCTCCAAAACCTCGCAGGAGGGAACTCCTATGTACGGTTCTTGGTCTAGTCAACGTTGAAGGATAAAACAGTTCCAAAATATTGTGCACCTAATCTCTGTTTCCATAAAGAAACCTGATCTGCAAATAAAAATAATACCATCCTGTCAGTAAAATGGGAGACAGTGATGGAGAAAGAGAGGCAATTAGATTAGCTACTGAAATAGCAGATGCTGATGCTACCATGCAAACAGCAGACCCGGATATAATACTCATCCAGGTCGCCAAAAGGAGATCTATAACCTTAAAACTTATAGAAAATGGACTGACACCTAGAGGTGGCACAGTCATATTCGTAATTGAGGCACACGAATATCGGCAGACAGAGGTATACTATACATGGATACATTTTCCAGCAGCAAATGCTGTAACAAAGTACTTCCACTATTACAAAGTAGAGGAACCTCCTGAAACGTACACTCCTTTCGAGGAGGTGGAAGTACCACTCAAATTCCAAGAGCATTTGCTCTTATTTGATGGCGCCCTAAAACATAATAATCACATTACAAGGCTCGGTCCTTTAGGAAGACCAGGAGCAACGTGGCCGGTCTTAGCCGGATACACACCACATCCAGACATCGACGAGATGACTGCACCAGAGCTATTAATACAGCTAAAACAACTACTAAAAATTCACAGACAATTAGTTCAGTATGTAATGCGGACTTCAACAATTCAGCCAGCGATTAAAATTCCACAGCTGACCCCTCACCAGGGGAACACAAATAAAATCACACCACAGAACATCCAATCCTGCCTAGGTAAAGTTCCAGCTAAACGGGAACAGATACCATTCTGGTTGGCACAGAAAATCACCCAAATAGAGGCGGTGTTTCCTGACACCACCCCATTAGAAAAGCACAGGATTCTGACTATATGTCTCCCAATGGGAATCGCACCACACATTGAGGACTGTGACACTTGGGGTACGGTCTTTGCTTCAATCTACACAAAAACGCACGGTGTTCCATCCATTTCGGTAATACCAGATGTGCTAAAACAAATTCAAGATGAATACGGTCCAGAACCTGCTTTAACTCTTGGTATGAAATTACTGAAAGACTTCAAGCAGGTCTCGGCTATATTACTAGCCAACATAAAGGGTGAAGCAGCAAACGTGGCGATCCGCCAGAGGTTAAAAGAGACAGATATAGCAGACCAACCAGCTGAAATTGCCAGAATCATAGAAAAATCCTATGAAGAACTAGGCAGAGATAGTCTAGGTGGAATACCAGTAAAACCGCAACTGACTACAAGTCCAGAAAAAATATTTTTTAATAATAATTCACCAAAAAAGAACTGGGATGGAAATAAACAATCCAATCCTAAAGAAAAGAAATTCCAGTCCAGAGGAAGGTCTCCTAGGCGAAGAGAGAAATCTCCAAACCCGAGACAAAGGTCACCTCAGAGTGAACCCTCTGGGAATAGATATAACCTTAGAAATAGGGATAATATTAAAAAACCTGATAGATATCAAGACATTGATACACGTCCGTCTCAATCTTTTCAGAATTCCTCGCAGAAATCGGAAAGAAGAGGACGATCAGAAGAGCACGCCAAGTCCAAAGACAAGGAACCTGCTCAACTGAAAAAGAAATCACAATTTCCAAAAAAGAAGGTAGCCAGTATCAAGGTAGTTAACAATGCCGAGAATACTGAGGACACAACTGAAAAACGGAGAATGGGCTCAGACAATGCTAGACAGCGCAGCAGAGGTGAGCATAGCTCGCAAAGTCCTTATGAATCATCTGGAGACAGTGGACACGAATGAATACCTTCAAGTGGAAACTGCAGATACCAGAGTTAGCAAGCCCCACAAAATATACGAGATAACATTACGTATAGAGGGAGATAAGACTAGGAAAATAAGGGGACTATTTTGGGATAACCTATCCAAGGGCTATGACATCCTTCTAGCTGAAAAAGACTGGCCACCGGAGTTTGTCAGGGAGTGCCCTCATGGCGAAGAAGTAATTATGCCTGCCTTCTCGAATCAAATACCGATTCATAAAAAATACACACTTGCTAGAAAGTGGGCAGTGGCCTTAGCACCTGCTTTATATAAAAATCATGTAGGATGGGATGAGGATTCTCCTCCTCACAAAGTCCAGTTAAAATCACAACCTACTGCACAAAGGCAGTACCCAATTAAGCAAGAAGCTAAAAAACAAGTAAATGAAATACTAGATCAGCTAGAATACCAGGGGGTGATTGAAACTTGCACCTCACAAATGAACAATCCTTTGTTTCCGGTCTCCAAACCAGACAATTCGTACCGTCTAGTTTTGGATTACCGACACCTTAACACATGTTGCAAAACTTTTGCAGTGCAAAACTCACACAGTGCTGCACTAATGAATAACATAGTGCGCAAAAAATACAAAACAACCTTGGACATCTCCAATGGATTCTTTTGTCAAAACATAGCACCAGAGAGCAGATATTTAACTGCATTTTCAGTAAATGGCACTCAAAAACAATTCTGTCGGTTAGCCCAGGGGTACAAGAACAGCCCGGGGGTATTCTCAGCGAGAGTAACAGAATTACTACAACTATATGATGATGAAGCATTATCTTATGTCGATGACATTTACTTAACAGATGATGACTTGGAAACTCACTTGAAAAGAGTGAACACCATAATACTTGGTTTCGCTGCAGAGGGTTACAAATTCAACTTCAAAAAGTCCAGAATTGCCCATCTGACGGTCCTATTCTTAGGATATGAGTTATCAAGTGAAGGCAAAAGCCTGGCAGACAATTTCCTAGAGAAATGTGCCGTAATCCAAGCTCCTAAAACACTAAAAAACCTACAGTCAATTCTAGGCTTCCTAAATTTCGGAAGAACTTACATTGCAAATTACGCAGAAAGGGTCAAACCCCTTTACGATCTAATTAAACCAGACTTTAAAAGATCCAGTTGGACTCAAGCACACACAGAAATTTTGAGATCCTTACAAACAGACATGCTAATTAAAACAAAATTAGAAACCCGTGATAATACACGCAACCTTGTGATCCGAGTCATCCCAGGGAGATGCGGATTCACATACCTAACCTCTAATGAGGGAGATAAGGTACCAATTGCATTCAAATCACATTTGTACACAAAAGCTGAACAGAGATTCAACAACAAAGGAAAAATTGTTCAAGCAGTTCAAACCGCAATAGCTAGAGAAAAAGACATAGCTGACGGTAGACATATCACAGTCAGAACAGCAGAATCAGCCTTTGAGGCATTAACAACACCGTGTAATTTACCAACAACAACATTGGATCCAGAATGGTTACAATGGGTAAATTCAATCACAACGGACAAAGTATATTACTTCTTTGATCCAGAACTAGAAGAATTAAAAAATCTAAAATATGAAAAAACGTATCCTCTGCCAATCGACATTCTGCCTCTACGACATTACGCCTGTGTAATCTATACAGACGGACATGCTCAACCCTCCGTTTGGGGAGAACATGCATACAATCCCACATGTGAGATTACAAAAGAAGTGTGGCACGGAGGTAAACTAAGACCTCTATTAACAAAATCACACTCAGTAGAAACTAATTCAGAACTACAAACTGAAATATTAGCTTTGAAAATGGCGCTAGATAATGCGGATCGCGAATTCCCGACACTTATAGTGTCAGATTCATATTTCTGCGTCAAAGCATATAACAAGGATTTGCAGACATGGATTCAGAACGGTTACAAAGATGACACAGATGCACCAATAAAGCAGAGACTACTCTGGGAACAAGTAGCTCTTTTGAAAAAAGAACTACCAAAGACTCACGTGACACACTCACTGAGTCATCAGCGTGATGGCGTTCACGTTGTGGGGAATTCATTGGCTGAAGCAGCCGCAGCGGCAGCCACTAAATCGGCTCCCGTAGATCGAAAAAAGCGTACATTAAAATACATTGACGGTGAAACATTGCTGGCGGTGAAAACGTCATCAAAAGGCGACTGCTCAGCGTTACCGATCAACTATCCACTCAATTATACATACATAATCGATGCAAACTCCGTCCCTTTTGCTCGAATCCCTGGAGTGGGGGATAGAGTGATTCCAAACATGGACAGGAGAAGCTTGTTAATCGCAGACGCACACATGGGCGAGGGTCTCAGACACCTTAAATTAAAAGATTCTCTGGAAGAATTACAATCACGGTACTGGTGGCCAGGCATGAGCCTGCACTACACCATGTTTGTAAAAAACTGCCCAAACTGCAACAGAGATCGCAGTGGGGAGAGAAGCAGTTTAATACCTCGTCGTATCAAGGCAGATAACATCACCACTAAAAAGAATGGCTTGCGATTAACATATACAGGCTAGTTCCCACTTATAATGTAGATCCACAGCACTCGGCTGACGTCCGGACTGTTATACAAGATTTGCGAGTCTAAATGGCATATACGCTAAGAGCATGCTACGTTCGACCATTTTTTTTTTCTTTTTCTCAGGCAATCCAGCCTGGGGGGGGGAAAGAATGGCCAAATGAGCACAGCCCAGCGGGAATCTTCTCACTTCCTTCCTGAGGGTATGGGATGGTGTAAAGAAAAAACCAAGACAGAAAGCAATCTATAATAGAAAGGATATTAGGTTCGGGAGCTGGGTGGGTCAAACATCTAATAAGTGTCCAACGTAGTCTAAATAACTTGCCAAGAAATTCTCTGAAGGGATTCAGTCCGTACGAATTATTATTCGGAACTAGGATGTTGATCTCTGACCTTGATAGTCAGACTTCAGTGGTAACAGAAAAAAGCTTTGATGTCAAAGACCGTTTGGCTATTTTGCAGGACTTAAACAAAACAAGAAAAGACCTGAGCAACATACAGTTGAAAGAACAGCCAACGACCACTGAAGAATCACCACCTGTCCCAGCAAGACCTGTCTGGATTCCAAAAGTCGGGGATCTAGTCAGGGAGAAGATCGCGGTAAAGAAGGAATTTGGGCCTTCTTACAGAAAAGCAGTTCCTGTATTGTCTGTCAACGGGACAAGATCAGTTGTACTACCGCCACTTGCTGGAAAAAAGGAGAACCGAGTTGTATCCATCGACCTGGTAAAACCACAACATGTGGCCGATAACCAACAGTAGGCCAAGTGGACTCCCAATAAGTAGCAGAACACCAAGGTTTGCTACCAGTACAGAGGTCCTATCAAAGAGGCTCATCACATTCGAAACGCCTACAGAAGAACAACAAGGACTATGCAACAATGCAATAGAACTTAGACCTCTGAAAACCCAAATAAAGACATTTAGCAGAGACACACCAATCTATACAGAAGTACCAAGTGAAAATGCAAGAAACAAAAATCCTGAACCAATTGGAACAATTGACAGAACTGCATCCGGTTACTTCATCAACTTCGATGATTCCTCTGAAGGCTTCAGCGAACAAAAGACACAGCCATCATCAAAATCCTTTAAAGACAAAGCGAAGGAACTTTTGAAACAACTGAAAGAAACATATCTGGTTTCTCCATGGATTGAATTTTGGGTGGGTTTTGGTGCATTTATCCTCATACTTTGGCTCATCATGGTATTTACCTTGGGACGCTTCATTGAGGGAAAATATGCTAAAATGGACACAGCAAGTCAGAACATCAACTTGGTCCTCAAACCACACACATCTTCACACGTCGAGAAAAGAGAACTTTCTTCAGAACTTTCTTCAGCCAACTTCACAGCAATTCCAATATCTGGTGGGGTAGCCTGGGACAACACTGACTATGAAATTTATGGTCCGGTCGAGATCCTGAAATATCCACACCAAATCAAGATCTCCTTGAGTGACTTTGCAAAACCAAACTCATTTGCTGATGATTGGGACTTTGAAAGTATAAACAATATGATGTCTGACTTAGTAATGTCTGCTAAATTTACAAAACATGATTATTTGCAGGGTTCTACAAATTATGACAGCATGTACTGCTATAACCATTATGGTAACCATTTCTTGCATAAATCTGCACAACCTAGAAATGTTTTAAATTTTAATCAATGGGAACATTGTGCTACACCTCCAAAAGGGAGCTCTAGAACCGTGTATGGCAAATATTCATATTTTTCAGGTTTTAACATAACTAATGCTGAAACATTTTATTACAAATTGTCAAACAAGACAGGGATGAAAACCATGATAACCAACACAAAATTGATATATTCAGATTCTTTCTTTGAAAAAATGAATACTTTTGGATTTGATTATTGGGACAAACATGTTGATTTGAAAAGTGTTTGGGGTACAAAAGAATGGCAAGTACAGGGTATAGAAGCTTTGTTTAGAGCCTGCATGATCCCAGAACAAATGATATTTTTAAATGACACCGTTCAACAAACCACCTGTCTTGGCTTAGCCAAAATCAAAGATTTAAATAACCTGTCTATTCCAAAGCCAACAATGTTTAGCAATAACTCTGAAACAGATGAAGAAATAGACATAAACCATATACTTAACCAAAACAGAACACATCCTGATTGGAAACAATGGTTGATCTGGCCCACAGATACAAATAACTGTCAAGATAGATTCCTGAATAAAACACAGGGTTTCAAAATGAACAGGCCAGACCCTAGATATCCCCAAAGACATCACCCAGGGATAATAACAACCTACAGTGTGGGCAAATTATGCCTTCAATGGCTACAAACTTCCACACTGCCTGAAATTAAGCAACACCTAACTTTACTTACTGATGGTGCTGACTTGCGTGATTTCATAATGGGACCACGCAAACAGCGTCAAAAGCGTTTCATAGCAGCCTCTGTATATGCAGCATACAATGAGGCCTGGAAGGTTACTCAAATTGAGACAGCAGAAAGAATACGGGAAATTGACCGTATTAATTTGGAAAAATCACTTTCTGTAGTGGACAATGGGTTAATGACTCTGTCCTCCAGAATTTTTTCATTGGACAGCATTGTGTCTTCAGCAATCGATATATTATCGCAAGACTTACTGTTATTACAACATGGTCAGTCACAATTGCGTTCTATTGTACAGCTTGGCTGGACGTTACAAAATCTGCGTTCAGGCTATGTGCCTTGGCGTTTAATCAACACAACGTCACTATTTCAAATCTTTAACCTTACTGATAGACAAATCGGTATGGCGCAGAAGGGTGCTGATTATACAATCTTGAGCATTGAAAAACTAGAAAGATTACCGTTGACAATGTCAGAACGACCTGTCAGTGAATGGATAATCCACGGAATCATAAATATTCCAATCTCAACCTTCAGGTTTCAATACTGCCAAAAATATATACAGGCTGGCATGTACGAGAAATTGGGAAAGGGGTACCTTAAAACAACATGGAACCTGCCCTATTCACATGCATGTGTCAGTAACAAAGGACAGAAAGTGTTTCTTAGTGGCATCAATTGTGCTATGTCACTAAGCGGCACGCTTCTGTGTAACGGTATTAGTTTGCACGGAGCCTGTGAAGGGAATTCATACAACCTTTCATGTCACCAGCAAGGCGCACCTGCAACTGAAATAGAACCATTCTTTCAAAGACTCTATAATGGGAGTTACATTCTTATTGTAGACCGCAGATGCTGTAGTCTTATGCCCGGGACTCCTTATCTCGTCACTACGACGGCGAAGGTCAAGTGCTGTGGACGTTCTTTGTTCCCCAGCTCCTTTCCAGACAGGGAGGCGAGGGCATGGCCCAGTTTGAAAATTACTTCTATTCGAATAGACACTTTAAGCAGAATGAAAACAGTGCTTCTTCAGACGCCTACAAGGCTCACGTCATCTAAAGAAACGTATGATCTACAAGTCGCAAGGACGACTGCAGAGATACATACATTATTATCAACTAATTCCCCCGTACATTTCGCGGAAATCCTGAGCGAAATCTTAAATATTTCTGATACCACAGGGGTCTCAAAGGTATTTAAGACAGTATTTTCGATGGCATTAACACCATTCAAAGCCATACTGGGTATTTTTCCAGACTTCGTCCATTCGATTTTTGGCGGACTTCCCCTGATCCTAGGACTAATTGCGGGAATCCTATTCCTAGTCCTTATTTTTCGTTATGGCAACCCATGTCACAGATCAAACTCTCGCGACAATGGAAGATACGATCCTAGCCATTGGATACCGGGACCGGATATCAAAAATCCTGGGACTATCCCGGCTTAGAGACCTAAACATGACTTGGTTTCTATCATTTCGACCAATGTGGCAAAGGTGTGTTTTACCTGTACTAAGGTGTCTGCTATGCGGAGAAGAATGCGTGTTAGACACCTGTCTGACGCTACAATCGGATGCGCCGGTGGATGCAGATACACTGTTGGTTCCTACCAAGGTTCACGCACTGTGCTGCCCTCAAAGGCTGCCAATTCTGATGACGGCATTCCTGGAATCTTCACCACTGCGATTGAAGAGTAGTGAAGTTCAAGATGAAAGCAGCATCGAACAGGTACGACCTTCTGTCAGCAATGCAAATCAGAATGTCAATGGAGACAATCATGCGCATGAATGCATGGTTACCCCTATTTCCGACTTAGTGGAACTTTCCCATGAAGCTGTTGACAGTTTTTTCGAAAGCCTGAATGATATGATGTTCTCTCCGGAACAGAAATAGAGACTTTTGAGTAAACTCGCACACGGCGTTCCCTGAATTCGGCCTTCAACTTTAAAAATAAAGTCACATGAACAATCACAATCCAGTTCACGGACAGCAACTTTTTTCAGCAAGCCCCTAAAATATTTTTCTATATATTTTTTCCCGGGACACTGATTTTCTGCTTAAAGTAAGAGACTATTCCTAGAGAACTAAGATTTCTATTTTAGATACTTTATAGACTTTATAGACTTTAGCTGCCCGCTGGTATGTTCGCAATAGATTTTATGTGATGAAATGGTTTCGACTTTTTTTCTGTATAGCCATATTAAGAGCCATTTCATGTGTATTTCTCATATACCAACAATCAATAATGCATAACAATGCGTGTTCACTTTTGCATCTAATTCATAGCTTAAGTGCATACAATATATATGACTGCAATTTTTCAGTATATTTGAAAATTTCGAAATGCATTTATGTATTTTGGGGTGGTAAGGTATACACTATACTCTATAGTATGTTGTACTATGTTATACTATGCATAGAATAGTAGATATGACCATAGTTAGCGTGGAGTGGGTGTCGTGTATTTCTATAGGTTCTGATTCGATCCCCCTATTCCTGACCCTATTCTGGTTAAACTTACTAGCTAGTTAACTAACAGTCAGCCCATGAGGCAAGAAATCCCCCATGATGCAGATACCGTTATCTGACGCAGTCACACTACGGCACAGGAACGTGTTATCTGATTAGGTCATAACGCTTGAGATCTAATTAGACAAGCGATATTCCTCCAGCCCCTGATAAGGCATACGACGTTCTCATAACAAATCAAACCTATGACAACCTGGATAATCCGTGCGGCCATTGTTTTGATTTCACAGAGAACTTTAGTAAAGAATGTGCTAACGAGCAAGTCGTATGACATCTTTATTGACGTACCTATGTCCATCCTTACGTCAATCTCGGCACCTTTAAGGTATAAATATTGCCGACCTTGCCCTATGCAAACACACGCGTGGTGACAAGACGGAGCAGCCATACTTGCCGAAGCCGAGAGCAGAAGCAGACCCCGCAGGCAGCAGCCCCGCCTTCCTGACGCGCTGAGAGACGCGCTGCTATCTCAAGCCGAGAGACCCAGCACCGGCGCTTCTGGGCAGCCCTCGCAGGCAGCCTGGAATATCGAGAGCAGAGAAAGAGATACCATTCCTCATTCATCCTAAATTCCAGGTACAGAACTGAATAACCCCTCCTAGAGAATTCTTTAGTTATTCACTTGGCAAAAACAAACTTAAACTAAACTGTAACTTTCTATTCCCGCCCACGCATTAGACTTAGGTCAGGTACACGGGGTAGGCGTATTTAGAAACACCAGTTGAGTACGTTTAGTCAAATGTATATGTGTATGTAAATATATTTTAATCATTTTAAACATCATATGGCTCAGAAACCATATCAATGTTTTTACAGTATTATTTTATACTATTGCTTCTAATGTATGCACTTTACTTAACTATAAGTATTGCAATAATATCGATCCATTTCTCTTGTACGAGAAAAGAGACTGATCAATAAATAACATCTATTATTGAACACGCCCGTCTCTTCCTTTTCTCTACATTCTGATGAGACTAAGAATGCACGTACTGACTGAGTAAAATAATTGCCTTGTGCTCACACGACTCTCGAGATTGACTCTTGATTAGGGGAGAGCAAAGTTGTCATGTTCTATGGTTGTCAGAAACTAAATCCCTTCTTGTCTAATCAGGGAAGTTAATCCTTCCTTGAACATTCGAGAAAGTTTCTAGCGAACTCTGAGCTTAGCTGGCAAACCCAAAAATTAAGTCTAGTTTCGACAGTAGTAGACCTAGTTAACGTCTGGCCTAGGCCTTTACTGCTGTAGGTACTATTCCAATGCGCAGAGCCTATTGGGAAAATAGGAGCTACACTACAGGGGCAAGCAGTTGCTCAATTCTTTTTATAATTATACGAAAACATTTGATGGCTGCATACATTACACTTTAAAACTTAAAATACAAAACTTTTCTAAAATGCTTCATGAAGCGTGTGTGCACTTTAAAAAATTAAATAAATAGATTTTCGAAGCAAGCAGGCACGTTTTTCAATCCATGCTGAAAAAGCTACGTTTTACCAAGTGGGGGAAGAAACAACAGACAACAACAAAACTTCACAAAGGGGTTTCAAAATGTTTTGATTTCTAATAATTAAAAAAAAGTGTGTTCATTTTCATTGAAGTCTTTATCTAAAGCACAATAGAAAACATCGGTTGGCAACGCATTTTAAAACGAACTCTGGCTCCAATTACTATCAATGTCATGCAGGGAGACAAAAGACAAACCAAAACAAAGCTCAAAGCAAAGCAACAATTACATCAAGGCGTTCTCGTCACCAGAAAAAAAAGTGTATATTTACAACATAATTTTTTTTAACACGAATAAAACAATACCACATGGGGGAAGAAACAACACACCACAACAACTTTTAAAGTAGAGCATTTGGATAAAATAAAAAAAGTATTTGGGCTTTGATCCTCGTAGGGCCGGCGCTGCAATCCCCTACGGGTCCCCCGAATGGTCATTTTGGTGGAGATATTTTAATTACGCAGTATGGCCTGGTCCTGATGAAGTGCCAAGGATCGTTTTGACCACTGGAGGGCGCGAAACATGCCAATCCTGATAGTTACTGGGGTACATCATTACTCAGGCAGTAACTCATAAACTGTGGGGTTTTTTAGTCAGAGGAACCAACATATTAAAAAACCTTTATGGTATCCTCTGGCCAGTTTTAGTCATTCACCCACTCACCCTTTTTTCACAAACCCTTTTTCACTGAAAAATGTCACACACTCATTCATCATAGGGCGTAATTAAAAGATCTCCGCCAAAGGGATCCTTTGGGGGACCCGTAGAGCATTGCAGCGCCGGCCCGACAAGGAGCAACGCCCAATGATGAAGCATGACATCCTTTGGGATGTGTGAGGGCAACAAGAGACAAAATCTGTGATTGTCTCTATCTGTGAGATCACAACCTATACTCCTCTGTTCTCTTCCCTTACTTTTCTGTGTGGACATTAAATATGTCCCTATAGGAACAGTAATCTGTCTTTTGGATTTATACTACTACGTGGACCACGGGTACTGGACCTTAACTAGCTCCTAGCCCCCCCCCCCCCTTCTCCTTTGCTTAACAGAGTTGTCCAAGCACCCAGATCCTCAGGGCCAGACTGAACACCAAAATGTTCATGCCAAACCCACACATTGCTGGACACTGCAAGTGGAACCAGGCTAATGGAGCCTCTACGTCATGACAACACTTCTCAGGGTGGGACTGACTTATAGGGCTATCAGGCAGTGCCCAACACGCTGGTCTCACAGCTCATTTTGTAGGCTAGTGTTTTGCCATTTTCTGGGCTTGTTCTATAGTCAACTGGGCTAGTTTTTACTGTTACTTTCTCTGTTAATAAAACAAAGATTCCCTGCAGAAGGCTCAACCTTGCAAAAGACTTCTGATTTATGTTGGTACTCAGGTCTATATTAAGTACCAGTCCAAAACTGACACTTCCTGTTGCAAAAGCATGCCCCTGGAAATATGCCAGAGTTTAAGATTGGCCAGGCTGGACCTGCTCTGCAACATTACTGGTAGGCTGAGCGTGTCTGTGACATTGACTGCTAATCTCTGCCCAGAATGCCAACCCTACTTGACTCTTGGCAGGCTATGGGGGAGTTTACAGTCCACAAATCACAGAGCTCTTTCTAGGGATTTTGTTCCATTTGCTGATGAAGTGCCTTACGACTTTATCAGCTCTGACCTGTGAACACAGCAGCATTCACAGGGTCACTTTCACAAATATTGTTTTCTGAGTCAATATTTATGTATTTATTTATTTATTTATGCATTTTTATATAGCAGGGATTTTACCCGAAGGTGTCAGAGCGCTTCACAATAGGAACAGACCTGATACATGAGAACATTACAAGGTAACAAATTACAAAAGCAAACGTTACATTACATGAGGCAAAAGTGACAATCGTGAGCAAACAAAATACAAGAGGTAGCAAACGGTGCATTAAAGAAGGAAAAAGTGACATGTGTGCAAAGTGTGTGCAAATGTGTGCAAAGTGAAAGAAGTGGCTGCTGCACAGAGGATCCTATACTTAAGTGCTTGTTACATAGGGCTCCATAAGAAATGTGTTTTCCCTGTCCTGGATTGGACGCCTTGCCTCCTCATTGACTCAATGCCTTGACTCCTCTTTTGCAACCAGGGAACCGGCTTTGCCTTGACACCGACGCCTCATATCCATGATGCTGTCCATCGTCCATGGACTTCGTTTTCAAGGTACTGTTGTTTGGGGGTCCGTGTGACTCTGTGCTCGATGCCACACACCTCGCAGTTGGTGCCATTCTTTGGATTTATGCCTGTCACATTCTAATAATAGCCCCAAGTGGAGCTATTTGTTTCTATAAGTGCTAGTTCTGAAATAACTGTTGTAAGAGTCATATTTTAATACATGTATGTTGGATTTACTACTTGGACAAAGGTGCATACCTCTGCAAACTAGAGACCTCTATTTCTAACAGCAATATTGTCAAAACCCCCAAAGATGGTCCATGGATGCACACTAAAAAATCTGTAGCTCAGTCCTGATAGTGTAGAAAAGAGCAGTCAAGCAGGAACATGTATTAAGCATTTCAGAGTACAAACATGGACGATAGGTAATTGATACAACCAAATAGAAATCCATCACCAATTTATAAAAATAAAGTGTATTTATATCTTAATTTTGGCACAAAAATGAACAGAATTGCATACATATATAACCTGAGTTACAGATGTTAGTAGCAATATAACATCAGTGCAAAATAATCCCATGAAACTTTATCATTGTGGTCAATGGGAAAAACAACTAGTGACAATCGGTCATTTGCAGATCAAGTCCCTTGGAACCCTTACAGGGTAACGGTGATGCGGGTCTCAGGACCAGGCCATGACTGTTAGTCCAATTTTACCTGGCTTTTGGAAACCGGGTGCAGGGCTATCCTGGTTTTCCTGGTTGTCCCTGGTGCTAAATGGGAGCTGCTGGAGAGCTGCTTTCACTGCTTACATGGCGTTACGAGGAATTAGATGCAAAAACACAAAAATGGGGTGATTGCTGACGTCATTTTAAGGTTGTATGGAGTTCCCTCTAGGTGCAGTGTCAAGTGCAGGGGTAGGTTGCCAGACTAGCGACCAACAAACCATGGCAGCAGTAATACTTGGAAAAAGGTACTTCAACGTACAGTAGTCCCGGGGAATGCAGTAGCTGTATGTAAATTCATCAAACGCAGGACTGCAGTTCCCACAATGCACTAGTCCATTTGGATTTGGGCAGTCCCTTAGAGGGCCCAATGACCAGGGATTCTACAGGTCTTTAGCATTGGTTTACCGGCAGTTTGCAGGAGACTACTGCACTAATCCAGGGGAGCTTGAGGGTGCTTTGGGCTCTCACCGGGACCCCTTTGTCTGGGAGAATCAAGAATTAGCCTAGGATGGGTCTCAATCAGGCAGTTCCTGGAGCGTTGGCACAGAGACAGAATATCCCTCTTTTTCTTTGTGCAAGTCCTGCTGTCGCAAACACAGGTGTCTTCTTTGTCCTCTTTGATGCAGGTTGTTCAGAACTGATGTTCTGGTGTCAAGGGTAGCCCTTAAATCTTATATTTATGGATGTTAGGGGTGTGAGCCCAAATGGTCAATGGGCTAGTAGCACCAGCAGAAAATCCTCCCTTGAAGTGACCACATCCAGGCATGTAGGTCACCTTTTTTACCCAGAACCCACTATTTCCATCACTTTTAAAATGGCAGAATACTTCTTCAGCTGCACAGACCAGGTAGCCCACCCAAGAGATGTGGTTAGCCTTCTGGGGGTGTGCGCCTCCTGACTATGTCATGTTCCCACCTGCCCAAGTGCAAATAGGGCTGGGGCAGAGGGGTGGCTGTTTCTTCCTTTGGAAGGGAGTCTGGATGCATATCAGAGGCAGTGTGGCCTTTGAAGCTCACTGCCTTGATGTGTCTACTTCGCTAGCCATTCTGAGAGGGAGTAGGTGTTACCTCCTACCTGCTCAGGCCTTTGTTCTGGACTTCTGTGAATGATGGCAGAAGGTTGGGATCCTGTCTTGGTAGCAGCAAGCGCCGGCTGTTAGCCAGAGCATAGGAAACAGGGGCGACCAAGTGGGCATCATCTATGGTAGTCACCTGGGTGCATCTCACATGGCTTCTGGCACAAGATTCATGTCAGAGGTGAGAAGGCATGGTGTTTGATTTCAAACATGACAAACTGAGGCTGTACCAAAATGCAGCTGCAACCTCAGTTTGCCTGGGTGCCAGCCCATGTTAACCTATGGACCATCTACCACTTATAGTGTCCTTTAATGGTAAAGGACACTATAGGGACATATTAGCTTGCACTTACATGTCCACACTTTTAATATACTGCACCCTGCCTCCTGAGTTTTAGGAGGCATTCCTTAAGGGGGAATTATATATATTAAAGATAGAGCAGTGACTTTACCAACATGGTATGCGCAAAGTTGCATTCAAACAGTTGGCACTGCCGCTGGCAGTCTGCAATGGCAGGCCTGCTGTTAGGAGTTTACTTGGGTCACTCAGGGTGGCATAATCAGTGCTAAGCGCTGGGGACCTCTTTACCACTCATGCCCTGGTTACCACTGGTACCATATACTAGGGATTTATAAGAGGGGGTGAAGTCCTTGTCAATTGGGGTTGCCAATTTACACATAACAGTTTTAGGGAGAAAGCACTGGCACGGGGGCCTGGTTAGCATGCTCCAGTGCACTGTCAGATCTGAAAACCAGCATCTAATAGTCCAACTGGGGGCAAATATTTGAGGGGTGGGGGTCATCTGAAAAAGTACTGTTTTCTTACAGCTTGCAGGCAACATTTGGATTCAGTGATGCGAAGCCCCACTTTGTCCTGTATAACATTACAGTATTCAAACAATTTGCAACACTGAAAAATTAATTATTATGAAACACCTGATACAAAGTCTGTCCTGCTCCTCATAAGCACAATATTAAGCCAATCAAATCTTTAAAAAAACTCTCTTGCAAATATGCAAATGTAATATGATAAAAGGTAACAAGAGGTAGAGTTCTCTAACAAAATTTTATGCATACACATTTGTTTTCATTTTGTAAGAGCACAAAGATAGTTGACAGGAAGTACGGACATACGTAACTTCGTTTTCATGTACAGATTCCTATCTTCTTTGTTAGTTACATTTAACAAATAGGGTTGAGTTCCCTCTTTCCAATTGATTGGCATACGAGTGCTGGTCCCTCATTACCGAGATGGGGAAAATCCGGCCCATTTTGAGTTGGACCTTGATGACCCAAAGAGATTAGGAATTACTGGGGGAGTCAGTAATTCTGGGCCTGATTCCCCTGGTAATGCCTGATTTTGGGGCGGACTTTCATCTAGAGATTTCAGCTGCTTCTAACCACTGAAATCTCAAGAGGAAAGCTAAGAGATCTGCGGTGTTCCTGGCCACTCGAATTGAGGTCCACTGAAGTCAATTTACCCACAAGTATAACGTTTATGCTCCCCTCCTTGAAAAGTAGTTTGGGGTAAACCACTGATGCCAACATTCAAGTGTATTATTCACTATTAGTGTAACAAAAAATGGAGCACCAGGAACTGGAATGGGACATTCGCTGGCAGCTGGGGTGAGTTTAATAGAATGCTTTTAAATGTGTGTTGTGTGCATGCATGCGGATGATAGGATGTTTTTGTGAGAGAATGTGTATATGTGTGAGTGTATGTTTCTGTATGTGTGAGGGTGTGTGTGAGTGAAAGTGAGTGAGTGAAAGTGATTCACAGGTAGTGAGAATGAGAGATTAAAGGTAAAAGAGAGTGAGTGAATGGGTCAGTCAGTGAGTGAGAATGCATACAAATGAGTGTGAGTGACAATGAGTGTGAGCTATAGTGAGTGAGTGTAACTGTAAGTGTGATTGAGTGAGTCAGTAATTGAGGATAAGTGAGAATGAGGGAGTGAGTGAGAGCAAGAGTGAGTACACGTGAGTGTGAATTAGTTTGTGAGAGTAATAATGAATGTGAGTGAGAGTAAGTGAATGTGAATACATGCGTAAGAATAAGTGAGTCAGAGCGAGTGACAATATGTGGAATTGAGTGAGATAGAATGATTGAGTGACAGTAAGAGTGAGTGCAAGTGAGTTTGACTTAGTGCAAATGCACGAGTGAGTCATAGAACGTGTTAATAACAGTGAGTGAGAATGAGTGAGAATTAATGAGTGAGTGAGAGTAAGAATTCTGGTGCTGGCATATTGTGTGTACATTTTTTTATTATGAGAGAATCCACTGCAGATATATGGCAGCCATGACAGAATACTGGACCTGGCACAATGGAGGCCATTTATAACATACAAGGTGAATCCACTGCACATTTTGCAAAATAATGGGGGCAGATCCTGGAGAGTGTCAGATTTCATTTACTTAGCACACCATGAAAGGACTTGACTATTTAATGAGTGCCTTTAGAGAAGCTGTGGCTTCTATCACCTTTATGTGAAAATACTCTTGGGTAGAGAACCCACCACCCCAGTTTCCACAAACCCTTTCTCAGAGACATTGGGCTCACTTGCTTTGTTGGCTTGCTAAAATTCAGGGCAAATATCATGCCTCACTACTTTCAAAGATCACCAGCCACCATTGCAAGTACAGAATGTAAACAGTATCTTAATGAGCATTTCTTACTTTATGCAGCATCTACAGGGATAGAAACATTACCCTTTAGGATTTGTAAAATAAACATATTCAGCAGTGCAAAGCGCACTCTTCCGATTACATTTGAAAATAGGCACTGCAAAACAAAACATTTTTAAGAGGTTTTTGCCACGCTTTATTACTGTGAATACATGAAAAGTTATATTTGAATAAAATCTTCACCTGTGCTTGCCACAAGTAATAGTGTCTTGGAAATGATCATGAATTAAAATGCACTTAAAACAATAGAAGTTTATAAGATAGTTCTTGATCAATTTATGGTCTAGAAATACTTGTGGACATAACTAGTATTTGTTTTAAATCTCTTTTTTTACTCTCTTTATGAATAATCTATACATTTCTTGCTGTGGTAAACAGTAGGGAAACTATTAGACCTTGTTAGGTTATGTTATAAAATATCTAGGTTCCAGTCCGCTTTTGTGTTTTGTGGCACCCTAAAATTTGGGTGAATTGACGTCCATGTTCACACTTTTGTCGATATTTTCATGTCTTTCTTTCTTTTTCAAATAATATATTATATTTTGTTTATTTTAAATGCAATTAATATAAAAATAAAAGAATCCATATTTCTAGGACAACAAGGACATTTATAAGGAAAGAAAAAAATGTGCACATCGAATGACTAAAAATCGTTTGAATACACAAAATTATTTTACGAACACAAGACAAATGGGAAAACGGGGTTTTCAAACTTGAAAAAAATAACGCATCCAAATGAGCAATCTGCTTCCCACAGGCTAGTTCCACCCTATGTTAGTGTAATACATAAGTACATACATATATATATTTTTTTTTAATGTATGACCCTTTGGTCTTTTAAATTGTGGGTTGTATATATTGATGCTATCTATTGACATATGGATGTAATTCTGCTTGCACTTTTTATGGCTTTAATTGACTGAAATAAAAGTATATTGATGTATTGGAATAAATAAATGCAAATTACTTTAACACCTAAGTTAAATGTCCTTGTAAATGACACAGTGAAATACTTCTAAACCTTCAGAACCTGTTTCTTAGCTATCACCGAAGCAGGCACTGCCCATAATGGCATGGACTTCGTTCTAGGAAGAACATTTAACAGGTCTACTGTGCTAACATTATTAAAAAAGGCTGGAGAAGACATGTTTTCCTTTCTGATTGCTTCCGGTTTCCTTGTGTTCATACTCTTTCTGCTACCATCCCCAGTGTGATTTGACTCATGTTTTCAGAGAGTGCAAACACGGAAGAGAAGCATGAACGCATATGTGGTTGGGGAAGACTGACCGCTGTGGTAATTCATTCGCCCTCAAGTGATTATTTGGGATGCTGCAGATTAATGCCAAGCTGATGCCACAAATGTTGCAATTTAAGATCGATTATTTGAGCCTGGAGGTGAACATGCCATCTCTGCTTGGAGCTATTTCTCATTATTGATACCTGCAAGGGGTAAAAATCAATTACCTTTTGCAGAAAGTGTTCGGCCTGCCTTGTATGTGTCAGTCCTATCAAGAAGGCGGGGCAATACTGCTGTTTAGTCTCGCATACAGCAGGAAATTTGCTGTTGCATGGTGTGGCATTATAAAAGCCAGCATATATATTCTTATTTGTTTTGGAGTGGAATCTTAAAATGTCATGCTGGAATGTAGGGGTGGAAAGATTATGGGAGGGGCAGTGACTGAGCTGCAGTAGTGTCTGTTTGCTATTACTTAATTGTTATTACTGGCCTGCAAAATAAAGATGATTTCTGTCAACAAAAGCTCGGTTTCTCCTTGTCAAAGTAGGAGTATGTAAGGAAGTACTCACACGGTTCCTGACACTTGCACAGTTTCTCCTTTCTCTTGATCATGATGTGCCTGGTGAAAACCATCTCGAGTTTGATATGTCTCACATCACATGACAAAAAAGTGGAAACATGGAGCGAAAAAAATAATAAGTAATTGCCGCGGTTATTTATTCTTTGCGAATAGGTTTAGTTGATAGGAGGACTACTAGAGTCACTCAAGCCCTGGGTATGGCTATTTAATACCTGTTATTAATGCCTGTTATTTCTCAAGTGGGAAGTGGAAATGTAATGTTTTTGCTCCAAAGCAGTTTCTAGTTTTCATTGCTGCCAGCCTCCAACCTTATGTAGGCTCTATCAAGAATTTCATAGATTCGAAAAATCTGACTCCTAGAGAATGATCAAAAACATTGGGAAGGGCAACATAGCTGAATTTTATATGTTAACGCCCACTGGCATCTTACGCATTTGTGGGGCTCTGGGCAAAATATATTTTTGAGGGCCGCTGTTTTTAGCAACATTGAATTCATTACCCTTTTAAACTCACATGAGTTCTCGTGATGCCTAACTATATTGAATTATATGTTAACCCTTCAGAAACGGGGGCTCCCGCAAACAGCCGAAATCTCAAGCTGCCTGGTGTCGGCAAGCAAAATAGTGGCAAAAGAAAGCTTGAATAATCCTTAATAAAGACCTTTCTTTTTTGAGTTTAGATCTAGATTTTTATTTTTTTACTTGTAACAACATTTTATGTAAACAGAACTATCTAACCAGCCTGCTACTCTCATTGTAGAAAAATACTCTAAGGGTGTCTTATTACATATTTAGAGGACTAACGCTTAATACTAAAGTAAGGCTTATGCACATATTACTTTAAATTGTACCTTCCGCTGTTGAATATTTGTAATAAATCAATCAATCGAATCAACTTTATTCGGTTTCAAAGACCATAAAAGTTTTACAACCAAACATATTTGTAATCATTAAAATAACGTCCTCACTCTTGGCGTTCTTGCTGCAACAGTGAAAATCAAAGTGCTGTTGTAAAGATTTTAACCATTCCATTCGTTAAAACCTAATCAATATCTCCCATTTTTTCCTCCTAATGTCTTGTCCCTCTTCTTCTCTTTATATGTGTGTGCTTCTCTGGCTAAATATTTTATCTGTTGCCCTGCTAAGTAACAGAAATGGGACAGGACAGGATACAAGAGTTGGCCAGAGATATAAAGAGTAGAGTATAGTGAGAGATGTCGAGTATAGGGAGAGATAGAGATGATGTGCAAAGATAAGTGAAGTATATATATAATAGATCCTTCCTAAACATCAAAAGAGTCCATCTATTTAATTCCCTGCTTTTTTGATCTGAGAAAATTATATGTGAAACTTGAGTTTTCCATCCCACTCTAGTGCACTAGATAATATGACCATAATCTTGGCTATTCTCTTTTCTCTTCTTTGATTTTTTTTTTTTTTTCTTCTCTTTTTTGACACACTTTAAACTAGGCGGTCTTTTCCTGCAGGAGGCCAACCGATGGGGCACTATCTACTGGACATTGTTCCGGTTAGATAATGTAAGGGTTCTTCACGGGGGAGGGGCACTCACCATGGCTTGGTGAGTGCTAAGGGGTGGCAAAAATATAAAAAAGTCCTCAATAACCTAATTAGCATTCTTAGGAATAGTAATCTGTATATTATTTATAATTGTTGTGAGGATGATATAATGGTGAACTCAAACTCAAACACTCTTGTAGGGTATAGTCTTTTTATTCGCATTGGAATTCTGGAACTGAGATGAGTAGTATTGGTCTTTTTTCCTGGAACGTCAAAGGCCTGCGCTCCAACCCTCGAGCTAACAGAATCTTACAATATTTGAGAGATGTGGATGTGCAGGTCATTGTGTTGCAGGAAACCCATTTAACACATAACGAAATGACCACTTTGACTAAAAAGAATAGATGGATCGACTTTGTCGTAACCACTACTCAGACATCTCACACTAGAGGGGTTGCGATTATTTTTAAGAAAAATGCTAAAGCCAAGCTGACTTGGCAAGCTGTTGATCCTGCTGGGAGATGGGCCATGGCCTCAATACTCATGGCTGGGCTTTCAGTCACCATCGTCGGTTATTATGGTCCGAACCAAGACGATCCATCTAGTTTAGAGACTGTTTTTTTCGCAGCTACTAAATGTCTCAGGACATATAATATTGGCCGGCGACTTCAACATCGTGTTGGACCCTGTTCTGGACAAGTCTCCCAATAATAGATCTTTGGTCTTGTCTAGGACTAGGTCCTTTTTGTTAGATGCTATGAGGCAATATGGTTTTATTGACATCTGGCGACAAAGGTCGGGCCAACAACAAGGGGTTTCTTTTCGAAATCTCAAATATCATCATAAGTCAAGGATAGACTTTATTCTAATAACTCAAAGACTGGCTGATTCTGTTAACACAATAGACTACCTTCCTTCTCATCTTTCCGATCATTCGGCGATAAAACTGGAATTATGTCTCCGTTCTAAGAAACCGTCGAATACATGGTCTTTTGATCGGTCACTCCTCACCAATGATGAAGATATCTTATATCTTAAATTGGAGACACAGAATTTCTTCTCATCAAATAAAGGTTCAGCTTCACTCAGAATTATCTGGGACTCGCATAAAGCTACCTTAAGAGGGCTTATAACTGCTAAAGTTGCTTATCGTAGGAAAAATTATAAAGCAAAAAATGTCCTCCATTGAAGCAGAAATGGCCCGTGTCCAACACGATGTTGATACCAATAGCGCAGCCTCCGGGGCTATGTTAGACCCTCTTCTAGATAAACTGCGGATTTTAAAAGGAAACCTTGCATCTATGTTAAACTTGAGAGTTCAGCAGAGATGGGAAGCCAGCAAGCTGGCTCATTTTGAATATAGTGAAGGTGATGGTAGGTTACTGGCTTGGAAGACCAAAGTAGACCAGGTCCGGAACAACATAGCATCCATAAAAGTAGGAGATAACATCTATTCCTCAGATGATGATATTAGGACAGCTTTTAGGGAATTCTTCCAAGAGATATATCAGGAGGACAAGGTTATTACATCTGAAGCCATTAATAGCTGGTTGAATAACATTACTTTACCTTCCTTTTCACTGGAGCAATCACAATATTTGGATAAGCCCATTACAGAAGAAGAGGTGAGATCAGCGATTAGGAAGGGTAAGAAAGGGAAGGCATCGGGACCGGATGGGCTGCCATCCGAATTATATAAAATCCTGGAATTAGAAATTGTTCCCTTCCTTATGATTTTGTTCAACCAAATCCTTGTAGAAGGAGCATCCCCACCGACATCATGGGATAATGCCTCGATCACCCTTATTTTAAAAGCTGGTAAACCTAAAGAGACCTGCGGCTCTTATAGGCCAATTTCCATTTTGAATGTGAATTATAAAATCTTTACCACAGTTTTATCAACTAGACTGGCCTCTATCGCCCCTTCGGTCCTTCACTTGGATCAAAAGGGGTTTTTGAAAGGTAGGCAACTTTATGAACTAACTTACGATCTGATTGGAGCCATAGATATGGCAACAACAAACAATCTACCATTGGCTTACGCTAGATGCAACCAAGGCCTTCGACAGGGTCAATTGGGGATACCTGTCGGAGGCCCTGACTAAGTTTGGTGTGGGGGAAAGGTTCCGCAAAGTGATAGGCCTCTTGTACAGCAATCCATCTGCCTGTCTCCTAGTTAATGGTGACCTGTCGAGCCCTTTTTCCATCTCTAGGGGAACTCGGCAGGGGTGCCCGCTCTCTCCCTTGCTTTTTGATTTTTACATTGAGCCCTTTGCGCAACATCTAAGGGAGGATACCGTCATTAAACCTTTTTGCTATCAAGGTTGGATGAGGAAGGTAGCATTATATGCCGATGACGTGCTAATATTAACATCTGAGGTCACCACTGCTTTCCCGGCAATCTTGAAACTAGCTAACGCATTTGGACAAATTTCGGGCTATGAGATTAATACCGCGAAGACGGAAATGCTTATATGGAATGATGAGAATTCTGTAACCGAGATGCAAGCAGGCAATTCCTTGCGTTATCTAGGCTTGACGATAGTTAAGGATATTAACAAACTTGTCCAAGTAAACCTATCTTCAGTTCTTAAAGAGTGCCGCAAGCTTCTCCAATCATGGTCACATTTGCCCCTTTCACTACTCGGTAGAGTTAATCTTACAAAAATGACCATCCTTCCAAAAATTTCTTTCCTATTTAACACCATTCCTTTATATTTTGATCATACTATCTTAACTAAATTCCAAACCAACATCTCATCCTTTATTTGGAATAACCATCTCCCACGTATAGCGTGGAAAAAATTAAGACGGCGACGCGATAAGGGAGGTTTAGCGGCACCAGATCTAAAAATTTACGCATGGGCCTTTCAATTATCTCATTCTCGAATGTTGTTGAAGGCTCCTTTAGGTTCTGGGGTAGGCCTTATGTATGCGGCTATGCTGGATGGGGAAAATATTAATCGTTCTGGTTTTCTTTTTAAGTTTGGTAATCCTAAGTTCTTTAAAAAAATTAAACTGAAGATTTTACAAGGTCTGGCTAAAACTTGGGCGGATGTCACGAAATCTATAAAACTAAATTATTTTTGTGAAAAAACACCATTGTGGGGGCTACCTGAAATTCCTACTTGGCTTGAGGATACTTTAGCTATCCCTCTCAGACAGGCAGGTCTGGATGTCTGGGGAGACCTTTTCTTCGAGGGGACCTACTTTCATGGGAACACTTGCAGACTAAGGTTGGCCCCAATCTTTCAAGATTTAAATATCTACAGATTCATGGTTGGACTGTGGCCTATAAAAATTCCATCGCTAATTGGAACAAACCTAAACTTGGAGGCCACAGCCAATTTGTTTCTGATCTAGTAGTCTGTGAGCCAGTAAAAAAAGAAGTATCTAAATGGTATAACTTCATTCTAGACGAGTCGGATGGAGACTTTACTCTACCGGAGTCAACATGGGGCTCTGTTGTGATGGATCAAAATTTACAAAATCTTTGGAAAAATTCTTTTGAACTTTTGTGGACGATTGTTAAAAAATCCTGGCTTCGCAGAAACCATATCTTTACCCTCCATAGGGCATACTATTCCCCTCTTAGGTTATCTAAGTTTGCAGGAGGAGAGTTAGTGTCTTGTGCTAGATGTGGTTTGACTGCTGCACCAGACACACACATGTTTTTTGAATGCCCACTATGAACTACATACTGGGAGAACATCAGAAAGTACCTTACAGATTCACTGGGTAGCCCGGTTATTATAGATCTGCCTTTAGTGATATTTGGGGTATCAGAAGGTCTACAAAATCCAGCCAAGTTTCTAGTATTCTATGCTATGCTGCTTGCAAGAAGGGAGATATGCAGAAAATGGAAAGACCCTTCACCACCTACATTTAGGGATTGGCAATCTTCAGTCTTGCAGACCTCCCGCATGGATCTAGCTAGATCTGGCAATTATAGCAAAAGGACGTTTTGGTATCTACTTTCTTGGTTTCATTGATTCATCTGGGGTTTTTTTTTTTTTTTCCCGGGTCCTATGATTGATCTCCTATGGTACTTAAACATTTTGTACCTAAGGTTACAGCCGCTAACCGGTTCATGGCTGCTAAATTCACCCCAAGGTTTGCCGAAGATAGGTAAATCATTGACTTTGTGCCTATTTGGAATGTGGATGACAGCTGAGGGTAAAATGGCCCCCAGAAAACTTGTGCCCCTACCAGTTTACGTAATAAACTGAGACAGCTGTCTTTATATAAATTCCTTTTGGTACTTTGTTTATATGGTGGTTATGAGGACAAAAAAAGTGAAGTAGGGAGAGAAGTAATGTAGACAGAGAAAAATGAGGTAGTCAGAAGGAAAGATAAAGGGAGGGAGAAAGGGTAAGATATAGAGAGAGGTAGAAAAATAAGTATGGTTTTAGAGAGTGTTAAAAAGATAAAACAAAATGTAGAGAAAGGCAGAGAAGCACAGAACTCGAAGGGGTGATGTAGAGAGAGATGTAGAAAAAGAGGTGATTTTGAGAGACGTAAAGACAGTAAGAAGTAGACATAGACATTGAGACTTGAGATAAAAACAGAGGTGGAAGGCAGACAGTGAAATGAAAAGAGATATAGAATAATAGGTCAGTAATGAGAGTAGTGAGGAAGATGTAAAGAGGAAGGGGTCAAAAAATATAGAGAGAAATGTGGGATAGAATGGAAAGAGGAAGCTAGAAGGAATATGTGAAACAGAGAAAGAGAGGTGAAGTTTATACAGAATTAGAGAGTTTTGAAACAGTAAAAGGAGAGGAGATTGTGAGGCGAGAGGCCTATATAGAAAGAGGATTAGAGAGATAGTTGAGGTGGAGGAAGTGAGTTGAAATGGTGAAAGGAGGCCCAGACAGAGATATGTGTTTGTATGAGAGACAGAGTGAGAAAGAGAGAGAGTTACAGACAGAGAGAGTGAGAGAGAGACAGAGAGAGAGAGAGAGAGAGAGAGAGAGAGAGAGAGAGAGAGAGAGAGAGAGAGAGAGAGAGAGAGAGAGAGAGACAGAGAGAAGTTGATGACGGAGAAAAAGGGGTAGAGGTAGAGAAATAGTGGTTCCCAGAAGATAGTAAGATAAAGTGAAGAGAGAGACCGTTTGAAATGAGAGGTGGGGAAGTGAAGTAGTGAACTAATGGTCAGGCAAATTGAGAGGTAATGCGAGGGAGTGTGGTGGGACAGAGAGAGGTGATGTAGTGTTGGAGATGTGAGGTAGATAAGTTAAATAGAGAAGTCGCTGCACCTTCACTCACCTCTGGACCCCCACTGCTACTTCCAACCCACTAGATGTCAGCGAGCACAGACCCCTACGCTCCCTACACAAACACGCAGTGGAAATCTGGGACATCCTCAACATCCTCTCGCCTGAGATTGCCTTCATCACAGAGACCTAGACCAGCGCCAGCTCTGCACCAGACATTGAAACCGCCATTCCCGACCGGTACAAGACTCACTACAGACAGCACAAACGGCTCCTTGTTCTCCATGGAACACCTACATTTCCAGATCAACCCTAGAATGACTCTATGAGGCACCCTCGCCTACAGACCTCCGGGACCGTGTGCCGCATTCATAACTACCATGATAGACCTCTTTGCGCCCTACGCTCTTGCATCCACGGACTACGTACTGCTCAGAGACCTGAATTTTCACCTCGACAACGTCAGCGACCCCAACTCCTCCACCCTCCTGGACAACCTTGCCAAAAACCGACTAAAACAGCTCATCACCACCACCCCCCACAAAGCAGGACACACCCTCGACCCCATCTGAAGCTAATGTTACCCCCGCAGGAGGTAACATTAGCTTCAGCCACACCAAGCAACCCTTCTGGACAGACCACCACGGATTCAACTTCTCCTTTTCTAAATCAACCACACACAGCCCTACACCATGCCCCTGCTCAGGAACTGGAGCAATATCACCGAAGAGCACCTCAACTCCGCCCTCAACTGCGCTCCTCCACCCACCACAACCGATGCTAACGCTGCAGAAAACAAGTCACCGAGAAGATCATCAACAACCAGTTCACAAACTTCATAGATTTGAACTCAATGCCGTGATTCTACAGCAGCCTTCAACACTGTTTCCCACCACACACTAACCACCAGACTCCACGACGCCGGCATACAGGGAAACGCCCAGACTGGATCGCTTCTTACTCACCAGCCGAACTCAAAGAATCAGACCCTGCCTCTCGAAACCCAAAAAGATCAGCTGCGGAGTAACCCAGGATCCTCACTCAGCCCCACGCTCTTCAACATCTACATGGCCCCCCTCGCTACCATCCTCAGAAAACACAGACTCAGCAGAGTATCCTACGCCGACGACACCCAGATCATCCTATCCCTCACCAAGGAACTGTCATCACCAGTCATAGTTTCCAGGAAGGAATGAAAGACGTCGCATCCTGGAGCTGCCTGAAGCTCAACTCAGAGAAAACGGAAGTCCTCATCCTTGCATCCAGTCCCTCCGCGTGGGACAACACCTGGTGGCCCTCCACCCTCAGCAACCCTTCCACACCCACGGACCAACCCCTCAACCTCTGCATCATACTCGACTCCTCCCTCACCATGAACTGACAGTTCAACACCGCATCTTCCATGTGCTTCAATACCCTCCACATTCTCTGCAAGACCTTCAAATAGATCCCCCTGAATCCAGAAAGACCATCACCCACATACTGATAACCAGCAGACTGGACTATGGGAATGCCCTCTATACCAGAATCAACAATTCGCTACTCCTCAAACTCTAGACCATCCAGAACGCCGCAGCGAGACTCGTCCTCGGCATCCCACGACAAGACCACATCGCCCAGCACCTACGAGACCTTCACTAGCTCCCTGTCAAATAGGGAATGACCTTCAAGCTGCTCACTCACACCTACAAATCCCTCCACAACACCGGACCCCAATACCTCAATGAAAGAATCTCCTTCTACGCACCCAAGAGAAACATCTGCCCTGCTCTGCTTGCCCTGGCAGTAATCTCACGCATCCGCAGAGCCAGAACAGGTAGAAGAGCCTCCTCCTACATGGCAGCCAAGACCTGGAACGAACTTCCCCTCAACATCAGATGAACCCCTACACTGCAAGTATTCAGGAACAGCCTCAAGACCTGGCTCTTCAGATTAGACGGAGCTGCTCGAAGCCCCCCTGCCACAGTGCCTTGAGACCCTCACAGGTGAGTAGTGCGCTTCACAAATCCCTGATTGATTGATTGACATCTACTGTGCGGAGCGTTTCGAGAAATTAAAACATTTCATTTTACTGCCTTCTATAAGGAGGAGTTATGATTTGTAATATAAAGCCCAGTCTTGCTATGGCTGCTTGCACTAATCTGCTCAAGTTACATCTAATTAACGGCTCCATGATGCAAATTGGCACAAAGTGGCACAGACTAGTGCTATTCGCATTAGGAAAAATGTAGTTTTTAAGTACAAATACATTTGCCCTCGAAAGTAAATACCACTGAAAGAATGTGCATTCTTTTGTGTCACTTTACATAACTTTCTGCAAGTAAAAACCCTGGTAAATCTGTCCCTCAATTTCTGTTAAGCATGCTCAGCTGTCAAAGAGAAAAATAGTAAACAAACAGGGGGAGAGGAGGATATTAGAGACTAGGTCGTCCTCCTAAGAGTCAATAAGAAACAAAAGCGGGTCCCAGTCCTGGGACCCTGAGACCTAGCTCAGTTCAGGTGTATGGTTATGTTAAATCATAATACCTTAAAGAAAGAAAAATTTCTTTCTAGTGTCCCCTCACTCACCGGGGTTTCCCCACGGTGACATGCTTCATCATTGGGGCCCTCCCAGTTCTCTACGAAAAGGGGCGTGCTGCGACTCACGGACTACGTAGGAGCACTTTAGTGTGAAATGACTATGTGTGGTGCAAAAAAGAATAATAAGTGGAGTGGGTGTGTGTGAGTATTAAAAATACCATACTTAGTGGGCCTAACTGTTTTATTGAGCTCCTATGTAGGTATATTAAAAGTGGGGTTAATGTCACTGTAGGGCAACCTATAATGTGGTTGACTCAGTGATCAATATGGTCGACATGTTTCATGCTACCCCCTAGCATTTCTTCAGGACCATGCAGGGACCAGCCCTGCATATGCCACTCCTAAATCCCAATAGTGGGGATAGTGAATAAATCAAAAAGATAAAGCAATATTATTTGCATGCATTTCTAGTAAAATACATACTTAGTTCCTCTCAATTGGTAGGTCCTGTAAAATAAAGCACATTGTTAATGACAGACCTTCCCCTCAGGGAGGTACACATAGTACATTGCCAGCCACTCTCATTCTGTGTGTATAAAGAATGATTTGCGCCATATTGGCGCGTGCAGGCTTTCTTTAGTCAAAAAACGTCGTGAACCTTGTTCGTGAATTCACACAAATAAACAAGACAGGACTTATTGTGATCAAAACATATAACAAACCCAACATATACAAAGTACACAGATTAAGAGAAACTCCAATAGTTACTTTTTAAAGTGAGAAATGACACTTCCTGGTCACTCTGGGGGGTCGATTTCACTTATGGGATACACTGCTGGAAGGACGAAGTACACATTAAAAAAAAAGTCGTTATGTCGGAAATACCGCTTCCGTGAATAAACACGTTGTATTTTAAAGTGGCTTTTCCGTCGGAAAAACAGATTTAGTACTTACATCCTGTATGGTGAAATCGCGTATTTCTACCTACTCAGTACACCTCCCCGGGACCGCATCTTGCCTTGTTCCCGCCAGGCGGTTGTATTTGTTTGTTCCGGTATTGGAAGAGGGAAGGTACGCCCTCAACCACTAGACCGGTCTAACTATGGCGGCCATCTTAGAAGTATGCCTCAACCCGCGGGTGCCCAGAAAGAGAGGAGGGTTTTGTTTATCTGGGGATTTCACCAATTCCGACTACGTCGGTTCGAGACTGGCCATAGTCTCGGTTATATCAATATGTTTTATATGTTATTAGCAGATTCACAGAAATTAAGTGAAAAATATCGCAACAAAATTAAATCGAGGCAAAGTTGAAATCATCGCTTGGTGTATAAAGTTTAGTTCAGTGCAGACCCGAGGTGTGTTATAATAGTTCCTCCGTCTGGTTACTTAGCCTCATGTCAGTCAGGGGCATGTCTAATAGGTTTTTAGGAAAAACAAAATTTGGAAATAGAATTAATTGACGATTGCTAATCGTAATAAAAGGTATAACTGGTGTTGGTGGCATGCCGCTTGATAGTGAAAGATATATCAGACATATATTAAAGCGGCCAAAAAACTTGGCAAAGGGGTCTCATTTGGCTGTGCTTCAGGTTGGTATTGCACTTATTCTGTAGAATTGCAGATGGAGAAAAAAGCATAATCGTGAACCCTACATTATATAAATGCACCCCAGGGAATGTCATCGTTCAACCCGTGGGTGTCCGTACGTAATCTGTACACCCATCGTTGTTCGCGTTCATGTAGGAACCTCTCTTGGTTTTCTTTGGTTTTAGCTGTTTCCAATACCACCCACCTCATGTCATTGGGGGTGTGATTTGATTCGATGAAGTGATTTGTCATTCTTGTTGTAGTCCTTTTGCACCTGATGGTGCTGCGATGTTCCACTATCCTAGTGCTCACTTTGCGTGTAGTCATCCCGATGTAATGCAAATTGCAAGTGCATGTAATCATATACACTACTCCGCTGGTATTGCAATTTGACATTTGTCTCAATTCCCATTTGCTTCCATCGTTGAAGATCACATTTTTCGTGTTGGTTGTCAGATGGCAGACGCTGCAATTGTTGCATGCATAATGGCCAGTGGGTAGGGTTTGTTGTCTAGCAGGAGGTTGGTTGGATCTTGGACGTGTGTGGACCAAATGGTCTTTGAGGCTCTTGGCACGTCGATGGCTGAACATTGGGGTTGGTATGGTTAATTCTCCACTGTTTACAATAGGCCAATGTTTTTTCACTATTTTAGTGACTTGGTCTGATACCTTTGTGAACGTGGTAATACAGATTGGTCTCTGATTCTCATTTGTGTTCCTCATCTTAGGTTCCAACAGTGCATCCCTATGGTTATTGGATGCCCGTTTTTTGGCATTTCTTACTAACTTCTCTGGATAGTTGCGTTCATGCAATTTAACACTCAAGTCATCCGCCTGTTTTTTGTAATCATCTTTGCTCGAGCAATTTCTCCTCAACCTCAGAAACTGTCCGAATGGGAGGTTCTGTTTTAAATGCCTTGGATGAAAGCTGTCATACTTCAATAAACAATTCCGGGCTGTAGCCTTGAAGTGTGTTGTGGTCTTAAGATGTCCCTCTTCTGCTATAATGTTGAGATCCAGGAACACTAGTTGGGATCTACTGAGGGTTATAGTGAATTTTAGGAATGTGTCCTGTTGGTTCAGCCATTCAAAAAAAGAGTTTACTTCGTCTTCACTGCCATTCCATATTACTAGAACGTCGTCTATGTAACGTTTCCACAGTGTGATATGGTTTCGGAAGAAAGAAATTTTCAAGCGGCAGCATTCAAGCACCACATGTCTTGGAGTTTTGTAATCCCACTGGCAGTCGAATAGAACTTCCTCAACCCTGGAAATCCTTGAGGAAGTTCTATTCGACTGCCAGTGGGATTACAAAACTCCAAGACATGTGGTGCTTGAATGCTGCCGCTTGGCACTCACTGAAAATTTCTTTCGATTCGAAGAAACATTGTACCGTCAACTACATGGGACGAGTATGGGCAGTACATTTGCGCCGAGCCTGGCGGGCCTTTACGTTCATCACCTCGAAAAAACAAAAATACTGCATGACAACAACCCATACCGAAACCATATCACACTGTGGAAACGTTACATAGACGACGTTCTAGTAATATGGAATGGCAGTGAAGACGAAGTAAACTCTTTTTTTGAATGGCTGAACCAACAGGACACATTCCTAAAATTCACTATAACCCTCAGTAGATTCCAACTAGTGTTCCTGGATCTCAACATTATAGCAGAAGAGGGACATCTTAAGACCACAACACACTTCAAGGCTACAGCCCGGAATTGTTTATTGAAGTATGACAGCTTTCATCCAAGGCATTTAAAACAGAACCTCCCATTCGGACAGTTTCTGAGGTTGAGGAGAAATTGCTCGAGCAAAGATGATTACAAAAAACAGGCGGATGACTTGAGTGTTAAATTGCATGAACGCAACTATCCAGAGAAGTTAGTAAGAAATGCAAAAAAACGGGCATCCAATAACCATAGGGATGCACTGTTGGAACCTAAGATGAGGAACACAAATGAGAATCAGAGACCAATCTGTATTACCACGTTCACAAAGGTATCAGACCAAGTCACTAAAATAGTGAAAAAACATTGGCCTATTGTAAACAGTGGAGAATTAACCATACCAACCCCAATGTTCAGCCATCGACGTGCCAAGAGCCTCAAAGACCATTTGGTCCACACACGTCCAAGATCCAACCAACCTCCTGCTAGACAACAAACCCTACCCACTGGCCATTATGCATGCAACAATTGCAGCGTCTGCCATCTGACAACCAACACGAAAAATGTGATCTTCAACGATGGAAGCAAATGGGAATTGAGACAAATGTCAAATTGCAATACCAGCGGAGTAGTGTATATGATTACATGCACTTGCAATTTGCATTACATCGGGATGACTACACGCAAAGTGAGCACTAGGATAGTGGAACATCGCAGCACCATCAGGTGCAAAAGGACTACAACAAGAATGACAAATCACTTCATCGAATCAAATCACACCCCCAATGACATGAGGTGGGTGGTATTGGAAACAGCTAAAACCAAAGAAAACCAAGAGAGGTTCCTACATGAACGCGAACAACGATGGGTGTACAGATTACGTACGGACACCCACGGGTTGAACGATGACATTCCCTGGGGTGCATTTATATAATGTAGGGTTCACGATTATGCTTTTTTCTCCATCTGCAATTCTACAGAATAAGTGCAATACCAATCTGAAGCATAGCCAAATGAGACCCCTTTGCCAAGTTTTTTGGCCGCTTTAATATATGTCTGATATATCTTTCACTATCAAGCGGCATGCCACCAACACCAGTTATACCTTTTATTACGATTAGCAATCGTCAATTAATTCTATTTCCAAATTTTGTTTTTCCTAAAAACCTATTAGACATGCCCCTGACTGACACGAGGCTAAGTAACCAGACGGAGGAACTATTATAACACACCTCGGGTCTGCACTGAACTAAACTTTATACACCAAGCGATGATTTCAACTTTGCCTCGATTTAATTTTGTTGCGATATTTTTCACTTAATTTCTGTGAATCTGCTAATAACATATAAAACATATTGATATAACCGAGACTATGGCCAGTCTCGAACCGACGTAGTCGGAATTGGTGAAATCCCCAGATAAACAAAACCCTCCTCTCTTTCTGGGCACCCGCGGGTTGAGGCATACTTCTAAGATGGCCGCCATAGTTAGACCGGTCTAGTGGTTGAGGGCGTACCTTCCCTCTTCCAATACCGGAACAAACAAATACAACCGCCTGGCGGGAACAAGGCAAGATGCGGTCCCGGGGAGGTGTACTGAGTAGGTAGAAATACGCGATTTCACCATACAGGATGTAAGTACTAAATCTGTGTTTCCGACGGAAAAGCCACTTTAAAATACAACGTGTTTATTCACGGAAGCGGTATTTCCGACATAACGACCTTTTTTTTCAATGTGTACTTCGTCCTTCCAGCAGTGTATCCCATAAGTGAAATCGACCCCCCAGAGTGACCAGGAAGTGTCATTTCTCACTTTAAAAAGTAACTATTGGAGTTTCTCTTAATCTGTGTACTTTGTATATGTTGGGTTTGTTATATGTTTTGATCACAATAAGTCCTGTCTTGTTTATTTGTGTGAATTCACGAACAAGGTTCACGAAGTTTTTTGACTAAAGAAAGCCTGCACGCGCCAATATGGCGCAAATCATTCTTTATACACACAGAATGAGAGTGGCTGGCAATGTACTATGTGTACCTCCCTGAGGGGAAGGTCTGTCATTAACAATGTGCTTTATTTTACAGGACCTACCAATTGAGAGGAACAAAAGTATGTATTTTACTAGAAATGCATGCAAATAATATTGCTTTATCTTTTTGATTTATTCACTATCCCCACTATTGGGATTTAGGAGTGGCATATGCAGGGCTGGTCCCTGCATGGTCCTGAAGAAATGCTAGGGGGTAGCATGGAACATGTCGACCATATTGATCACTGAGTCAACCACATTATAGGTTGCCCTACAGTGACATTAACCCCACTTTTAATATACCTACATAGGGGCTCAATAAAACAGTTAGGCCCACTAAGTATGGTATTTTTAATACTCACATACACCCACTCCACTTATTATTCTTTTTTGCACCACAAATAGTCATTTCACACTAAAGTGCTCCTACGTAGTCCGTGAGTCGCAGCACGCCCCTTTTCGTAGAGAACTGGTGGGCCCCAATGATGAAGCATGTCACCGTGGGGAAACCCCGGTGAGTGAGGGGACACTAGAAAGAAATTTTTCTTTCTTTAAGGTATTATGATTTAACATAACCATACACCTGAACTGAGCTAGGTCTCAGGGTCCCAGGACTGGGACCCGCTTTTGTTTCTTAAAAGAGAAAAATAAACAGTTTTCTATGAGCAATGTTATTATAACAGGAATTTCAAATGCCCCAGTCACTTTACAATGGGGGTCCTGGGTAATGGCCCACTTTGCCTTAAAACATCTCTGCTAATGCACACAAACACTGGCATTCATAAATGCTGGTAAAATGTGTTTTCACAATAATGTTTGACATATTTGCACTGCCAGTGCTTGTTTTCATTTTGAAAATGAAAAAGGATTCCATTGTCCCATCTTAATCACTAATTTTTAGGCTGAGCATTCGAGACCTTTTATATATTCGTTAGTATATACTTATATGTATATGTACTTTGTGGGCTCTGGGGATCAGCCCTTGGACTTGTCTGCTTCCACTTAGGGACTTTTTTTGTTCTGTTCAACTGCCTCTATTTAACTGTCTTGATAGAAAATGACCAGCAGAAGACAGTAAAATACCAGAACCACTTTAGCATTCTCTAGATTCCAGTCCATAGAAATTGTCTTCCACAAGCACCCGTAGACAATAATATTTTTTTGCAAATCTTTTATTTTCAGTGATATGACCACAGAAGGCCCTGATTTAAATATTTTATATTTATATACCATTTCCCACTGAAAGGCTATATTTCTCTCCATGTGATCCCATACCCGGAGATTCACACAGTTTGGTGCTTACTTTCCATCCATGTTTAAGAACAGTGGATGTTTTAGCACCCAGGCTAATATGCTGCATAGCTAAATACATATAAGGTCGCAAAGGGGAGACCGATTACATTGAAAACGCTTGTTTTCATAACTTTTCAGGTATCCCTGAGGGGCTTGATGTGGTGGCATCCTCTAGGTTTGCATTTGGAGCTAGCCAGCTCCAGTTGTGACGGGGAACCCTTGCTTTAGGTACAGAATACGTGTGTTGGGCTTGGCTCTAGTGGCTACAAGAGGTGGCATTGCATTGCCATTGTCTTGGGGAGTGCAAAGAATATAAAGTGGTTGTGGCACGTGTCAAAGTGTCCTGTGCATTTTTGTACCCAGTCCTGTCTGAGTTTAAAGTGAACACACTCCTTGTGCATGGTGAAGAGGTATTAGACTAGGGTCCTTTTGCACGAATCGCAAGGAAGGGGTTAACTCCATTTCACTGCTGTGCAATGATTCACTTCCTATTCTCTGCCAGACTCTGCTACAGTTTTTCATCTGTACAGGATGTCGTATTTATCCTTATTCCTGACTTCCAAGTCTCCATTGTTACTCCACTGCAGCCTACATATTGTCTCAGTGGTGATCCAGAGCCTGCCTGCTGTTTTGCATCCTCCCTTCAGCCATATTTGTGTCTGCTCGCCCACTGGACGCTTCTTCACCTGCTACAGTCTGCCATTTCTGCATCCTACAGGTTACTTCTCTTGCAGTTGCCAAGCATCCCTCGCATTGCCTACGCATATAAAGACAGAAGAGGCCCTGCACCTCTCCCTTTCAGAGTCACTCTTTTTTCAGTCCGTCTTGCTTTCTTGTTTGCTCTTCTATACCCAGCTTGATTAATGATTTGATTACAGGTTTGCCTCAAGGTTACTTCTATCAAGTGAATCTTATTAGGGACATTTCAAGCCTAAGCTCTGGTTTAGAGACTTTGAAGCAGGTTCGAGTCTCGACATCGGCCCAACATCCTGTGATACTGAGCAAATCGCTTATTGTCCCCGTGCATAACAAAGATAAATGTGTCCTTCCTTGTGTAATGTAACTGGTGCTCATGTAAGGCGCTCCAGGTCGAGTTTGTTCTATCTTAAACTGGAAAAAGATACAAAAAAGCATCCTTGGATTCCTGGAGGGAGTGTATATCCAGGGAAGTCACTAGTGGAATTTCCTCCACCATCCTACCTTGTGCATAACCACCCCACACTATATCAAGCCCTAGTTTCCTCCTTGTGTTGCCCCTTGTTGGCTGCCTGCTGAGGGCTGGTCCATAATAGACCAATTATGGTTTATTATGATTATTTGCTTTGCTAGGGTTATTTCAACATTGCTTTATTATAACTCCCTCCAATCGTAGCTGTGCTGTAATTGTTTGCTTCGCTGGACTGTGTCAATCACCCCCCCCTTTTCTTTTGCTACTATTGCCTAATCTCCTCTGCCTTTGCTATCCCGACTACCCTGTTTCCTACTTGCTTTTATTATTTACCTTGTCCTTGAGATCCCTGGTCCATGCTTCATATATTGATTTGGAATTGTATTCTCTCTTTTTGCTTAGGTCTATATTTTTTACTCTGTTCACAAGCAATTATGTAAAGCAGTATTGCTGATTGTCTACGGCTGGCCCTACAAAATTGTTTGACAAATCTAACGCACGTCCGATAACTTTTGCATTCTACCTCCCAACTACTGTCCCTCCCACTACCTCCTAACTCCGTCTGACTACCGCTTCCTTCGTACCTATTTACATGACTCATATTCTCATGTCTCTGGCCTCCTTCTCTCATATTATCGTGTGACCACATTCCCTCTCTTTTTTCTTCTCCTCTGCCGAATCCTCCCCTACCCTTTCCCAACACCACGTCCTTCCACTCCTCCCTTTCCACGTCTCTCCCTCCACAGCTTCAACACACTGCCCTCCCTTGACTTCTCACGTGACTATCTGATTTACCTCTCTTTCTTTGCCCAATACACCTCCTCTCAATTCCCCTTCCCCCACCCTGGACCTTTATCTATCTAAACATGGTACCAACAATACAGCCCCCAGGCAGGAGATACGTGCCTCTGTTCAAACCTTATGCACCTCATGCAACCTTCCCCCACTCCGCTCCTACTCTTTCCTGTCCTGTGTGCCCTTTGACTAAGCACTCCTTCTCCCCTTGTTGGGGAAAGATCCAATATTTATACTCTGGAGTCTCAGCGAACCCGCTGAGTGAGTCCACTGCGCCAAGGGAGCCACTCACACTTGAGGTATGGTATGGCACCCCTTGCCAAAGCACTCCCTCTCCCCTTTTTGGGGAAAGATCCAGTATGTAGGCCTTGGAGTCTCAGAGACCTCTCTGAGAGAGTCCACTGCGTAAAGGGAGCCTCTCGTAATAGAGATAGGAAAGGGATACCTCTTCCCCTGGGATCATAGCTTACTGGACTTTGGACGTTGCCTTGACTCGTCTACCGGTTTGTGTCCCCGTCACCCTTCCCCTCTTCTCCCAACGCTGTGACTCTCACCCTCCCCTCCCCTCCTCTTTCCCACCTTCATTATCTGTCTATTTCCCCTACTCCAACCCCCCCTGAATCTCTCACCTTGCCTTCTTTTCCCCTTACGTATTTGTGCTTATTGTTTATCTCGACCTTACAAGTAACTATGTCGCCATGCTCTAAGAACTATGTAACCTTTGTAACGATGTAACATGTAACTATGATCTGATGCTCATGTAAAGCGCTCTGATACCTCCGGGTCTAGCCAGCGCTATATAAAACTTTTAAAATAAATAAATAAATAAATAACCATGTTCCTCCTTTCTGCTAGATTGCGGCTGAGATTCCAGTCTGTGTTACACAGCTCTGGATCAGCAGACTGATTGATTTACAAATATTAGGACACTTCATCTACTTTGTATTTATTGCCTCTGTATAGTGGCTATACTGCCTGTTGGCTGCTTTAGAGGATTTTTAAAACCAGGAGGGGGGGGGAGAGTGCATTTAGCAAGAGGAGGGTGGTTATCAACAGACAACTGAGTTACTAGGGTTCTAATTCACAAATACTTATTAACAAAGTTTCAAAGTTTAATCCTCTATGATTAATCCTACATTTTGAACGAAGTTATTTCTTTTTGGGTAATAAAGTGGTTCGCTATTTCTGTATGTGCAAATGTAACAAAATTACATTTTTGATCAGAAAATCGATTACAAAGGTGCATTTTCAACTGAAATGTTTTCTTTTTACTTCAAAGGGAAGATATTTTCTCCATGGAAATCCCCTTGCCTGAAACTACTGTCCTTCTTCATGCTGACCCTGAAAATGATTCAGTGCCATCCTTTCGGACAGCAGATTCATGAGCATTCATGGGGATGTATAGGAAACTATTTGCCATTTTATTTTGTATCCTATGTAGCTCCGAAAAAATACGTTTCTCAGTTTTCAAAGTAAGAGGATAATTCTGTGGTTTTCCAGCAATGCTCACCCATTTCTTACTTTTTGCTCACTAGCTGACCCTGCTTTGCAGATGTATCTTGCAGATGAACCGGCCTGTATAATAGACTACACTCGAGTTGTTAATGTATTTGTAAAGCACATACCACAAAATAAGTCATGAATTTTAGGATAGTGTCTGGTTGTGCATGTGTGCATGTCTGTATCTTTAGTGTTTGGGCGCGTGTGCCTGTAAGGTCATGTGTGCCTTTGCACATGTTCTCTGTGTGTGTTTATAAAATTGTCTGTACACGCATCTCTGTAACAACAGTCAGACCAATTAGGTTTGACAATGCTTCTTTCAATTTAACAAAAAGTAAGGGCTCTGACCCAGAGAGCAGGATTGGGAAAAGGGTTAGAAATGAAGGCCGCGTTTCGTCCTACAAAGGTACTTCTTCAGGGCTATAAAATATGTACAACATGTCTTACAATTAGGGGTGGGCGGCGAACTCCGCTCTGCCAGAGGAGTTAGCAGAGTTTTTCAAACTCCGCACTCTGCTGGGAGCATGGCGTTCGGCAACAAACTCCAATTCTGTCACGCTGTGGAGTTTGTCCCCATTGCCCACCCCTAGACATGAATCAAGGCCCCTGCAGACTGAAGCAGGGAATGAGGACAGCTGCTGAAGTGGCCAGGTGCTTGAGTCCCTCTGAGCAGATGGCCTCGTCCTGTCCCACATAGCAACCCTGCCCAGCTCACCGCTACCCTTCACGCCCCTCGCAGGGAGTCACCGTGAACCTCCAAAAATGAAGGCTGATGGTGAGTTCTTTAGGGGTGGGTAGAGGTGGTGGTGGCTGTAGTTGGAGGTGCTGTGTATACTGGCGGTAGTGGCTCGCAGTGTGCACTCACTTGCTCTTGGAGGCTGGAAGTGGCAGCTTCACCACCTCAACTCTCCCCACATTACTACCGGCTCTCTGTATTTCATCACCTGCTCTGCGAACTATATAGTTCATCCTCAAATGTTTTTTGAATGTCTCCAAACAGGCTCTGAGGCACGTCATAAAAAATAATCTTGCATGTTTTCTGGTAGCTATTGACACCAGGTTAAACAGCAGATAACCTGCATATTACAGGCATCGGAACCGCTGCAATTACTACAACTGAGTGCACTGACTGAAAAAGATCTGCCAAGATGCTGCATATTTTTTAAAGCCAAGTTACCACACCAGGGTGATGACGCTGTGTAAATAGTCGAGGAAAGGTTTTTGATAAGTAAAATAAAGCAAAACACTGGAACTTACTGTGAATTACAGCGCACTAGAGGATGCTTCAGTTATCTTTCGGGAGTAACAGTAGTCCAGTGATTACCAGCGGAAGCCAAGCATCTGCCTGCCAGACACCCACTTTGTTGCTGCTCAATTTGCGGCCAGTGCACAGCCTCAGAGACCTGCAACCAAGCTCCAGCCTGTGCTCCCCTCTTCCCACTGTACCTGCAGGGTAGGAGGACACACCCTTCCCTTTTTGCCGACCGCGAGTGGAACTGCGAGCCACAAAGCCATTATGACAGTAACATCATCCACTCAGAGCTTAGCTTCTGGTTCCACCTCACAGGAGAGGCATGACTGGAGATATGCTGGTTGCCTCTCCTTCCTTCACAGAGCAGCCCCGAAGAAACCTAAAGTTTAAAATACACAAAGTCTTGTGGGGGCTGCTGTGAGCAGAATTTAGGTAAATAGCTGCAGCTGAGCCATGGGCCCCCATGCTGTTTTCAGAAGCGTGGGGCTTTTTTTCCAGCTTGACAGAGGATGATGAAGAAATGGGAGGGTCTGAGCAGACCTCGAGGGACAGCTGGCGGCCAGCCCAAAACAAGCATTGGAAATGCAATAGGTCTCGGATTTATTTGAGTTAGAGCTAATGGCATTGTACATGGCAATGTCTTTTAGCCATGTGTTATGGAGTGTATGCATGCGGTGTGTAGTGAAATTATGTGGGTTGGATTGGAATTGTAGCAATGGTGGCATGCTGCACTTTAGATGAATATGTTTAAAAGTAAAGTGCACCATACTGTGTTTGCTACAATAGTTAATTGTGGATGCATTAACAATTGATGTGTGCACTGATGGCTGGTGGTGTGTGTGCCGGTAGAAATTTTGCACTGATGGCTGGTGGTGTGTGTGCCTGGTGGAAGCGTGCACTGCCGGCTGGAGGTGTGTGTGCCTGGTGGAAGCGTGCACTGACGGCTGGTGGTGTGTGTGCCTTGAAAAAATGTGCACAGACGGCTGGTGGTGTGTGTGCCTGGTGAAAGCGTGCACTGACGTCTGGTGGTGTGTGTGCCTGGTGAAAGCGTGCACTGACAGCTGGTGTTGTGTGTGCCTGGTGAAGTGTGCACTGATGGCTGGTGGTGTGTGTGTGTTTGGTGAAAGCGAGCACTGACGGCTGGTGGTGTGTGTGTGTGGTTGTGTGTGGTTGTGTGTGTGGTGGTGAGTGGGTGGTGGTGAGTGTGTGGTGGTGAGTGTGTGGTGTGAGAGTGTGTGTGTTTGTGTGTGGTGTGTGTGTGTGTGGTGTGTGTGTGGTCTTATGTGTGTGGTCTTATGTATGTGTGTGTGTGGTGGACTTAGTTCGAGTTTTTGTACCCTGTGCACACTCTCACACTGCCCCTACTCACTCACACACTGCTCACCCTACACACTCACACAATGTTCACCCTGCACACACACACTGCTCACCCTGCACACTCACACACTGCTCACCCTGCACACTCACACCCTGTTCACCCTGCACACTCACGCACTGCTCACCCTCCACACACACACACACACTGCTCACCCTACACACTCTCACACTGCTCACCCTGCACACTCACACAATGCTCACTCTGCACACTCCCACACTGCTTACCCTACACACTCACACAATGTTCACCCTGCACACTCACACACTGCTCACCTTACACATTCACACAATGTTCACCCTGGCCTCTCACACACTGTTAACCCTGCATACTCACACACTGCTCACCCTGCATGCTCACACACTGCTCACCCTGCACACTGACACACTGCTCACACTACACACTCACACACTGCTCACACTACACACTCATACACTGCTCACCCTCCGTAATGCAAAAAGACCTAGCTCTGCCCTTTAGCCTGTGTTGTAATCGTACAGTAGGTTGTGAGTAGTTGCGCTTGATTGGTTGGGGCGTCCCCTCCTTGCTGCTCCCCTCACAGAGGGCCGGCTGCCTCCATGAAGCTCCCAAGACACGTGTTCAGCTGCTCTTTGTTTTACCTCCTGTGTGTCAGTGCACCGTGTAAGCGCACAAGCATACCCTGCTCTCTCTGAACAGTCACACTGCTGAGTCTCTCTCACTCTGCAGTCACTCTCACTCTGCAGTCACTCTCACTCTGCAGTCACTCTCACTCATGCTGTCACTCTCACTCTGCTGTCACTCATGCTGTCACTCTCACTCTACTGTCACTCATGCTGTCACTCACTCTGCAGTCACTCTCACTCTGCAGTCACTCATGCTGTCACTCTCACTCTACTGTCACTCATGCTGTCACTCTCACTCTGCAGTCACTCTCACTCTGCAGTCACTCATGCTGTCACTCTCATGCTGTCACTCTCACTCTACAGTCACTCTCACTCTGCAGTCACTCTCACTCTGCAGTCACTCTGCAGTCACTCTCATTCTGCAGTCACTCTCACTCTGCAGTCACTCATGCTGTCACTCTCAGTCATGCTGTCACTCTCACTCATGCTGTCACTCTCACTCTGCAGTCACTCTCACTCTGCAGTCACTCTCACTCTGCAGTCGCTCATGCTGTCACTCTCACTCATTTTGTCACGCTCACTCATGCTGTCACTCTCACTCTGCAGTCACTCTCACTCTGCAGTCACTCTCACTCTGCAGTCACTCTCACTCTACTGTCACTCATGCTGTCACTCATGCTGTCACTCTCACTCTGCTGTCACTCTCACTCTGCAGTCACTCTCACTCTGCAGTCACTCTCACTCTACTGTCACTCATGCTGTCACTCATGCTGTCACTCTCACTCTGCTGGCACTCTCACTGCTGTCACTCTCACTCTGCTGTCACTCATGCTGTCACTCTCACTCTACTGTCACTCTCACTCTGCAGTCACTCTCACTCTGCAGTCACTCTCACTCTGCTGTCACTCATGCTGTCACTCATGCTGTCACTCTCACTCTGCTGTCACTCTCACTCTGCTGGCACTCTCACTCTGCTGTCACTCATGATGTCACTCTCACTCTACTGTCACTCTCACTCTGCAGTCACTCTCACTCTGCAGTCACTCTCACTCTACTGTCACTCATTCTGTCACTCATGCTGTCACTCTCACTCTGCTGTCACTCTCACTCTGCTGTCACTCATGCTGTCACTCTTGCCCCACTGTTCATCAGCTTGGTTTATAATGCAGAAATTGTAATAGCAAATCAACAAATGTGCTACCATGGTACAGGTCAATCATTCCACTAATACACTAGGACACTGTGGGTTCTTCATTTCTACTGCAGTGCAGGATAAACACTGCTCACATGCACTAAAATTCCATGGATTATCATGTGTAATCGCGACTGTGGTACAGGACATTCACTTCTTTAATGTAATGAATCACTATGGGTAATCCCAAGTGTAGGGGAGTACAGTCACTGCACTACTGTATTGTTACTCCTTGTGGTATCACAATCCTACTTCGAGGCAGGAGCCTTGATGTACCAATACACAACTCTTGAAAAGCATGTTTGAGCCGATACAGAGATATTCTTCACCCCACCAGGCATGTGGGTGATGGTGATTGCTTTCTGTTTCGGTGACTGAAATATCCTGCTGTACAACTGTAGGATAGGGCGTGGAAGGGTTCTGCAATAGTGTCTGTTTCACGCTCAACATGCAGTGATGTCCACCGAGCATAGTATTTATTACTAGAGATTTGAGAAGTAAATCATTTAAGTTTCTGTAAGAACACTCAAACCTTAACAATGTATTTGATTTCAACTGTTGATCTGTCAAGCATTGACATGCTACCATTTCAATTCAACACCTACGTACCTGAAAGATGTATAAATCATCAAGGTACATAGATTGGGGTATAGAACATCTATACATACTAACCAGTTGTTTTTTTGGTCTTCAATACTCTGGTAACAATAGTGTGACCACTTGAGATTCCTTTTGGAATATTCCGGGCCCACATCCCATCCAACATGATTCAGCTTTAGCGATCATGAGATACTTACATTTGCTTAGCTGCAGTTCACCCCTAACAAGAGTTCCTCATATGTCAAGAACAGCAACAGGCTGGCCAACTCTATGAAATAATACCCCAAGTGGAAGAAGTGAGGGGCATCCGGCTGTATATGAGGAGCCCTGCCAGGCAGGCACGTTCAGTGCCTGACGGCAAGGCCCTCGTGCACGCGCCGGCCGCTCCGCCCCCACACGCTCATTAAACCTTCAGGAGCTCTCATTAAATGCCGGCTAAGTGGCAGCCATGCTGCGATGGTTTGATGCCGGCGGCCCCGCAGGACTTATTTTCCTTGGTTTTGTTGCATCCCTTCTGTGTTTATAAGAGAAAGTTTACTTCCCGGCTTCGAACAATGAACATGTGGTCCACGCTGGCACGCCTCTCCATGCACACACAGCACCCTGTATTTCTCAGTATTCCTGCGGCTTGCTAATGACATTAAAAACGTGAATTACTCCGTTTACATTTTTTACATGCCTTCTGGTAGAAAACACAAAACCAAATGATACAGTGCTGCGCTTTGGCTTCCCTCTTCAATCGAGTGCAGTTCACCCACACATTGCGAGCATAGTGCAGATTAATGTGCCGGAAGTGGTCGCAAGCCCTCGCCTGCGAGGGGGTTTCTCTGTCATGTGGTGAGGCCATGCAGACTTGAGACACTTGCACGAGGGTAACCCCTGCTCCCTCCTTCAAAGAAGGAATGCCCAGGCCGGCACAGCGCAGCATCTACACACCACATAGGCGGCAGCGTAGAAGGGTTGGCAAACCCGGATCAGCTACCTTTCAGGCTCAAAGCTAGGCCCCTAGACCCCCAGCACTGCAAAGGGGAAACACTGAATCCAATGTCTTTGCATACAACTCCATGCTTTATTGTAACAAAAACGGCGAACGGTGCACACGCGCGCGCCACTGCCAGCATATGTCTTCAATTACTGCGGCCTTGACGGCCGAGATAATTGAAGATATATGGCCTCTGGTGCGCGTAACAGCCACCATTAGGCCATGGGCGGAGCTACACGACCGCCCATGGCCTATTGCGTGTTCTGTTTTAAAAACATACGCACTGAAAGGCCATTGAAAATGGACCTAAGAAATAACGTGCACGAGCTGCGAGGAATTTATAGGTCCATTTTCAAAACGCCGGGAAAAGGACTCTCGCTGCGCGACACTGCATGCGCAGTGCACGCTAGGCCCGAGCCCTAAAAACAGTCTGTGATGCTGGGTGCACATTCAGTGTGACAACAATGGCTCTAATCACATCAAAATAACAAGGCATCTGTCATGAGCGGCGCCAATGGAAGGTAGCCTGACTTTTGCCAAGGGCCAGCCATTCATTTATGATAAAACTAAGGCAGAGCGGAACTCCGTGGAATTTCACTGAGTTTTTATGCAACTCCACAGAATTCCGCACAGTGCAACTCTGCGAACTCCGCCCACCCCTACTTACAATCATCATACAAATTACAGAAAAAATCATATAAATACAATTTTTTTTTGTAAAAAAAGCAAAAACACCACAGGAACATTGCTCAGACAATTTGTATAAGTATACACATATTCCAAAATTTTGTTTGGAATTACACACAAAAACTTCCTATTAAACTATTTTCAGACACCACAATATGTGTCAATCAAAAGAGATATTACCATCACCAAAACCCTTTATGACTCTGTCAAAATGCTTCATATTGTGCATTGTGAGTTCTGTTCATCAGGTAAATAAATATGCAGAATGCCTAACAAACAAACTTCATAAATAACCTTGATTTTCATAGTGTACGTAAACTGTATTCCATTTTCTTTCTTGGCTCAGATTCATAGCATCCTCTTTTCTTTCTTATCAAACGTCCAGTCTATATTTTCTTATATAAGTCCCAACTCGTAGTGGAACAAACCATTTACGATCCTAGAACAGAAGATTATATAACTCACTCCATTTTTACATTCTGTTCACCAAATTCATCAACTTTAAAGAGTATAATTTCATTTAGTATGTAAAGGTACTCAAATGTATGCCAATAGATGGCTGATTCTTAGTTCAAAATAGCTGATTTGGTCTTTCCTTTATCAGAGGGAACTCAAAGAAGCATGAACCTTTCTAATCCGTTTGAGACTTTTGTCATTTGGATATAATTTATATTTTCTTGGATAAGTTTTTACTTGTCTGTATGAGCAAACATGTAAGTTTTCCGTTAATGAATTTAGCAAGCATGCTGATTTCCATGTTAAAACATGGAGACCATTGTGGTCCATCTTGTGCACATGGCTTATACAACCATCTGCTTGCAACCTAAAAGATGGCTGGTTTGTTCCAATGACAAAGGACGTAACACAGATTACAGATGAAGGTTACGATTTTTTTAATCCTTATGAGGCTATTTGGATATAATTTGGACCATTATTTTGGATAATGATTTATTTGAAGGAAGAAGCAAACGTATTGATTTTGCTTTCTTGAATCAAGGAAGCATGTTGATTTGGGTGTTAAAAGATGGCGACCATCCTCTTCCTTCATATGAGCATGGCTTACATAACTACATGTTTGCAACTTAAATGGTGGTCAGTTTGCTCTGTTAATAATGGATATAAATAAATAGTGTTTAGCTATTTAGGATTCTCATGTAGTTTGGAATAACATTCTGAACGATGGATCACTTGTCTTGAACTAGTGAATTTGTGGATTCTGTGATTTTGAATTGGATAAATATAATGTTCTCCATGCCAAAAGATGGCGACCACCATACTTTGTTCTGTATGTATGGTCTGTTTCACCGGGTGTTTGCAGCTGAAACACCTACTTAAAGGCGTCCCATGATGATGCGGCATTTCACCCTGTGTGTGAATGCTGCAGAGATACTAAATATGAACACATCTTATTCACAGGCAAGGGGTCCATATTATTCCTGAGTTGGCTTCTGCGTGAAATTATTAATATGATATGTGCATGGGTGGTCAAGTCAGTAGGGAAGTCTCACATTGTCACAATGGTATTAATGTGCCAGGTAGCCCAGTCACAATCGTATTAATGTGCTCAGGAGTCTTGTTACTTCCGTTGTAGTATGTAATGGTTATGAACCAGAAAAGGGACCATATATTAGGTATTTTTTACAATGCCCAGCGCTGAAGATAAACCATGAAGCTTAAGATAGTTATGTACCACAATGGTCATCTCGGGTGGTTGTAAGAGCCCGTTAGTTGCGTGCCTTACATGAGGCCAATTAAAGCCAATTGGGCATGGAAGGGCTGAATATTCAAATGGTTTTAGAAATATGCTCTCTTCTATTATACTTCTTGGGTTATTCAGTAAAAAAATATAAAGCACGTTATAATCTTTAATGAAGAAAAACAATGAGGTATAAAATAGCCACTTTTCCACAGTGTTTATTCTGGATAGTTTTGAGAGCCTGTTATCTGCGTGTTATACATAAAGACAACGATGGTCAATTTGACATGGCGTATTGAACTGTCTTTGGAAATATGGGCTCTTTTGTACTTTTTGGGACATGCCATAAACAACTAGCAAGAAAGCTGTTGTGAGCACACATAATTATGCTGGGACATGGATTTTGACATGGGTGTGGCATTATATTGCAATGCTGTGCATGATGGAAGGAATCCGGTTTATTGTAATCGTCGTAAATTGAACCATTCACTATAATATGGCAACTTTGCTTTTTGATATGAAGTTTAATTATATTTGTGTGTGGGTTTATTATGATTTGAGATACAATTTTGCTAGACTTTCATCATTGTGGGGCGTTCTGTCCTTTTGACTATATTACAACTTGGCACACATGCTTCTTTGAGTTCCCTCTAATAGAGGAGAGACCAAATCAACTATGTGGAAGTAAGTGAATTAAGTCTGAGGAACATTATCATACTAAGTTAAATTATACTCTTTGAAGTTGATGAATTGGGTGAACAAAATGTACTAATTCAGTGAGCTTTATCTTCTTCTGTTCTAAGATCGTAAATGGTGTGTTCCCATATGAGTTGAGACTTAAAAAACAACACCGACTGGACGTTTAATAGGAAGGAAAAAAGGGTGTTATGATACTGTGCCAAGAAATAAACTGGAACTAGGTATGCATACACTATGAATATCAAGTGTCTATATGAAGTTTGTTTGTTAGGCCTTTTGCATATTTAAGTTTGGGATGAACAGAACTCTCAATGTACACTTTGAAGCATTTTGACAGAGTCATAAAGGCTTTTGGTGATGGTAATATCTATTTTGATTGACACATTGTGGTGTCTGTAAATAGTTGAATATGAGGTTTTATCGCATAATTCCAAATAAAATATTGAAATATGTTTATTGTTTTTTTCAAATTGTGTGGGCAATTTTCCTGTGGTGTTTTTGCCTCAGTTTCTGTATTTTTATGTTTATGTACTTTTTTGTATTTTGTATGATTATTTTATAACATGTCTATGTTGTACATATTTTGTGGCCCCAAAGAAGTGCCTTTGTGGGACGAAACGTGTTGGCTACAAAGGAAAGAAGTTTCTAATAAGAAGGTTAATGAAGGAAGAACCTTTTAAAACAACCTTGATGAGTCGTGGAATTATGTGAAGATGTGTTCATCGAGATTCCATTTTGATAAGTATCACACATTATATTGTGGTATATTGAAAATTTTTGAGTGCTGGGTCATATATGCTAATGGATTCAAAACTAAGCAACCTTAGTGTTCATCTACATCTGCATTAATCAGTGCCAGCACCAGGCTCCAAAGAAGATTATCCGCTCTGCACTTCTTTTTTTTAACAAAGTAAGCACTGATTTCAGATCAATTTCAGTGCAAGTGGGCATTTTAAAATGATGTGCATTTGGATCCTTTGTTGTGGACATGAAGATGTAGAATGGATTTTTATTCACCTGCAGAAAATGAGAGTAACGGTCCACATTGCTATGGCCCACACATTCTACTTAAAAACTTAACCACATCTAGTCTAGGCACTTACACATGTACGTGTTTTTAGTGGTGAAGAAAATGCTCAGTTGGGAGCAATGGGAGCTTCTGCATGAGAATTTGCTGAGACTCCTCATTCAGGTATTCTTGCACTGTCAGATGAGAATTGCTAGGATGATTATAAGTCATAGTAAAGGTGATGGTGGCAGTAAATCATTTACCTAAGACAGGGTGCCCAAAATAAGTCCAGGAGAAATGGATTCAAGGCAAATTTCTGGGCTGTGTTCATTTGATTCTTTTTTTTGTAAATCTCTTTATTGAGTTTATTTAAAACGAAAACTTGCAGACATCTAAATAACTTGACTTCAGTTATTACATGATATCCAATGAAATATGCAACACAGCAGTGCTAATAGATACTCTTGGACATCCTAACATGTGAATGGTTATATGAATGTACAATATCATACAAAAGACGATGTCACATATGCATAGGAGGGCAATGAGGAATGAAAAGGGAACTCAAACATCAAATCAAATCATACAAAACAACTAAGCCCGATATCGCCACCCCCACATGCTACCCCCTCTCACCATCCTGCACCAACAGGCATGCAATGTGACAGTTTCTAGAAGTTCAGTCATTACTTGGGTACACTCATTCAAACCAAAAGATGTGAATCACTAGGGGACAACTGATCATTCAGTTCATCAATGTAACCCACCCACGGCTCCATGAGGTTATGTTATGTTATGTTATGTTATTAGTTTTTGTGCCGCGCACAGCTACCCCAGCAAAGGGGCGTCCTGGCGCCAAAGAAAGGTCAACACAACATCACAGAGCGCACCTGAATCCAGAAGAATTAGTTAAAAAGAAAAGTTTTAATGGCGCGTCTAAATAGGAGTAAGTCCTCCATAGCTCGAATTTCACTGGGAAGTGCGTTCCACAATTTCGCCGCCACTACTCGGAATGAGCGGCCGCCCATCCTGCTCAGCAGAAAGCGAGGGACAACAGACAAATTCTGCCCCATCGACCTCAAGGATCGAGAGGGAACGTAAGGGGTCAGTAAGTTCATCAGAATAGGTGGAGCCGTACCTTTCAAGATTTTAAAAGCTAGGCAAAGCACCTTAAACTCGATCCGACGAGCCACAGGCAACCAATGGAGTGATTGCAATGCTTTGGATGCTGAACAACGTTTAGGCAACCCTAGTACCGCTCTTGCGGCGGCATTCTGCACTCGTTGCAGCCGCAAGAGTTCTGCCTTGTTCGTACCTGCTAGGAGGGCACTGGCATAATCTATCCTAGACAGCACAGAGGCCTGAACCACGAGCTGTCTAGTAGGGGCATCGAAAAACTTGAGCACCGGCCTGATGCCCCTGATTATACCAAAACAAGAGGCAGCTACCCTCTTAGTTTGGCAGGTAAAACTCAGTGTGGTGTCTAGCCATACCCCGAGATTTTTTATCTCCATGACGGGTGCTGGAATCATTCCTAGTTCGGGGGGCCACCAATTGTCGCTCCACCATCCAGGTTGCTTCCCAACCACCATCACCTCGGTCTTCTTTGTGTTCAATTGGAGGCAATTTTGGTTCATCCAATTGGCCACCGCACGCAACCCCTCACGGAAATTAAAGGCGTCCACAGCTGAGTCCTCACTTAGTGTGACCGCCAGCTGCGTGTCATCCGCATAGGACACCATTGTCAGGCCCCAGCGTTTGACTACCGCAGCCAGCGGACTCACATATAAATTAAAAAGAGTGGGGCTCAGTGATGATCCCTGTGGAACACCCGTAGTGAGCGGGTGCGAGGTGGATTTACCAGGTGGTATCGCAACCTGGAAAGATCTGTTGGAAAGGAAGGAGCGGAACCACCCTAGAGCCATGCCCCCGATCCCAGCATCCTCTAACCGCCGCAACAAGGTCTCATGGGACACCGTATCGAAGGCGGCACTCAGATCGAGCAACAGGAGTGCCGCTGTTCGTCCGGTGTCCAGTACAGAGCGCAGATGTTCTACCATATATAGTAAGACGGTCTCTGTACTGTGGCCTGTACGAAATCCGTTTTGCGTGGGATCCAAGATGTTAGCTTTGGCGAGATGGTCGGCCAGGATCCTATTCACGTGGGCTTCGGTAACTTTAGCAGGCCACGGCAGCAGTGAGATGGGGCGATAATTCTCGGGTTTCTTAGGATCTAGGGTAGGCTTTTTTAAAATTGGTGTGACTACCGCTTGCTTCCACTTGGTGGGCACCATTCCAGAGGTCAAAGACTTGTTAATCAGGGCCAACAAAGGTAAACGACAGATTGCCTGCATATTTTTAAACTGAGTCGGCAAAAGCGGGTCTGCAGGAGACCCCGATTTAATTTTATGACTCAAAAGATCAAAGTCCTCCTCAGAGAGGGAAGCCAGATTATCCAGTATCGTGGCAGTTCCCCTTGGGATGACATCAGGGTCCAAGTGGTGCGCGGTTGTAGGGAAGGTGCGATAAATTGCTTGCACCTTGTGAACAAAAAAGGAGGCCAGGCTCTCACAATGATGGTCCGTGCAAATTTCTGCTGCAGGAGCCCTCTTGGTCGTCAAGTCTTTTAGGACCTTAAAGATTAGTTTAGAGGGGTTAGAACTATTCTGAAATTCCTGCGCATAGTAAGCGGCACGCGTCCGACAAACCGCTCTATGATAGGCCTTAGATAGAGTGTGGTAATGAGTTTTTCGTGCAGGATCATAGGCTTTCCTCCATTGCCTTTCTGCTTGCCTACACTCTCTTTTAAGAGACACCAAGGTCTCATCATACCAAGGGCTATGGGTCTTAGTACGACACTTGGAACGGACCAGGGGTATTAAAGAATCCAAGGCCGTTCCAATCCAATCGCAGAATAGGTTATACCCACAGTCGACGTCCAAAGAGATAGGTAAGGGTGTCTTTTCTAGTAGGGAGTGAAAGTCTTCTAATTTCAATTTACTCCACTGGCGAGAAAAAGAGATTTTGTTCTGTGCCACAAAAATAGGGTCTGTCACCACGATCGATGCCTTCACCAACATGTGGTCCGTCCATAACAACTGGACCGGTGGGCACATAGTTATGTCCTCTAAGGTGGTAAAGAACGGATCCAATATGTGCCCACCTGAATGGGTGGGGGTCATTACTCTTTGTAAGAGCTGCAAAGCTTCCAAATCGGCAAGGCAGCTCTTAATAGCAGGCTGGGATATACAATCAAAATGTAGGTTGAGATCGCCTACCACATTAAAATTCGCGCAGCCCATGGCTTCTATGCTTATGACATCCGGGAGAGCGGCCCTAAAGGCGGCATCGCAGCCCGGAGGCCGGTATATAAGGAGACCTGAAAGACTATAACAATGGGAAAAGGAGATTCTAAAACGGGCACACTCACAGTCCGGGAGTTTTAGTTCTTTCCATTCGCAGGCAAAACGACGTTTCACTGCCATCGCAATGCCACCCCCTCTCGAACCGCGGTTGAGAGTGAACACGGTATAATCAGGCGGGAAAGCAAGGTTTAAGATGGCAGTATCCACGTCCTGAAGCCAGGTCTCGGTGATAAAAAACACATCCGGGGAGTCTTTGGTCCCGATATCAAAGATCTCCGCCTGATGCTTGACCAGAGATCGGACATTAAGGCTGAATAGACTGACAGTATTCGCCCTAGACACATTAGACCTACGGTCTGATGAATCTATAGAACCGATGCGAGATGGAGGGGGCAAGCACCAACAACAATGAGTGCACCGATAAGGACCTCTAAGCTGCGCGACAAGCGGAAGAGGACATATGGAAAGCTTATCCCGTATGGCCAGTAGATCGGCGCTAGCGTATCTGATGATAGGGGAGGGCATCACGACGAAGGGAGTTTACCGCCGCCCGCCGCACTTCCTTAGCGCTGACGGGCGCAGACGGGCAGACTCTGGCTCGACTCAGGCGCGAGTCAGGCGCGAGTCAGGTGCTACCGCTGCGCGTCACCGCTGCGCGACAAAGGTGAACTTTAAATACAGCCTCACCTGTTCTCCAAACGGAGACTAGAGCGCTGCTTGAAGTGGCGCGCTGAGAGCCAGCACCCCCAATATGGCGGCCAAGCGTCGCCGGTATGTGAGGAGAAACACGAAAGGACTCCGCTCTACAAGCGGTGAGGGGCCCAATTTAAAATGCAAGTCTGTGGGCAGGCATACACAGGTAAAAACACATCAGGGAAATATAAATGCCACAAAAAGCGCAAATGCGATTAAAGTTTTAAAATAGAATTGGCGCTGCACGCATGTAGTGCAGGAGTCAGGGAGCGCATTAAAATATGTGATAGTCTTTCCTAAGGTCGAGATGCTCTCGAGGCTCGCCTTAAATACAGCCTCACCTGTTCTCCAAACGGAGACTAGAGCGCTGCTTGAAGTGGCGAGCCAGCACCTCCAATATGGCGGCCAAGCGTCGCCGGTATGTGAGGAGAAACACGAAAGGACTCCGCTCTACAAGCGGTGAGGGGCCCAATTTAAAATGCAAGTCTGTGGGCAGGCATACACAGGTAAAAACACATCAGGGAAATATAAATGCCAAAAAAAGCGCAAATGCGATTAAAGTTTTAAAATAGAATTGGCGCTGCACGCATGTAGTGCAGGAGTCAGGGAGCGCATTAAAATATGTGATAGTCTACCTCTCCCTTCTCTATCACGTGCCTCAGTCCTAATGGAAAGTTCTGCCGAAGCCCAGCGAACCACATCCACCTGCTATTCCAAAATAAAGGGGACCCTACCTAAACGTTGCTGAAAACGTATTGCACTAGAGCCCGGTGCACTACAACCAAAGAGGTATAGAGCACACGCAACTCATCAATAGTGACTTGCATGTAACGCGGATGCGGCGTGTAACCGACCAAAACCGACCACGTGGCCCCGGGAATAGACAAAGGCCCCAACCGAAGCGGTGCTACTGATTGAGGAAGGGCGCATTAAACCAAACTCGATGCTGCCAAGCTGAAATAGGAATCTCCAGTGTCCTATATGGGTGTGGTTTAGAGGCATGGCCGTGGGAGTGTAAACGTGAAACAGACCAGAATCCGCATTGACCGCAGGAAAGGTAACCCATGAGTAGAAAGGCTCAAATGGGTATGATGTTTCAGCACTCACCACAAAAACTACTGCCAAGCTATCTACAGTGACGCCATACGTCTGCATATGATTACGGATGGCCGTTCTACTATGCTGAGCGATCTCGGCGTCAGGCATGAGGACACAGTAGAGAAAAGACAACGCAAAAGAATTGTAGCACTAACGGGCTGTAACAAAGTATGAACCGTTTTAAATTATCAAGCTTGAAAAGATCTATGTAATAATAGGTATGTTAATCCCTCACCACTGTCAACCGGAAACAATAGTGAGGGGGTCGTGGACTGATATGAGCATTACTCGAGAGTTTCAAAATAAGACCACTACGTTAGGTGAACCATGTTGCTGGGATTCTGCTCATACACAGAATTGTGAACAGAGACCCAGGACATCAGTGAATTGTGATGGACCAAAAAATCACCTCAGTACCTAGAACCCCTAACCGACTAGCATCAGTGTCACATCAGCTCTTCGTCCTATAGCAAAATAACCAAAGATTAGACAACCCAGAACATGCGACTTAGGTTATTCTCAGGAATGATGGGAATTGAGAACACTCTTTCCTTTGCTATTCTCATACCAGTCCACAACATGGGTAAAAAAGAGACACAGTAAAGTTTAAAATGTTTATTTTAACGACGTGCTCTAAGATGCAGTATTTTTGCTAACATAAGCAGGCATATGATTAAAAATAATACGATCAGCATTGTTACAATTCCATAAAACACAAAAGGAGAAATCGTATTATAATGATAGTGGAAACAGGTCCTATGGTACCTTGTATGCCACCCTTCCTAGCTAGGAACTATGTTTTATAAAATATAGAAGGTCTCTTAGGCTTGAATAGGGGACCCCATACCTCCAAGATCAGCAGGAGTGAATCACATCATGATCTGCCAAAGCTCTAGCTCTCTGGTAAAAGATTTTCTCCAAGCACCTAATATCATGTATGCAGTGCAATATCAAAGGCGACAGAATTTCAGCTAGCTGCAGCTGCTTGCATGTTGTGTCTAGAGCATGAGCCGATCAGCCCGAACAACACCTAACATTGTTATGATAACCTTGGAGGCTTCAGCACTCACTCTGCAGACTAAGGTCAAGATGTACATCTAGGGACGTTGAAAACAAGCCATTCTAATGTGAAGCAATTCAAGAAGTAAAACCTGCAACAACAGCTACATGCAGTGTCGTGTGCAAAAGCGGCAGAAAGGCAATATGGCGTTTAAACTTCTAATAAACTTAGGCCAACATAGCAATGTGTGCAAGCAAGGCCCTGCCTTCACTACAAGAGTATAATTTCATTTAGTATGATAAAGTTACTCAAATGTATGCCAATAGTTGGCTGACTCTTAGTTCCACATAGCTGATTTAGTCTCTCCTTTATCGGAGGGAACTCAAAGAAGCATGCACCCTTCTAATCTGTTTGAGACTTTTGTCATTTGGATATAATTTATTTTTTCTTGGATACGTTTCTATTTGTCTGTATGAGCAAACATGTAAGTTTTGTGTTAATGATTGTAGCAAGCATGCTGATTTCCATGTTAAAATATGGCGACCATTGTGTTCCGTCTTGTGTACATGGCTTGTAAAACCATCTGCTTGCAACCTAAAAGATGTCCGGTTTGTTCCGATGACAAAGGACGTACCAAACATTATAGATGAAGGTTTATATTTGTTTAGACCTTAGGAGGCTGTCGCTATTTGGATATAATTTGGACCATTGTTTTGGATAATGATTTATTTTAAGGAAGGAGCAAACGTGTTAATTTTACATTCTTGAATCGAGGACGCATGTTGATTTGTGTGTTAAAAGATGGTGAACATCCTATTCCTTCATATGAGCATGGCTTACATAACCACATGTTTGCAACTTAAATGATGGTCAGTTTGTTCTGTTAATCTTGGATATCAGTAAATTGTGTTTAGTTATTTGGGATTCTGATGTAGTTTGGAATAACATTCTGGAGGATGTTTCATTTGCCTTGAACTAGTGAACCCGTGGATTCTGTGGTTTTGAATTGGATATGTGTTCTCCATGTCAATAGATGGCGACCACCATACTTTGTTCTGTATGTATGGTCTGTTTCACCAGGTGTTTGCAGTTGAAACACCTACTTAAAAGCGTCCCAAGATGATGCAGCATTTCAAGTTGTGTGTGAATGCTGCAGAGAAACTAAATATCAATGAATCTTATTCACAGGTAAGGTGGTGCATATTACATCTGAGTTGGCTTATGCGTGTCATTATTAATATGATATTTATGAGCATGGGTGGTCAAGTCAGTAGGGAAGTCTCACATTGTCACAATGGTATTAATATGCCAGGGAGCCCAGTCACAATTGTATTAATGTGCTCAGGAGTCTTGTTACTTCCGTTGTGGTATGTAATGGTTATGAACCAAAAAAGGGACCTTATATTAAATATTTATACAATGCCCAGTGCTGAAGATACACCATGAGCCTTAAGATAGTTATGTCCCATAACGGTAATCTCGGTGGTTGTAAGAGCCCGTTAGTTGCGTGCCATACATGAGGCCAATTAAGACCATTGGGCATGGAAGGGCTGAATGCTGAAATGGTTTTTAGAAATATTCTCTCTTCTATTATACTTCTTGAGTTATTCAGTAAAAGAATTATTAAGCACGTTATAATCTTTAATGAAGAATAACAATGAGGTATAAAATAGCCACTTTCCCACAGTGTTTATTCTGGATAGTTTTGAGAGCCTGTTATCTGCGTGTTATACATAAAGACAACGATGGTCAATTGGGCATGGCGTATTGATCTGTCTTTGGAAATATGTGCTCTTTTGTACTTCTTGGGACATGCCATAAACAACTAGCAACAAAGCTGTTGTGAGCACACATAATTATGCTGGGACATGGATTTTGACATGGGTGTGGCATTATATTACAATGCTATGCATGATGGAAGGAATCCGGTTTATTGTAATCGTCATAAATTGAACCATTCACTATAATATGGCAACTTTGCTTTTTGATATGACTGTTTAATTGTATTTGTGTGTGGGTTTATTATGATTTGAGATACAATTTTGCTAGACTTTCATCATTGTGGGGCGTTCTGTCCTTTGGACTATATTACAACTTGACACACATGCTTCTTTGAGTTCCCTCTAATAGAGGAGAGACCAAATCAATTATGTGGAACTAAGTGAATTAAATCTGAGGAACATTATCATACTAAGTTAAATTATACTCTTTGAAGTTGATGAATTGGGTGAACAAAATGTACTAATTCAGTGAGCTTTATCTTCTTCTGTTCTAAGATCGCAAATGGTGTGTTCCCATATGAGTTGAGACTTAAAAAACAACACCGACTGGACGTTAAATAGGAAGGAAAAAAGGGTCTTATGATACTGTGCCAAGAAATACACTGGAACTAGGTATGCATACACTATGAATATCAAGTGTCTATATGAAGTTTGTTATTTAGGCCTTTTGCATATTTAAGTTTGGGATGAACAGAACTCTCAATGTACACTTTGAAGCATTTTGACAGAGTCATAAAGGCTTTTGGTGATGGTAATATCTATTTTGATTGACACATTGTGGTGTCTGTAAATAGTTGAATATGAGGTTTTATCGCATAATTCCAAATAAAATATTGAAATATGTTTATTGTGTTTTTTCAAATTGTGTGGGCAATTTTCCTGTGGTGTTTTTGCCTTAGTATTTGTATTTTTATGTTTATGTAATTTTTTTGTATTTTGTATGATTATTTTATAACATGCCTATGTTGTACATATTTTGTGGCCCCAAAGAAGTGCCTTTGTGGGACGAAACGTGTTGGCTGCAGAGGAAAGTAGTTTCTAATAAGAAGGTCAATGAAGGAAGAACCTTTTGAAACAACCTTGATGAGTCGTGGAATTAGTTGAAGATGTGTCATCGAGATTCCATTTTGATAAGTATCACACATTATATTGTGGTATATTGAAAATTTTTGAGTGCTGGGTCATATATGCTAATGGATTCAAAACTAAGCAACCTTAGTGTTCATCTACATCTGCATTAATCAGTGCCAGCACCAGGCTCCAAAGAAGATTCTCCGCTCTGCACTTCTTTTTTTTAACAAAGTAAGCACTGATTTCAGATCAATTTCAGTGCAAACGGGCATTTTAAAATTATGTGCATTTGGATCCTTTGTTGTGGTCATGAAGATGTAGAATGGATTTTTATTCACCTGCAGAAAATGAGAGTAAAGGTCCACATTGCTATGGCCCACACACTCTACTTAAAAACTTAACCACGTCTAGTCTAGGCACTTACACATGTACGTGTTTTTAGTGGTAAAGAAAATGCTCAGTTGGGAGCAATGGGAGCTACTGCATGAGAATTTGCTGAGACTCCTCATTCAGGTATTCTTGCACTTTCAGATGAGAATTGCTAGGATGATCATAAGTCATGGTAAAGGTGATGGTGGCAGTAAATCATTTACCTAAGACAGGGTGCCCAAAATAAGTCCAGGAGAAATGGATTCAAGGGAAATTTCTGGGCTGTGTTCATTTGATTCTTTTTTTTGTAAATCTCCTTATTGAGTTTATTTAAAATGAAAACTTGCAGACATCTAAATAACTTGACTTCAGTTATTACATGATATCCAATGAAATATGCACACAGTAGTGCTAATAGATAATCTTGGACATCCTAACATGTGAATGGTTATGTGAATGTACAATATCATACAAAAGACGATGTCACATATGCGTAGGAGGGCAATGAGGAATGAAAGGGAAACTCAAACATCGAATCAAATCATACAAAACAACTAGGCCCAATATCGCCACCCCGACATGCTACCCCCTCTCACCATCCTGCACCAATAGGCATGCAATGTGACAGTTTCTAGAAGTTCAGTCATCACTTGGGGACACTCATTCTAACCAAAAGATGTGAATCACTAGGGGACAACTGATCATTCAGTTCATCAATGTAACCCACCCACTGCTCCATGAGGTTACCTCTCCATTCTCTATCACGTGCCTCAGTCCTAATGGAAAAATTCTGCCGAAGCCCAGCGAACCACATCCACCTGCTATGCCAAAATTAAGGGGGCAGATGTCATCTTCCAGGACATGGATATACGCCGTTTTGCACATCAATTTTTTAGTTTTTTTGGTTATGTTCATTTGATACTTTAAACATACCAAATATCTAAATAAATCTTATTGATGTAGTCACGGGTTATCATGAAAATCTGGAGCGGATCCAACCCTCCTAGACCTCCCTTTGCAGTGAAGCATCCGTTGAAGCCCTCATTTAACAGAGGAATTGAGTATTTTGGGAGGAGAGACGTTAGCTGCTAGGCCCGCCACCCCCATTTACGCTGCTACAAAACCAACATATTTATTTGCAAACTCAACAAATATACAATAACGTAGAGGCATGGAATAACTGGACACACAGTGTGGAAACTAGCAGAGATCGCTGTTAGCATGAGCTGAAGACATTTTTGTTAAGGCAGCCATTTTAGTTAGCCATGTGTAGTTTGCGTTGATCCAGTTTTTGATGCCCAGCTGAGAGAGTCATAGACCGGCAAGGACACCAAGGAGGTTCTGCTTGAGGTGACCCCCTTTGAAACAAGGGTTGCTTCAGATATTACAGCATCAGGCCTCTGTGTCCTGGTCCCCAATTGAATGCAAGTCTGCAGCTCCATTTGTTGATCAAGAGGTGCCTGGGCAAACTGGTACAATCTGTGACCCCGACAAAAGAGCAGGGCGCCGGCTGAGCAACACAGGAGTTAGGGAAGGACTTGAGTTCAGAGTCCAGGTGCTGTGCCTTTGGTGCATGTTAGATTAAAGTGAAGAAAACTGGTGCACTGCCTGAGACACTGGACAGAATCGTTGAGGGTTTTTCCCCGGACGGGGATTGCCCTATCCTGAAAGAAGTAGGTTTTCTTCTTCAACCTGGGCCGTGATTGTTTTCCTGAGGTGCAAGTTGTGCAACTCCACCGTGGAGAATTGAACAGTAAGAGCCTGCCTGTGAGGCACAGACGGACACAGGGAGAAGACTCCCTCTGGCTGGTTGTACAGCGGCTTCTATTCTTCAAGTACTTTTTAGCAATGTACCCCTTTGGTCGTCCCATTTTTTAGAAGGAGCAGCCCTTTGTGGCTCCTCGTCCTAATTCCCATGGCCCCGTTTGGTCCTCCAACACAAAGATTGTTTTTTTGACAATATGTGTAGTTGCTTTAATATTTGCATTCAGAATATTATTGTTTCTGCAAGAAAAATATTTTGTGCACACATTGATAAATACTACTCTGCCCTCCTCCTGAACATATCATTAGTACCCTATCCCTCATAAAGAAGAACACTGGAAGGTTTATTAAAAATGTTGTTATGTAAGACATTATGTCCAAAATGTGCTGTTGGCTATTTCCAATCTGCCTAAAACAACCACTGAAATTCATCCCGATATAAGAACTTGGACTTTAATTGGCTGGTTAGGGACATTGTTTGTTACTTGGGGCTGGAAACTGTTGACAATTCTATGCATATTCTTTACGATCCTACCGTCATGCTGTCTATGCATACAGTGTGGCCCGATGCTTTGTTCCCTTTGTGTCTCTACTTGTATACCTACCAAGCGCAAAGTTAAGAATGTGAACGCCCAATATGTATTAGACCAAGAAATTAGCAATATGATGAGAGTAGATGTGTAAGATATTTTCTATATTCCTTCTAGATCAGAGATGTATAGAGCTAATGTTAAAAGGGTCATCTGTGGAAACTAGCAGAGATTGTGGTTAGCATGAGCTCAAGCCATTTTGGTTTTGGCAGCCATTTTAGTTATTCAAAATCAATGTTGGGGAAAGGAAGGAATATGTGATCCATGCAGTTTACTATATTGATAATAATTCTGATCAGAAAGGAAGGATCACTTGTCCTGCATAACTTTGGGTATGCGGGAATGGTTCTTACTAGTCCCAATAAAAAACCGTCATGCACGTGTTGGTAAATTACGATGTTGAGCGGTATATCTCGGTTCTCCGCTATCCCTCACACGTGTTTGCATAATCATAGGGTTTAGTGGTTTATGCAACCTCCAACCGGGAGGCAATACCCTCAGTTAAAAACAGTAGTGATCAGAAATTGTGGTTGTGACGTGATATAGTGAATAGTAGTAAAAGTAGCTCTCTCTTCCAGACAAATATTTTAATGGTTCTGGTCTCTGGAGGCAAGTTTAAAATTAATGTAGGTGAACAAGAGCGATTATAACTCTTTCACACTAAATTTGTGGTATAGGTCGACATGTTTCAGCCCTGAAGTCGCCAGAAGGTCGGTGGGGCTTTCATCAGGACCACAGTGCTCAAGTGAAAAGAGACCTCTCACGTCTCTAAATGTGAAGAAATGGTTTTTAGAGGAACATGTCGTTATGTTGTTCCTTGAAAGGTCAAAAAGTACCTGTAGAATAAAAAAGACATACTAGACAATGGGAAAAGGGTAAGGGAAAAACACTTAAGACTAGTCAACTGGTTTTCAATACCAGGAACTCATTTTTTGCACAGTGGCTTCGCAACTAAAAAATGGCAATACTTCGAACTGACTGCCCTATCAAGAACAGATATTATTCTGGCGTCGATATATCGACGATGTCATCCTAATCTGGAAAGGAGATCTTGAGAGCCTAATCAAATTTCACACCTGGGTCAATACGTGTGACGAGTGGCTAAAGTTCACCTACACTGCTAATAAAAAAACAAATTGACTTCTTAGACATCACTATTTATGCAGAGGGTCAGACTCTACATACCAAGATGTACTACAAACCCACGTTCAAAAATAGCTTACTCTCCTATCAAAGCTTGCACCCCAGACCATTAAGCAGACCCTCCAGCTTTTCGTGATTTCGCGATTTGCAAAAAAATCGCGAAATCGGGTGAGTAGCGCGATGGCCGCGATATTTACAATTATTGCCGCGATAAGTGTCATCAAAACAAACATTGCCCTTTTATTGGCTGTTTGCGCACATGTTACTACTGCCGCCGTCCAGCCGTCAAATACCTGCTGCCTCCCACTTGATAAGATCTAATCATATCATAAATCATAGCCTATGTGGCTGTGATGTGCAAATGCAGGTGGCGCCTCGCTCCGGGAACAGGACTTTTACTCTCACCATGACGCCTGAGGCTCAGAGAGAGTGTAGGTCGGCTCAGGCTGCGGAAGGATGTTATCCGTTTTCTGCAGCCCGTGCATTTCTTGCCACTAATGTCTAGGGAAAGATTTCTTAAGAAATGTACAAGTGCAGGTGGACTGAGTGAGGAGTGCCTGGTGAGCACGCTCCATGTTGTACTGTCTTTTGTTGAATTTTATTGTTCGTGTAACACTGCTCTTATTGTGATGTCTCAGCAAACACTTGCCTTGTCAGAAAGCAGGATTAGGAAATGGCTGTTTGACTTGAAAGGAGTGTTTTGTGTATGTGGGCTTCTGTCCATGTCTGTGGGTCAGAGAGTGGTCTGCGATCCGTCAGATAATTTTTATTTAGTTAGTTGTTAGTGAAGCCCCTGGCGTTTTTTTTTGTCCTGGGAAAATGTCCTGCTACATTTCAGTGTTTGGGAAGGTGGGAGATTTGCAAAATAAGTCAAAACACTCGTAAGGAAATTATGTTTATTTTTCTGGTACGTGGGATCTGCAAATTGTGAATTTATTACTTTTTTCTGCCTTTTTTTAGATTATTTCTCCAGTGATTTCAAAAATACAACTTTGAACCTTAAATTACATTTCCTAAGTTTTTCCAATGGCTTTAGTGAAATTTGCAAAGTTTTGCACAATATTTCAAGGACATTTTTGGAAAGCAAATCCTGCAATTTTTTACCCATTTATTTTTCATTTTTTAATAAGATTATCTGTTCCAAACTGCCTAGGGAACCGGCCTGTCGATCATTAATTAAAAAAAGAAAAGTTCACAAAAACTGGCAGATATTAATATTTTCGAGAACATTTACAGCTAAGAACTCATAAGTATTTTTACTTTCTTTGGTCCTCTGCTCCTGACCAGGCTCCCCTCCACGCAACGCAAATAGCAGTGGGGCGCCCTAAGCAGACCCTCCAGGATTTCGCGATTTCAGATGAAGAATTGCAATTCCAAGGGATAACAGCCTTCACCTGTGGGCTGCTTCCTCTATTCCATATTCCAGGTTGCCTATTCAAAGTGGAATACTCTGATAAAACAGTTTCCATTGATTTAAGGCTGAAAATGAATGATTATGAGTAAAATAAAGTGCCGCAAAAATGCCGCTAAATTTCCATATTTGTGGCGCTAAATTTTCATATTTGTGCCGCTCAATTTGCGAATCCATGCCGCTATATCCTGGGGGGTCTGATTAAGGGAAAATCTCCCTTACAGCCAATTCCTGAGGCTACGCAGAAACAGGATGTATAATCACGCTCACCATCGTAATTTACCAACACGTGAATGAGGGTTTTTTATTGGGACTAGTAAGAACCATTCTCGCATACCCAAAGTTATGCAGGACAAATGATCCTTCCTTTCTGATCAGAATTAAGCCATTTTAGTTAGCCATGTGCTCGCCATGTGCTTCTCCCGTCTTCACTGTTGCCTGCCCTTGTATTCTGCTTGAGTCATCAGTTACAGTTAACACCTTCAGCACTGAGCCAGAGCAATGTATGATCAGAAAGGCCTGTAGCTGCTAGAATGCACCTGTTCCAGACTTAACTGTCATGCTATTTTAACTGATGCCAGCAACTATGTAACTCCTTCCACTCTTTTGACTAAGTGATTCTCATGTACCCTTAAATGTGAACAGTTATTTGTGTGTACACTTGTGCTGCCTCTTTTTGAACCTCCATGCTTACACTGCAACTATCACAGTATATAAGCACCATGGTTTCTGTACCCCATGGACTACCTCATACCGTGGCCTGAGGGTACCGTATTGACGTAGTCTCCCTCATGAGAGGTTCATAAATGTATCTTCTTTAATATTACAGCTTCCGTGCCAATATCTATTTTGTCAGTCTAAGGACTTAAGAACAAAGAAGGGCGAACCCCTGCACCAGTGGGCCCCTGAAAAGGCTCACCCCCACAACAGGACATAAAAGGTGCTACTACCTTGGTTTGGATTTTGACTATTTACAATGTATATTTGAGTATTTACATGTTCATAAAATGCCCCCCCCCCCGAGTACGGCACACCTGATTGCACCTGAAACCCAACTAATGTCTTGCAGAAGGTTGACTTAGAGAGTTTGATTCATTAATGTACCAACAGTACTGGGCTCATATTAAGGATTTGCCACACATTAATACTAGGCAAGCTGTTCCATGTTGACATTCCCATTGTCTTTGTTAGGTACCAGGTCCAAAAATGGGACTTTGAATTTCCATTTTAGAGGAGGGTAAAATTGGGCCTGCTATCTTCCCAGGGCTCATTCATTGCTTACCATCCTGTTCAGAAAACCTGATGTTGGGGGAATATCTCGATCTCTCAGGGGACAGGCCCCCACCTACCTCAGTGCCAGTTCAGAATGAAATAAGGGAAAAGTGTTCTTAAAACACAGCGAGCCTGCTACAATAAGGGTTTATTACAAAGATGGTTTTGTTTACTTGTTTGTTTTTTGTGTAATGCCAAATTATTTAGGTTGCAACACGAACACGAAGGGCAGTGGGGTCACTGGGGTTGGTGTCACCCGGTGCGGGTAACTCATGGTGTCACCCCCTCACAACTTACCGCATGGACCGCCTCTGTCAAAAATGTACGGCGCTAGGTACTACCTTACTCCCTCTAGCTCCCTCTCTCTGTCTAGCTCCCTCTAGCTCCCTCTCTCTGTCTTACTCCCTCTAGCTCCCTCTGTCTCTGTCTTACTCCCTCTAGCTCCCTCTCCCTCTGTCTTACTCCCTCTAGCTCCCTCTCTCTGTCTTGCTCCCTCTAGCTCCCTCTCTTACTCCTTCTAGCTCCCTCTCTCTCGTCTTACTCCCTCTAGCTGCCTTTGTCTGTCTTACTCCCTCTAGCTCCCTGTCTTACTCCCTCTAGCTGCCTTTGTCTGTCTTACTCCCTCTAGCTCCCGCTCTCTCTCTCTAGCTCCCGCTCGCTCTCTCTTACTCCCTCTAGCTCCCGATCTCTCTTTTACTCCCTCTAGCCCGCTCTCTCTCTTACTCCCTCTAGCTCCCTCTCTCTCTCTTACTCCCTCTAGCTCCCTCTCTCTCTCTGTCTTGCTCCCTCTAGCTCCCTCTCTCTGTCTTACTCCCTCTAGCTTCCTCTATCTCTGTCTTGCTCCCTCTAGCCCCCTCTCTCTTACTCCCTCTCTCTCTGTCTTGCTCCCTCTAGCTCCCTCTGTCTCTCTTACTCCCTCTAGCTCCCTCTCTCTGTCTAGCGCTCTCTAGCTCCCTCTCTCTGTCTTACTCTCTCTAGCTCCCTCTGGTTCCCTCTCTCTCTGTCTTACTCCCTCTAGCTCCCTCTCTCTCTCTCTTACTCCCGCTAGCTCCCTCTCTCTGTCTTGCTCCCTCTAGCTCCCTCTCTTACTCCTTCTAGCTCCCTCTCTCTCTGTCTTACTCCCTCTAGCTCCCTCTCTCTCTGTCTTACTCCCTCTAGCTCCCTCTCTCTCTGTCTTACTCCCTCTAGCTCCCTCCCTCTGTCTTACTCCCTCTAGCTCCCGCTCTCTCTCTCTTACTCCCTCTAGCTCCCGCTCTCTCTCTTACTCCCTCTCTCTCTCTTACTCCCTCTAGCTCCCTCTCTCTCTGTGTTGCTCCCTCTCTCTGTCTTACTCCCTCTAGCTTCCTCTCTCTCTGTCTTACTCCCTCTAGCTCCCTCTCTCTCTCTTACTCCCTCTAGCCCCCTCTCTCTCTGTATTGCTCCCTCTAGCTCTCTCTCTCTGTCTTACTCCCTCTAGCTCCCTCTCACTCTGTCTTGCTCCCTCTAGCTCCCTCTCTCTCTCTTACTCCCTCTAGATCCCTCTCTCTGTCTAGCTCCCTCTCTCTCTGTCTTGCTCCCTCTAGCTCCCTCTGTCTACCTCTCTCTGTCTTACTCCCTCTAGCTCCCTCTCTCTCGATCTTACTCCCTCTAGCTCCCTCTCTCTCTGTCTTACTCCCTCTAGCTCCCTCTCTCTGTCTAGCTCCCTCTCTTTCTCTCTTACTCCCTCTAGCTCCCTCTCTCTGTCTAGCTCCCTCTCTCTCTCTCTCTTACTCCCTCTAGCCCCCTCTCTTTCTGTCTTACTCCCTCTAGCTCCCTCTGTCTTACTCCCTCTAGCTCCCTCTCTGTCTTACTCCCTCTAGCTCCCTCTCTCTTACTCCCTCTAGCTCCCTCTCTGTCTTGCTTCCTCTCTCTCTGTCTTGCTCCGTCTAGCTCCCTCTCTCTCTGTTTTACTCACTCTAGCTCCCTCTCTCTCCATCTTAGTCCCTCTAGCTCCCTCTCTCTGTCTTGCTCCCTCTAGCTCCCTCTCTCTCTTACTCCCTCTATCTCCCTCTCTCTCTGTCTTGCTCCCTCTAGCTCCCTCTTGCTCTGTCTTGCTCGCTCTAGCACCCTCTCTCTCTATCTTACTCCCTCTAGCTCCCTCTCTCTGTCTAGCTCCCTCTCTCTCTCTTACTCCCTCTAGCTCCCTCTCTCTCTGTCTTGCTCGCTCTAGCTCCGTCCCTCTCTATCTTACTCTCTCTAGCTCCCTCTAGCTCTCTCGCTCTCTGTCTTACTCTCTCTAGCTCCCTCTCTCTCTGTCTTTCTCACTCTAGCTCCCTCTGTCTCCGTCTCTCTGTCTTACTCCCTCTAGCTCCCTCTCTCTCTGTCTTGCTCGCTCTAGCTCCATCTCTCTCTATCTTACTCCCTCTAGCTCCCTCTCTCTCGGTCTTACTCCCTCTAGCTCCCTCTCTCTCTGTCTTACTCCCTCTAGCTCCCTCTCTCTGTCTAACTCCCTCTCTCTCTCTCTCTCTTACTCCCTCTCTCTGTCTAGCTCCCTCTCTCTCTCTTACTCCCTCTCTTTCTGTCTTGCTCGCTCTAGCTCCGTAGCTCTCTATCTTACTCTCTCTAGCTCCCTCTAGCTCTCTCGCTCTCTGTCTTACTCTCTCTAGCTCCCTCTCTCTCTGTCTTGCTCTCTCTAGCTCCCTCTCTCTGTATTACTCCCTCTAGCTCCTTTTGTCTCCCTCTCTCTCTTACTCCATCTGTCTTCCCTGGATTTGTATAAACAAGAGTGCGAGCAACAGGTGGCACTGTAGTGAAGAGCAAGCTGACATTTGGAACTGGTTCACTGGAAAACTGAAGACTGCAAGATACTGAAAAATAGGAAACCATGCACCCTCAGATGAGCTAGGCTGCTATAGAGTTGCCTTGTGAGCAAAGAAAATTGCAGTCATGCATTGCAGATCTCCTGCGAGACGCTGGCGAGTGTGAACAGCATGAGGAACAAGCTTGCACAGGGAGTGACAGTAAAGGTGAGAGGAGAGACGAGGCTGCAGTGCAGATTGGTGTCACCCCATGTGTTGGTGTCACCCGGTGCGGGCCGCACCCCCCGCACCCCCCTAGTGACGTCACTGACGAAGGGAACGTGCTACCCACTACCGGCTTCGAAATAATTATGATATGATGCCTACCATGGCCTAATATAACGGACGAAGACATCACATGCTGCAATTTTTGCCAGGCTTAAGAAAGGAAGAAAAAGATTGAATTCCAACACTGGACACTGATAAATAAATACAGGACTTGGGATTAACACTGGAAGGCTCATTGTAATGAGAGCAGAAGTGGTTCGTTTTACAGAAGCTAAAATCTGAAATTTAAGCCCTGAAGAAGTCCTCAAAGGGGGACGAAACGCGTTGGCTACTATGGTGCTTTGGAAGAAATGAAATTTAAACAGGGAAATCAATAAAGGAATTTGAATAACAAGAAGAATCTGTTTTGATTGTACATTGTACATATGGTTTGCTTGTGTGCTGATCAAAATCTCATGTATTTAGGTTACAAAATTTGGCATGTACCCATCAGGAGAGATGCACATTTAATTAGTTTTATTACAAGAAAAATGTGTGCAACCCTTTGTCCTTTGATTTCATTCATGGTTAGAGGCATAGATGGACTGTGGTTATACAGTTTCTTACAGAAGAAGCCAATTCTGAGGTGCTGTCAGCCATGTCTACAAGATATTCAGATTGCTTGCTTAACATGGGTTTCCATTGTGCCTCCCAGTATAAGGTTCAACAGGGATCTATGCTATATGCAGTGGTGCTGGAACAATTTTCAGACTTGGGTGCTGCCATCAACATTACGGGCCCGATTCACAGAATGAACTTAAGACTAAATCCTAAACTTACTACTATTTAGTATTCACAGAATGCACTTACTACTTTCGGGATTCACAGTGAACTTACTACTTTTGGGATTCACAGAATAAACTTACTACTTTCGGTATTCACAGAATTGATTTAAGACTACTAACTCTAAGTCCGGAAATTCCGGCCCGGAGCTTCCGGATTGGGGCGGAGCTTCCAGCCCGGAGGCGGAGCTTGTGGCTTGGAGGCAGAGCTTCCGGCTCGGAGGTGGGGATTTTAGCCATGGCTGAAATCTCCACCTCTGGGCCACAAGCTCCGACTCCGGGCCGGAAGCTCCGCCTCCGGGCCGGAAGCTCCGCCTCCGGGCCAGAAGCTCCGCCACCAAGCCGGAAGCTCCGCCTCCGGGCCGGAAGCTCCGCCACCAAGCCGGAAGCTCCGCCTCCGGGCCGGCATTTCCGACCCGAGTTCGGACTTAGAGTTAGTAGTCTTAAATCAATTCTGTGAATACCGAAAGTAGTACGTTTATTCTGTGAATCCCGAAAGTAGTAAGTTCACTCTGTGAATCCCGAAAGTAGTAAGTGCATTCTGTGAATACCAAATAGTAGTAAGTTTAGGATTTAGTCTTAAGTTAATTCTGTGAATCGGGCCCTACATCACTGGACTCATAGAGGTTGTGAAAAATGCAAGCATCACACTTAGAAGAAGTGTCCCAAGAGAGCAGTGCCTAATGGGTGGAAATCGGGTTTCACATATATTTCTCATTTGCGCATCATCAAGTAATGTACCTTCATAGGTATTGATCATATCCAAATGTTTGTACGCAGCATGCATCAGAATTTCAAAAGAAATGTGTTTCATTTGTGCTTTCTAAACTGGTGATATTTTAAAAAATAATTTAAACAGTTCATGTACTGGTACTAAAATATTGTGTGTTAAAAAAAGAAGTAGGGGGCGTGGCCAAGACGGCAAGCATGACGGACGTGGCTTAAGCGAGCTCCATCCCGCCGATAGTTATCCTGTACCTTATCCTGCGCAGTCCCGACCAGATTCCACCCTAGAGTGTGTGGCTGCCCGTGGGTTCACGAAGGGACGCCCCAACGGCAATTTGGGAGCCCTGGTGCCTCGCTTTCTGCCTCTGTGGGCTGTGTGATCTGGGACGGCGGTGAGGCCTGAGCTGGGCGCCGGAGCCGGGGCCTGCATTTGAAGGCGGCCCGCCCGGAAGTGCGGAGAAGCCGGGGGCGCTGTGACGGAGGAGCCGCCCCCGCCGCGGGACCAGTAAAGCCGCCGCCGGCGAGGGAGCTGGTCCGATGGGCTGCTGGAGGCAAGATCGGAGCCCGGACGGCAGTTGTGGAGGTAGGGGGTGGCCGTGGAGCTTGCGGCCTAGTGGGGGAGGGGACTATCCGGTAGTGCCCAGCCCCGATCGGCGGCATCATCGGGCCGCGGGGTGCGGGTGCCGTGAAGTGGGGGACAGTAGTCCCCTCGCCACTCCCTTCCCTCCCCCCCCCCTCCCCCAGTTCGCCGCTACAACCAGCTGCACTGAACCCAGGTACTCAGGGGCCCGATTGCTGGAGAGCCAGTGGAGTGGGACCTCACGCTCGGAGGTCGAACCGGACTGTGACTGGGAGAGATACCCCCCACGAGTGCCTGCGCGATGCCCGGCTGGTGTCTCGGCCTCTGAGCGGGGAAGAGCGGTGAAAGGTCTGGGCCGCCTCCAGTGGCCCCAGGGGCAGAGGATTTTGACGGCTACTGACACCCCGATACACTGGCAGGACCCTGGGGTGTGTGGCGGCTTCATTGGCACAGTGCGCTGGATTAATACATAGAAGCGCCGCGGACCTCACTGGGGAGGCTGAGGGTGCTGACCCTTGCAAGTGCGTGAAAGCGGGGGCTGTCTTTGGATCCAGGCTTCCCTGGCGGACTGTTGCAGGCCCCAGAAGGCGCAATGACGAGAGGAGGCAATAGCGGGAACTCTTCGAAGCAGGGCCCGATGGATAAGTTCGCGGGGCCGAGTGGGGGCGCCGGGGCCCCTGGGGGACACCAGGGCTCGGGCCCGGACAATGCGGCTCTAATGGCGGCCATAACGCAATCAAGAGACATGCTGGACGCAAAGATAGGGGCGGTCGGAGCAGATGTCACCCTGCTGCGACAAGATCTGCGCAACGCTGTCGCCCGGATCACGGAGACAGAAACCAGGATCACGGAGGTGGAGGATGACGTTGTGATCCTCAAGAAGAAGGTGGCCGCCATGGAGGGGATCCAGAAGGGTCTGGCGCTGAGGGTGGAGGACGCGGAAGGAAGGGCCAGAAGAAACAACTTGCGCTTTGTGGGCTTTCCGGAGGATTGTGAGAAAGGGAACATGGAGGCCTTTTTGACGCAGTGGCTGGAGAGTTGGCTTCCGCCGGACTCCTTTTCGCGCTGCTTCGTAATAGAGCGGGCGCATCGTGCACTTATCCCGAAGCCACCTACCGGGGCTCGTCCCCGAGCTGTGATCGCCAAACTGCTTAACTATCATGACAGGGACACCGTTCTACGACAGGCTCGCGCCAAGGACCCTCTCATGTATGACAATCATAAAATCCTTATCTTTCCGGATTACACTAAACTAGTCCAACAGCAACGTCAATCCTTCACCGCGGCGAAAGCGCGCCTGCGAGAATTGAAAATTCCGTATGCCCTGCTCTATCCGGCCCGCCTGAGAGTGGTGTTTCAATCTCGCACTCAATTTTTCACTTCTCCGGAGGATGTGTTTGAGTGGACTGATGAAACGGTGCGAGTTAAGGTTCATACCCCTCCGAGAAGGGGCTCGGATTCATCGTCCAGGACGGAGACCAGGAAGGCACCACGCAGATCACGCAGCAGAAGCAACTGGAGGTCGCGCTCGCAAAACGCCGGCCTCCCCAGGAGGAGACAGTGGAGGACATGGAGGCGTCGGACTCTTCCCCCCTAAAATCTTGAGACTCTGTGATGCTTTGTCCCTAGCTAAAGCTAAAGGCCTAAGGGATTGATGAGGCACCGTGAGGGTGCAGGACATGCCACTTCCACTGTTATTGCTTAAATGACTGTCGGTGGGTGGATCGTGGGTCGGGAGCGCTCGAGAGAGAGAGCGGGCCTTCTCCCAGAACTTGCTCCCACAAGTTGGGTGGGGGGTTGTTAGACACTTGGTGGGTAGTCGCGGAGGCGGCGAGTCAGGTTCGTAGCCTGGAAACAGACTGTACGTCGGAAGGGAGCGAAGAAGCAGTGGGACAGCTACTCTATAACCAGCAGACGTATGCCTCCCTACTGGTGGATGAGGCCCGCCAAGATTGGTTGGCTACGCAGAGTAGAATTTATCAATGGGGGGACAAATCCAGCACAATGCTTTATAGGCTGTGCCAGGGTACTTTTCAGGCCCAATCCCTACCGGGACTCTGTGACGAAACGGGAGACCCTATAACGGCCCCGGAGGCCCTGGCCGAGATCTTTGCACAGTATTACGCAACACAATATGCCCCCCGGGAGACCCTATCGGCGGAGGAGATCGACAAGTTCCTAGCGGATCTCCCGCCCCGGGCGCTCTCGGATGAGAGTCGGGCCCAACTGGACCGCCCATTGTCGGCCGAGGAGCTGGGAGAGGCTCTGGGAGAGCTGAATTCTGGCAAGGCCCCTGGGCCTAACGGCTTCCCATGTGAATTCATGAAAACGTTTAATCTCCAGCTGGGGATGCGCTGCAGGAAGGCTCTGGAGGCGGCCAGGGACTGTGGGTTTTTGCCGGCGGACTGGCGACACACGGAGGTGGTGGTCTTTTGCAAGCCTGGGAGGCCGCCAGATCGCCCTGAATCGTACCGTCCGATCTCATTGCTTAATTTTGAAGCGAAGATCTTAGCGAAAGCCTTGGCAAAACGCCTTCTCCCCTACATTGCGGACTTGGTCCATCCGGACCAGTCCGGCTTTATGCCCCATAGGGCAACGAGACATAACATCCGACGTGCACGGTTGGTGGTGGAGGCGGCGCGGGCGGCGGGCATCCCGGCGGCCCTTTTACTAGCAGATATCGATAGGGCATTCGATTCCCTAAGCTGGCCGTATCTTCGGGCCCTACTTCTCCGTCTCAATCTGGGCCCGCGTTTCCTGTCCTACATTCACTTGCTTTATAAGGACTTGACGGCGGCGGTGAGGGTAGCGGGGGCTGTATCCAGCTCGTTCCTTATAGGCCGAGGCACCCGACAGGGCTGCCCTCTTTCGCCTTACCTGTTCGCCCTGGCGATGGAGCCGCTGGCGGCTTGGGTGAGGATGGATGCACAGTTGCGTGGAGTGGAATGGGTGGGGGGCCCGTCAGACAGAATCGCGTATATGCCGATGATGTTCTTTTCTTTCTGACGGATCTGAACAGATCCGGTCCAAGGGTCCTGGATATCATGCGTATCTTTGGTGATGTGTCCGGTCTCACGCTTAATGCACAGAAATCGAAATTATGGGTCTTGGGAGACGGGGGTACCCTAGGAACTTGGGCTTCGGCCCTCCAGGAGGCGGCCGGAGGCCTTAAATATCTTGGAGTCTTTTTAACGGATGTGCCGGGAATCTCCTGGGCCCGCAATGTGTTGCCCTTGTGGGATAGAATACGGTCCGATATGCAAATATGGTCCAGGATGCCCCTGAACGTTTACGGATGCTCGGCCATCTTTAAGATGGTCGCACTACCTCGTATCCTGTACCAGCTTCAAAATCACCCTTACCCTATTTCACCGCAATGGTTCAGACAGGTGAACTCGGCTCTGGGTCGGTTCCTGTGGACCGGGGGGGCGGTGAGGGTGGCACTCCGCACCTGCTTCCTCTCGGCCTATTGTGGGGGGCTTGCTTCGTCTGATGTCCAGTCTTACTATCCACTATCAAGACCCTCTACCGGGAAAATGTGTAAGAGAAATCAGCCACACGCTAGTTCCAATCTGGACCGAGATAATAAATGCCTCACTTGCGCAAGGGATCCTCCCTGACTGCCTAAAAACAGGGCAGGTAGTACCCATCATCAAAAAACCGACAGCTGATGCAACAGACCTAAACAACTATCGACCAGTGACTAACATCCCTCTACTGGCCAAGGTCATTGAGAAATGTGTGCAGGGCCAACTAAGCCAACACATCACCAAGTTCTCGCTGCTAGATGATTGCCAGTCAGGTTTCAGAACAGGGCACAGTACTGAGACTGCGATTCTGCATATTGTCGATGATGCCCTACAGGCTCTAGACCGAAATCAAACATGTCTACTGATCCTCCTAGACCTGTCATCAGCATTTGACACGGTAAAGCACGAAATACTAATGACCAGGCTACAAGATAGGATGGGCTTGTCCGGAAATGTGCTGAAATGGTTCAACTCTTTCCTACAGAACAGGACTCAGCGATTCCAGGTTAACCAAGTAATATCTTCCCCGACACCCAATATAATCGGGGTCCCACAAGGCTCAACGCTATCCCCTGATCTATTCAACTTGTATGTAGAACCTCTCACAGAGATCCTTCAAAAATCTCAGATATCCTATCATATGTATGCAGATGACACGCAAATATACATGAAGATCACCTCCCTTGAGGACATTGACCGAATAAACGAGACATTAAAGAGAGCCCTGAGATGGTTAACAACGAACCATTTGAAACTAAACACCCAGAAAACTGAATTCCTTCTAATCTCACCGACAAGGATCCAATCTGAAGTTAAGGAATGGACTAAACTGGTGACGGCGCTAAATTGCACCCCGACCCTAGTTAACTCAGCTAAATCACTAGGAATCACGCTAGATGAAAACCTCGACATGAAACAACACATTAACTCAATGGCCAAGAGCGCCCGCTTCCACCTGAATTACTTAAGAAAACTGAAACCCTTTATCTCAGTGAGGGATCTAAAACTGGCTATCCAATCATTAGTGATCTCGAGGATCGAATACGGCTGCACCACATTATCTGGCCTTCCGAAAACATCCACAGCACCACTAAAAGCCTGCCTCAACGCTGCGGCTAGACTCATCACGGGATCGAAGAAATTTGATCACATATCTCCACACCTGAAAGCACTAAACGGGCTACCTTACGAGGCCAGAATTCAAATGAAGATGGCCTGTATTACACATAAAGCGGTTCATTACAACACGCCTAGTTACCTAGCCAAGAAACTTAAGCTATCAGGAGGTAACAGACCTACCAGAAGCACAAAAGAGTTACTATTGCGACCAGCCTTTTTCCACAAGAAAAAGACCTACAACAGAGCATTCTCAGGAGCTGCGCCCAGAATCTGGAACTCACTCCCTCCAAACCTCAGGAAGATTCAAAATACAGCAACATTCAAACGAGAACTGAAGACCCACTTGATGAGTAAATACCCTACCTAAAGAAGCCGATGGACTATTGGGATGATCATTTACGCTACCAGAGGGTTGTCCGCGGCATGAAAATTGGAGGATCAATAACTGATATCGAACTGTATTTCCATGGTCAAGCCGAGGCTAGACACGTTACTGCTACTTAGTATTTTGTGAACCTATAACTACCTCACTTGTTTGTGAACTTATAACTATATCTCACAGACATAATATATGTAACGGCTTTCTCACCCTATTTATTTATCCATCTTATCCTTGATATGCACTTGATTGCCATATAACCCTACCTCATCGAGCTTGTATTGGTACTAGGACACAAGCTAAACCTCGTTCGTCACCTAATGCTAATTGCACAGACACTAGTAATTATATATCTAATCATGTCCTTACGGTATATTACCCTCTACCTCATATCTATGTTGTTGTTATTACTGTTACTATAATGTATACCTGTAACTCTTTTCCCTGTTAAGCGCTCTGATACCCACGGGTCTTGTCCGCGCTATACAAAACTCTATAAATAAATAAATAAATAAATAAATAAAATACTACCAAGCGTCACATTTGTTGATCCTTAATGAATGGTGGTACGGGGATCGTGGCGACCCGACCTATGCACTGGAGAGATACCTAATGGACCCGCACACGATCCACACAATCTTGTACTCGGCGGCCCTCCGGAAACGACTCCCGGCGGTTACTCAGACAGTTTGCCGGGTGTGGCGTGATGCACTCCGACGTATGGGATGGTGGAACAGGCTGACGGGGAAGACCCAGCTGTGGCACAATGGGAGACTGACGGCTCTGGCTTCCTTGCGAGGCTTCGATGGCTGGGACGCTATTGGTGTTTCGGCGCTGGGCCACGTTATGAAGGGCTCGGTCTTCAAGTCTTTTCAGGCTCTGCGGGATGAATACGATATGCCCCAATCTCAATTCTTTCGTTACTTGCAGCTCCGGCACGCCCTGACCCCCGCCATAGCGGACTTGACTACTTTGCCGGAGTTCAGCCCTCTGGAGGCAAAGCTATTCATGGGGGAACTAGAAACCAAAAAGATATCTAGCATTTATCAGACGTTGGTCACCCACTGTTCCCCTTCCCTCGATAAATTGCGTTTGGTCTGGGAGGGAGAGTTGGGGAGTTTGGAAGAGGAGGACTGGAGAGAAGCCCTGGAGGCCCCTAAGGGAGCAGCGATAGCGGTGCGCTTGCGCTTTATTCAATTTAAGTATCTGCATAGGACGTATTATACGAGGGAACGACTGTGGAGGGCGGGACTGATTGCCTCCCCGGAGTGCCTGAGGTGTGGCAGTGCGATAGGCTCCTTTCTCCATACGGTGTGGGAGTGTGTACGACTGTGGAGATTCTGGACCGGAGTGTGGGACTGCCTGGAGGAGGTGCTGGGCTGGGAACTACCCCGCTCGCCGAAGTTGGGCCTCCTCCATGTTATGGAACAAGTGGGGGGGAATGTATATAAACGGCATTTGCTTCTCTTGGGCCTCATAGTGGCCAAACGAGATATTGCCCGAGCTTGGAAGGCTCCTAGGGCCCCTCTGCTGGAAGTTTGGAAACGGGGCTTGGACTACAACATGGGACTTGAACGTCCGATATTTGAGGCCAGGGGGTGCCCCACGAAACATTTCAAAGTATGGAAGAAATGGGCGGACTACAGGGGCCTCCTGCTGGACCCCCCGGCACCCCGGGCCTCCGATGAAGATCGCGCCCTTACTGACTATGGGTGAATGGGTTCACACGCAGTACTTATGATGGCTAGGCTCCTCTGGTTAGACAATGTAGACACCGTGCGGGGTGGAGGGAGGGAACCGGGTGGGTTAGTGGAGGGTGGGACTCTGGGGAATCGTTGACTGAATGTTTTTAAATGATACTGTTATAAGCTCACTGCCTCCCTGATCCTTAGGGAGTGGTGTTCTATATTGTGTATTTTTGTCAACTTCCAAAACCAAATAAAATTTTGTTCTGAAAAAAAAAAAAAAGAAGTAGATTATATAGCCTTTCCTGGTGTTTAGATTGAATATCAGAACCCAAAATATGATGGGACTATATATTGTGTCAAGAATATCGAGGACAAAAATATTGCGACGTAACTTCTATAAATAAGCAAAGTTTTACCATATATACCTCCACATATATGTATTGCGACTATATAAATATCCTGACGGTCCTTAGATGTGGAGATAAGAATTGAAAATCTATACATACCTATTTGTATTTACCTTCGTGATATTTTGGTCCTCGATAAGTGTGACACCATACTCTGTCCACACAATATTTTTGGTTCCGATATTCAGTCAGTGATCCCCTTTCCTTCCACACTGCCTTTGTCCCAGCAAAATTGTCACATAGTTCACTTTACAAAATCCTCTCACTTTGCAATCAGACAAAAAAAAAGTAAACACCAATTTCCATGTTCACTTGCTCAATGCCAGAATGCTTTTGTGGATGATAGTGAGTTTTAAAAATACACATAACAAGCTAAAAAAAGCAGCTATTTGATAGAAGTAGACTCCCATTTAATTTGACCTCGATCTTTGAATTCACAGCAAATGGGTTAAATGTGTCTTTATTATCATTCACCTTCTTAACTCCAACGTGATTATTTTATGAGTGCCCCAGAACCACTGAAACGCTATTTCCAGTGCCTACGGCCATAAGCTTTGAAAAGGTGCAAGTACAGTGCTTAATTTGAGCCGGTGGTTTCTGGTGCTCTGCACTGGCACTTAATCATCAACTCTGGCGCTTTTCACGATCACCAGATAAAGACACATTCATTTGTAGTAGGCAGCAGGAGATTAAGTCATTTGCCCAGAATCACAGGATGTTGAGCCCAGGCTGAGACTTGAACCTGGTACCCTAGCCACTGAAGTCTGCAGCCTTGGCCATTACACCACATCCTCTCCCCACTTTCATTGTTAGTAGTTGGTTCTGTTCTAGGTGGCGCTGTCAGGAGAAATGGGCTGGTGAAAGATGCATCCTGGTGAGAGCCCCGCACTAATATTTTTTACAAATTAACCACTTCCACAACAGCTCACCTTCCACAACATAACCCAGGTCCGCCTAAATCTTTTTTTTTTAAGTTTTAAAAGTTACTATTATTCTACGGCTTCCTACACTATGTAACTCAACATAACCTCTGGCCGCCCTCAATTTAGAAAGCCTCATACCAGTTTTGGAGTGAAGGATAGGATCAGCAGATGTGGTATTAATAGGGTTGGATTTGGATTAAAAATCAGCCCGGGCACGCTGAACAAAGTGGCCCACATTTGCACATTGCCTTTATGCAAGACACTGTTTCAGCAAAATTGTATTTAAATAAAAAAAAGGGGGGGCGTGGCTAGGGGCCGACTGCAATCGCTGCTGCCTGAGGGAGCTCCGGTGAGGCGGCAGCCTTTCACGATAATCCGGGCATAAATCCGAACAGCAAATGCGCCCCAATGACTCGTCCTGAAGCCCGGAGCCAAGCGGCAGCTGCAGGAGCAACTCCGGCCTCAATCCGATGCTGGGACCGTGCACAGCAGGAAGCGGACACCAGAGGTCTACTGAGGAGACGGCCGCCGGGGCCTCAATTACTGACCTCACCCGGCTTCCAGCGCGACGGCGGAGGTGGGCCTGGAGACGCAGGAACAACACTGAGGGCACCTCAGGGTGCAGCGTAGTGTGGCGCGGCACACCCTGACTGCCGCTACTGACTCTGAAGCCCATAGTTGAGCCCTCTGGAGAGCTGACCACAAGGTGAGGCCTACTGCCAGTGGGACGACCGGGGACTTAGATATAGCCTGTGCGTTGGGGAAATATATGAATAAAGTTAAGTTGTTCCTCAAATGCGCAGAAGAACATGTATAGTGCAGCCCTTATCTTTGAATAAAGGTAGAGACACCAAGGTATAATAATAGTAAAAATTGCATTCTGAAGAAGTCATGTATAGGCAAAAAAATATATATATATATATATATATATGTACATATATATATATATATATATGTATATTTTTATTTCTTTTTAGCGATTTTAATAAATAAATGTTATAATACTCCATTTTAAAAGGAACAAGAGAAGTTGAACTACATGTATCTCGAGGTGTAATTGTGGTTTTAAAATTATCATGTTATGCTGCTGTTCTTTCTCTTGCTGAATATTGTCATGTTTTGTTGCTGTTCTTTCTCTTATCACGGAATGTGGGAAGTGTACTTTTAAGATTTTAACAAATCAATAAAGTTTTGTTTGACTGACTGACTGACCGGGGACTGGAGTGTCTGGGTACCCTGGGGCCTTGTCGGACTGGAGATACAGCGGCCTGGCCCCCGGCGGTGCTCGGGAGCGGCAACACCTGCACCAGTGGTGGGACCTGGCAGGACAGCGCCCCCCCCCACACTATCCGTGGGGGCTGTGATTTCTCCACCGGAGGGGGGAAAATACCCGGAGGCCTGCAGTGGCCGGCCTGCACATCAAAGGACCCCCTCCACCACCTCCTACTCGCAACATACAACCCTGGGGGAAGCACAACTCTGCACAGAGGCCCTGAGTATCAAGCCGGGCTGCAGGAACTACTTATCCCAAGACCAACACTGCGCTTCAAGGCAAAGTGCCCGGCCGAACACTGAAGACGCTATGACGGGTAGGGGCCCGCTTAACCAGACCGCGCAAACTAGGCTGGACAAATATGCCTACGGCAAAGACTTCCCGCCTCTGCCGGAAAAAAGTGATTCCTCGGAGAAAGTCCCCGGGGGCGACGGCGCCAAAAAAGTTTAATTGGAGGATATTATGGCAGCCCTTACCAGTGTCCAGATCACGGTGGGTACAATCTCCACCAATGCCTCCCTCTTAAGAGCTGACTTTAAAAAAATGTCAGCCCGCGTCACGGAACTTGAACAGGTCACCAGAACTCTGATGTCCGACACTGCTGCTTTGCGGAACACAGTATCCCGGCTCGAAACTGAGAATAAATTGTTGGCGGAGAAGCTGGACGACCAAGAAGGACGCTCACGAAGAAATAACGTCCGAATCCTCGGAATTCTAGAAAGTGAAGGGAATCAAGCGATGGACCTCTACGTGGAGGACCTTATCAAGACTCGGCTACAACCAAAGGGGCTATCAGCCTTCTTCTCGGTAGAAAGAGCCACCGGGTACCGGGGGGAAGACCCAGGCCGGGGGCACCCCCCAGACCCGTGCTTGCCCGCCTGCCTAACTTTCGTGATCGCGATGCCATTTTGCAAACGCCAGAGTGGCCACGCCGATCCGAGTCCCAAACTCAGCAGTATCCTTTTTCCCTGATTATACGACGGCAGTCTCCAGACGCCGCCGCAGCTTCTTGGAAGTCAAAAAAGACCTACGAGCCAAAGGCTTACCCTACGCAATGTTATTCCCAGCAAAACTCAGAGTAGTGGCGGAGGGCAAAACATGGTTTTTCGAGACGCCGGAGGAAGCACACGACTGGCTGGAGGGCTGGCGCCGAGCGGAGGGACCACGAGGCGGGACTGGGGGCCAACGCCACCGAAGAGAGAGTGGAGACATGAGCGGGCAGAAACAGCGGCAGCCAGACGAGGACGACCTGCAACACACTCAAGATGAGGGCCTCGGTCACGGATAGCACTGGCGACCTGAGAATAATTGGAAATCAGATCACGCACCTGTACAAAGATGCAGCCTGGCCGTCTTTGAGCACAGGGCTGAGGCAGTCTAAGGGGGAAAGGGAAGGACTGGACTTCTCACTGGACCTCTTACCCCCCTCAAGCAAGTACATTGTTCAGGGTTGGGATTGAACAATCTGCTATGTTGGGGTGGCAGGCAGTTCGAAGTCCGTCGGGCAGGGAGGCAGGGCGGGGGGAGGGACACAAGGTTGGGGGGTTTGGGTTCTGAGTTTTTTGGTTTTAGTTTGTAACGGCAATGACATAAGTACATCACACTCGCTGGCTGCTAGACTTCCACACTACATGGCTGATGCAAAATACACACCCCCTACTTACCACACCTATGGCGACACTGACCCCAGTTGAGGGTACTCCAGAGGCGACCGAGGGGTGCCGGTCACCCCTTACAGTACTCACATGGACCGTACACGGCTTGGGAGACAAAATTAAGAGGGGTCTGGTACTGCAGGCTCACAAACGTCAGGCCCAACGTCAGCACTTCTACAAAAAACGCACCTCACTGGCACTGCGTGTAAAGCACTGGACAGGTGGGGATATAAAATGGCAGTACACTACGAGTTTTCCTCAGGTTCCAGGGGAGTGGGTATATTGATATGGAAGTCTTCCTCCTTCATGCTCCTGCAGACAAAAAAGGATAATCAGGGGAGATTTGCAGCGGTGCAGGGTCAATGGGAGGGGAGGATTATTAACATAGTGTCGGTATACATTCCCCCGGCGCTCCATACAGTAGCGCTTTCAGCTCTTAGTGAATTTCTACTTGCACTCCCGGAGGGGGACCTAATCATCGGGGGAGACTTTAATGCACGATGAGTGCTGACTTGGACAGGTACCCAGTAAAAACACAGACACCTGGCATCTCCCGCCTACAAAGTTTCACGGAGGCACTTGGGCTGATTGACATCTGGAGGCACCAACACTGCACAACACGACAATATACGTTTCATTCAAACGCACACAACAGTCACTCCAGAATAGACTATTTCCTGACCTCCACCAATAGTTTACAAAACATTATAGATGTAACGATCAAACCTAGAGGCATCTCCGACCACTCACCGGTAATGCTGACTTTTTCACTTCACCACGTGACCCGCAGGCGGACATACCCCATCTACCCCGGATACCTACAGGTTCCGAAAATTCGAAAAGAAATTCGAAAAGCTACAAAATATTTCTTTACAGAAAACGCTGCATCCGCCAACTCCCCATCAGTTTTGTGGGAAGCTTATAAAGCGGTCATTAGGGGGCAGCCATTGTCTCCATCACGGGCTATAAGCGAGACAAACAGAAAAATTTACTAGACCTAGAATTGGAACTACACTCATCCGAGACACAACACTCAGCAGATCACCCCTCATCCTCGGCACACGCATTACAACTTAAACAACAACAATATAGAGATTACCTGCGAAAGGAGACCGTGTCCAACCTCACTGACACTAGGCACAGGGTATACGACGTAGGTGACAAGGCTGGGAAGCTCTTGTCGTGGCTAGATAGGCGGGAGCAAGGTAATAGGGGCATAGAACAGATGCGGATGGACGAGGGACAACTGACATCAGACCCATGGGAGATAGTAAATGTTCTGGCACGACACTTCCGAGACGTTTACACATCGACGTCGCTCGTGTCAGAAGAGGAGGCGGCGGCTTCCATACAAGACATAGTAATGCCCAAGCTCACTCAAGAGGCCTCCATGGAGTTGGAGGCAGATCTCGGAGATGAAGAGTTGCACACCGCGATACGTTCATTACAGTCCGGGAAGGCACTGGGGCCTAATGGGGTCCCAAGAGAGTTGTACAAACAGATGGCGGACGTCCTCACCCCCCACTTATTAAATATGTACAAGGATAGCCTAGGAAAAGGCGAACTGCCGCAAGATCAGCAGCCAGCCACCATAGTGGCTATTCCGAAACCCGGGAAGCCCCTGACCGAATGCACCTCCTATCGTCCCATCTCCCTGATAAATGCAGAGGCCAAAATTATGGCTACAACTTTGGCCAGCAGACTAGTAGCACACCTCCCGCACTTAATCCACCCGGATCAATCAGGCTTCATGCCAAATAGGAACACCGTGCTGAATCTCAGGCGCCTACACGGGGTGATGGCAAAAACACAGGCCCTGACGGAGCCGGCAGTAGTTCTATCCTTAGATGCAAGAATGGCTTTTGACATGGTGGAGTGGAGATTTCTTTTTGCAGTCCTTAGCCACCTAGGGTTCGGCCCCAAATTCTGCGCCTGGGTCCGCCTCTTATATAATAGCCCGAGAGCGCATGTGACGGCCAACGGGCACATATCGGACAGCATACCGCTGACAAGAGGGACACGCCAGGGGTGCCCCCTGTAACTGCTCCTTTTTGCGTTGGTGCTGGAGCCCTTGGCTACTCAGATCAGAGGAGACCCCTTTCTGAAAGGGATCCGATGGGCGGAAGGCTGGGAGGATCGCCTGTCCCTCTATGCCGATGATATCCTGGTATACTTGACAGACCCTGAACGCTCTCTACAAGTGCACCTTGAGATCTGTGACAATTACGGGAAAATCTCAGGATACACCATCAACTGGTATAAGTCTGTCCTGTACGTACTGCAGGGACCCACACCATGTCTCCCTGAAAATTGTCCACTTCTGGTCTCCCATAGTTCCTTTAAATACCTAGGCATTCATATCACAGGTGAACCTGCAGATTTCTTCACCAAAAATGTTACCCCCCCACTGGAGCGGTTGAGGAGGGATATGGCACATTGGGAGCTGCTACCGCTAACACTGTTGGGAAAAGCAGCATTGTTTAAAATGATGGCCTTATCCCATTTTTTATACACCCTTGAAAACACGCCGCACCCAGTACCTTTAAAATATTTTAAGCAAATAGCGGCACAAGGGTTCACACTACTCTAGGCCAATAAGCCGGCTCGCATAGCGCAGGCTAAACTGAGTCGCAGTTGGTATGATGGAGGAATAGCGCTCCCTAATGTCCAATTGTACTATTGGGCAGCTCACCTCAAAATTATTAACCAATGGATACACGCCCCACAAGATGACCCAGCCTATAGGGCAGACAGGGCCCAGCTGGGCACAGGAGCTATGCTTTCAGTGCTCTACAACAAAGACCAAGTTCCGAAATTATTAGGACCGACAAAACACACGGCTACATTATGGCACACAGCACAGACATGACTTGGGTGGAGGGGGACTCTAACCCGACTTACCCCGCTATGGAATACAAAAAAATTGGGACGTTTGCATAACAGCAAGGGATTTGACCAATGGGACAACATTGGTATCTCCACGATAGGCGACCTGTGGGATAAAGGAAATGTGATTCAGTTTGCCCAGCTCCGACAACAATATGACCTTGCTCCATCTGAGGCCTTCCGATACACACAAATCAGACATGCGCTGCTGGCGGCGCTGTCACAGGGTACGAAGGTCCCTGGGGCTTCCCCGCTGGAAGACAGACTGCTCACAGACTATCTGCATAAACACGCCACGTTGATTACTTACCGTAAATTGATCAATAACCTGCCGCACCCTACAACACCGCTGAGGGGAAAATGGATGTTTGACTTGGGGGACATAGATTAGTCGGAGTGGCAGGAAGCACTGGCCTCTCCTAAGGAGGTAGGGATACAGCACGGCTCCGGCTAGGTCAGCTTAAAATTCTGCACCGCACATACCACACTAGACGCACCCTACATAAAATGGGTAGAATACAGCATCCATACTGCCTTAGGGGATGTGGGGAGGAGGGATCCTTCTTCCATACACTATGGGATTGTCCCAAGATAGCTGATTTCTGGAGGAGGGTACTGAGGACACTGTCACAAGTCACGGGTTTGTCACTGGTTCCTGAGCCCCGAAAGTGCTTACTAAACATGTGGGAACCCAATGACCTCACACGCCTGGTGCAAGCGTGGGCTACTCTAGGGCTCATGGCGGCAAAGCGCAATATAGCTCAGAAATGGGGAGCCGAGGATTTCCCCTCACTAACGCCCTGGTGTAAGGACATAGACCTAGCCATGATGGCCAAAAGGACGGTCTACATAAACCGGGGTTGTCCTCAAAAATGGACCAAAATATGGGAGGCATGGAACTTTTACCGGGGGAACATCTGTGATCCTATACCGGACTATGAAGAAGACAGTTCTGACGATGACCTGTGAGGCATGTGGGGGAAATGTGCTAAATCTAATGTCTAAAGTCTTTATTACAGCCGGCCGGACTATTGTACAATTTATTGCTGAATTTTCAAAGGGAATATGTACTTTGATTGTAACAGCAGTTACTCGCTATTTTGATTTCCTTGCCAATGTTGTAATTGCAAATAATAAAAACAAATTTTTAAAAAAAAGGGGGGGTGGGGGGTAAAAAAAATGCACTGATTAGTTTACACTGGTGAAACACACCTGAAAATAAGTGAGACCACTTCTGCTCTGGCCCCCTGTCCCCGCTCAATATGCATATATTAATTGGCCAGCCCAGCGTGAAAAAAGGGGGTGACACCTTTGCCCGTTGATAAAAAAGAAGGCAATGGACGCCCATCTGCCTCCAGAAAGGCCTCTCAGGCACCCACTGGGACGCTGGCAGTATTCAAACAATGCAGAAACCACCCAAATCGGTCCCCCCAGACTGCTCAAAAAAGCAGCCCACACCTGGAACCGGCCACGAACTCGCATTTGTTGCCACACAACCATCCGTGGCCCTTTCTGTAATATTATTGTGCTCTGAGGGCACACAAAACAAGTCCGCACAGCTCTGCGCCCTGGGCTCTGTATGAAATAGAGAGGATGTGGCACAAGGGCCAGAGCGCCTGACTTTGGAGCTGGAGAACCAGGTTTCAGTCTCAGGGTCGGCTCAACATCCTGTGATTCTGGGCAAGTCACTTAATCTCCCTGTGCCTACCACAAAGCGAATGTGTCCTTGTGTAATGCAACTAGTGCTCCTGTAAAACGCTCCAATACCTTCAGGTCAAGTTTGCACTATATAAAACTGCAACAACAAAGGAAAATCCAGTAGATGACAGGGGATTTGAAGCGTGCTTCCAGTGTTATGGCATGGATGTCATTTAGGGGTGGCCCGGGGTTGCAGCTGCGACCCCTGACTTGCCCTTTACTACCCCTAGCACTGCCTTTGCCACCCTTGGCCTCAGAGGTGGCAAATTCAGTGCCAGGAACACTGGGGCAGCTGAGGCTCTACTCTCTTTATTTTCAATTTTGTATTACACTAATAGTGAATAAATACAATTAATTATTCACCAATAGTGTAATAAGAATGAGGTACAAGAAGCTGGAATATGCCCTTACATGGCAGCTGAGGTAAGTAAAAAATGCTTTTAAATGTGTTGTGTGCATGCTTGCAGGTGGGTGTGTATATGTGTGTATATGTGTGAATTTGTGTGTATGTGTAAGTTTATCTGGGTGAGTGAAAGTGGAGGTCAAAGGGCGTGTGATGCCACTTCCACTACCCCGGCATTTCGGTCAACTGCTGTCCATGGTTAGGCGCTTCAGTGTGATCAGTCATCATGGATTTATCAAATATGCTAATGTGTGTCCGCCATTCCAGCGCGAACATCAAGGATGTGCACATAATATGTGTTCCGTATTCGTTTGTGGAATGGAAGGATACAGTCCCTGACTTATTTTACATTCTATTTTATAACCTGGGGTACCACCACTGATTAGCCCTTCAAAATATTCAGGGGCAGATTTACAATAACTGGCGCATCCCTACAGATCAGCAGTAATGCGCCAGTTATTTTGCGTGACGTTAGGAACCCCTTGCGCTACCATGGATGTGCTGCATTTACAATGCAGCGCACCGTGGTGCAAGGAGAGACAGATGTGTGACACACCTGTCAGCGTATAGGTGACGCAGTGCTGGAGTAGTATCGCAAGCGTGACGTAACTCCAGCACTGCTCAGGGGCGGCCCATAGCGATGTGTCACTCCTTATGCCTGCTACAAGCAGGCGTAAGCTTTTGACGCTGCGGGGACGTAAAAGTGACTCTGTGAAATCTTGTAGATTTCCCAGAGTCACTTTTCCGGGGCTTCCTTGCGACGGAACACCCACCCTGCATACATTATTCCTGACGCAGGTATAATGTAGGCCAGGGCTTTACAACGTGATGCATCTCACTAGATGCGTCACATTGTAAATCTGTTGCATGGTGGTGCATTGTTTACGACGACGCTGCATCACAGAAGTGACCCATGGTGTCGTAAAAATGTTACAATGGGCTTGTAAATCTGACCCTTACTTTCTAAGAAATAAGACAAGTGCTCTGCGTGTTCAAGTTCAGCCGCAGATTTGCAGGTTGAGTCCGTCCAAGAAAGGCAGCAGGAGATGGGAATCCCTGAGGGTGATGGTCTGTCTCTTATATTACACAGATGTTTTGCAGGAACAACTTCCCCTACTATAAAGAGCAGAGCCTTGTGTGTGTGATCTTCGCCCCAATTTTTGATTTATTCTACCTTTCTGCAACAGGCTTAAATGTTAAATTGAAGACAGAACAAATTGAGAATGAAAGGACAACATTGCCAATATTCGCTGCCGACCCCTTCTTTTAAAGTTTTTATTGCATTTCGACAATCACAGCGCAAGAGAGAGAGTACAACAAATTATAACTTTTCAAGCAACTCATCAGGAATTTCCCATCCCTGTTGCGCGCTGCTGTCCGGATGCCTTTCATCTCGCGCGGGTTTGATCTTGTTAGGGAACACAGTGACGTCAGTCCGGACAGCTAACCGGTCCTGCTGTTGGTTGTTAACTAAGCCTTAATGCCTTGCGCTCCATACACTGTGCTCTCTTCTCCTTTTCAACATAAACATTCATAAAACGACCACTGAAGCGAATCTTCGTTGGGCTGGTCATGGTTGGTTGTGGGTCATGGTGTGAGAGTGAAATCAAGGGGCAGAATTAGAAATATTTGGTGCAACACAGGAAGACAACTTGCTGCACTGCATTATATGGAGAGGACAGGAATGGCCCATATCTACTAAGATATGGCACATTTCTGCTCTCCCTCTGCGCTGGCGCACATATGGGTGGCAGGCACCAACGTCATGGTGCAAGGGTGCCTGCATTACAGCCAGGATTGTTTTGTGCAGGAAGTGACACCTTCCTGCACAAAAACAATCCTCTGAGGCTTTTTCCTCTTTCTAGTTGTGCTGCAGAATGGAGCACAACTAGAAAGAGGGAAATAAAAATCCTTGTTACGCCTTCCCTGGTAAGGTGTACCATTTTGACCCCTTCCCAGGTTTGCAAGCATTAGTAAAGCTGGGATTGTACCAAAAACCATGGGTGGATGCGTGGAAACACTCACGCTCCACCCATCAAACGCCTCCCCAGGGCAGAGTAAAGCAAGGCAGCGACTTGTGTTTCTCCATATTTACTATGCCGCACCGAGCCAGGCAAGGTGGCTCTGTGTGCCATATCAAATTTCACTTAAGGACTGGTCAACTCCTGCCCTTGATAAATATTATTTTACATATGGGGACACCAGGAATGTCTGGAATCTCATGTATCAGGGGACCAGCACTGTTATCTCTGGGATAGAAATCATGTGCTTTAATAAGACGGAAGTCTCCATGTTCAGCCGTAGTGTCAGTATTGTAGGAACTCAATGCGTCAACCTATATGAGGTAGCACAGCCAAAATTTCAGGGAGGGCAAGGGTCACCTTATAGTTTACAGCAAATTTCACACTCATTTCATCCCAATTGCAAGTGATTGGGTATTTGATCAAGTCGCATGCCACTTCTCTCTCACTAGTCGCAAATTGTGTGACCACTGCCACACAGTGCTTGACATGGAGACCGATAGCACGTTTCCAATGCATTGTGATAGCAAGTTTTGCCAGGATCCGCAGTAGACCAGTGAAGTTCCTCCCTGCCTTACTCTTCTTAGGGCAAGGGAGCAGGCCCAGGAAGCAGCCTTCTAGGGTTGAATAACCTTCTCCCTGTTAGCTGATGATCCCATGGATTGTTTTTGCTATCACAGCTCAAATGCCCAGACCATGGGTCTCTGGTAACCAGTTAGTTAGGGTTGTATTGACGCTAAAGCCACCCACAGGATGCTGGCAAGTAATGGCATATGCTTTTTCATAACGTATTCTTCTCCTGTGGAGAGTGTGCACAATGTGACATCTAGATGTAGCTAAGAGCAAAAGGCTTGATGTGCATCATCATCTTTAAACCCACCCATTGCCGACCGAATACACTGCATGTTTGTTTATCTATCAGAATTAGGTAAATCCTGCCTGTGGCATCCCTCCCGCATGCATTTGCTCTAACATATTAATGTGGTAAGACTTAGATCTGTGAGCAATAGTATGTGCATTTGCAGAGCAGGAAGTTTTCCATTGTGGTTGTATCTCAAACTGTACTTTCCGGATTTATTATTAGGAAGTCCATGGCTCCCTTGAAACCTGTGTATTTGAATGCAAACAGGATTGCCTTAAAGGAAAGCTGGGAAAAGATGCATGATGGAGACATGCTAGGTCCAAAAGAAATATGAGCACGTCACATGACCAACTCTGCATCACATGTGCCAATTTAGTCATACAGACATCTTGGTATGGGATTGGAAGCAGGTTGGCTCAGGAGTACATTTGAAAACATGAATGGAACGGAAATACAACAATGCAACATCCATTTCTCACTACATGGGAGAGTATGGAGAAGTACATGCATAGATGGCGGCATGAAAGGATGAATCTATGCACTGAAATCAATCATCTATCCATGTCAATCCTTGTTCCATCCACCAAACCATTCCCGTATCCATCATCTAGCCTATCTACACGAACAAACAAACAAATGAAGAAAGGCTTCAGCTTATTTAAAAGCCAGATCATTTGGTATTATCTCTAAATGGGGGCACTATAACTTATGCAAAGTAAAAACTAATGTAATTTACACTTCACTCACGTTCTTCTGATTTCTACTACTCTATGAGTTAGGTATGCAAATAGATGTGCTATCTGACTTATTTTAAACTTTTATATGTTATAGAAATATTTATCCATTGCTTGACCCTGACCTTCTAGTACTTGAATGTTTTGTCAAGGTAAGAGACTGCGCATGCTATAAGAAACCTTGTCTGATCTGAATTAAATTCAACACTCTATGGGACTTCATTTTCATGGTTTAGCGTGGTAAACCTCCCACCAAACTTCCTATTTATACCAAGAATTGTATTTTCACATACCCAGGTCACCAGTTACAGAGAGGAACCACTTGTCTGAGGAGGGTTGTTGCATATCTCATCAGAAATATTGTCTTTCTTTGGTGCTTGTCAATAAATTCTCTAATCTCCTGTGGCCTTCAAACGTATTGATGCACTGGTATCTTTACACTCTCCTGTCATCCTTCTAGAACATATGTTGGACTTGTCATTCTAGGACTCTCATCTTTAAATCTGAACCATCTACAGCACATCAGACAATTCTGGCATGTGTGTGACATGGTTTAAACTACACAGCTAGAGTCTTTGTTAGTGGTCTTGTATGTCTGATTGTGCCCTTGAGATCCAAGCTGCCTCTACACAGTACAAGCCTGCGAGCTGCCCTCTATCGGGTCACTGGAGCACTCTAAAGAGCATTCACTGAGGCTGCATTTCCCCTGTGTAAATCTGTAGATTATGATCTTGAACAGAGTGGTCAGTTAGTTCCAATGGCTGCCGGTATCCTGTGCATGCTGTGGGCATCTGTTGCTCCTGGGTACACTTCTTTGGGCATATATGCAGACTTATCTTGCATTTGTGGAGACTCTAGAAAGCTTGACTCAGGCTGCCTGTGACTAAATACTATAACACTACCGTAGATTGGGGGTCGAATAGGGAAAGTTTATAGACCACTAGGTATACATTCCCTAGTACATATTCAACAGCATAAGGTATACCTATAGTCTAAAAAATTTGTCAATAAGCATGAGTAGTGTGTCTCTCAAAGTAAACCACAAGTGAATCAAAAGATTAAGAAGTTAAGGGAGAAGGGGAGACATCCCTTAAGGATAAGAACCCTCACTCACCCGAAGGTGACATGCTTCATCATTTGGGTCCTCCTTACCAAATGCTGAAAGCCTAGTCAACATTGGGAGCTGCTACTTCAGGGAGAGTTAAGGAAGGAGCTCAGAGATGTTTTGGTTGGTGAGGAATAGGATGATAATCCCAAATGAGAGCTAAGGTGTAGTGAGGTATGCAGCGCTGTGAAAAGGGTGAATGGTGACGTTAAAATTAACTAGGTAGAATCACAAGAAAATGCTTTAATGATGTGTTATACCTGACAGGGTTAAAACGAGAACAGCACAGTGGTATAGATTTAGAACCACTGTCACTAAGTGGTCAACATGTTTCAGCCTATTGATCACTACCCGTGTATCAGCGGCTTTCTTCAGGACCAGATTAACTCTGTGATTATGCTGCTGCACTGTTAAGTGAAAACCATTTAAAGTGATAATAAAGATAGTAAAGAGATATCTTTCAGCATTTGGTAAGGAGGACCCATATGATGAAGCATGTCACCTTCGGGTGAGTGAGGGTTCTTATCCTTAAGGGATGTCTCCCCTTCTCCCTTAACTTCTTAATCTTTTGATTCACTTGTGGTTTACTTTGAGAGACACACTACTCATGCTTATTGACACATGTGTTAGACTATAGGTATGCCTGTGACTAAACCCACTCCTTGGTCACTCTTAAGTAAAGGGCTTTTACTTCTATGCTTACTTCCGTGCTTGCCTGGGGATTATTTTTCATTGATCTTGGATGAATTTTTGAGCTCATCTATCATGGTTGGCTGTACATATTCCAAGGTTGTGAGCCCCTCTCCTCTTTCTCCTGAGAGATTATAGATCTGCTATCGTTGCCTTGGATTGCTTCTCATGCTTTCGATAGATTATAGATCTGCTATGGCTGCCTTGGATTGCTCCTCTTGCTCCCTAGAGACTATAGATCTGCTATGGCTGCCTTGAAATGCTCCTCTTGCTCCCTAGAGATTATAGATCTGTTATGGCCGCTTGGATTGGTCCTCTTGCTCCCAAGAGATTATAGGTCTGCTATGGCTGCCTTGGATATCTCCTCTTGCTCCCAAGAGATTATAGATCTGCTATGACTGCCTTGTATTGCTCCTCTTGCTTCCAATAGATTATAGATCTGCTATGGCTGCCTTGGATTGCTCCTCTTGCTCCAGAGAGATTATAGATCTTCTATGGTTGCCTTGGATTGCTCCTCTTGTTCCTGAGAGATTATAGATCTGCTATGGCTGCCTTGAATTGCTCCTCTTGCTCCCAAGAGGTTATAGATCTGCTATGGCAGCCTTAGATTGCTCCTCTTGCTCTCAAGAGATTATAGATCTGCTATGGCTGCCTTGGATTGCTCCTCTTGCTCCCCAGAGATTATACATCTGCTATGGCTGCCTTGGATTGCTCCTCTTGCTCCCCAGAGATTATAGATCCGCTAAGGCTGGTTGGATTGCTCCTCTTGCTTCCGAGAGATTATAGATATGTGGAAAATGACAATATATATGTACATAAGCGGCGTTCATTTGTGTTCACCATACCCCTCGCTGTAAGCAGAACGAATACCGCAAAGCATTGACCGCATCATCCCGCCAGCATAGGCCCTTGCACGCACGTACACGACAGCCATTTTAGGCACCAAGGCCTCTCTGCCCGTTTGTTAAATCCCCAGCACGCCCCCCCCGTTGAACACCCCCGCTCTCTCATGCATAGGCCATAAAACCCTCTCCCTCTGCGCGACCCTGCTCTAAAAGTGACACCCCTGCCTGACCGACACCCCCTGAATTCCTCCCAGGAACACCCTTCCCCTCTTCTGATGACCCCCCCGGCTACACCTGGCCTCTCGATCCGGTCCCAAGTCATAAAACAAAGCCTCATGGATGTACCCCCCCTGGTCCCGCATAGCAAAACGTGATACACCAACTGAAGTGCCTGATCTTATCGCCTGCCCAACCTTAGATCTGACCACCCCCTCTTGCCCTCGTGTCCTGTTGGAATGTCCGGCTGCAAGATTACAATCACATGTTACATTTGGGAGGGGAAACGACATCCGAGCGACAGGAATGGGAATAGGCCTGAAGCTGGGATTCCAAACGTGCCTTTTCGTACTTCAAAGTTTCTTTATTGCAATAAGGAATGTTTGTGCATCATAAACCTGTGTATAAAAGACGGAGCCTCAGAGAAACTTGTTAGAGCACCTCTTGAAGACATTGTTCGCGTGTCCGAAATGACAGGCTCTCCTCATGAGAAATAAAAATCTGTTCTTGCCCTCCCGCTTCCAGCGCCCGTCTCTTTATTTGGTAACTGATCAAAATGGGAACTAAGAGGCGTCTTGTGCCAGCAGCCTGGGCATCGGTTGTAATTTGGGCTGTTTTTTCCTCAATTGGCGCCCAACGCGGGGCCCATCAGCGACATAAGGTCCGGTAAGAGAGGTCCAGACGATGGGGTGAACATCTGAACGATTGGAGTATACCTGCCTTGAGAGGGCCCTCGTCCGGCTGCCTATTGAATGAACTTCACCGATTCCGAACGGACCTCTCTCAAGCGACCTACTGTCCTGACTGGGATCCCACAGGAATGCTGCGGTAAAAACATGGAGTAAGAGAACGATCGGGCGCTGGAAAGGGAAGGCGAAGAACTGTCCACACGGTCCGGTCCGGGTAAGGTTAAGTAGGACGTCTTTACGTCTGATTGATAGGATGACTTTATCCATCTGATTGATTGAGTGATTGATTGTTTATATTGGAATCGGTATTTAAATACTGGTATTGTTCATTGATTGGTTCATTTAGCCTTGGTTGCTACTTGAAGTATTGGTTCTCTTTGAGACATTCTCTGTTTGCAAACAGCGACGAATAGGAACGTTCCTCTCTCTTTGCAAATAGTGAAGGATAGGTAATGCGGACTTTTGTCCCCCGTTGTAATCCGTCATGCCTGTTTTTCTCCCCACTGATTGATTGATTGCTCTGTTGCTCTTTGAGACATTCGCTGTCTACAAACGGGGAAGAATAGGAATATTCTGTCTCCCTTTGCAGATAGTGAACGGTAGGTAATGCAGACTTTTGTCCCCCATTGTAATCCGTCATGCCTATCTTTCTCCCCACTGATTGTTTGTTATCGATTTTTTTATCGATTATCGCGCTTTTGAGATATTCCCTGTCTACGAACAGAGAAGAATAGGAATATTCTGTCTCCCTTTTCAGATAGCGAAGGATAGGTAATGCGGACTTTTGTCCCCCGTTGTAATCCGTCATGCCTGTTTTTCTCCCCTCTGATTGATTGATGTCTGGACATTTATTGTTCAAGGAATAGTTCTTTTGAGGTATTCTCTGTTTGCAAATAACGTGGAATAGAAATATTCTGTCTAGTCTTTGCAAGTAGTGAAGGGTAGGTAATGCGGACCTTTGTCCCCCGTTGTAATCTGTCATGCCTATCTACTCCCCACTGATTGGTAAACTAGTTCCACCCGGACCATTTATTAGAGGTAGATCATCTGGCTCAACCGGAGGGCGCCCCTAATAACAAGGACATATGTAAAATACGAAGTAATCACCGTATCCTGTTAACAGAAACTTTAGCACGAAACACACTAGAAAAGGAAGGAAAAAGAAATCGAGCAAAATCAGTAGGCCACTGATGAGTTTTTTTTGACTTTGCTAGAAATAAGAAACGTTAGAAATAGCCCGCAATAAGAAACATGAAAGTGGTGAGAGAAGCCAAGCTTGACATCACGGCAGCCACGAGGTAGCTAGGCTCCGCCGCCCCTCACTGCTCCAAACATGTCTGTCCCACCGCCCGCCACGCCCAATAACGGTAACATAAGATAGATACAAGTCAGCAGATACCTACCCCCATTCCGGAAGCTCCCGAAGTGCAACAGGTCCACGGTTACGCCCATCCGGAAGACGAGGCCTCGACACGTGCAGGGCGGGGCCCGGCTGGCCGCCATCGGCCGGAGAGGTCGTGGGGTGGATGGCCCGGGATGTACTAGTCTTCCCATCCTCCTCTTCTGGCGCCTTGCAGGCCACGGGGGGATGTCTTGCTTATGCCTCCGACCCCCCCCCTCTCTCATCACCTGGTCCGGCCATCACGAATGTCAGCGCCAGGAGACGGCGTGGGGTGCACTGGGAGGGAGAGGCGGCGCGGACGAGCCTCTCCCACCTCCCCAGGTGGAGGCCCCTCAGCTGCACCCCCAACGCTCCACTCACCCGACAAGGGTTCGTCCACTCTTGCGGTGCAGCAACGCTCCACTCACCCGACGGGGTCTCGTCCACTGTTGTGATACAGCGGCGCTTCGCCCGAACCAGCTGAGTTCCTCCCACTCTTGGGACACAGCGCTGCACCCCTGCGCCTCACTCACCAAGCTGAGTTGCGCCCACCCCTCTTGCGGTGCAACGCCACGCCCGACAGACTGGAGTCCGTCTGCTCTTGCGATCCAGCGACTGCCGGTTGCCGCGGAACTCATAAAATAACGGTCGACTCTGCAGGATTGGGCCTGGCGTGCAAAGATGGCCTGGTCGCTTGTCAGCTAGAAAATGAGTCCCCCGTCCAGAAGCGTTCTCCTCAGCTTTGAATATTCTATGAGAACTGCAGGGGCCCCCGACCCCCGCGGGCCCCCCCGATGGGGAATGACTGCCATGATTGCCCGCGGAACGACCAAGACGTAGCCACGAGACGTTGGCGCTCTCATGCTGGCGCCAGCCTCAGTTTGAATGACCAAAATCCTGCAGACTACCAATTTGATCAGTTCCGGTGGAACACCAGTATGACCCGGTAGGAAAGATTGTTGCCTCCCTCCCCCCTTTGACTGATGGTTCATATCGACGGCCCCTTCTGTTGCCCTTTACCGAAACTTTTGGACTGCCGAAAGAGGCTCTGGTCCAACCACGAGTTGGTGGAGACATTTTGACTATACTTGGACCTGCCTGACCTCACCCAAAATGGCGCCGGTACAAATGAAACTCGCAACTCCCTGTTGTGTTCCGGTTGCTCAGCCTTGATATCATGAGATATGTATGCAGTTTTTGAAGCGCATGGCGGGAGGGGATGGGTACTGATTGAACATTCGGACAATGAATTGATATTAAGTTCTGACGCGTCATTGATTACCGTATTATTGAAAGTTCGAATTTTCGACACTTATGGTACTTGCCCACAATGAATTTTCGATATGATTTTATTGCACTTGTCGCACCTTTATGAAATCAACGACCACCGACTCCGTTACGTTTTTCTCAAATAAATATCCCCTCATGTACAGTTCCAGTCTGCTCCGTGGCCGGCCCACGTGGTTGCAGGCCCGTATTTGTGCGCCAACATTTTTAAATAAAGGTTTTTTTGAAAAGCAAACATAGTTGTAGCGCTTAGATTGGTAAGTTTCGAATAAATGGCCACTGTTTCCGATATAAGTAAAATACAGGTGAAATGAAGCAACTCGATTACTTAAAGGTTAAAAAGCAAAGTACACAGAAATATTTCAAATGTGAATGGTCCTGGTTTGTTGTGTGTGTGTTTTTTTTAATATATTTTTATTTTTGTGCAACGTAAAGCAATCGATAAAGGTCCTGGTATTTAGCCTTTACTTTATGTGCCACATGTATCAGGGAAGTTGTTTCAGATGCCCCTAAGCCACTCCGAAGGAATGCCACCTAGCCCCTCTAGTTTCCGTGCCTGATGAACAAAAACGACCCTGTACCACTGTAGACCATCCCTCCTCCTCGAAGGAGAGCACGAGTTCACCCCCCACTTTACACTGACTGCCCTTTGTTTTGACCCTTCCCTACACACGATCCGTAATACCACACTTGGGCGATCTATGCAATACACAGTCCATCAATGATTATCTCCCCCGCACTACCGGTCCCTCTGGGCTTAAACGCCGAGATGAAAGGGACTGCATCCCGCGGAGATAGGTCGAGTATGTGGTAAGTAAAAGCATTTTCGGGTTTATGCGCGCTGATGTGTTTTAAAATGCTGCCCCCACCCCTTCTTTTTCCCTTCTTTTCTGCAGGTCACATCGGAACGTCGACTAAAGTATGGAGAAGACCTAAGCAACACGCCATGGTTCCGCACGGAAAAATTGTATATTGTCTATGGGGACTGCCCCTGAGAACGTGACGAATTTGTGTGATATGAATGCACGCGTGTATGCCCTGATGTGTATAGCTCGACTGAATACACGTTGCACACGTTTGGATTGATAAGAGAAATGTTTTATGTATAAGTGATGATCGAACGGCCGATGGAATGGGGAAAAGGGGTCTGAACATGGTGCCTATTCACGACGAACAAACAAAGATATAGCACTCCCTTACTTAGAAACGACTGTCTCTCTCTCTGAACCCAGCGACTGGGAGGGTGGCCTGAAGCAGAAACTTGGCAGGTTATTGCAGTATGACAAAATATGACTCCAACCGGCACCCCAAATATTGCAACCAAGAATGACGTGCACCCATGAGTAAATTCATACGGTAACTAAATAGGGAAAGGTTCAGGAATATTCCGGGGTGAGGTTTACCCAAGTACCCTCCTCCTGGAAGACTAGGAATATTGTCAATGTTTAAGATTTACCACCTCCTTCTTGCACCCTCATAGACATGAAACTCAAAGCTGCCCCATTGTTCTCCCGACTGACACCCTCCGTTGCCTCAGCCTGGATACCCATTCGCTAAAAATGATTCGAAGATCCCACCGTGAGTATTAGCCCGACCAGGTTAGTTCCCGAACAATTGACAAAGGTGTAAGTCTTTGCAACCGAGGCCACCAGCAAAGGCAGCCAGATGAATTAAGTAGGATACTAAGGATGCGCAGCATGCAGGAAGAAATCTTTTTGGCCAAGTACTGTTCTATGTTTTGTCTTGGATTTTTGTATATAATACATGTACTATTCCCCCCGCCTGAATTCATGTGTACGTAATGTATGGATCTACGTCGTCCCTCAGCCTGTGTTTCTATATAACTTGACCCCTGCTGTTCTGTGTTGTGTGCGCACTAAATGCCCTATTATTGTACACGTTTCTCTCTCTCTCTTACCCTCTCTCTCCATGTCGTACGTGTACCGAATAGTTCGTTTAAAATACGGACGACTCTCTCTCTCTCTCTGAGGGTCCCCCTGTTCCCTCTTCCTTTGTGTGGTAACGTTGTGCCCCGCCGGCACAAGCCTAATTGGTTTTTTAACACAAAGGTGTTCGGCAAAATTGACAGAAACACAATGTAGGAGTCTGGGCCCCTTACGTGAACCGCTTGTTCAATGTTCTATCTACAAACTGTTGTTTTCCAGATAGTTGGCGTGCAGCGGAAGTTGTGTTAATTTTTAAAAAGGGGAATAGACTGACACCCTCTAACTACAGACCAATTAGTCTTATGGACACGCTGCAAAAACTCTATGCCAAACACCTGTTATTTCGGATCAACGACTGGCTGGACGATTCTAATATAATCTCCAAATTTCAAGCAGGTTTTAGGAGTAAGACCAGCACAATAGACCAAATATTCCGATTCTGTTGTTTGATCTGGAAGTACGTGCATATTAGGAAAGGTCACCTTTATGTAGCTTTCGTTGACCTGAGAGCTGCATTTGATTTGGTCCCGCGCAGTCTGCTTTGGAAAACATTAAGTGAAATGGGTCTACCAGGATGCCTCCTGACTCAAATAGTTGAGTTACACACTGGCAATTTTGCAAACATAAGGTGGGGTCCTAATGGTGAGCTGACTCGGAACATCCCTATTGAACGTGGGGTTCGCCAGGGGTGTGTTTTGGCCCCAACCCTGTTCTCTCTGTTTGTTAATGATGTCCCTGATTATCTGAATGGTTGCACTAATGATTCCCCGCAGCTTAATGGTGAAAGGGTGCCTGCGCTGCTTTTTGCAGATGACACCATCCTTATATCTCAGACCAAGAAGGGTCTCCAGGCACTCCTTCACTGTTTTAGCTGCTACTGCATGACAAAGGGCTTGGAAATTAATCCAGATAAAACTAAATGTATGTCATTAAATCCGAGTAAACCAGACAGAGGGTTCCTGACTTTGAATAATCAGAAATTAGGTATTGTGGAAAACTTTTCTTATCTGGGTGTTGCACTTGATTCGAAATTAAGTTGGAAGGCCCAAATTGAGAAAAGCAAGATATCATTTTACTTCTATGCTTACTTCTGTGCTTGCCTGGATATTATTTTTCATTGATATTGGATGAGCTTTTGAGATCATCTATCATGGTTGGCTGTACATAGTCCAAGTTTGTGAGTCCCTCTCCTCTTGCTCCTGAGAGGTTATAGATCTGCTATGGCCTCATTGGATTTCTCCTGAGAGATTATATATCTGCTATGGCTGCCCTGGATTGCTCTTCTTGCTCCTGAGAGATTGCAGATGTGCTATGGCTGCCTTGGATTGCTCCTCTTGCTCCTGAGAGATTATAGATCTGATATGGCTGCTTGGATTTCTCCTCTTGCTCCCAAGAGGTTAGAGATCTGCTATGGCTGCCTTGGATTGTTCTTCTTGCTCCAGAAAGATTGCAGATCGGCTATGGCAGCCTTGGATTGCTCCTCTTGCTCTCAAGAGATTATAGATCTGCTATGGCTGCCTTGGATTGCTCCTCTTGCTCCCCAGAGATTATAGATCTGCTATGACTGCCTTGGATTGCTCCTCTTGCTCCCGAGAGATTATAGATCTGCTATGGCTGGTTGGATTGCTCCTCTTGCTCCAGAGATATTATAGATCTGCTATGGCTGCCTTGGATTGCTCCTCTTGCTCCAGAGAGATTATAGATCTGCTATGGCTGCCTTGGATTGCTCCTCTTGCTCCTAAGATTATAGACCTGCTATGGATGCCTTGGATTGCTCCTCTTGCTCTCGAGAGATTATAGATCTGCTATGGCTGCCTTGGATTGCTCCTCTTGCTCCCAAGAGATCATAGTTCTTCCATGGCTGCCTGGATTGTTCCTCTCTCTTTTTGGACTGCCTCCAGATAGTAATCTAGTCATTGTTCAGTTAGTTACAATGGCTGCCTGTATCCTGCGCATGCTGTGGGCCTCTGTTGCTCCTGGATAAAATTCTTTGGGCATATATGATAAGTTTTCTTGCATTTGTGGAGACGCTAGACAGCTTGACTCAGGCTCCCTGTAACTAAATCCACTCCTTGGTCACTCTTAAGTAAAGGTCTTTTACTTCTATGCTTACTTCTGTGCTTGACTGGAGATTATTTGTAATTGATATTGGATGAGCTTTTGAGAACATCTATCATGGTTGGCTGTACATAGTCCAAGTTTGTGAGTCCATCTCCTCTTGCCCCTGAGAGATTATAGATCTGCTATGGCCTCATTGGATTTCTCCTGAGAGATTATATATCTGCTATGGCTGCCTTGGATTGCTCTTCTTGCTCCTGAGAGATTGCAGATGTGCTATGGCTGCCTTGGATTGCTCCTCTTGCTCCTGAGAGATTATAGATCTGCTATGGTTGTCTTGGATTGCTCCTCTTGCTCCCAAGAGATTATAGATCTGCTATGGCTGCATTGGATTGCTCCTGAGAGATTATATATCTGCTATGGCTGCCTTGGATTGCTCTTCTTGCTCCCGAGAGATTGCAGATGTGCTATGGCTGTCTTGGATTGCTCCTCTTGCTCCCTAGAGATTATAGATCTGATATGGCTGCCTTGTATTGCTCCTCTTGCTGCCTAGAGATTATAGATCTGATATGGCTGCTTGGATTGTTCCTCTTGCTCCCGAGATAATATAGATCTGCTATGGCTGCTTGAATTCTAACTCCCAAGCACATGTATGTTCCTACACACGGTTTCCCTTTTCTTTAAAAAAACAAGCATATATAGTAAACAAGGAAAGTATAGATCAACAATTTCAATTTTCAAACAAATTCTTGTCTTGTTTATTTGGATTTCCTCCGAACAGCAAACAACAGCCAACGCGTTTCGTCGCTATAGGTAGTAGTACCGCGACTTTCTCAAGGCTATATTTTCCAGTAATGTGCTTTTCTGCGTGGTGATACTTCCAACCCACACGTGGGTTCTGGTGATGGCAAAACGCTGAGTATGCGTTAGTCCTCCTTTTAATCCTCAGCTTCGAGTAGCGTTGCTTCTAGGATTTCCCGTCGCCATCACATAATTTGTGTGTTCCAGTTCAGGTGTGGAAAAGGCGGTCCAGGCTGGATGTAGGAGAAGGCTCTTCCGCCCATTCTAGCTTGGCGGATGCACGGGGTTTCAGCGAGGGAGAGGTCGCCAGATCGGAAGTTTCTCTTGGGTATGTGGAAGGAGCTTCTCTCGTTGAGGTATTGGGGTCAAGTGTTTTGGAGACACTTGAAGGCATGGGTAAGTATCTTGAAGATTATTCTCTTCACCACGGGAGCCAGTGGAGGTCTCGCAGGTGTTGGGTGATGTGCTCTTGTCGAGGGATGCCGAGGACGAGACTGGCTGCGATGTTCTGTATGGTCTGCAGTTTGTGGAGCAGGGACTTGTTGATTCCAGCATAAAGGGCGTTTCCGTAGTCTAGTCTGCTGGTTATGAGTGTGTGGGTGACGGATTAGGTGGGGATCCATTTGAAGGTCTTGTGAAGGATGCAGAAGGTGTTGAAGGTGAAGGCGTTGACTTGTCGGGTCATGGAGAGGGAGGAGTTGAGTACTATGCCAAGGTTCCAGCCGTGGTCAGTGGGGGTGGGCGGGCTGCCGAGGGTGATGGGCCACTAATTGGTGTCCCAGGAGGGGGGAGGGTCTGAGTACAAGGACGTCTGTCTTCTCAGTGTTGAGCTTCATGCAGCTGCTGTACATCCAGGATGCAACGTCCTTCATACCTTCCTGAAAGCTGAGTGTGGTGGTAATGGGGTCTTTGGTGAGGGAGAGGATGAGCCAGGTGTCATCAGCGTAGGAGACTATGTTGAGTCTGTGCTGTCTGACGATGGCGGCAAAAGGGGCCATGTAGATGATTGAAGAGCGTTGCGCTGAGTGATGATCCTGGGGGCAGTTGATCTCTATGTGTTCTGATAGGAAGGCTGGCAGTCTGATTCTTTGGGTCGTGCCGGTGGGGAGGAAGCGGAGCCATTCGTGGGTGGCTCCCTGTATGCCGGCATCGTGTAGTCTGGCGGCGAGTGTGCGGTTCAAGACGGTGTGGAAGGCTGCTGAGAAGTTGAGTAGGATCAGGGCTGCAGAGTGGTCTTTGTCAGGGAGGGTACGAATGTCATCTGTGGCAGCGAGTAGGGGAGCCTTGGTGCTATTGTTGCTGCAGAATCAGGATTGGGAGCAGTCGAGGATGCAGTTCTCTTCAATGAATTGTTTGATTTTGGCATTGAAGGGAAGGCGGGAGATGGGTCAGTAGTTCCTGAGGTCCAAAAGGTCTGCCGAGGGCTTCTTCAGGATGTGCTTGGCTTCTGCGTATTTCCAGTTGTCGGTGAAGGTGCCGGTTTCGAAGGTGGTGTTGATGGTGCATCGTAGTTCCGGTGCGATCGTGGCAATGGCTCTGTGGAAGATGTGCGGAGGGCAGGGGTCAGTGGGGTTCTCCTCAGTGGATGCCTTTCATGGTCGAATTGGTGTCTTCGGTGGTGGTTGGGGTCCAGGCAGAGATGGTGGGTTGGCTGGTGTTGTTGGAGGTGGGGTGCTTTCAGAGTCTGGGGTTCCTTCGTTGAAGTTGTACTAGAGGGACTTGATTTTCAGATGAAAGTAGGAGCTGTGCTTGTTGCAGAGGTCATGGGAAGGGGGGATGTCCATGTCCTCGCTGGGGGTAATTTGGTGAATTATTGGATGATGCTGAAGAGTTCTTTCAATTTGCCGACATTGGTGGAGACCTTGTTCTGGATGAAGGCTCGTCTGGTTGATCTGATGAGATGTGGTATTCTGTCATGGAGTTCCTGTATGTGGTGCGGTCTTTAGGCGTTTTGCTGTTTTGCCAAATCTTCTCTAGATGTCTGCATGAGCGCCTGGATTCTTGGAGATCGGCGGTGAACCAGGTGGCCTTCCTGAGGCATGTCTGTCGAGGTTGTGAAGGGAGACAAGTTCATCTGCGCAGTTGGAGATCCATCTGTGAGGTTCTTTGACAGCGCGATTGGCGTTGGTCGAAGTGGAGGGGGCATCGCGGTTGAGGGTGGATTCGAGGTGCTCCTCATGACTTTGCTCCAGTTCCTTCGCAGAGGGTGGGGTGCAGGTTTGGGGGTGGTGGGTTTGTCAACGTGGAAGTGTACGCAGTGGTGATCCACCCAGAGTGGTTGTGTGGTATGGCTGAAGTGGATGTTGTTACCTCATTCGAAGATGGGGTCAAGGGTGTCCTGACTTGTGGGTGGGAGTGGTAATGAGCTGTTTCAGTCTAAGGCTTGCAAGGTTCTCCAGGAGGGGGGAGGAGTTGGGGTCGTTGAGGTTGTCGAGGTAGAAGTTGAGGTCTCCGATGAGTATGTAGTCCATGGAGGCGATGGCGTGGGGTGCGGCGAGGTCGGTGATGGTAGTGGTGAGCGCAGTTCGGTATCACATAGTACAGATCTGAGGCTGGTCTGTATCTGGAAGTGGAGGTGCTCAGGGGTGGGTAGGTAGTCGCTCGTAGCAGAGGTGGTGAGTTGGAGGGAGCTCTTGTGTGGGATGGCGAGTCCTCCTCCCGGGAGGTTGGGGCAGTCCTTCCTCTGGATATTGTATCCATCAGGGATGGTGGTGGCGATGTCAGGGTGAAGGTGGCATTGGTCCAGATTTCTGTGAAGAAGGCGATATCTGGTGAGAGGGTGTCGAGGAGGTCCCAGATTTCTAAGGCATGTCTGTGCAGGGAGCACACGTTGAGGAGTATGTACTTCAGGGCTTCAGTGGTGTTGGGTCCGTCGTGGGGGTGGTGGCCGTGGGAGTGCAGAGGGTGGTATAGGTCTAGCTGCAGTGATGGCAGGAGAACTGGCCGCGGATGGTGCTCGGTGTGGACAGCTTGCAGTTGTTGTTTCTTCCAGGGTTGAGTGCGAAGAGGGCAGCTAAGTTGTAACGGTGGATGCTCGGGGACCCAGGGTCCCTGGTACTCGTCGTGGTTGGGTTGTGGACGGGTGCTGACGGGCTTGCCTTTGGCACGCCGGCAGCACGCCCACTGCTCGCGGCCGCCATTAAATAAGGAAGGGGGAGGGAAGCTCAGCTGGGAGGCGGGAGCGGGGACAGCAGGGGGGAGGGGCCACAGGGAGCAGTGGTGGAAAAGGGCGACGAGAGAACGGGCACGGAAAACAAGGGCACAGGCACAGATAACAGCACAGCAATTACAATTACAAATAATTACAAAAGACAGCCAGAGTCACAAGGACAAAATGGGCACAACGAGGCAGACGGGCAACAGTGGAACAGCAGAGGTAAGGCTCGAACGTCTACCAGCCACATCTCAGCGGCACAACAGCAGAGTTGCTGGGGGAGAGAGCAGGTCTCCGACCAGAGGTCAGAGGTCGTGCTTGCTCACCCTCGCAGCGGCAGCCATTAAATATGGAAGGGGAGGGAAACTCCGCTGGGAGGCAGGAGCGGGGACGGCAGGGGGAAGGGGCCGCGGAGGAGCAGCAGCGGGAAAAGGGCGGCTAGAGAACGGGCACGGAAAACAAGGTCACAGGCACAGATAACAGCACAGTAATTGCAATTACAAATAATTACAAAAGACAGCCAGAGTCACAAGGACAAAACGGGCACAACAAGCACAATGAGGCAGGTGGGCAAAAGTAAAGGCAAGGCTCGAACACCTACCAGCCACCTCTCAGCGTCAACAACAGCGGCACAACAGCGGAGCTGCTGGGGGAGAGAGCAGGTCCAAAATGGACATGAGGATGCATTTTCCAATTAGATATAGCGCTAAATGCAACAGAACACAAATAGCGAGTGCAAGCAGCACTCACTAAATTTGCTGTTGGGGTAAAATTTTCCCAAATTTACTTCCAACATTTACTCTATTTTCTTAGCAGAAAATGCACTCTTGAGTCCAAAATGGACATGGGGATGCACTTTGAGCTAAGAAACAGCGCTAAATGCAAGAGAACACAAATAGCGAGCATGAGCGGGTTCTTGCTCTCAGCAAATATGTGGATTTTTCCCCGCAAATTACTCTTATTTACGCAAGGAGTAATTGCATAATTATCGATAATGACGCGACAACAAAGAGTAATGCAGAATTACAGAAATTACTTCAATTACGCCAGTATATTTGAAATTCCTCCCCAGCATAGTTGATGATGATGAAAATATTGGACTTATAAGGCGTACAGCTACTCAGTAGAGTGTCCCGGCGCAGTAGCAAAAGATCAAGGAAAAGAATCATAGGTCAAACTTGATTAAAAAGCCAAGTTTGCAGTCTGTTTTTTTAAAGGCTGAACGATTAGAAATAGACCACAGAGATAACAGGAGTTTGTTTCAAGCAGTGGCACAGAGAAAAGCCAATGATCTACCTCCTGTTCTGGTCTTACATATTCTATGAATCACTGGCAATAGTTTATTGGCAGATCGCAAATTTCGGCTGGGTGAATGGAAGCTGAACCTGGCTCTAAGGTACACCGCTCCCATTTGGTAAAAAGCCTCATGTGCCAGCACCAGCACCTTGAACACAATTCTTTTCCTGATCGGAACCCAAAAGTAGATCTCATAAATGTGGGGAGATATGCACTCTCACAGGTAGTTTCAAAAGGAGGCGAGCTGCCTCGTTTTTCACCACCTGCAATCTCTCTAGAAGATATTTCGGCAGGCCCAGGTAAAGAGTGTTACCATAGTCTAATTAGCGCTCCGATTGAGCTCACTACCGCAATTGCTTCGTGATGAGCCCTTTTTAAGGTAAATCTACTATAGGTAGTTACGAGGATCTTATTGATCTAATACTTCATTCCAGTTTACACTATCTTTGTTTCTGAGACTTGGTGCCCTCCAGAATAATTTGACCAATGTAAATTCCTTTTGATTATGACTTCAAAATCTCACATAGCAATGGAGACAATTTACATTCAAACTCCTTCAATTTAAAAATGCAGTTTGGATCGTCATTTTCAAGACCTGCTTACTATAAACATCCTTACCTGCTTCATAATTTTATTAGTATTTTTAGGTCTCACCTACAACATCGCATGCACTGCATGCACCCTCACTTGCAAGAGATATTGTATAGAATAAGTGTCTGGGAGCCTGCCTACTGGTTACTATTTGTTGGATTCATTGGCACTCTTAATTTCTGTCTCTTATTGTGCAGTGCCTGCCGGCTTCACTTCCGCTTCCTTCATCTGGAGAATGGGCCAAGTACAGATGTGATGCGTCTCCTTCCTTTGCTGCTCATGCTGAGACTGAGGTACTTTTTTTCTTATTTTCCTATCTTTACTTGCTCATTGTTGTTTGCCCCCCTTGTCCATGTTGCTTTTACCACTCAAATCATTCATTTTCCATGTTGCTTTTTTCCCCTCCCACCTCCATTGTCCGTGTTGCTTTTACCTGCTCCCACCCCTGTTGTCCATGTTGCCATAATTGCCTCCAATCTCCAGTTGTCCATGTTGCTTTTATCTTCTCCCACCCCCATAGTCTGTGTTGCTTTTACCCTCTCGCACCCATATTGTTTGTGTTGCTTGTACCCCCTCGCACTCCTTGTTGTCTGTTTGTGTTGCTTTTACCCCACCCTCATATTCTGTTACTTTTTACCCCTCCCATACCTCACCTTCCTTGTTCGTGTTGCATATTGCCCCCTCCCAGCCCCCCTATTGTTTGTGTTGCAAATCCCCACCCCTGTTGTCTGTGTAATGTTTTCCCCTCCCACCACCCATTGTCCGTGTCCCACCACCCATTGTCATTTCTTAATCCCATTCCTTCCCCCGCTGTCCGTGTTGCAAAGTACCCCTTCCCCCAAGGTGTCAGTGTTGAAAATTTCCCCTCCCACCTCCCCTTGTCCATGTTGCAAATTCTCTCACACATCCTCCTTCATTGTCCACGTTGCAAATTCCCCTATCTCCTACTGCATTGTTTGAAATGCCCTGCCCTACCCACCATAAAAAGCACTATGACATGACCAGCGCTGGTTGCACCACAGCGCTTTTCATCTAACTTTACTTGTAGCCTTTCTGCACATCCACTCTGCTATACAAAATGGCTAAAAGACATTGGCAAAGCCAATACCTTTTGCATAGGCAAGACCTATTGGCAAAGCCAATCCTTGTTATGTGTTATTGTCTGTCTTAGTCAACCATCTGCAATAAAGATGTATGTTTTTGGCTTTATCTTTTGTTTATCCTTTACTTCATGTACTTAAAGGTGAAATGGGCTTTTACACACTGGGCAATGTAGAGGTATTTTTTACCAATATTTCTATCACTTTGATCTCTGTGGTGTCATGTTCTGGCCTTTCTCTATTTTCTCCACTTCCAGTCCCTTTGTGAAGAATTCAGGTGCCAAGTGCCATCAGTTTATCACTACTTCTTAAGTCAGCCATACTTTTTTAAAGGTCTGTACTGGAGACTGTTTTAGTTTATAAATACGTTCATAGAGGGGCTTTCAGTCAATGCTCTGGATCCATTGGTCCATTCAAGTGGCATCTACATTTAAGTTCTACCCACTACAACATATCGCATTGAGCAGTGCGTAAGCCCACTTCAGCCATTGGCTGTCTTTACTGTGAGTGGTGGCATTTTGCTCTTGTACATGTGCAACTCTGACCAAAAAGTAGTTTGCTTCAGTGCCAGAGCTGATAAGCCAAACTCTACTATCATTTGTACTATGATTTCATGGCTTTTTATTTCTTTTTGTGATGTGACTTTTTTGCTTACTTGTGTGTAGACATGCATGCCATCTTTAGACAACGACAATTGTACTTGTTTTTTTACACATTTAATGTCTATCACATATGTTTGAAAAAGAAATCCCCGGCTGCTAAGGGCAGTCCCATTGGGTTTCCCAATGCTTGTTTTTTCCCTTGCAGTGGCTTCTCTTATTGCAGCAGGCATACTAGGTTCATCTGTCCTAGCACACGGAAGTAATCCAATTCGGACAACTCTTTTTAAGCATTTAGACCAGTTGGATGTGGCTTTCTCTAATTCAGAGAACCTACAGGCCCTGCCGCCCCTGGCGCTTCCTTGGACAGACCATTGCCTAGTCCCCCTTAGGTGGCAGTTGGAGAAGGGGAGAGATCCTGTACCCAGACGGTATACAGTTGAGCGGCTATGGTCTAGGCTGCCAGTGGACAGCTGGGCGGTTGAGTTGGCGAGAACCTGTCCTCCTCCTGTCTCTGACCCAATTACAGCTGACCAGCACGTGGAAAATTGGCTGACTAGTTCCCTTGATCTAATAATACCGAAAAAGAAAAGGCCTACCAGGGAAAGAAGAACTGGTTCCGCTCCCTGGTACACTCCTGAACTTAGGTGTCTGAGAACAATCTGTAAAAGATTGGAACGGGCATGGAGGAGAGAGTGGAATGAAGAGAGCCGGCAAGATTATAAGGTAGCCATGTGGAAATACAAAGTTGCTTTGAAGGACGCGAAAATTAGCTACTTCAGTGACAGGATTGATAGGGCGAGTAACTCCTCAGGGGAATCCTTTAAAATCTTTAAGGATCTTCTGAAGGCTCCGGTCCCTCCAGTCGTGCATGGTAACCCTCAGGAAAAATGTGAGGAGTTGGCAGACTTCTTCCACTCTAAAATAGTGAAGATCTTGTCCTCTTTGCCGGTGACGTCACAGATCTTGGAGGTGGGGTTTGGCCCAGTAACATGCCCTTTTGAGCTGTCCTCCTTTGGCCCTTTTACAGAGGAAGAGGTTGTAAAAGTCCTGAAAGTAATGAAGAGTGGGTCGCCTAGTGACCCGGTGCCTATGAAATGGCTTAAACAAGTGGCCAACATTCTTTCCACCCCGCTTACGGACCTTATCAATCTTTCCCTCTCTCAGGGTACGGTGCCCCAGAGTTGGAAAAAAGCAGTTGTTAAAGCACTGCTGAAAAAACCGGGCTTGGACCCTTCCAATTTGGCCAATTTTAGGCCCATTTCACTTTTGCCCGGGTTTTCTAAAATTGCGGAAAAATTGGTTAATCGCCAGCTCTCACACCATCTTGAATTCCATCGTTTGTTGGGAGACTCCCAGACTGGCTTTCGCCCTGGTCAGGGGACGGACACGGCCTTATTGGCAGTGGTGGAGGAAGCAAGGAGCATTCTTGATTCAGAGGGGTCAGTGGCAGTGATCCTCCTGGACTTGAGTGCTGCCTTCGACACCGTTAGTCATCAGGTGCTCCTCCAACGTCTGTCAGAGGTGGGCATTACGGGAATGGCCCTGAAGTGGCTTGAGTCTTTCCTCTCAGACCGTTTTTATCAAGTCTGGGAAGGGGCAGAGCAGTCAACCTCGTTCCCTCTTCAATGTGGAGTCCCCTAGGGCTCATCTTTGAGCCCTACTTTATTTAATGTTTATATGACTCCACTTGAAAGAGTGGTCTCCCCTTCAGGTGTGAAGATCATCAGCTATGCTGATGATACTCAGCTGGTAGTAGGTCTGACCCAGCTGGCGGAACGACCTGAGGTTCTCCACGACTGTCTTGCCAATGTACATCGGTGGATGTCCCACTCTGCTTTGAAGCTCAATGGAGAAAAAACTGAGCTGATGTTGCTTGGTAAATCCAGGCCTTCACTCATAGCTAGTTGTTGGCCCCGGTCCTTGGGCGTTCCACCATCTCCTAAGAAGGAGATCAAGAGCTTAGGAGTATGGTTGGAAGAAGATCTGTCCTTCAGGACACATGCCAGGAAGACAGCGGGGATTTGTGTTGGCCTGCTGCGGTCAGCTCGCAAGGTGTTACCGTTGCTCCCTGATTCATCAAGGAAACTTCTGATCCGTGGTCTTGTTTTGTCTAGACTCGATTATGGGAACGCGTTGTTCCTCGGTGCCCCGGAGTCGACTTTTAAGACCCTCCAACAAGTTCAGAATGCAGCCGCTAGACTGCTGATGATGGTCCCTAGGAGACAATCAGCTGCTCCGGCCCTGAAAACTCTTCACTGGCTCCCTGTTAAGGAGCGGGTGAAATTCAAATCCTTATGCACTGCACACAAAATCCTGCATGGGAGGGGCCCCTCCATTTTGATTAATATGGCACGTTCATATAAGTCCACACGGGCTCTTCGCTCTGACCAAAAACACCTGCTTCAGTCAGCCAGAGTGAAAAGAGCTCGTTCGGGTGGCCGGCGTTTCTCGGTGCAAGTAGCGGCACTGTGGAACTCCCTGCCCCTTAAGATACGCTCAGAGCCTAACATCTTGCACTTTAGGAAACTCCTTAAGACCCATCTGTTTCCGGTGTAATGGCTGAGTTTGAGTCTTTTTTTTCCTTCGCTGTGTCCTGCGCCGGGATGCCCCTGGGTAACTGAGCGCGTTATAAATTTCACAATAATAATAATAATAATAATAGCCCCTTTCCAGGAGTGTTTTTGTGTAATGTTTAATAGAGTGTCAAGTAGAGTTAAAGCCCAGTCAGCAAACTAGGCTTCAAGAGGTTAGAGTCATAAGATGGCCAAGAACCCAGAGCCCCTTTGTTGGTGTAAGTGCACCCATGTACCCAGTAGCATAGACTGGGGCATTCAAAGGAGCCTAAGAGGGTGCAGTGCTGTAAACTTAAAGCTGCCTGAGTAGGACGAAACAGCAGTGGCTTTGCTAGAAAATTTGGTTGAACCTGGGACCATTGCTAACAATGATTTACGATCCATCTATGCCCCCTGCTATGTCCTCCCCTCCAGAAACACGACCAAGGAAGCAGGAGAGGATGTACACAGCCCAGTCTGAGTGAAGACCTTGGTAAAAAGAGGACGTGCAACCAACAGGAGACAAGAAAGAAGCAGTAGGGAAGGTCTGACAGGGCCTTCAGTGATACTACCTAGCCCAGAAGAGAGGATGTAGTGGAAGTGCTGTGGTGCGGCGAGCAGGCAGGAAGGAAGCAGCTTAGAGGGACCACCAGTATGTATGTATGTACATATGCATGCATGTACATGCTCCAAATGAGGTTCCTTGTGCACTTGGGCATTTGATACTGTAAATACTTCACTGGGAGGAACATTGGAAGACTACAACTTAAAGCAGTGGAGCCTCCTAATATTGGCTTAAATTATCTAAATAATGTTCATGAAAATTAACAGGGATGGCCCCCAGAATAATATTCACCTGGCTAAATAATGAGAAACATCAAATAATGTACCAATCAATGAACTAAACATAATAAGCAATTGGAGACCAATTATAATTAGTACAGAATTCATGAAGCTATTTACAAAAATACTGACCAAAAGACTTACCTCCTTCATTAATTTGAATACAAGATAAAAGGGCTTCATGAAAGTGAGAGATGTCTCAAAAACCTGCCACTGCTACAAAACATCACAAAAGGGGCACCAAATAATGAACAATCTCTTGCAGTGGTGTTCAGAGACATTTCAAAAGCATTTGACTCTGTCAGCCATGGTCACATTATACAGAGTCTCAAGAGACAGAGAGTTCCGTCATACATCCAAGATCTAATAAAAGTCTGAATCACAGATTCATCAACGTTCTTCAAGGGTAAAAGCAATGAATCTACACCAGAAAGAATATTGAAATCTAGAGTAATACAAGGTGACTCACTATCCATGCTATTGTTTAATATTGCCATGCACCCTCTAATATGCGATCTTCAGAAAAACGAGAAAGGCTCCACAATTGGATCAGATGGACTTATTGAGCAAATCACCACTCTGGCCTTTGCTGACTACATAGCAGTACTCAGTAGGACATGGGAAAGAATGAGTAATCATTTGAAGATCATTGAAAAAGTCAGTAAAATAGCAGGCCTAAAACCAAATGTGAAAAGGACACAGTTTTTTCATAAATCCTCACAGAGACAAAATCCAGGTAAATAACTGCAGACCATGACAATTCGAGAAACAAGACATTGAAAACGTTCATCCAGGTGACAATAAGAGATACCTCGAATTGAACTTTGATCCTCACACAGCTCATACACAAAACAGCAAAATACATGATGTACTAATAGGACCCAAGCCAGCAAAAAAAGTTTAAATATTATGTCAATCCCTGGTTCCTAAGCTGTCATTTAAACTATAAATGGCATACACAGAAGCAAAGACTCTCACTGGGTTAGACTAATATGTAACGGCGTGCATGCTGAGAGCAAATGTCTTAAACACTAGTAAAACCATTGATGAAGCAAGTTTTCGCATATTACGCGACTTGCTTAAATCATGAACCTCGAATAACTTATAATCCTGTAATACAACCCGTATGTTTTACTAATTTCCTTTATTTTGGATATGCATGTATCTTAGTGATGCTTGCCTATGTGTTTACTAATACGAATAACTCGTGTCCTTAAAATGGCCGCCGCTTGAGGGTTTGCTTCTGCGCATGAGTTAGTCACACTCACGTGACGTGACGTAGTTGCAGTTCTGGTGGGAAAATATGCGCATGCGTGCTTGCATCTAAAATTTAGCTGTCAGTGTTATAACGTGGTGAAGCTTGTGCAGATGCTCTCGTGTTATCGTCTGTTGCACTAACTATAATGCAATAGTATATTTTTCTGATTTGAGAAGTATAAAGTAGCTTTCCATGGTATATGGTGAATTCATTTATTTCTATGTTTTAATTTGTTTTCGCTTACTTTTCATGTACCGCGGTATTGAGGGTCTGATGCAAGGCTCAAGACTCCATATTAAGAGGATAGTCTGCGCATGACCGAACTCTAGCTGTGGCATTGACAAAATGCCAACTGAAGGTCTCTGCCAAGATGTGCCTGGGTAGATGCACCTTCACCCAGCCGGAGAAACAGAATTTGTACTGCATTCGCAACAATTGTATATTCTGCTATTGTATTCTGTAGAATAGGTCATGGGAACCCCAAATTCACTAGGCGGTTCCATAAAATGCAAATACGAGCTTGTAGAAGTTTGTTTTGATTGGTGTGTTGACCTATCCTACCTGGGGACCAATCGAAATTGGGGATTCTGACACTTGCAACATTTGGGGGGTATTACACTGACCCGAAAACAGTATAACTAGCCTAGGTTTAGCTGGAGAATTTGTCCGACTTGTCTGAATAGCTGACCTGTAACTGACCCAACGCACTCAATAGGTGACTGAATACAGAGCGCTGCGGAGCACTCTGTCCGAATTTAACCATAGACTCTAAGGTTTTACTAAACCGTAAGTGCTGGCGGAGCACTTTGCTGGGGAGTTCGCTAACCCAATCGGGGTTCTGACTGATAGCTGCAGAGAGGGTGGAGCGCAGGCGTTGCTTCCGAACTGCGGGTGCTGGTCGTGCCTTGGTGGTCCTGTCCTGATCCTAATCTGGTTTTCCTGTCCTGTCTTGGGGTGTCCAATCTGCACCTGCTGTCCCATAGATGACTGTCCTTCCTTGGGGTATTTCCTGTCCTTGACTAATCCGTGGCCAGGGTTGGTCTGCACACCTTTCTAGGTAAATATAGTGTGAAAACTCTATACTGCACCTTCTATTTTCCTGTCTTTGCTTTAATAAAGACATTTCTTTGCATACGTTAATTTTCCATGCTTTCCGCTACCTACTATAAAAATCACACAGTATATTTTTTCCTTAGCATGTTCCTGTGTTTCCCTACCATTTAGAACACATTCTCTCCATTCTGTTTATGAATCATAACTGTGGTATATAATTTTCTCCTGAAATCTGATTTAACGAAATGATGCTAGAACTATAGCGTGTTCCATTTTTCCCCTCCTATAGATGTATAGGATTTCCAATCCTTACCATGCAGTAATTTTCTAAACAGTAAATGTCTAGTTCGTGATCCATTTTCTAAAATCTATTTAGTAGATTGCATTGTTATAATTTTCCTATAGACTCATGAATGTTTGCCTTAGTTTTTCTTTCATATGGTTACGTGCTCTTCATTATTCTGATTATAGATTGCCTTCTCGTTGTAAAATGTATAAACTCAGAAACTGATTTCTAAGATAAACTTTTAAACTTCCCAGTAGTCTGTGGTTATTTGATGAAGTAAGAGAAATAAAGTCGATATTCGTATATTGCCTGCTTTTCTTTTACAGCTAGCTCCCTGATCCATTGTGGATCTTAGGTACCCGTAACGGTGGATTGGTAAGTCGGGTACAATAGAAATAAATAGGAAGGAACCAGGGTTGCTGGTAGAAGAGTTGATAGGTCACCCGATTAATGTATATGATAAATTGGAAAAATATGGGCCTGGTATGTGTATGGTGAAAATTATTGGCCGGGTGACCTGCGATCTCTATCAGTAATTTTCTGGTAGCAGAGTTATGGTTAGGGACTAGTTAAAGTTAGGTAGGACTAGTTAAGCCAGATAGGTTGGATGCTGCTAATATTCTTGCTGCTACAAGGGTAAACAATTTCTGTGGCCTGATCAATCACGTGAAATGTTTGCTTTGAAAAATTATGAAATGTTTTAAATTGTTTTTCTTATTATTGTACTGATATATGTATTAACCCACTCGTTAGTAAAGTGTTTATATGTTTGTTAGGAATCCCCGGGGAGTTGAATAGCGAGTGGTGAGGAGAATCCACTTCGCGTTGAGGTCACTGGCCTAAGGAAAGTTAGTGCAGGTTAGGCAGAACTGGAAGCACTAACTAGGGTTTTTCTGAATGTGTGCTTGAATAAATGATAGCGACGAGATCACTGGCAAAACTTCTATTGAGAGAAAAACCTAGTAAGGGTCACATCGGAAGGGGTAGCAGGTTCGTCGGAGCTTGGGTGATAGCAGAGGGGTTCGCTGGTGAAACTTTAGACTTAGTATGTATCCCAGAAAGAAGTGGATAAGTCAAAAGAAGTAGCAGGTTCCCTAATGCTTGCGCGAAGGGTAGGCAGAAGAGATCTATCCGTAGTGAGAGAAAAGTAAATGGAAGTAGTTTACTTGCAGTGAAACAAATCTTTGCTGTCTAGACACTTGGGTACAGTGGCGAATGTGTATTTGTTTGTAAAATAACAAAGCACTTGCACTTTTAGAGAGAAATTAAGTTTCCGTTACCTTGTGAGGGAGGGAGTCAGTTGCGGAGCTGCTCTGACGTCACTCTGTGCCGCCCTAGGATTGGTAGACGCAGCGGGTGTGTAGCGGAGCTGGAATTGTAAAGGAGGGGTGAGTGCCGAAGCGTGAGAACCTGTCTCGCGAAAGGCCGCGCACCCATTGGTCGAGATTATTTGAAACCGTGCACATCATTGGTTGCGCGAAAATAAAAAACGCACTTGGATTGGACGTAATTTGTAAACAAAGTCACTAGCAGAAATCGTATGTGGCACTCGTATAGACAGCATACTAGACCTGATCCACGACATTTAGGGTTTGAGAACGATCAGTGGAAAGGACATAAAACCGACATTATGTACGGAAATAAGAGAAAACTATCCCTTGTAAACAAAGTGAAGAATTATTTTAAAAAGGACAAGCCAATTAAAACCAGAGAAGGTGTTGTCATTCACCTAATACTCCCGCATCTTTCATGATGTTTGATAAAGGGTACCACTCGTGTGTATGGTTGGAAAACTGGGCGGAATAAACCAAGGATGACGGAATTTTGGCTTTTCCGTTAGAAGGTACATTCAATGGCAGGATTCTATTTAATTTGAGAACCCGAATGAATGACTTACATCCCAGACCTAGATTAATGCAGTACGAAGATTTAGAGGAATGGGAGATCGAGGCTTTTGAGAGAGACAAGCCACGAATGGATAAAGGGTTAACAAAATTTTATCCAAAACTGAAACAAGAGACCAGAGATAAAAAGATGAAACAGTGGAGACAGAATATGATCGTAGAAGCACTGTTTCCAATGATGCCAATGGGTGGTCCTCCTGCAGGAGAGAAGAGAACAGAAAAATTTAAACATTGGGTGCCCATTGGGGAGTCGGATGATGAATTATTAGATGACATGTTTATGAGAAGTCCGCCTCCTTATAATGAAGGACACCGACCCGCTAGTGAAGGGGATAATTCACGGAGACCTCCTCCCTGGGAAGAGGCCAGACCAGTAAGTGTAGGAGAGGGTTGTCAAATACCTCCGTATAATGAGGGGCTAGGATCTCTAGGTGCTAGAGATATCTGTCAAAGAGCACCATTTAGTGGGGAGTCAAGATATTCGAGAGAAAGAGACTTCTGCTCTAGACCTCCCTACGAGGGTGAGGCAAGGCCTTCAACGTCAGGAATTCCGTTCTCAAGACCCCCGTCTGAGGAGGAACCAAGATCCCTAGGAACAGGAAGTCTGTTCCCAAAACCTAATTACGGTGAAGGACCAAGTGAGACACATCCCACTGCCCCGAGTTATGCCCCAACTTTGACCCCGCAGGTATTACATGACAATTCTTTAGATAGGATACTGGAGGACAGGGAACGAGAGGCTTTAGCTAAGCAGAGAGCCGAGATAATTCAGAAGATCTCCCAGTTAAATACAAGTCCTGAAGCCTTGACAATCCCGGTAACTATTGGACCAGTGGTTCCGCTGTATGGGGATAGACAGGGAAGTCCGAAGACTCCAGTTATTACTCCAGTTGTAGCAGAGCCAAGACCGGAGCCCTTAATTGTGGATGACCAGACCAGTGAATGTGAGTCCGAGGTCTTGCTAATGGATCTGCCCATTAGGGGTGCAGGAAAAAGGTTACAGAAAAGACATAATCCTTTCAACACGAGGGAGATTCAAATGGAATCGACTTCGGGTACCAAGAGTGTCACATTGGTGACTCCTGAAGAGATTGAAAGATGAAGTCGAGAGTTAGAAAAACAAACTCCTCAGTCGAAACCTTTAGATATTTTCAAGTTAAGAATAGAAATGGAAGAGCTAATGGCAGGAAATGTAGGTTTGACAGATTACATACCTATTCTGAAGAAGAGTTGCTGTTTATCGGCAAGATTTTTACCCGAAACACCAGAGTGCTCCATGAAAAATTAACAGACACTGCAGCTAGTATGGGAATCGATATTTCAAAATCAAAACCACTGCAGAAACCCTATAGAGCAGATTTTTCAGACAAAGATCTGGAAAATATGAATGTGTCAGGGAAAAAGGCGCAGGTTAAAGAATTATTGACAGTGTTGCAAAAATGGGGAGACGTAGAAAAGTGGAAAGCCAGATGGGCAAAGAAGAAAGATGAGGCCAGGTCTAAACAGACGACTTCTGAGTTCGTTCTCAAGGAAGCTGACAAACCTGAGCAGTTATACCCTATGCGTGAAGTGCCAGGTGGAAAATACGTGCACGTTCCATGGTCCAGACAGGATATTGTGTCCTTTACCAATGACTTTCCAAAATTACGAGAAAAGCCTGTGGACTGGTACAGGCAGGTGGAAAGGTTTGTAAAGGTGCAAAAGTGCTTGTGGAAAGACCTGGATGGGTTTTTCGACATTGTGGTTCCTGTGGATTTATGGACCGAATGCAAGGTTGCCATTGATTGGCCCAACAAAGAGTATGATAGGGACCCTGTAACAGGTGCTCCCTCTGATGAGGTAATGAGAAAATATGACCAGGTCATGTTACATCTGAAAAAGAAGTTGCCTGCAAAGGAAACTGATTGGACCAAAATAGATAGGACCACGCAGGAAAGGGATGAGTCTGTGCACTCCTTTTATGAGAGACTGTTACAGGTGTTCAAAACTTACAGTGGAATAGATAACATCGAGATGAAGGACATGACCCACTTCATTTACAGGTTTGTAAACGGTTTAAGACCCGAAATTTGCCATTGGATCAAAGACAATAAGATTTGTTGGCAGTCTAAGAAAATGGATGAGGTCTTACGGTATGGAAAGTACTGTGAGGACGAGATGGCAGATAAGCGAAAGGCCTTAAAGGAGAAGGTTATGTGGGCACAAGTGAAGCTAGCAGAACAACAGGAAAAGCAAATGAATAAAATGAACAAGAATACCCAAAATCAAGGCTCTGGGGGTGGAGGGAAGCCCAAGGTAAAAATGAGCAGAGAGGAAGCTAAAAAGAAATTTCCCTGCCACCAGCGCGGAGAAATCGGGCACTGGAGAGACGAGTGTCCATATTTACAGCATGATGATACCCAAACCCCTGATTTAACTCCACAGACGCAGAATGAAAAACCAAGAAAGACTCAGCATCAGGTAAAGGCAAGTCAATTGCCCCGAGCGCCAAAACTAAATTATAAAGGAAAATGACCACAGTGATGACATAGAGATCTGGGGAGGCAATGAGAATAGAAATGCAGCAACTTCGCAGTTTTTGTTGAATGATACTTTTTTCTGTGACGACCAATACTGACGGGGCCTGAGAGGTGAGGACAAGGAGTGTGTTCTTGGTGCCTCTTTGCCGGTAGGCCAGTCAGGGCCATACATTGAAGGAAAGGTTGATGGAAATGATGTCACCTTTCTATTGGACACTGGTGCTACCCGTTCTACTGTGAGAACAGCGGACGTTCCAAACCTACCCCTCTCGGGAGAAGCAATCCAAGTAGTGGGTGTGTCTTATCAATTGATTAGTACCCCAGTTACTGAGCCCATGGAGATCACAATAGGGAATTTCAAAGAAATGCATAGATTTGTAGTTTGTGATACCAGTCCAGTAAACTTACTGGGACGTGATTTGTTGTGCAAAATGAACTGCACCATCTTTTGCACACCAAAAGGCGTCGAAATTCAAACCCCAGACGAGGATGGCATATACAAATTAATGTAAATTAGACCAGACTCAGCAATTAAACAAATGACTATACAGGACTTACCTGAAGAACTCCAAAAGACAGTGAAACCAGAAGTATGGGACTTTACAGGAAAGGATGTAGGATTAATGGCAAATGTAGACCCAATACAAATAGCCATGAAAGAAAATGCAGTTTATCCCAATACCAAGCCTTACAAAATGAGTGCAGAAGTGAGAGCAGGAGTTGCCGTTGAAATAAAAAGACTGCTAGAAGCAAACATCATACAAGAAGTGATGAGTCGTCCGTGTAACTCACCCATAATTGGAATCAAGAAACCTAGTGGCAAGTACAGGGTAGTGCAGGACCTGAGAAAGGTAAACAAAATAGTGGTTCCTTGTTGTCCTATTGTTCCAAACCCAGCAGTGATCCTATATCAGATTCCCTGGGATGCTGAGTGGTTTACCATGATAGACCTATGTCATGCATTCTTTTCGATCCCATTGCATCCAGATAGCAAATTTCTTTTCTCATTTGCTTTCGACAGTCACGTGTACGTTTGGAATCGGGTCCCTCAAGGGTAAATCAGATTCTAAAAAAGTGCCTTGAATCTTTAGTGTTACCAGGAAAAATCTGTTTTGGTGCAATATATAGATGACCTTTTGGTGGCGTCTAAAAGTCATAGAGATTGTGTTGTTGACACCATTGCTTTACTGATTCACCTAGGTGAAAAGGGACATAAAGTGTCCCCTGACAAATTGCAGTTCTGTACAAAATCAGTGAAATATCTGGGGCACCAGATAGAAAAAGGCATCAGAAAAGTCACTTCTGAGAGAGTCAGAATAATTTGGAACATGCAGTTACCCCGTACTCAGAAAGAAATCAGAATGTTCCTTGGAGTGGTAGGTTACTGCAGGCAATGGATTGTGGGATTTGCTGTCCTGGCAAAACCTTTGATAAAAATGACAAAGAAAGGAGCAAAAGACCCAGTGGAATGGGATGATGAGGGCATGACAGCATTCACTAAATTACGAGAATGTCTGTGTACAGCACCTGCTTTAGGGATGCCTGACTATTCTAAAGAATTTGCACTATTTTGTGATACACAAGATAATTGTGCACTGTCAGTCCTAACTCGGGAGCATGGGTTGACTAGACGACCAGTGGCATATTTTTCTGCCACTTTGGATCCAGTGGCTGCTGGATTACCCGGATGTCTGAAAGCAGTAGCTGCAACTTGCACGAGTCTAGAACAGAGTGAATCTATTGTAATGGGACATCCTGTACCTGTGTATGTTCCCCATGCAGTTGTGATTTTATTGACCAGAACTAAGACCCAGAATCTCACCCCTAGTCGGCTGACTAAATACGAGAGGATTCTCGTGGGTGCTGCGAATGTGGTCATTACTCGGTGTAATATCCTGAACCCAGCTACCCTGCTCCCTGACTCAATGATTATGGAAGCCGAGGGAGAGGACGAACATGACTGCATAGATCTGACAGAATTCAGTACTAAACCACGCCCAGACATTAAAGAAATACCTTTGCCTGTAGAAGATGAGGAGCTGTTCGTGGATGGCTCATGTATGAGACACGAACTTGTAGGCCTAAGTGCTGCTTATGCTGTAGTCTCTATAAACGAAATTAAAGAAGCTTCCTGTTTATATGGAGTAAAGTCTGCACAAGTAGCCAAATTGATTGCATTGATAAGAGCCTGTAAAATTGGGAAAAACAAAAGAATAACAGTATATACTGACAGTCAGTACTGTTATGGAGTTGTGCATGACTTTGGCCAATTGTGGCTACAGAGGGAGTTTCTGACTTCTTCAGGTACTCCCATCAGAAATGGAAAAGTTGTACAAGATTTACTGGAAGCAATCCAATTACCAAAAGAATTGGCAGTGGTCAAATGTGCTGCTCATAAATCTGGCATTGACCCTATAACTTTGGGAAACCGATTTGCTGATGAAGTGGCTCAACTTTGTGCCAGAAATCGCATGTCTGTAAATATTAAACTGGGGGGACCTGGAAACAGCTGCCAACTTATGGTGTTTGAAGAGGTGCCTACCTGGGAAGAGTTGAGAGATTGGCAGCATGCGGTGCCAGAAAAAGAGAAAGAAAAATGGAAGAAACTTGGTTGTCGACCGAGAAGTGAGGATGGTGTCATTGTGGGCCCAAATGGTATGCCTGTGTTGCCTTGACGTCTGCTTGCTTCTATGGCCAGACTGATACATGGAGATTCACACACTGGTAGGGATGCCATGGTTCTGGTTTTCCAACAAACATGGTACAATCCGAAGTTCAGGAAGGTAGCAGAGTCACTCTGCCAGAGGTGCTTAACATGTCAGGAGTTTAACGCTGGGAAAAGGACAGTAGTCGAATTGGGAAAAATTGGAAAATCAGGAGGTCCCTTTGTAAGAGTACAGATTGATTTAATCAAAATGCCACGCTGTGAGGGAAAGAGATATGTCCTTGTCATTGTCTGCCTGTGTTCAAAATGGGTGGAAGCCTACCCTGCCAAAAAGAATGACGCCCTAACCGTAGCCAAATTTTTACTGCGAGAATTAATACCTAGGTTCGGGGTTCCAGTCACAATTGAATCAGATAGAGGAAAACATTTTCAGAATGAGGTAATCGATCAGCTCTGTAAGGCATTTAAGATCACACAAAAATTGCACTGTGCATATCGTCCAGAGTCTTCTGGAGTGGTGGAGCAAATAAATGGCACTATAAAATCAAGGTTAGGAAAAATGTGTGACTCTACGGGCATGAACTGGATAAATGTTTTACCTCTTTTTCTGATGGGACTTAGAAGTATTCCAGATCGAAAAACAGGCCTGAGCCCTCATGAGATCCTGATGGGAAGAGTGATGAGACAAGCATGGGTACCAGGACATAAACTGCTAAACATTTCTGATGATTTGGTACTTGTGTACTGTAAGCAACTGGGTGACCAAGTGCGTTCTATCTCTCGCCAGATTGGGGAAGACGCCATCGCCAATCCAACAACTCCAGTCCACAAATTGGTTCCTGGCGACTGGGTTAGACTCAAGAAACATACTCGTTCGAGTTGCCTTGCACCGAGGTGGGGAAAACAACGCCAAATAATACTGGTGACCACGACAGCGGTGAAGTGTGCCGGCGTTCCAAAGTGGATCCATGCCAGCCATACACAGAAGGTGATTCCAGACGAGAAAACTGACGCTGAAGGTTGTCCAGCTGAGGGGTCTGCAGAAGTTGGTCCTGAAGTAGCTGATGACGAACAACCGAGCACCAGTCAAGATGATTGGATACCCATAATCGACCTGACTAATGACCCAATCAGAACAAGAAGTCAAACCTATGCAGATAGAGAGTGGGATAGAGAGGAAGAGATAGGCACAGGCGAAGATCCTCAGATTATTGAGATTCACGTCAAGTCTGAGGAAGAAGAAGGTCAGACAGGGACAGAGCAAGTGATCGATACACCTCCACAAACCCCTGAAATTGAAAAGGGACAGATAAGAATTAGTGAAAAGGTTCAAGCAGAAGAAAATCAAGGGATCGAAGTGCTTGAACAGGATCAGATAGAACTAGAAGAACGTGTTCAGGACACAGAAACAGAGACGCTCGAAAGTCAAAATCAGAATACACCTGAACAAGGCCAGCTTAGTAACCAGGCAGAAGAAATAGAAATAAGACCTGGAACTAGTCAGACAGGAAGGGAAGAAACAAAAGCAGAAGTGCCACAAACAAACGAAAATAAAAGAGCATTAGAAGAAAGCCAAATCACAGTGCCAACTAAAAGACTTAAGAAAAAGAAACATATCGAACCAAGATATATTAAGAGACTGAGACTGAGAATAAAAACAGTAGAGGAGAAACTTGCAGAAAGAAGGAAAAGTCCTCGCATTGCAGAGCAAGTTGGAGAAAGTTCACAAAGGAGGAGTGACCGAATAAAAAGACTGAACGGAAAATACCAAGATCCTGAATGGACTTATTTAGTGTTGGAGGAATTTGAAGATCTTGATATAACTGACGAAAGTGACGAAGAACAGACAGCTGATTATTCTGCCGAGGAAGACGAACCAACCTGAAGTTGTGCAGGGTAAGCTACCTGTGCAAAGTTACAAAGAGGGGTTGAGAAATCTTCTTCTGAACGAAAATGTCTGAATCAAATGTGAATGGAAGGCCTAGACGCAGTTGTTGCAAAACATGCTGCAGAGTATGTATATGTAGCATAGCTATAGTGTTAATATTTTGGATAGGACTAACAGTTTTCATTCCTTATATGGTGAGCAAAAATACTAATATTGACCCTACACAAAGTGTGACCCCTGACACTGAAGAACTGACAACACGAAGTGTAGAAAGACGTGAAAAGGCACTCAGACAAACAAAACGAGACTTAGAAGCATCAGATGAGGAAGGACTACACTATCATGGAGTTAAGAACCAGACACAGTTAAATGTTTTCGCTAATCTTTTAGTGCACTATGTAGAAACTATGGAAATAGAAGACTGCTATGTCTGCATGAAGCTACCTACTTCTGTAGCTGAAGGCGTGACTTATCATCACCTACCTTTGACCTATGGAATTTCCTGTAGTATTTTAGCTAGCTTATTTTATAAAAGAGGACCGTTACAGTACTACTATTCTAACTCAGACGTGATATTTTCTGAACTTCCTACACGTGGTAATCTGAATCCTGTACATACTAAAAGTGACGTTACACGTTATATGGGAGAATATTTTCTGACTATAGGTACCATAGACTTGAATGAAGCACACAGAGATAACTTGACCTGTTCATTACATGAACAAGAAAAAATGTTTTTAAACATGGCAGAGAAAAGAAGGGAGAGTTTCCAAAGAAAGGCAAATGATAAAAGACAAAGAACTCCTAAATGGGCTGAAAACATGGAAAGCACCTCAAATGGTGGGAGTGGTCCTGCTTTGTTGCTGGATTTTGAAAGAAAAGGGAAACTCTGTCTTCACCGCGAGAAGACTAGTTATTATAATAACATTTTCATTGGTTCCAGTCAATGTGAGCATAATTACAAGGTAATTGGAGGTTGGGGTTTCAAAAATGGGTCAGAACCTGTGTTTCCCGGAATTTATTATATATGTGGAAACAAGGCTTATTTCAAATTGCCGGATCACTGGTATGGAAGCTGGTACTTTGGCATTGTCTTCCCGAAAATATACCATGTGAAGGAAATTGCTGGAAGCAATGAAAACACTAATGGCTTAGTGCGTAGTAAAAGAGAAAGCGTAGGTGAAATAATGGGTAGTATTTTTAGTGCACTGATACCTGGAGTGGGAGTGGTTCTGAACACACACAGAATTTGTAAATTATCCACAATAGTGGATGTGTTGTCTACTGACACAGCTCATAGATTCCTGTTGGTCAATACCGAAATGGTTGCGATCAGATCAATGGTTTTGCAGAACAGACTTGCGCTTGACACCTTATTAGCAAAAGAGGGCGGAGTCTGCCGGATGTTGAAAGCGCAACATTGTTGCACTTACATACCGGACAAAAGTGTACAAATCAAAAAGTACGTAAAGAACATTACTAATTTGGAAAAGGAACTCAAACCACTGGAGGTTGATAGTGCCTGGAAGAGACTTACTGATGGTCTCTCCGCTGTAGGTCATTGGTTTGCTAATTTAGGTAAAAGTTTATTGTTTAAGGTACTGATGCCAATTGGAGTGATAGGTTTCATCATATTTCTCATATTTGTCTGTTGCAAATGCCGCAAAAATACTAAGAAATACGCTGTGAATAAAAGAGGTGTGAAACGGAGTGTGGATGAACTTGAATTGGAAGACTTGAATAATCAGATTTACAAAAAGATGAAAAATTCTCACCCTAATAAAGATGTGAAAGAGAAATTGAATTGGATGTTGGAAGAAATCGAAATGCACAAAGTGTGAGAAGTTGGCATCTGGTTCCATTAGTTTGTGATGATAGTAAGTATCATCAAAGAGGGGATTGATGAAGCAAGTTTTCGCATATTACGCGACTTGCTTAAATCATGAACCTCGAATAACTTATAATCCTGTAATACAACCCGTATGTTTTACTAATTTCCTTTATTTTGGATATGCATGTATCTTAGTGATGCTTGCCTATGTGTTTACTAATACGAATAACTCGTGTCCTTAAAATGGCCGCCGCTTGAGGGTTTGCTTCTGTGCATGCGTTAGTCACACTCACGTGACGTGACGTAGTTGCAGTTCTGGTGGGAAAATATGCGCATGCGTGCTTGCATCTAAAATTTAGCTGTCAGTGTTATAACGTGGTGAAGCTTGTGCAGATGCTCTCGTGTTATCGTCTGTTGCACTAACTATAATGCAATAGTATATTTTTCTGATTTGAGAAGTATAAAGTAGCTTTCCATGGTATATGGTGAATTCATTTATTTCTATGTTTTAATTTGTTTTCGCTTACTTTTCATGTACCGCGGTATTGAGGGTCTGATGCAAGGCTCAAGACTCCATATTAAGAGGATAGTCTGCGCATGACCGAACTCTAGCTGTGGCATTGACAAAATGCCAACTGAAGGTCTCTGCCAAGATGTTCCTGGGAAGATGCACCTTCACCCAGCCGGAGAAACAGAATTTGTACTGCATTCGCAACAATTGTATATTCTGCTATTGTATTCTGTAGAATAGGTCATGGGAACCCCAAATTCACTAGGCGGTTCCATAAAATGCAAATACGAGCTTGTAGAAGTTTGTTCTGATTGGTGTGTTGACCTATCCTACCTGGGGACCAATCGAAATTGGGGATTCTGACACTTGCAACATTTGGGGGGTGATACACTGACCCGAAAACAGTATAACTAGCCTAGGTTTAGCTGGAGAATTTGTCCGACTTGTCTGAATAGCTGACCTGTCACTGACCTAACGCACTCAATAAGTGACTGAATACAGAGCGCTGTGGAGCACTCTGTCCGAATTTAACAATAGACTCTAAGGTTTTACTAAACCTTAAGTGCTGGCGGAGCACTTTGCTGGGGAGTTCGCTAACCCAATCTGGGTTCTGACTGATAGCTGCAGAGAGGGTGGAGCGCAGGCGTTGCTTCCGAACTGCGGGTGCTGGTCGTGCCTTGGTGGTCCTGTCCTGATCCTAATCTGGTTTTCCTATCCTGTCCTGGGGTGTCCAATCTGCACCTGCTGTCCCATAGATGACTGTACTTCCTTGGGGTATTTCCTGTCCTTGACTAATCCGTGGCCAGGGTTGGTCTGCACACCTTTCTAGGTAAATATAGTGCGAAAACTCTATACTGCACCTTCTATTTTCCTGTCTTTGCTTTAATAAAGACATTTCTTTGCATACGTTAATTTTCCATGCTTTCCGCAACCTACTATAAAAATCACACAGTATATTTTTTCCTTAGCATGTTCCTGTGTTTCCCTACCATTTAGAACACATTCTCTCCATTCTGTTTATGAATCATAACTGTGGTATATAATTTTCTCCTGAAATCTGATTTAATGAAATGATGCTAGAACTATAGCGTGTTCTATTTTTCCCCTCCTATAGATGTATAGGATTTCCAATCCTTACCTTGCAGTAATTTTCTAAACAGTAAATGTCTAGTTCATGATCCATTTTCTAAAATCTATTTAGTAGATCGCATTGTTATAATTTTCCTATAGACTCATAAATGTTTGCCTTAGTTTTTCTTTCATATGGTTACGTGCTCTTCATTATTCTGAATATAGATTGCCTTCTCGTTGTAAAATGTATACACTCAGAAACTGATTTCTAAGATAAACTTTTAAACTTCCCAGTAGTCTGTGGTTATTTGATGAAGTAAGAGAAATAAAGTCGATATTCGTATATTGCCTGCTTTTCTTTTACAGCTAGCTCCCTGATCCATTGTGGATCTTAGGTACCCGTAACGGTGGATTGGTAAATCGGGTACAATAGAAATAAATAGGAAGGAACCAGGGTGGCTGGTAGAAGAGTTGATAGGTCACCCGATTAATGTATATGATAAATTGGAAAAATATGGGCCCGGTATGTGTATGGTGAAAATTATTGGCTGGGTGACCTACGATCTCTATCACCATCTTTAGAGGAAGAGATTGAACATTTGTTTATTGCAGATACTGTAAAAATGTATGTGGAACAATTGCTATTGTATCAGGTGCATGTCCTAAAACAAAGATCATAAGAATAAAGAAACAATAAAATCCTAGAACTTTTCATTGATAGAGCAAAAAGATGTAGTTGGATTACACATAGGGAACCTATGGCTTAGTGCGTAGTAAAAGAGAAAGCGTAGGTGAAATAATGGGTAGTATTTTTAGTGCACTGATACCTGGAGTGGGAGTGGTTCTGAACACACACAGAATTTGTAAATTATCCACAATAGTGGATGTGTTGTCTACTGACACAGCTCATAGATTCCTGTTGGTCAATACCGAAATGGTTGCGATCAGATCAATGGTTTTGCAGAACAGACTTGCGCTTGACACCTTATTAGCAAAAGAGGGCGGAGTCTGCCGGATGTTGAAAGTGCAACATTGTTGCACTTACATACCGGACAAAAGTATACAAATCAAAAAGTACGTAAAGAACATTACTAATTTGGAAAAGGAACTCAAACCACTGGAGGTTGATAGTGCCTGGAAGAGACTTACTGATGGTCTCTCCGCTGTAGGTCATTGGTTTGCTAATTTAGGTAAAAGTTTATTGTTTAAGGTACTGATGCCAATTGGAGTGATAGGTTTCATCATATTACTCATATTTGTCTGTTGCAAATGCCGCAAAAATACTAAGAAATACGCTGTGAATAAAAGAGGTGTGAAACGGAGTGTGGATGAACTTGAATTGGAAGACTTGAATAATCAGATTTACAAAAAGATGAAAAATTCTCACCCTAATAAAGATGTGAAAGAGAAATTGAATTGGATGTTGGAAGAAATCGAAATGCACAAAGTGTGAGAAGTTGGCATCTGGTTCCATTAGTTTGTGATGATAGTAAATATCATCAAAGAGGGGATTGATGAAGCAAGTTTTCGCATATTACGCGACTTGCTTAAATCATGAACCTCGAATAACTTATAATCCTGTAATACAACCCGTATGTTTTACTAATTTCCTTTATTTTGGATATGCATGTATCTTAGTGATGCTTGCCTATGTGTTTACTAATACGAATAACTCGTGTCCTTAAAATGGCCGCCGCTTGAGGGTTTGCTTCTGCGCATGCGTTAGTACCTACTATAAAAATCACACAGTATATTTTTTCCTTAGCATGTTCCTGTGTTTCCCTACCATTTAGAACACATTCTCTCCATTCTGTTTATGAATCATAACTGTGGTATATAATTTTCTCCTGAAATCTGATTTAATGAAATGATGCTAGAACTATAGCGTGTTCTATTTTTCCCCTCCTATAGATGTATAGGATTTCCAATCCTTACCTTGCAGTAATTTTCTAAACAGTAAATGTCTAGTTCATGATCCATTTTCTAAAATCTATTTAGTAGATCGCATTGTTATAATTTTCCTATAGACTCATAAATGTTTGCCTTAGTTTTTCTTTCATATGGTTACGTGCTCTTCATTATTTTGATTATAGATTGCCTTCTCGTTGTAAAATGTATACACTCAGAAACTGATTTCTAAGATAAACTTTTAAACTTCCCAGTAGTCTGTGGTTATTTGATGAAGTAAGAGAAATAAAGTCGATATTCGTATATTGCCTGCTTTTCTTTTACAGCTAGCTCCCTGATCCATTGTGGATCTTAGGTACCCGTAACGGTGGATTGGTAAATCGGGTACAATAGAAATAAATAGGAAGGAACCAGGGTGGCTGGTAGAAGAGTTGATAGGTCACCCGATTAATGTATATGATAAATTGGAAAAATATGGGCCTGGTATGTGTATGGTGAAAATTATTGGCCGGGTGACCTGCGATCTCTATCACCATCTTTAGAGGAAGAGATTGAACATTTGTTTATTGCAGATACTGTAAAAATGTATGTGGAACAATTGCTATTGTATCAGGTGCATGTCCTAAAACAAAGATCATAAGAATAAAGAAACAATAAAATCCTAGAACTTTTCATTGATAGAGCAAAAAGATGTAGTTGGATTACACATAGGGAACCTCATATCAAAAATAGTCAACGTAAATTAAGGAAACCCGATGCAGTGTTCACTAAAGATGGTACTACTGTGGTAACTTTTATCTCAATCTGATATGAGAACTCACACAATTCCCTTGAACAAGCATTTGAAGGTGAAGTAAACTACTACCAGGATTTATCTCAAGAAATCAAAAATCTGACAAACTGTTCCACTGTAAAATGTCATGGTTTCATTGTAAATGTTAGGGTATTTGGCCTCAGTGTAATGGCATTGCTCAAGCTGACCTTGGACTACAAATATCTTTCCTGTTTAGGAAGAACGTTTGTCTGACTTCTTTAATGGATACTTAAGAAATGTGCAAAGTATTCATGGACAATTCATTGATTAATTTAACACTGCAATGTGCACTGAGTTGTATAACAACATTTTCTTCTTGTATTTGTTTGTTCGATACTTAAATTCTATTATAGTTATAATGTGAGGAGTTGGACTCAGAAATAGTTCATGTTTATCTCTTAGATTTAGTATTACAATAGTTGTGAGTGTGAATTTAGTTGAAGCAAATAATAATATATTTATATACATATGTTGATACTTAGATGTGTGTGTAAATTTAGGCTACATGTCTTGGAATTGCATACACATAATTAGTACAGATCACATCATTCTTCGCTAATCAAATGCTAATCACACCTTACTTTGTACAGGACAGTTGTACCTGGATGATCCAGAAGTGCAGTAAGGCACAGACAATTTATTATATTTAGAGAGGTACCGGAGGGTGCACTGTCCCTATCCATTATGTGATTCATGTTCCTGTGAGGATAATTTTGAGCATAGCTTTGCTCCACAACAATCATTTTGTTGTTGGAAGCAAAACTGATGGGCTGCAATAATAACCTACGATGAGCCACCGTGAGGTGTTACAAGAATAGCCAATTGCAGTTTCACTATACCAGTCGTGTGTACTTAATGTGCATGCTTTAATCTTTGAGACACACAACTCCCCCCACTCAGGATTCTCCTGTGTCCCGCCACTCCATTACCTCCCTGCCAGTTGCACCTTTGTTTAATGAGTTGCTTGCCATATAACTATAGTTTCAGTCAATACAGTGAAATCAATGCATGCACAACAGATATAGATACAGTGAGAAGAAGTGCCTCCAACAATGGTAGTACAAGGTGAGGACACTGAAAATTGGATGTGAAGCAATTATGCGGATTAAGGAGGAGAGAGGGAAACACTCTCGAGCTGCAAGGAGGAAGAAGAGAGTCCAGTGTTGCACCAAGAGTAGGATCGAAATGGGGTCCAAATGTTCAAGGGGCAAGACGAAGGGGGCTAATTCAACATCCTGATCAAACATGTTTTGGAAATATGCTGCGTTGTGTAACCAGTGCAAGACCAATGGCGCTGTCTTCTGGATCCAGACCATACCAATGCATCCCATAGCGAGCACTAATATTATAGAGCAAGACGTCAGCAGGGGGTTGGCAGCACCAAAGTGTCATCCAGAAGGGCAACCTGAGAGAATGGTGCGATTTGGATGTCAAGAATCTCAGAAAGTGACAGAAATATCTCATGCCAGAAAGGAACTATGCCATGACAGTGCCATGACATATGTATAAAGTCAGCATTAATGAGGCCACATCTACGACATTAGCTAACATTTGCAGCAAATTGTGGAATTCCAGCAGGTGTGTAGGAGTATTGATACAAATATTTAAACTGTATTAGCTTATATTTGTAGTTTAAATTGGCATTTGTAAATTGCTGGCAGCAATACGTCCATATCTTATATGTGAGTTCAAAACCCAGGCAGGGCTCTCATTTATGTCTGGCCTCAGGAAGCGCATTTATGGCTGAGATTAGTTCGTTGATGTATAAATAAGAGTTAGAGAATCCTGTGCCCACCCTCCCTATGTAAGTTCTAGGGAGCCTACTAGTTTACAGTGGTGCAGTTGGGAATGTGGATACTGCTGCCCAAACCACGACCACAGTCCACCGTAGAAGAACGGTGCCACGGCTGTCACACACTGGCAGAAACAGAAGGATTGCTGAGAGATAAATGTGTTATTCACAAAACTATCTCCCATTGTCAGTAGGGCCATCTGTCAGGGAAGTCCCTTCATGGCGCTTTCACCAGTGGGCATCAGCATAGGCATAGGATTGTCTCTAAGGGGGATAAAGGGTGAGTATCGGCTCAAGTAGCTGAGTCCATGTCAAAGCCCCCACTAGGCTTGACTGGTGATGGCCGAACATCAACATTGTGCCGCATGGTTTGTGGCAACATGCAGACTTGCCCCAACAATGAGTGCATATGAGCTATAGCCAGTCCCTCCCTGACATGGGTGGGCGTGATCAGCGATATGATCCGGTATTTTAAAAAGTGAGCCTGTGCAGCCAGGTAATAAGTAAGGAAATCAGGCAGGACAAGGCCACCAGATTGTAATCACCGTATTACAATTTCCCAAAGTATTCTAGGCTGGCCACATCTCCAGCTTAAGTGAGATAATGCCTGCTTTAATTGATTAAAAAAAAAATGGGAGCTGGACAGGGAGTTTAGAGAAGAGGTACAAAAATTAGGAAGCATCGCCATCTTAACTAAGGATATCCTCCCTAATAGGGAAAGCGGGAGACATAGCCAGCGCTCCTCCTGGGAGTTGACTTTCTCAAGAGTGGTGCAGTTATTGCTGCAGATAAAATCATCATAATTGTGGGAGACCCAGATCCCGAGGTATCGTACACCATCAGGGCTCCATTTTAGAGGTTAATCCAGTGACAGAGCCTGGCAGTCATCCGTAAGGGGTAACATTTCTGACATTGACCAATCAATGGAAAGTCCGGAGTATTCCCCGAATTGGACAACCTCATGAACAATAGGTGCAAGATTAATATCAGGATGTTGAACATATATAATAACATCATTCGCATACAGGGAACAGAGTAGGGATCGATTACCAAGGCTCAGTCCCCAATGTGATTGGAAATTCCATATGTAACAGGTCAGAGGTTCAATAGGAAGAGTGAAGATCAATGGGATAGGGATCCCCCTTGTTTTGTGCCGCTGCCAACTTAAAATATGGCCAAATAGAGTATATTCTCTCAAACTGTAGCCTTGGGAGCAGTTTATAATAATTTTTTAAGTGACAGAAAGTATTTACCCTGACCAAATCTGTGGAGCGTTCCCATCATAAATGGCTAGTTCAAAGAGTCAAATGCTTTCTCCGCATCCAGCAGCATAGCAACAGATGGACGCTGTGGATCAACCCTGTGGAGTATGGACAGTAGCATACAGGGGTCAAAGGAAGTGGAGAGTTGTGGAATGAAACCGGATTGGTCTGGTAGCAGCAGGAAGATCATTAAGGGTTGAAGCCTTTGAGCAAGGATCTTGGCAAATATGATGTTGTCTGTGTTCAGTAATGAGGGGGTTATGTACAATGCTATCTCAGCAGGATCCTTTTTAGGGCTAAGGATGCCATAATAGTTACCTCCAAAGTAGATTGTGGGAGGGTCCCTCTGACAATCGCCTTGTTATACATAACGAGGAGGCACAGAGCAAGGGTATCCACTAAGTCAACTGGGAGGCCATCAGAGTCAGGAGCTTTTTCCATTGGGATGACTCGTAATGGCACCTCTGATGTCCTCGGTTGGTATTGGAGAGTTAAGGGTTTGCCTGGCCTCGCCATCCAGCCATGCCAATTCTCTCAGGTATTAATATGGGGAGTGATCATAGTGATCTCTGTGGAGTCCAGGACCATAGAGGCTTTTATATATGTTTGGAATTCTTGAAAGATTAGGAGGGAACCTGGCCTGTCTCCCTCTCCAAATGCCCTCACCTAGATACTACGCCCCAGGTAAAAGACCTCCTGCTCCGCCTCCTCCCTGTATTGTTGCAGTGTGGTGCATAGTTGGGCCAAGAGTACCTTATCTTTCGTGGTGGAGTAGTTGGTTTCCAACTGTAGGAGCTGGGTCTCCAATCAAGAGGACAGGCCGAATATCTTGTTCAGCTGAAAGTAGTCATGGATGGCGGCACCAAAATCGCAATAGGGCACCTCATCTCAGAGTTCCGATGCATGTAATCTCTAGGTATAAAACTGAGGTGCTGGGGTTGGCTAATGATGAGATAATTTCACCAGAGAGTGGAGAGATATGGTACAGGGAGGAAGTCTGTGCTACACACCCTATGCATGAAAGGAATCGAAAGTAGCCACATGTCAAGATGTGAATGAGAGCTACGCTGGTGCATGGCACTGGGCAGATGGCCTCAGACGATCTGTCATGCACCATGGAGAGGGTGAGATTAAAGTTCCCCCAGATGTTGAGCCAATCTCGATAGTTGGAGCACAACTGTGTATTGTTGTCAAAGAAAGAAGGGCTCTTCATGTAAGAGCCGTATACTTTAACTAAGAGTAGGGATTCTCCATTCATATGCCTGCCATTGCCCAAATCCTACCTCCAGCATTTTTGATCTGTTCTATGTGAGAGTAATTACCCATTTTTAAAGAAATAAACATTCGCACATGCAGGCAAGCAGCGATACGTTGGTTGGAAGGATACTCCATAATCTTGGCTTGCCGGGGCGTAAAATATCTGGTAAAAGTAAGGAAACTTTTAAGGCAAGCTGATTTAGAAGAAGACAAAAAAGCATGAATAAGGTCGGCATGGGCTTCGTCTTAGCACGGCAGCAATTCCCAAGCACAGGCAATAAGCAGACTCAAAGCCAAACCAAGCGTGGGATAAATAGAATAACAGATCAAAGTAGTTGATCAAATTTTATTGTAAAGTGCAACATCTTTTATAGGCACATTTTAGCTTGACAGAACGGGGTTAATTCATCTTTGAACAATGCAGTTACCCGGGCACCTGGAAAAATCGGAATAACATGAACTTTTGAAATTCTGTTTAAACTGTTAGTAACGTCTTATGTGCATTAATAAAGTGGTTCGGATTTTAAAAAATTGCGCAGTTTTTTTGTGTTGAAATATTTTATATTGTAAATTGTAACGATTTTAAGTAATCATATACAATGATCTAGCGACTTGACTTGACTTGACTGATTTCCATATGTGAGTGACAACTTCCCTGGAGTAGGTGGAATATAAGAAGAAGTAACAATTTGAGACACAGGATGTGTCAAAAGCTTGGTGTACCCAGAGGTGAACAATGCATCTCCTGAAGAATGGCAATGTCAATTTTATCGCGATTGAATTAGGTCAACATCTGGCTCACCTTAGAGGGATTATTCAGCCCCTGCACATTCTAATGCCAGAAAATTAATCATGTGAAGGCACAATGGCACGGTTCACTTAGCACTTATGAGTGAACCGAACTGTACAATTGTCCATTAACAGCAGGAGATAGACAGCATGCATCCAACTATCTGAATGTGACTGCAGAATCCATAAATGAAAATAACAACAACAGTCTGCTCTAAACCTCCCAAACTCCTGGCGCCCTCTGACCCAAACCGTTGATGAATGTCCCTCACATATCTAAAGAAAACCAAAAAAATGAGGGGAAGAAAACAGGAACAAAAGAATAACCAGATCATAAGCAGTATAAAAACCAAAGGCAATAGATGCGTTTCATGCAGGACGGGGCACACAGAGAGCACAGCATTGTCCCGAGCAAGGCTTCAGGATAGTCATTGATGGAGTATGCATTGCACCCAGCACTGACAAGACAGTTTGCAGAAGAGGCGACCCACCATATGTAGCAAAGTGGATGTAGTGCCACTAAGAAGAGTCAATACTGGGTGGATTGGCATGGGAAGGCAGCACATGGATACCTTCAGGGAGTACCATAACCCCATAGGCATTAGGCATAACCCCAAAAAACCTGGGAATCATTGTGGATGAGAAACTGTCCATGAAGTAACATACAAACCACGTCATGGGCACATGTTTTGGTATTATGTGCCTCTTAAGAAAAGTATTTCAGTGAATACCACCTCTATCAAGAAAATGCCTAGTCCAGGTGCTTATAATCAGTCACCTGGACTATGGGAATGCGTTAATGGCTTCTATGAACGAAGGTCTGTTTTCAAAACTTCAGGTAGTCCAAAATACAGAAACACGTCTAGTCTTTTAACTTCCTCCTCTATCGTCTTCAGAACCCATTCTAAGAAGCCTTCCGTGGTTGCCCATATAAAAAGTGATTATGGTTTAATCTTCTTTATTTGGTCCACAAATCCATTTATCGGAATGGACCTCAGTATTTATGAAAAAAACTCAATTGGTCTATCCCCACCTGGATTCTTAGGACCTGCGGAAAATGTCTGTTAGAACCTCATCATATCTGTACTGCCAGAAATGGGGGGACATAATTTTCATACCTAGCCTCTCAATACTGGAACCAGCTCTCCATACATCTCCGAGTTGACACCGACCACAGACAGTTTAAAAAAGCTCCTAAAACATGGATGTTTTAGCCATGATATTATTCCAAAACACAACCTATCTTAATCTGTAACCCATAACTGAAGTTATGCAGCAGTGCCTTGAGATTTTTTCAAGGTGAATTGTTGTGCTTAACAAGTAACAGTAATAATAAGAGAGTGACGTGCGATGCATTTTGCAGTGAGTGCGTAACAGAGTTTGTTGTTGTCGCTGAAGGTGTAGGTGCCCTGTCATTCGCCATCCTGGAAAGGTAGTGGGCTGGATTGGGAAGAGGATTGAGCTCTGCCTGAGGAGATGTGGTGTTCAATAAATTCAAGAGAGGTGGTGGGTTGTAGAAAAAATGGGATTTACCCCAGTGCTTGAGCAGAAGCTTAGCTGGCTGTAGCATGGAGTATTTTACCGCCTCCGGACAAAGGATCTTTTTCACCTCTTGGAGAGAGCAAGAGGCCTCATGCTCAGAAGGGTAGAAATCAGGGTACAAGGATATTTTAAATCTCTCATATTGAAGATCCGGGTTATCTCTATTTAACCGAAATATGATGTCCCGTTCCGTGTGATTCAATAGGCAGGCTGTGTTTGTATATGGTGGCTGGCCATATCTGGGCTTGGGTACAAGCGTGCGATGTGCCCATTCAACTATGAAGATATCTGGGAATTTGTTGCAGCCAAATAGGCTGTAACTGAGGTTTTCCACAAACCCCTCAGGGTTGGTGTTCGTCGCAGATTGAGGAGCACCCAGCATCCGTACATTGTTTCAGTAAGATCTACATTACCCAATTTGAGTGCACGCTTGGATGCTGTGTGACCACAATCAAGCTCTGGTTGGGTACCTACCAGTGCGGAAATCCATGCCTTGGCCTGCGTCAGCCTGGACTTGTGACTGTCAGTGCGCTTCTGCATACGATCAAGGAAAGCAGTGAGAGAGTCCATTAACAATGAAGTTGGTGTAGGCCCTCCCTGAGTTCCTTGCATATGGCTGTAAAAATGGGGATAAATGGTAATGAACCTTGGATTTACTCTGGTCAAATTATATCTTGGACTGTTTTTGATAGGCTTTGCTCAGGATGGAGAAGGGTCAGCAAGGAAAGTCTGAGGTAACGGGGAAGGCCTGTCTACAGTGGCCGACACAGGGATGAGGAGGAATGAATCGATATGAGCCAACAGACGTTGGTCAGAGGGTCGACATGAGGATCGATCAATCAATCAATCAATCAATCAGGCGTTGGTGAAGCGCTCTACTCACCCGTGAGGGTCTCAAGGTGCTGAGGGGAGGGTAGGGCAGCTCCAGGTCAGTCGAAGAGCCAGGTCTTGAGATCTCGTCTGAATGAGTGCTGGTTAGGAGAGCTTTGTATTCCTAATGGGAGAGAGTTCCAAGCTGTGGCAGTGGTGTAGGAGAAAGCTCTTCCTCCTGATCTGGCTCGGCAGACGCGGAGGACCTCTGCCAGGGCGAGGTCCGCTGAACGGAAGTTCCTTGTGCGTGCGTGGAAACGTATTCTGACGTTGAGGTAGCTGGGTCCGATGTTGTTGAGAGCCTTGTAGGCGTGTGTGAGTAGTTTGCAGGTGACCCTCTTCTCGACAGGGAGCCAGTGGAGTTCTCACAGGTGAGGGGTCATGTGATCATGGCAATCCCTGCGTTGTGGAGTCTGGTGGTCAGTATGCCGTGCGATACACGTGTCAAAAGCTGCGGAGAGGTCCAGGAGAAGGAGGGCCGCGGTGTGGCGCTCGTCGAGCAGCATGCGTATGTCTTCGGTGGACGCGATTAGGGCTGTCTCGGTGCTTTGGTTGCTCCGGAAGCTGGATTTGAAGTGCCTAAGATGCAGTTGTCTTCGACGAAGGTGGTCAGTTGGGTGTTGACGAGTCTCTCTGCTACTTTGGCCGCGAAGGGAAGGAGGGAGATGGGCCGGTAGTTCTTTAGGTCAGTCGAGTCCGCCAATGGCTTTTTGAGGAGGGGCTTGACTTCTGCACGTTTCCAATCCGGGGGATAGGTGCCCGTGGACAGGGAGGAGTTGATGGTGCGGGCTAGCTCTGGAGCAATGGCCGAAGAGGCTCTGTGGAAGATATGGGGGGCAGGGTGTCCGTGGGGGCTCCAGAGTAAGTTTTCATGGTGGTGGTGATGAGATCGATGGAGGCGGGGGACCAGGTGGTGATGGTAGGCGTAGTGGAGATGGTGGTGGTGAGAGTGGACGCATTAGTTGGTTCGTTGAAGTTGACGTAGAGGGTCATGATCTTATGGTGGAAGAAAGTGCTTAGCTTGTTGCAGGGATCTTGGGAGGGGGTGATGTCTGTGGCTTCGCAGGTGGGTTTGTTGAGATGAGTGATGATCTTGAAGAGTTTGCTGCTGTTCGTTGCGTTGGTGTTGATCTTTTTGCTGATGAAAGTTATTTTGGTGTCTCTTATCAGCTGGTGGTAATTACTCATGGCGCTTCTATAGTCTGCGTGGGCTCTTCTGGTTCCTCCATGATTTCTCGAGGCGTCAACATGTGCGTCTGGACTCGAGGAGTTCCGTTGTGAACCAGGCGGCTTTCGGAGGGCGTATGGTGGTAGCTTGTCTCAGGGGAGGTAGTTTATCTGCGCAGCTGGTGATCCACCTGTGGAGTTCCGCTGCGGCCGCTTCAGTGTCGGGGAAGGAGGCGGGTGGGTCCTGAAGGAGGGTGGAGTTGAGGAGTTCCGCGGAGATCTTGCTCCAGCTTTGTCGAGGAGGCCACGGAGCTATTCTGGGTGCGGCGCCAGACGAGAAAGTGAAATGGATACAGTGGTGATCGGTCCAGGCGTGCTGGGAGGTATAGGTGACCTGGATGTTAGATCCTGCGGCGAAAATGGGGTCAAGAGTGTGACCCACCGTGTGAGTGGGGGATTTTACCAATTGCTTGAGTCCCAGGTTGGAGAAGTTCTCCAGTGGAGCGGTTGAGTCGGGGTCCTGGTGGTTGTCGAGGTGGAAGTTTAGATCTCCGAGTAGGATGTAGTCCGTGGAGGTGATGGCATTGGATGCGGCAAGTTCAGTGATGGCGGTAGTGGGTTGGGTGCGAGGTCCCGGTGGTCTGTAGATGTGCGAACCTCAGAGTGTGGTCCTGGGGTTGGTGTGAATCTGGAAATGGAGGTGTTCTATGTGGGGAAGAGTGGTGTTGGTGTTGGGAGTGGAGAGTTTGAGGGCAGTTTTGTGCGCGATGGCGATGCCTCCTCCTGGGCGGTTCGGGCGGTCCAATCTCTTGAATTTGTAGCCTTCAGGTATAGCTGTGGCGATGTCCGGTCCGGAGCCTGCGTTTGTCCATGTCTCGGTGAAAAAAGTGACATCACGAGTGAGAGTGTCCAGTAGGTCCCAAATCTCAGTGGCGTGACGGTGGAGGGACCGGACGTTGAGGAGGATGCAGTGGATCGTGTCGGTGGCTGAGGCGGCTTGGGGGGTCGATGATAGGACAGGGAGTGCCGGTGAGCTAAAGCCTGAGGGAGGTCAGAGGGATGGTAGAAAACGATGGTGTGCGGTAAGGCAGCCCACGGCCAGCACAACAGTCTGCACAGAGTAGAGCAGAACAGGTAGGAGAACGACCGGAACAGGAGAGGAGTGATGTGATCTGTATCTTCAGAATAGCAACAGCCGCTGCTTCAGAGATGATCTCAGGTGTCACCAATGGCGCTAGAGACAAGGTCCCTGCCGTTGTGAACAGAGTGCGGGAAGTACAAGGCCCCCGCCGTATTTATTTCTGGTATTTATAGAGCGCGACACTCGTCCCAAGGGATATCACGGCACTAAAAAGAAAAAGGGGACTGCTGAAATCATGCGGGGGGAGTTAGTCTTTAGGGAAAAGGTGAGTTTTTAGTTTTTGCCTGAACTGAAGGAGGTCTGTGGTGTGTCTAAGGTCCATGGGCAATTCATTCCATCGTTTGGCCGCCAGGTGTGAGAAGGCTCGTCCACCCGTTCTTGTTTTGTAGATGCGCTTGGGTTTTGCTAGGGCTGAGTTATTGGATCTTAAGTTCCTGTTTGGAATGTAAAACTCGATTTTCCCTTGCAGGATTGTAGGGCCTGTTTTGTGGAGGGCTTTGTGCGCGTGACAGAGTAGTTTGAAGGTCGCTCGCTGGCGCATTGGCAGCCAGTGGAGTTGTTTCAGGCATGCTGATGCTGAATCTTGTTTGCCCTTGTTGCATACCAGTTTGGCTGCCTGATTTTGAAGGACCTGTAAGCGGGAGAACAGTTGCTCGTTCATCCCTTTGAATAGGGCATTGCCGTAATCCAGGCGGCTGACTAGAAGGGCATGGGTAATTGTGCGCCGACAGTCCAGTGGGATCCAGGAAAAGATTTTGGCTAGGAGTTTCAGGATTGCAAATCCTTTACCCCAGAGTATGCGTACGTGGTCTTTCATGGATAGTGCGTTGTCCATCATGATGCCAAGGTTCCTGGCATACTGTTTCGGGGTGGGGGCTGTTCCCAGTGTCGGTGGCCACCACGTATCATTCCATGATAGTTTTGCTCCTCCGAATAATAATATTTCAGATTTTCCGGCATTGAGTTTAAGGCAATGGTTGCGCATCCACTCTGCCATTTCGGAGAGGCAACTATGTAGTTTGTTTTTGGTTATTTCCGATCTTTCCGATCTTTCATCCATGGTCACCATCAGCTGTGTGTCGTCGGCGTATGAACATACGCCGATGCCCCACTTTCTTCCAATGTCAGCCAGAGATGAAACGTAGACATTGAAGAGAGTGGGGCTTAGAGAGGCCCCTTGTGGGACTCCACAGCCAATGTGACGGGGTTTAGAATGGAATTGGCCCATGTGCACAGCTTGAGAGCGGTTGCTCAGGAAAGATTCAATCCATTTTAACGCTGTGTCTTGTACTCCTTTGCTCTGGAGGATGTTTAACAGGCATTCGTGCGACACCGTGTCAAACGCTGCCGACAGGTCTAGCAGTATCAGAGCCACCGATCCCCCCTGATCAGTGATGCATCTGACACTGTCCGACACTGCCAGCAGCGTAGCCTCGGTGCTGTTGTTAGATCTAAAGCCGGTTTGGGTAGGGTCCATAAGCGAGTTGTCCTCCAGGTATTTGGACAGTTGTAAGTTTACCATTTTCTCCAGTGCTTTGGAGAGGTAAGGGAGCTGTGAGATCGGCCTGTAGTTTTCTGGGTTGAGGATGTCAGAACCGGCTTTCTTCAGGAGAGGGGTTACAGATGCGTGTTTCCAGGAGTCTGGAAAGGACGCAGTGGCGAGGGATTGATTGAAAAGTTTGGTAATGAGGGGGCAGAGTGTTGGTGCGATTTCTGAGAACACAAAGTGCGGGCAGGGGTCTGCAGGAGAGCCGGATTTAATTGCTTTAAGAACTGCCAACACTCCCTCTTCGGAGAGTGGTTGGAAGTTGGTTAGGCGTGGGGAGTTGCCTATGTCTAGATGGATGTTGTTTTTGTCGGATGTAGGTGGATCTACATCAGAGTTGTCGTAAGGGGTGGTGGGATGGGAGGGGGTAAAGGTGGAGTAAATTTTGTTGATTTTTTCGGAAAAGAAAGTACTAATCCGTTCGCATGCTTCTGTTGAGGGGGTGAGGGTTTGCGAAGTGCTGGTTGGATTGGTGAGCTCTTTCACGATTTTGAACAACTCTTTTGCGGAGTTGTGGTTTTCGTGAATTCGTTGCGTAAAGAATTCTTTTTTTGCCTCTCGAATGGCAAGGATGTATTGTCTCCTTTTGGTAGTATAGTTGGCTCTGGTTTCAGAGTCTTTGGTTTGTCTCCATTGGTGTTCTGTTTTTTGACATTCTCTTTTAAGGCACTTGAGGGTGGGGGTGTACCATTTTTCGTTGGTAGATGTTTTGTTCCTGACTTCTCGCAGGGGTGCTATTTTGTCCAGCGTTTGGCGGATTCCTGTTTCTAGCCGGATGGCGTTGTTACCAATAGATGAATTGTCTGGTAAAGAGATGTCTATTTCACGGAAGTGATTTTGGAAATTGGAGTCGTTAATTAACCTCCAGGCTCTGTTGGAGGTGAGGGGGGTGGGTCTGGTCTTTACGGGTTTGCCAGGAAGTTTAAACGAAAATGAAAGCATGAAGTGATCGGACCAGGACAGGGGGAGGATTTCCTTGAGGGTGGTTGATTCGATGTTAGTGAAAAGGAGATCCAGGGTGTGCCCTGCTATGTGCGTAGGGCCATCGACCAGCTGCTTGAGTTGCAGGATCTCCATGTCGTACTTGAGCTGTGTCGATCCAGGGGCATTGGTATTTTCGTAATGGACATTAAAGTCCCCAATGACCATGTAGTTTTTGTGTTTTAGGCACAAAGGGAGTAGTTGGTTCAGAAGTTTGGCGCTGACGCTGGTTTGTTGTCCAGGTGGATTATAGACAACTGCGCCTGCTAGTAAGATAAAATTCTCTGCGAGAATTTTGAATGCTAGTAGCTCATGTTCGGGATATGCATTAATTGTCTCTGTGAGACATGTTAGGTGGTCCCTGAAAATCACAGCAACTCCACCTCCTTTTTTCTTGTTTTGCCTGTTTTGTGTGATTATTTTATAATCAGGGGGGAGGGCGTTAGCTAGGTCTGGAGCATTGGCGTCTGATAGCCACGTTTCGGTGATGAGGACCAGATCTGGAGTCTTAGAGTTTAAGATGTCCCATATGTCTAATGCATGCTTGGGTAGGGATCTGGCGTTAAAGTATAGACATTTTAGTTCCCGGATCGTATGTGGCTCGGATGGTATGTGGCTAGAATGGGAGGGCATCACATGGGGTCAGATAGGCTGGTCGTGTGCCAGTGAGGTATGGCCCTAGCGAGTCCTGGCCTTAGAGATAAGGAGGTGCAGCCCTGTACCACCAGTGAAGGGAGGCATTAACGGGTACCGCAGTCCAGAATCAGGTAGTCACAGCAAGTGGCGCTGATCTTCACCCACCCAAACAACTGGTAGCCAGAGGCTGGCCACTTGACCTCAGTAGTTAGGCCCTGACAGGCTCGAGCCCTGATCCACAATGCAGCGGCACACTATCCAGGAGCTCTAAGGAGGGGGTGGGACCAAATGTGGTAGAGGTGGAGAGACAAGTCGACCGGTCACCCAGTAGTGAGAAATGGCCCTGACAGGGCCCCAGTCTTGCTCAGAGGGGGGGTGAAGATGGGGCAGGGGGATGGCTGCTCATGGCCATGACATGCGGCGAGGCAGGCCTTGAGGTGGTGGCCAAATGGGAAGCCCCTACTAATGCACCTGAGTCCTCCCCAGCTGTTCCAGTGACCTCAGCTGCTGCAGGGGGCAGGGAAGTCGCTGAAAGGCCCCAGCAGGGGTCTGTAACAGGCAGGGGCGCTCAGGCAATGCGCAAAACCTCCAACTGCCAGGTGCAAAGAGGCTGTCAAGCAGCGGAAGAAGCCGCCGAGTGATGCAGGGCAGGAAGGCAACACAGCTGCCTAAAGCTCACCGGAGTGCCCCTCAGGGCATGTTCAGATGCCCCTGTCCTTCGCCCAACTCCACCAACACCGCCCTGGTGTCAGGAAACTGTGGAGGAGAGTAAAAGATGGCGTGGGCACAGCGATTCTGCTTGGGCCACCGAGCACTCTGCTTATGCAGCCATCTTCGTCACCAGCTCTCTGTCGCCCCCTATCTTTTGCACCTCTGGAGTAGCGGTTGTCGAAGCCAGAAAGAAAAGTTTGGAAATTTAGATTTGCTCTCTCTAGCATCAGAAACCTTCCTGTAGTGACGGACCAAGTGGAATTTTTGTGACAAGCACATGGTATGCCTTCCCAAAAATGACACGAATTTTGGGGGTTCGGATTGCATATTTTGCTTTTTTGCTGCAAAATTTGCCATACCACGCCACAGAATCCAGGTGTGTCTATAAAGCGGTATCACTGCCTGTACACCGGGGGTTAATTTCCGTGGCTAGGTCAGACTTGTGTCTTTTGCTTTTAGTGAATGGTTGTGTAACTCTCTGACAGGGGTTTGAATCATGCAGTCTCTCAGAAGGCAGTCGCCTTTGAACCAAAGAAATTCGAAATAACTGTTTGTTGTATATAAATGCAAAGTCCATAACTAATTATAACACGTGCATGCCCTTCACATGTAAATGCCATCTGCCAGCCTTTGGATAACAGATCCCAGTGAGGTCAACATGAGTGGATTAACTGTAAATCTGATTTACACCATGAAAAATCTTCAAAAACTACCCAAAGTAGACCTCACTTTAAGAAAATTTGAAATGCCTACGGACATTGAAATTCAACTGGAATTTAGAAAACTGTATAATCTCTTTCATCCTATAAGTAAACAAATCAATTCATTTGAAGTCAGCTTGCTTTCAAGTCCGCCATTTTGCAAGCAAGCCAATCCATTCACGTTGGTTAGTAAAAACGACAAAAATATGGACGAGAAGGCATTTATGGAGATTCAAGTCCGCTGTAGAGGTTACGGCAATGGTACCGAATGCTGTTTCAGGTGTGTGCAGAAACCATATTGCTTATATTTGTTTTTAACAACCAACATGATCTTCTTCGTTATTCTTCCTTTAACCACGGACGATCATAGTGCCACACCTCAATGCGTTCACCCCTCTGCACCATGGTCAGGCAGTGACTGAAAATGTGCTTCAACACCTAAAGAAGTGGCCCAAATTTATGGAACATGACCTTTCAAGAACTATTGCTTGATTGGTCGTTCAGCATAATCTGTGGAGAAATATGTGGTAAGAAAGAGTTCTTTCTCCAGCCTTTATTCCATTATCTCCCCTCGTACGTTCTCCCTCCTTGCTGTTGTTTTCTGTTCTGTCCATCTCTTCCCTCTGCTCTTTATAACTCCTTTTCAGTTCTTCACCCTGTGTACTAGACTCACCTTACCTCTTTCCATGTCCTACCGCCCAGCCTGTTTCTCTCTTTTCCTTATTCCTCCATTTTGTTCCATTTATTTAGCCCTTTTTTCAGAACCCTTTCTCTTCTCCCCTCTTTTACTCCCCTCAGCTCCTTTCCTCCTTTCTTCCTCTCACTCCTTCCACCTTGTGTTCGCCCACCCCGTGCCTTAACCAATCATGCTGTCTCACCTCCAGGTTTTTACCACTCACCCTATGTCTTGCTTTCCTCACTTCCAGGCTGTGTGCTTCCTTTGGTCTCATTTTCTCATCTCAATGTCTTCCCTTCAGGGCACCTCTTCTCATTCTTCCATCAACCTTTCTCTCCTTTTCCTCCCTCGAGTCTTTCTGCCACTCAGTTTCCATTTACATTATAACTCTGCAGGGCACTTTTTGCACATGGACGTATCAGGAGTTTTTTGGAACTACAGAGTTTGGGGTTTTATTCAATGCCTTCCTCTTGCAAATCAAGCATTTAGGGCCAGATGCACGACCTGCAAAATAGCGAATCGCAAATTGCGAGTCATTTGCAACTCGCAATTTGCTAGGCGCTATTTTGCATGTACAACAGGGTGTTTAACACTGCGATTCCCAATGGGGTCGCAAATTGCGAGGCTCATGAATATTAATGAGCCTCTCGCAATTTGCGAGCCCATTGGGAATGACAGGCCCTCCCAGGAATGGTGGTCTGATGGGCTCAGCAGACCACCATGTCTGGGACTGCTTTTTAATAAAGCAGTTTTTTAAAGGAAAACAGGAGCATTTAAAAAAGAAAAGGGCAGGCAGTGGTCTCTGGGACTACTGCCTGCTCTTAAAAAATATTTTCCAACATACAAAGGGGAAGGGGTCCCCTTGAAGTAGGTGGTAAACTGCGGGTGTTTTGCAGCCGCAAATGAGTTTGCAAAACACTAGTACATAGCATGTTGACTCGCTATTAGGAAGGGACGCCCCTTCCTAATAGCGAGCGGATGCAAACGGGAGGTTCTCCCATTTGCGGCCGCAAAAATGGGTCGTACATCTGACCCTTAGTCTCTTTCAATGGCTAAGCGATCAATCACCCAACGTTGAGTATGACAACTTGTGTCCGAGTTGGAGTAAGTTTTGGCTGCCGCTTGAGAGCCACGTTTAGAAAGCAAATTAAAATGTTACCCAGTTGTAATAAAATAGTATATTTACCCTTGGATCACTTATGGACCCCTAAAGAATCCACCACAAATAAGTTACTCAGTTGGACGGCCAGAGGCCACAAGCTGTGGGCAGAGATCAACCCCACCCCACCACTAAAGATGGTCCCATAGATCTAGAAAACTAACTTTTATTACTGACTTTAGTAATTAACAAAATGTGCTCGTAATAAAGTTCGTACTGAAATCTCCAGTACCATCCTGTTCATAATCTCAATCTGGCTAAAGACACTTTGGTCATCTGCACTGAAGGCTCCACTGCTGGTTTAGGCCTGCTTCAATTAAGGTGTTTCATTCCTCCATATTAGCATATCTAATGATAAACAACATGTTTCTAGCACTGCATTTAGCTGCACACTTTCTGTGCTGTAGGCAGCATCTTCCTCCCATTTACCTCTTAAGGAGGTACTAGGCCGCACAGCAGTGACTCTACACCCTCCTCTGTGAGGGGATACTAGAGGGCCCCTCATCCTGTGCCCCCAGGCCAGTCCATTGTCACTCTGTGCATGACAAAGGGCCAGCTCAGCAGTATGTGTTCGGGGCTGCTAACGCTTCTGGAATTTTAGATTTCCAGACTTCAATCTTCACACACCTAACAAGAGATGGGGTGTACAGGCTCCCCCTTTGCCATCAGGGAATTGTTGCAAGCTCTGGAGCCAGAAGTTGCATAAAGGACTCACCAGAGGAGCCAGAAAGGAAAGTCCCAAACCACGAACACCGATTCACCACAATGCTAGGGTCAGCGGAAGTGAGGTCATGCACCCTTTGACCTCTGATGACAATACAGAATTGACACATTGTCCCATTCATAGCTTCTTACCAGTCTCCAATTTACACCCAGGAGTAAGGAACAGGGCAAGTAGGAAATAATACAGAAAGCAAGAATGCTGTTAAAGACCTCTTAATTTTCGGTTTCTGACACTGTCTTCATTAGTAAAAACAGGGGTTTGTTGCTGAAAATCAAAAGCAAAATGTCCCTGATCAGTAAGGTGAGTTCCCCCTAAGTGTCAGTGGCAGTGGAAATATACACAACTTCTCGCGCTAGCCCCACGAACTTAACTACGCTCTCCCTGCTATTTTAAAATATTAAATGCACTTTTGAATCTTTTTAACCTTGATTTTGTAAAATTGATGGTGAAAACTACTTGCACACTTGTGGCATCTTGTCCTTGATCCGAGTGCTCTCCCCGGTCCACCGCAGCAATCTCGTGCTGTTTCTGTGGAGGGAGGCACTCACTTCCTGGTGGAGACGCGCAGAGCGGCCATTGTGGCAGGGTGGCGCTCTAGTGCTCAACCCCTTGTAGTGTATTTAAGGGCTCAGACGGGCTGACGCGCTCGAGAAATATACACAACTTCTCGCGCTAGCCCCACGAACTTAACTACGCTCTCTCTGCTATTTTAAAATATTGAATGCACTTTTGAATCTTTTTAACCTTGATTGTGTAAAATTGATGGTGAAAACTACTTGCACACTTGTGGCAGCTTGTCCTTGATCCGAGTGCTCTCCCCGGTCCACCGCAGCAATCTCGTGCTGTTTGTGTGGAGGGAGGCACTCACTTCCTGGTGGAGACGCGCAGAGCGGCCATTGTGGCAGGGTGGTGCTCTAGTGCTCAACCCCTTGTAGTGTATTTAAGGGCTCAGACGGGCTGACGCGCTCGAGAAATATACATAACTTCTCGCGCTAGCCCCACGAACTTAACTACGCTCTCTCTGCTATTTTAAAATATTAAATGCACTTTTGAATCTTTTTAACCTTGAGTGTGTAAAATTGATGGTGAAAACTACTTGCACACTTGTGGCAGCTTGTCCTTGATCCGAGTGCTCTCCCCGGTCCACCGCAGCAATCTCGTGCTCTTTGTGTGGAGGGAGGCACTCACTTCCTGGTGGAGACGCGCAGAGCGGCCAGTGTGGCAGGGTGGCGCTCTAGTGCTCAACCACTTGTATACGTCTTTATAACATCATGACGACTACGCGCAGCGGACGAGCGCAGCGGGCGCGCCGAAGGCGCACCTAAGGCAAGCCCGTCTGCGCCCGTCCGCGCCCGACCGGGACCAGGGGCCACGGGCTATGCCCGAAAATATACCTATTCAGCAGAGGAGCTTATTGTGGTGTTGTTATTAATCTTTATGTTGTACTTGTACCTTTAATGTGTTGGAACTTCCTATGCTTGTGTTCCACTCTCATGTGAGATTCTAGAACACATGGAAGTTCCAGCTGCCAGTTGAAGATTTCTCCTGTGGCTGAGGTTTTGATTAAAGACTTCTCCATAAATACATAAGTTACTGTTTATTTATTTATACAAAGAAATACCACATTACAATGGCGACGATCGGGTGAACCCAAGACTTCACCTCAACACAGAGAAGAAAAGAAAAAGACTCGTTTACTCCTCCAGCGGCGGTAATAATCAAGAGAACGAGAAAGGAAGCGGAGCCTTCCCAGCGGCTGAATTAAGCATAAGAACATATGCGGTGAGGAGTTTGGCGGGCGGATTGTTTAAATATTGATAAAACCATAATTAGAAGAGCGGAAACAATTATATTAAGTAACGTGTGCTTCTCGCGCTCTGCCTCGAGAAGAGACGTGACGTTCTCTCTCGCGCTGAAGCTATGTTTGTGCGCGCATGAAAAGACACGCGATCAGTAACGCGTGACCTGTTGTCATCAAGTCGTGTGAAAAGAATGCCATCAGCTCGAGTGACTTTGCATTGAAGATTCCATAGAAGATTCTCTTAAATAACAATAGGTTAGAATTAAGGCGCACTGAGAAGTAAAGGAACACTCATAAGAAAGAGAATTCTTAATGATTCTTCTACACTGCCTCCACATTCTAACTTACATCATAAAGAAAAACAAGACGAGAATTACATCACAATGAAGAAAAGGATTAATGAGATCTACAATTCTGCTCCTTAAGAATAAATAGAATTTAGACATTATAATATATAATACATGACACAAAAGAAAGGAGTTTTATTCTATACTACAAATAGGAAAACGGTGTATAAAAGTAATTTCGTGGTGTAAGGAATAAAGTATAAGAAGAATTCAGAGGAAGATATTTAAAAGGTTACGATTAAAAGAGGAAATAAAATGCAAAATGTAACCCAGCCTGCTTTCTTTTTAAATAACCCAGGAGAGCCAAACATAAAATGGAAAAAGTGGAAAAAGATTTTTGCGAACTATGCAAGAGTATGTGGCACTAACTTGAGTGCGGAAAGGAAACTTTCTCTTCTTCTCCATTGCTTGGGAGGGGAGGGACAAGATGTGCTAGAACATCTTCCTGACTTATCTGCTGGAGAACAACGTAATTTAAATGAATATGAAATTGCGATTGCACAACTTGACAAACATTACCTACTGAGAGTCAGTACCATCATGGAACGTTATCACTTTGGCTTAAGAGAACAAAAAGGGGATGAGACTGTAGAAGATTATGTTTCTTCACTGACAAAGTTGGCGTCCTCTTGTAACTTTGGGTTAACTCTTGACGAGAGAATAAGAGACCAATTTGTACTTAGGTGTGCACATGATGAGATTAGAAAAGAACTTTGGTTGAAAGATGAACCACCTCTTGAGGAAGTATTGGCCATAGCAAAACAGGTGGAGCATATGACGAAGTGTGTTAGAGAATTAAAAAAGGAGAAAGAAAAAGGATCCTTGAATAAAAAAAAGAAGAAACAAAAATTGAAGAAGTTATTTGTCAAATTAAGAAGAATGAAAAAAATGAAACACAAAGTAGTTCTGGAAAAGAAAATTTGACATCAAATTCTGTGAATCAAAACAATTTTACAGAACAGAGTAACAAATTTGCATGCTTTAGATGTGGACAAATAAGTCATTTAGCCAACTCTCCAATTTGTCCTGCGTTAAGAATTTCATGTAATATGTGTGGGAAGAGAGGTCATTATGGGAAATTTTGTAGAACAAAAGTATTTAGACCTGACTCGACGAGGAGACGTTGGAGTCAATCACAGCCACAAGTTAGAACCATTACTTTTGAGATAAAATGTGAGGTATCTGATCATCCAAAACATGTTGTTAAAGTAGGAAATGTCATGATTAACTTCAAATTTGATTCATGCTCTCGCATAACATTAATTGATGAAGAGCTGTTTAATGCACATTTTGCTGGAAAAGTAAGAATGATGAAATCAGATGTGAGACCTCTTGGGTATTCAGACAATCCAATAAAAATGGTTGGTTGTTTTATGGCTGAAATAGAACTTGGGGGTAGGACCATTGTGGGTAAAATTTATGTTGCAAAGAAAGGGGATACATTATTAGGTTGGGTACATCAGGGTCAACTTGGTGTAACTTTGAATCCGAATGCTAATCCCCAGGTGCAAATTCAAAAAATTGACACAGTTAACATGAAGTGTACAGGAAAAGAGTTGTGTGAGAGATTGACAAATAAGTTTCCCAATGTATTCAAGGAAAGTTTAGGCTGCTTGAAGGGCTACAAACATCACATTAGATTAAGAGAGAATGCTATACTCATAGTAGCAAAAAAAAGAAAAATACCTCTAATGGAACAAGAGAAGGTGAAAGAAGAAATTGATAAGTTATTGAAGAGTGGTGTGATTGAACAAGTAGAAGCCACTGAATGGTTAGCTCCCATAGTTGTGGTTAAGAAACCAACTGGTGAAATTAGACTCTGTGTTGATCTCAGAGCACTAAACAAAGAAGTGGTAGTTGATAGATTTCCTCTCCCAAATATTGATGAGATGGTGAGTACATTGGAAGGGGCTAAGTTTTTCACCACTTTAGATCTTGCGTCAGCCTACCACCAGGTTGTATTGGATGATTATTCCCAGGACTTAACAGCATTCATCACTCCCATGGGCACCTACAGATATAAGAGAATGCCGTTTGGCCTTGTATCTGCAGCTTCCGTTTTCCAAAGAATTATGGCAAGTATTCTGAAAGGGTTACCAGGTGTCAGATGCTATCAGGATGACTTGCTTATTTATGGAAACAGTATGAAAGAACATTATAGTCATGTTTGTACAGTTCTCAGACGTTTGGAGGGTGCGGGTATGACACTTAAAAGAAATAAGTGTAAATTTGGTGTAAAAGAAGTACATTATTTGGGTCATAGAATAACTGATCAAGGGATCTTTCCAAAAAAAGAGTTAGTAGACACCATTAATAAGGTTAAGGAGCCAGAGAACAAGGAAGAACTAATTTCTTTCCTTGGTATGGTAGAGTTTTATGGCAAATTTATTTGTAATTTTGCAGATAAAACCCAGTCTTTGAGAAAATTAACAGCAAGAAATGTTGAGTGTATATGGACTGAAGTGTGTAAGAAAGAATTTGATGGTATTAAAGCTGAGTTGAACAAGGCCCCCTCTCTTCAGGCATTTATACCAGGGTTACCTACTATTTTATTCACTGATGCAAGTGAAAAAGGTCTTGGTGCTGTCTTGGTACAGAAAAGAAATGGAAAAGATTATTTAATCTGTTGTTCTTCAAGGTGTTTAAGAGGATCAGAATTAAACTATTCTGTTATAGAGAAGGAGTCTCTTGCCATCTATTGGGCTCTGAGGAAATTGAAGAATCTGATTTGGGGGACAAAGATATGTGTTTTCTCGGATCATAAACCCTTGAAGGAAATTTTTGATAAAAAGGGTTTGGATGCGATTTCCTCAAGAATTAGAAAATGGATTGTATCTTTACAAGAGTTTGATTTCTCTGTTGATTATATTCCGGGGGTGTCAAACAAATCTGCTGATTGTCTCTCGAGAATGGTAGGACAAGGACATTTTGATGAAGAAGATGATTGTGGTTTTTCTGATGATTCTATAAATGTATGTGAGATTACAGAGGGAGCTATTGAGGAGAAAGAATGGAGGGATGAACTTGAGAAGGATGAAGAGATAAAAAGGGTGATGCTTTCTTTAAGCAATAACTCTCGATTAGAGAAACCCTGGACTTTGGTTTCTGATGAGCTTTCTATAAATTCTGGATTTTAACTCGTGGTACGAAAATGGTGCCGCCTCTTAGGAATTAGGAAGAAACTTTTGTCTCATGCACATTCTGGACATCTCGGTATTGTTAAAACTAAAGAGATTTTACGTATGCAGTTTTGGTGGCCAGGCATGGATCTTGTGATTGAGAGGTTGGTGAGAGATTGTCCAGAGTGCTGTGCTAGTGATAAGATACTGAAAACTAAACAGATGCCCATGGTTAAGAGATCATTACCAAGTCATCCTTGGGATGAAGTGGCTATGGATATAGTTGGTCCTTTATCAGGTGTGAGTGATACACCCTCTTTTAGTTTTGATGGATTTATATTCTAGGTGGATTGAGGTGTGTGATGTTAGGGAGATCACCTCAGATGAAGTGATAAAGTTCCTTGAAACTCTTTTTAAGAAAGAGAGTTTTCCTAATAGTCTTCTTTCTGACAATGGTCCACAATTTTGTTCAAGGGTTTTTGAGGAATACATGAAGAAGTCTGGTATACTACATAAGAAGTGTTCTTTGTATCATCCTGAAACCAACGGTGCAGTTGAGAGAGTTAACAAAACCTTGAAGGAGGCTATACAGTTAGCAAGGTCATCTGGTTTGAATTGGAAATCTGTTCTTCAAGAAAGAATAAGTGCTTATCGCTCTGCACCACATTCGACAACTGGGAAATCTCCATTTGTATTGTTTAAAGGGAGGACTCCCAACACTTGGTTGTGTCCTGGTTGGATGGATCTTAACAAGGGTTTGATGGCTAATGGAATTGGTGAGTGGCGTAAGAAAGAAGAAAAGAAATTGGATGAAAGAAAGTCTTATTTTGATAAGCGAAATTGTGTGAATGCACAGAAAGTTATAGTGGGTGATCTTGTTCGAATAAAAGCCCCTATTGGTTGTAGATCCGGGTCAAAATACACTGATGTAAGAGCTGTAGTGAAAGTATTTAAGAATGCCATCAAAACAGAAGATGGAAGAATTTGGAACAAAAGTAGGGTGGTAGTTGTTAGGTCAAGAATTCCTTCACGTGAGTTCTTGTGTGGAAGATAGGGCTTACATCTTCCAACTTCTAATTTTGTCAATGGCTCATATTCATCCTCATCTCCCCTTAGAAGTCAAAGAGTACGTAGACCCCCTACTTATTTAAGAGATTATTCACTATAAATTCTTTCCTCTTTATTGCCTGTGTATTTAAAGATTTAACCTTGTTACAACTTGTTGTTTTGTAATTTTCTTTAGGAGGAGCTTATTGTGGTGTTGTTATTAATCTTTATGTTGTACCTGTACCTTTAATGTGTTGGAACTTCCTATGCTTGTGTTCCACTCTCATGTGAGATTCTAGAACACATGGAAGTTCCAGCTGCCAGTTGAAGATTTCTCCTGTGGCTGAGGTTTTGATTAAAGACTTCTCCTTAAATACATAAGTTACTGTTTATTTATTTATACAAAGAAATACCACATTACACTTATCACTCTCAGACCTTTATCCCATCTCTGTCCTCCTATTGCCCCTCATATTCGGAGACGTACGGTCACGTATGGTATCTCTCAGGACACGGTAGCCTACTCAAGCACTACACCCCGTAATATTTTACTGGCCAATGTCTCTCAAATAAAATTACGGTGCAAATATCTTAATACTAGATCCATGGTTAAGCACCAAACCGATATTTTCTTATTACTCTCCACTGAAAAACCGGATATCCTCTTGGTCACAGAGACCTGGCTTTCCCAGGACTCACTGCCGGACATTCTCGCAGCATTTCCTTCGGATTATTATATCATAGCGGAGAACCGTCCGGTGGGTAAAAGGGGAGGGGGAGTGGCAGCTATTATTCGTAAAGAGTACAAATTTACACAACTGCCCTCTCTTATTCTGAGTGATACAGAAAATATCGTAATGAAAATGGACACAGCTGGTGGGGCGCTATTACTTGTTTTACTATATCGACCTCCCCAATCTATGACCACTTTCCCTATGTCACTGGCAGAACAGATTGCTCATCTTGTGACCAAATATCCAAAAATACTCCTGGTTGGGGACCTAAACTATTGGTTTGACAATACCACCAGTGACCCTCAGGCACTGGAAACCGCAGAACTACTTTCTAACATCAATCTAACTCAGCATATACATGCGGCTACGCATGAGAAAGGTCACACGTTAGACCAAATGTGGTCGCATAACCTAGTCTACACACTATCATCTATAATGCCCTGTATTTGGTCTGACCATTTCATTATCCAGTTCACACTAACTATTGGTGGGCACATTAAAACCCCACCTCTGGTGGGCGGTGAAACTAGGAAATGGAAAGCCATTAATTTACCTGCCTTCATTGAAACACTAGGAAAAAAGGGGGGAGTTGAGCCCATGGGATGGCCACAACGCTCCTAAATTATATTGAAAGACGAAACCACTCATTCAGGTATCCTCTTTGACATCACGGTAGACAGTGCAGTAATCACAAATAGAGATGGGTCCCGTTCTAATGTTGTCAAAACATTTCATTTTGTAGATCAGAACATTAAAGCCCTGATGAGAGTTTGGCGATTGATTGTCCGGACTCGAAACGCGTCGGCACAAGCCTAGTAGTAAAACGAGGCGCACTGATTTATGTCTGTTTAAAATAGACAAGCTGGTCTTTCATTTTGTGTTATAAAAAAAACTTTATTGTTCATAATGTACTAAATAGTATAAAAGCGCTATATGCATGATTGAAATCATCATCTTGCATATTTGTTTTGACAAGCATCATCACTTTTTTGTCACTGTATATAAATCACATGTTGTTTAATTTTCTACTGTATAAAATTACTTGTTTTTTATGAAATGTATTACTTGTGGTATGTGAGCAGAAGCTGAAAGGGCAACTATTTCTGTTTCCACATGCATATATGTTCAAAAAACAAAAATTATGAATGAAATGACAAATAAATGTTTATGATAAACAGAAGAAACGTGTTTATCATTGTTGCTTCAGCAATTGCAAAACTCAAAAATATATGAAGGGTAGGCAAATCTCTTTTTTGTTGTAACTTCATTGAAACACTGGCATCCTCCGTACCAGTTTCCAAGAAGGCGGTAAATTTGATGGAAGAGGAGATTTCACATTGGCTCCTAAAAGCCACTGACTCTCACGCGCCCTTAACCAAATTCACACGTGCACGTACTAGAGACGCGCATAAGTGGTTTACCTCGGACCTTAAGAATCTAAAACTCGAGGTACGTCAGAAAGAGAGGAAATGGAGAGCAAATTACAAGCCCCAAGACAAGGAGGAATACACTGTGACTCGTAGAAAGTACTTGAAGCTTATTTTACAAAGTAAAATTAATTACTTTTCTGGGAAAATTTTAAATTCCCAAAATAAAACTAAAGACACTTTTAACATAGTAAATGACCTGTGCAACAGCGAAAGAACTGCGCTTCCTTTGACGACCTCGCAAGAGCTTTGTGACTCCCTAAACGATTTCTTTATAGAGAAAATCGCTATTTTAAAAAAGACCAATCAAAGTCTCCCAAGTGGGGATCCTATTGAAGATACCTATTTTAATCCAGCCATCCTTGACACTCTACCTTCTATTGATGAGAAGATCTTTTCCGAACTTCTTTCACGTGTCAAATCAGGTTCGCCTTTTGACATTTGCCCCCCCATATCTTAAAGGAGGTGTGTTTAGCGATCCCATCGGGAATTCTCCCTTTTTTGAATGAATCACTTCGACAGGGCACAGTTCCAGACGGATTTAAAAATGCCACAGTGATTCCATTACTAAAAAAAACAGGAGCCGACCCCCTAATTTTAGGTAATTATAGACCTATCTCTCTCCTCTCTTTTCTTTCTAAACTCCTGGAGGCACATGTATCCAGATGTTTATCTAATTTCATTGAAAGCTCAGCATATCTGGAACCAAACCAAGCGGGATTCCGACCATCCCACTCAACGGAAACGGTCATTCTGGCCGTTCAGGACACGTTAAGATCCAATGCTGATAAAGGCATCCATCAGGCTTTGGTGCTCCTTGATTTGTCGGCCGCGTTCGACACGGTTGACTATAACATTCTGATCAACCGTGTCGAGCAGGCCGGCCTCAGGGGCCCGCTCTGAATTGGATTGCCTCTTTTATCACAAATCGCACACAGTCAGTGCGATTGGGATCCTTCACAGCCCCCAGGATGTCATCTACTTGCGGTGTTCCCCAAGGGTCGTCACTTTCTCCTTTATTATTTAACCTTTATCTTCGTCCACTGATTTATTCTTTAAAAAAATACAAACTAACCACATACAACTATGCTGATGATCTTCAGCTAATCATCCCTTTAATTTCCCCGAATTCAGCCGCCGAATGCTCAGCCGTAATGTCCCACATTCAGAGATGGATGACTTTAAACCATCTTAAACTTAAACCATGCAAGACAGAACTGATCTTGCCTGGGGAAAGTGGACTGAGCTGGGGGCGACTGTGTTGGCCAACTGATATGGGAATCCCCCCTATAAAGACCCAATCGGTCAAAAGCTTGGGGATAACACTTAATGAGGACTTGTCCATGAAAGGGCAGGTGGGTATGGTGGTCTCCTTTAGTTTCTTTCAACTTAGGAAGATCAGGAAAATCGCCCACCTCCTAACTCACTCAGCACTTATTCAAGTAGTGATCGCCCCTGTTCTCTCCCGGCTAGATTTTTCGAATAGCCTCTACTTGGGCCTCCCGATTGGCTTACTAAAACGCCTCCAGATGGTTCAAAACCAGGCGGCAAGGCTGATTTGGAAGCAACCGAAGTGGCAATCAATTAGATCTGGGTTGGAAAAACTTCACTGGTTGCCAGTGGCCCAGCGAATTGCCTTTAAAACAGGGTGCATCACCTTCAGGGCGCTCCATGGAAATAGCCCTATATTCATTAGGCAATCTATCACTAACTATACCCCCTCGCGCAACCTATGCTCTACACATTTAAACCTTGCAAATGTCTCCTCATTAAAAAAAAAACGCCAGGGCGGTAGTTGCTTTTACCATCTGGCCGCCTCCTTCTGGAACGCTCTTCCACTCTTTATCAGACAGAGCAATGAGTTACTGGCATTCCGAAAGTCCTTAAAAACGTGGCTTTTCCAACAGGCTTATGCTTGAGAATTGTGTTGGTTATTTTGACTCTATAGCGCCAAGAAACCCAAGGGTGTATGTGCGCTCAAGAAATTGTTATTAACATAACATAACATTATATCATTTTCCTTCCCAAAAAAGCGATACCGCAGGTCTGTCCTGTGAAGGCCCTGCCCTAAATATGCCGGGGTGCTGCCACTGTGACCCAGTCTTCCAATGGTGAATGGATCCACAGTCAAGGGCTGCGAAGTCGGGGAGTGTCTACTGGGAGGGACCCTGTGATTCCCCTACCTCTAAATGGGGCAGCGGGACTGTAAGTTGAGTCAGACGGCGAATTTGCTGTTTTTGGGTGGATGCCCGGCATCCGCCAACCTTTAATTCACCATTATCAAACAAACCTTTAATTCACCATCTAAATGTCTATTAATATTCACACAGTGCGACCAATCATATGCCAGGCACGCTCTTGAACTCATCATCCTTTCGGTAGGCCATTCTTTTATAGCCTCTTCGGTGATTTGTAACAGAGAACTATCCCCATCACCAAGCAGATGCCTCTTTATTCCAAAATCCATGGTGCATTCAATCAGAATACATTCACTTATGGATTTCTCCGGTGGCTTTTGTATTTGGTAACATGTTCTTAATAACCGACTTTGTAATACATATCCTTATTCTCATTAGGCCTAATTTTAGACGAAGTGACTCAGCAGTGAGACCATGTCTCATTAATGTAACTTTTATAGAAAATAGACCTTCAGTCACATGGATTCGTTTAGTAAGCCACAAATAGGAACATTCAGCACGTTATAAAAGAGGAGAAGGAATCCTGGCCTCGTAAATGTGCTTTTATGCATGTGGGAGGGTGGGCTGGAAATAAGGCTTAATTCACAATGGTAGTTTATTTGTTGACACTGTTACAAAACAAGACCATTCCCTTTGGTTTGGATTAGTCGCTTGGTCTCTCTTGGGTGGAGTCCAATGGTTTTCTGTTTTTCCCTGGGAGACTAGGGTTGGCTCTTTCTTAGGTTAACACCACTGTCTCTTTTCTTCCGCGCATTTCTTCAGGACCCCGCCAACATATCTTGAGAGAACATCTACCCCAAGTAAGTAAAACTGTAGAAGGAAACAAGTACATTATTGTCCTTAGTCCTTCCACCTGTGTAGTTTTGTTCATCCTCCCATTTCTCCACCGTCATCAATGGTCATGGGCGTGAGCTGGTTAGTAAGGTCACACTCTTTTCAACTTGCACCTGTCACACCGGCAAAGAGAAAAAGTGGTTAGCAAACACAAAAACATTCCTTTCAGGCATTTTACCAGACACCTTGTTTTGTTTACAAAAAATGTATTGGGAGTTTTTCTTTTCATGGTGCATCAGTATACAGTTCGAAATAAATTATGATACAAGTGTACACAGGCAGTCAGACCATATAAGTTTATTGTGGAGCATCTATCCCAACACATGTCAAATAGTGTTTTACCAGACCCCTTGATAAGCCTTATCTCAGAGGAGTTAGTTGCCCCAACACGGCTCTTACCACCCAGCTGATTGCCCCTGCTATTTAGAAGTCAAGAAAGAGTGGTGTTTATATACCAGCACTTGATATGTCAGAGGTTTTTCTTCCTTTCCTTAGCTCTTCTTTCTCCCCTCACTCCCAATTTTCTTTTCTAAACTCACCCAAATTGCCACAGCCCCCACAGCTGTGACCTGCTCTGAAGCGTCTGCCAAGGGGGGCTGTAGTGTGGCTTATGGGCCTCTTTTTGTGTGCATGTTAAGTTAGCATGGCTTGTTAGAAGTTTAAACACCATTTTACCTTTTGCTGATTTTTTGCACACAACACTGCTTAGCTGTTTTTGCAGATATAGCTTTCACGAAGGTCTATACATGGGAAAAGGTTTGTTTTTCAACATCTCTACACATACATCGTGCCCCCAGTTTGTACAGTGAGTGCTGAGCTGCCAAGGTTATCATAACGTGCGAGCCTGTTTATCGGCGTGTCCGTGTAACACATTCTAGACAAAATATTTTGGCAGCTGCAAGCCCAGTAGGATTCTAGCTCCTTTATCATAGCACACTGGCCATAATTTCACACACTTGGAAGATTCCAGGCATGCAGAGAGACTGACCGGTCCTGATGTAATTTTCACTTACTGAGCGGACAGGTAAATGGGGTCCCCCTAACAAAGCTCAAGAGACCTTTTATAGTTTTATAATACATAGTTCCTATATAGGGAGGGTGTTTAAACTAGGCGCTTTTATCACCTGTTTGCACTATCATTGCAATATGGTTCCCCCTTTTGTATTTTATGGAATAGTAACCATGCTGACCATATTAATTTTAATCATATGTATGCTTATGTTGACTAAAATACTGCACTTGAGATCACGTCGTTAAAATAAATATTTTAACCTTACCATGTCTTTTATTAACTCTTGTTGTGGACTGTTATGAGAGTATAACAAAAGAGTGTTGTCACTTCCTACCATTCCTGAGATGGTTCTAAGTCGCATGTTCTAGGTTGTCTAATCATTGGTTTCTTTGCTATAGGATGAAGAGCTAATGTGACACTGATTGCTAGTCTGTTAGGGGATTTTGGGTACTAATGTGAGTTTTTGGCACACCCTAATTCACTGAGGTCCTGAGTCTCTGTGCACAGTTCTGTGTCTGAGCAGAATCCCTGTAACATGGCGCCGCCAACGAGTGTGGTCTTATTGTGAGTCTCTTGAGTAGTGCTTATATCAGTCTATGATCCCCTCACTATTGTTTCCGGTTGACAGTAGTGACGGATAAATAACCTACCTATAGTTACATAGGCTTATACAAGCTTGAACAATTTAAAACGGTTTTCTGTTTAAATTACTACCCAGTTGTGCCTTTTTGTATTGCATTGCACTTCACTATTACTGTTTCGATATGGCTGCGGTTGATATCCCAGCACACAGTCGTGTGGCTGTACAAAATCATTTGCAGGAATACCTCGTTTCTATGGAGGGACAGGCAGTGGTTTTTGTAGTTGCGCCTGCGTGACATACCCGTTTGAGTTGTAATACTCCTGGGTCACGTTTCCCGCGGTTGATGCTAATTCTGGTGTTTTCCACACTTACACCCCTGCTGATGCTCCTGCAGTATACGCTCCATATCGGACAGTGGAAATTCGGATTTCTGCTTGGCAGCATGCCGTTTGGTTTAATGGCACCCTCCCACACGTTAATACATTGGTTAGACAAGGACCGTTGCCCATTCCAGGGCAACGGTCAAAGAGTCAAAGAGTACGTAGACCCCCTACTTATTTAAGAGATTATTCACTATAAATTCTTTCCTCTTTATTGCCTGTGTATTTAAAGATTTAACCTTGTTACAACTTGTTGTTTTGTAATTTTCTTTAGGAGGAAGATATGTGGTGTTGTTATTAATCTTTATGTTGTACCTGTACCTTTAATGTGTTGGAACTTCCTATGCTTGTGTTCCACTCTCATGTGAGATTCTAGAACACATGGAAGTTCCAGCTGCCAGTTGAAGATTTCTCCTGTGGCTGAGGTTTTGATTAAAGACTTCTACTTAAATACATAAGTTACTGTTTATTTATTTATACAAAGAAATACCACATTACACTTATCACTCTCAGACCTTTATCCCATCTCTGTCCTCCTATTGCCCCTCATATTCGGAGACGTACGGTCACGTATGGTATCTCTCAGGACACGGTAGCCTACTCAAGCACTACACCCCGTAATATTTTACTGGCCAATGTCTCTCAAATAAAATTACGGTGCAAATATCTTAATACTAGATCCATGGTTAAGCACCAAACCGATATTTTCTTATTACTCTCCACTGAAAAACCGGATATCCTCTTGGTCACAGAGACCTGGCTTTCCCAGGACTCACTGCCGGACATTCTCGCAGCATTTCCTTCGGATTATTATATCATAGCGGAGAACCGTCCGGTGGGTAAAAGGGGAGGGGGAGTGGCAGCTATTATTCGTAAAGAGTACAAATTTACACAACTGCCCTCTCTTATTCTGAGTGATACAGAGAATATCGTAATGAAAATGGACATAGCTGGTGGGGCGCTATTACTTGTTTTACTATATCGACCTCCCCAATCTATGACCACTTTCCCTATGTCACTGGCAGAACAGATTGCTCATCTTGTGACCAAATATCCAAAAATACTCCTGGTTGGGGACCTAAACTATTGGTTTGACAATACCACCAGTGACCCTCAGGCACTGGAAACCGCAGAACTACTTTCTAACATCAATCTAACTCAGCATATACATGCGGCTACGCATGAGAAAGGTCACACGTTAGACCAAATGTGGTCGCATAACCTAGTCTGCACACTATCATCTATAATGCCCTGTATTTGGTCTGACCATTTCATTATCCAGTTCACACTAACTATTGGTGGGCACATTAAAACCCCACCTCTGGTGGGCGGTGAAACTAGGAAATGGAAAGCCATTAATTTACCTGCCTTCATTGAAACACTAGGAAAAAAGGGGGGAGTTGAGCCCATGGGATGGCCACAACGCTCCTAAATTATATTGAAAGACGAAACCACTCATTCAGGTATCCTCTTTGACATCACGGTAGACAGTGCAGTAATCACAAATAGAGATGGGTCCCGTTCTAATGTTGTCAAAACATTTCATTTTGTAGATCAGAACATTAAAGCCCTGATGAGAGTTTGGCGATTGATTGTCCGGACTCGAAATGCGTCGGCACAAGCCTAGTAGTAAAACGAGGCGCACTGATTTATGTCTGTTTAAAATAGACAAGCTGGTCTTTCATTTTGTGTTATAAAAAAAACTTTATTGTTCATAATGTACTAAATAGTATAAAAGCGCTATATGCATGATTGAAATCATCATCTTGCATATTTGTTTTGACAAGCATCATCACTTTTTTGTCACTGTATATAAATCACATGTTGTTTAATTTTCTACTGTATAAAATTACTTGTTTTTTATGAAATTTATTACTTGTGGTATGTGAGCAGAAGCTGAAAGGGCAACTATTTCTGTTTCCACATGCATATATGTTCAAAAAACAAAAATTATGAATGAAATGACAAATAAATGTTTATGATAAACAGAAGAAACGTGTTTATCATTGTTGCTTCAGCAATTGCAAAACTCAAAAATATATGAAGGGTAGGCAAATCTCTTTTTTGTTGTAACTTCATTGAAACACTGGCATCCTCGGTACCAGTTTCCAAGAAGGCGGTAAATTTGATGGAAGAGGAGATTTCACATTGGCTCCTAAAAGCCACTGACTCTCACGCGCCCTTAACCAAATTCACACGTGCACGTACTAGAGACGCGCATAAGTGGTTTACCTCGGACCTTAAGAATCTAAAACTCGAGGTACGTCAGAAAGAGAGGAAATGGAGAGCAAATTACAAGCCCCAAGACAAGGAGGAATACACTGCGACTCGTAGAAAGTACTTGAAGCTTATTTTACAAAGTAAAATTAATTACTTTTCTGGGAAAATTTTAAATTCCCAAAATAAAACTAAAGACACTTTTAACATAGTAAATGACCTGTGCAACAGCGAAAGAACTGCGCTTCCTTTGACGACCTCGCAAGAGCTTTGTGACTCCCTAAACGATTTCTTTATAGAGAAAATCGCTATTTTAAAAAAGACCATTCAAAGTCTCCCAAGTGGGGATCCTATTGAAGATACCTATTTTAATCCAGCCATCCTTGACACTCTACCTTCTATTGATGAGAAGATCTTTTCCGAACTTCTTTCACGTGTCAAATCAGGTTCGCCTTTTGACATTTGCCCCCCCATATCTTAAAGGAGGTGTGTTTAGCGATCCCATCGGGAATTCTCCCTTTTTTGAATGAATCACTTCGACAGGGCACAGTTCCAGACGGGTTTAAAAATGCCACAGTGATTCCATTACTAAAAAAAACAGGAGCCGACCCCCTAATTTTAGGTAATTATAGACCTATCTCTCTCCTCTCTTTTCTTTCTAAACTCCTGGAGGCACATGTATCCAAATGTTTATCTAATTTCATTGAAAGCTCAGCATATCTGGAACCAAACCAAGCGGGATTCCGACCATCCCACTCAACGGAAACGGTCATTCTGGCCGTTCAGGACACGTTAAGATCCAATGCTGATAAAGGCATCCATCAGGCTTTGGTGCTCCTTGATTTGTCGGCCGCGTTCGACACGGTTGACTATAACATTCTGATCAACCGTGTCGAGCAGGCCGGCCTCAGGGGCCCGCTCTGAATTGGATTGCCTCTTTTATCACAAATCGCACACAGTCAGTGCGATTGGGATCCTTCACAGCCCCCAGGATGTCATCTACTTGCGGTGTTCCCCAAGGGTCGTCACTTTCTCCTTTATTATTTAACCTTTATCTTCGTCCACTGATTTATTCTTTAAAAAAATACAAACTAACCACATACAACTATGCTGATGATCTTCAGCTAATCATCCCTTTAATTTCCCCGAATTCAGCCGCCGAATGCTCAGCCGTAATGTCCCACATTCAGAGATGGATGACTTTAAACCATCTTAAACTTAAACCATGCAAGACAGAACTGATCTTGCCTGGGGAAAGTGGACTGAGCTGGGGGCGACTGTATTGGCCAACTGATATGGGAATCCCCCCTATAAAGACCCAATCGGTCAAAAGCTTGGGGATAACACTTAATGAGGACTTGTCCATGAAAGGGCAGGTGGGTATGGTGGTCTCCTCTAGTTTCTTTCAACTTAGGAAGATCAGGAAAATCGCCCACCTCCTAACTCACTCAGCACTTATTCAAGTAGTGATCGCCCCTGTTCTCTCCCGGCTAGATTTTTCGAATAGCCTCTACTTGGGCCTCCCGATTGGCTTACTAAAACGCCTCCAGATGGTTCAAAACCAGACGGCAAGGCTGATTTGGAAGCAACCGAAGTGGCAATCAATTAGATCTGGGTTGGAAAAACTTCACTGGTTGCCAGTGGCCCAGCGAATTGCCTTTAAAACAGGGTGCATCACCTTCAGGGCGCTCCATGGAAATAGCCCTATATTCATTAGGCAATCTATCACTAACTATACCCCCTCGCGCAACCTATGCTCTACACATTTAAACCTTGCAAATGTCTCCTCATTAAAAAAAAAACGCCAGGGCGGTAGTTGCTTTTACCATCTGGCCGCCTCCTTCTGGAACGCTCTTCCACTCTTTATCAGACAGAGCAATGAGTTACTGGCATTCCGAAAGTCCTTAAAAACGTGGCTTTTCCAACAGGCTTATGCTTGAGAATTGTGTTGGTTATTTTGACTCTATAGCGCCAAGAAACCCAAGGGTGTATGTGCGCTCAAGAAATTGTTATTAACATAACATAACATTATATCATTTTCCTTCCCAAAAAAGCGATACCGCAGGTCTGTCCTGTGAAGGCCCTGCCCTAAATATGCCGGGGTGCTGCCACTGTGACCCAGTCTTCCAATGGTGAATGGATCCACAGTCAAGGGCTGCGAAGTCGGGGAGTGTCTACTGGGAGGGACCCTGTGATTCCCCTACCTCTAAATGGGGCAGCGGGACTGTAAGTTGAGTCAGACGGGGAATTTGCTGTTTTTGGGTGGATGCCCGGCATCCGCCAACCTTTAATTCACCATTATCAAACAAACCTTTAATTCACCATCTAAATGTCTATTAATATTCACACAGTGCGACCAATCATATGCCAGGCACGCTCTTGAACTCATCATCCTTTCGGTAGGCCATTCTTTTATAGCCTCTTCGGTGATTTGTAACAGAGAACTATCCCCATCACCAAGCAGATGCCTCTTTATTCCAAAATCCATGGTGCATTCAATCAGAATACATTCACTTATGGATTTCTCCGGTGGCTTTTGTATTTGGTAACATGTTCTTAATAACCGACTTTGTAATACATATCCTTATTCTCATTAGGCCTAATTTTAGACGAAGTGACTCAGCAGTGAGACCATGTCTCATTAATGTAACTTTTATAGAAAATAGACCTTCAGTCAGATGGATTCGTTTAGTAAGCCACAAATAGGAACATTCAGCACGTTATAAAAGAGGAGAAGGAATCCTGGCCTCGTAAATGTGCTTTTATGCATGTGGGAGGGTGGGCTGGAAATAAGGCTTAATTCACAATGGTAGTTTATTTGTTGACACTGTTACAAAACAAGACCATTCCCTTTGGTTTGGATTAGTCGCTTGGTCTCTCTTGGGTGGAGTCCAATGGTTTTCTGTTTTTCCCTGGGAGACTAGGGTTGGCTCTTTCTTAGGTTAACACCACTGTCTCTTTTCTTCCGCGCATTTCTTCAGGACCCCGCCAACATATCTTGAGAGAACACCTACGCCAAGTAAGTAAAACTGTAGAAGGAAACAAGTACATTATTGTCCTTAGTCCTTCCACCTGTGTAGTTTTGTTCATCCTCCCATTTCTCCACCGTCATCAATGGTCATGGGCGTGAGCTGGTTAGTAAGGTCACACTCTTTTCAACTTGCACCTGTCACACCGGCAAAGAGAAAAAGTGGTTAGCAAACACAAAAACATTCCTTTCAGGCATTTTACCAGACACCTTGTTTTGTTTACAAAAAATGTATTGGGAGTTTTTCTTTTCATGGTGCATCAGTATACAGTTCGAAATAAATTATGATACAAGTGTACACAGGCAGTCAGACCATATAAGTTTATTGTGGAGCATCTATCCCAACACATGTCAAATAGTGTTTTACCAGACCCCTTGATAAGCCTTATCTCAGAGGAGTTAGTTGCCCCAACACGGCTCTTACCACCCAGCTGATTGCCCCTGCTATTTAGAAGTCAAGAAAGAGTGGTGTTTATATACCAGCACTTGATATGTCAGAGGTTTTTCTTCCTTTCCTTAGCTCTTCTTTCTCCCCTCACTCCCAATTTTCTTTTCTAAACTCACCCAAATTGCCACAGCCCCCACAGCTGTGACCTGCTCTGAAGCGTCTGCCAAGGGGGGCTGTAGTGTGGCTTTTGGGCCTCTTTTTGTGTGCATGTTAAGTTAGCATGGCTTGTTAGAAGTTTAAACACCATTTTACCTTTTGCTGATTTTTTGCACACAACACTGCTTAGCTGTTTTTGCAGATATAGCTTTCACGAAGGTCTATACATGGGAAAAGGTTTGTTTTTCAACATCTCTACACATACATCGTGCCCCCAGTTTTTACAGTGAGTGCTGAGCTGCCAAGGTTATCATAACATGCGAGCCTGTTTATCGGCGTGTCCGTGTAACACATTCTAGACAAAATATTTTGGCAGCTGCAAGCCCAGTAGGATTCTAGCTCCTTTATCATAGCACACTGGCCATAATTTCACACACTTGGAAGATTCCAGGCATGCAGAGAGACTGACCGGTCCTGATGTAATTTTCACTTACTGAGCGGACAGGTAAATGGGGTCCCCCTAACAAAGCTCAAGAGACCTTTTATAGTTTTATAATACATAGTTCCTATATAGGGAGGGTGTTTAAACTAGGCGCTTTTATCACCTGTTTGCACTATCATTGCAATATGGTTCCCCCTTTTGTATTTTATGGAATAGTAACCATGCTGACCATATTAATTTTTATCATATGTATGCTTATGTTGACTAAAATACTGCACTTGAGATCACGTCGTTAAAATAAATATTTTAACCTTACCATGTCTTTTATTAACTCTTGTTGTGGACTGTTATGAGAGTATAACAAAAGAGTGTTGTCACTTCCTACCATTCCTGAGATGGTTCTAAGTCGCATGTTCTAGGTTGTCTAATCATTGGTTTCTTTGCTATAGGATGAAGAGCTAATGTGACACTGATTGCTAGTCTGTTAGGGGATTTTGGGTACTAATGTGAGTTTTTGGCACACCCTAATTCACTGAGGTCCTGAGTCTCTGTGCACAGTTCTGTGTCTGAGCAGAATCCCTGTAACATGGCGCCGCCAACGAGTGTGGTCTTATTGTGAGTCTCTTGAGTAGTGCTTATATCAGTCTATGATCCCCTCACTATTGTTTCCGGTTGACAGTAGTGACGGATAAATAACCTACCTATAGTTACATAGGCTTATACAAGCTTGAACAATTTAAAACGGTTTTCTGTTTAAATTACTACCCAGTTGTGCCTTTTTGTATTGCATTGCACTTCACTATTACTGTTTCGATATGGCTGCGGTTGATATCCCAGCACACAGTCGTGTGGCTGTACGAAATCATTTGCAGGAATACCTCGTTTCTATGGAGGGACAGGCAGTGGTTTTTGTAGTTGCGCCTGCGTGACATACCCGTTTGAGTTGTAATACTCCTGGGTCACGTTTCCCGCGGTTGATGCTAATTCTGGTGTTTTCCACACTTACACCCCTGCTGATGCTCCTGCAGTATACGCTCCATATCGGACAGTGGAAATTCGGATTTCTGCTTGGCAGCATGCCGTTTGGTTTAATGGCACCCTCCCACACGTTAATACAGTGGTTAGACAAGGACCGTTGCCCATTCCAGGTGCTACTTGGCCTGTTTTAGCTGTATACACCCCACATCCTCAGGCGGGTACGATGACAGCTCAACAACTGAGGCCCCTATATGCCTCTGCAATTGCAGTCATCAGGGGTCTGGTTCATTACATTACACGCAACCTCCCGGGTGGTGCAGCGCATCCAGTGGCAGTGGCGGACTCAAACTTAGTCCCGTCGTGGTTAATGCGGTCATGGGCAAGCGTCCCCAAGATAAGGAGCAATTGCCTTTTTGGCTTGCCGATAAATTAGATCAACTGGAAGAAGTGTTTCCTAATACCAGTCCTGTTGAAAACACAAGATACTCACAGTTAGTTTGCAGAAAGACTTAGTACCTGATGTAAATGAGTGTACAACTAGGGGGTTGATTTTTGCAGCAGTCTACACTAGGTGCTTTGGCACCCCGTAAATGACTGTACTGCCCTCTGTGATGAAGCGTGTTCAGGATGAACATGGACCGGAGGCGGCTGTGGAGTTGGGAATGCGGCTCGTGGGAACGTTTGACATGGTACGCGATTTTGTCCTTGCAAATGTCAAGGGGGATGCAGTAAGTTTCCAAGTCTCTAATGCTCTGCACGAGGTACCTAACGCCGACAAACCCCGCCAGTTACTGAAAATTATTACGGCGGCTTATAAGACCGTGGCCCATAATAGTTTAGGTGTTAAGCCTTTCGCTAAGAAAGAAAAACAGCAGCAAACTCAGCATGGGTCATCTGATAAAGATGACCACCCAAAAGTTCAGAAACAAAGTTGGAGTAAGAACAAAAAACAGGGTAAGCAGCAACAGAAACAGGGTTCCCGTCCAGCTTCACCCATGCCTGCCCCTATTGAGCCTAAATATGACTTGCACGACCGCAGTACTATTAAGTCACCTGATAGGTTTCAGGTTACTCAACAACGTTCTCCTCGCTCTTTGCAGGAAACATCGGTAACGGCCACCGGTGGAGGAGGCCGGCGGCAGAGGTCAAGGTGCCCAACAGAGCCATGAGCAGCCTTTTAAGGCTGATGGAAAAGGCAAGCAGGGCGAGACACCTGTCAAAGACCCCAGTTTCAAAAGAAGAAAGTTGCTGCTGTAACAGCGAGATATGGCACAGATAGTGAGAACGCAGCTTCGGAATCTGACATGGGCGCTGACGCTGCTGGACAGCGTGGCGGAGATTACCATTGTTCGAGAGGCGCTGCGTCCACTACTGAGGGTGACAGCGACTGACACCTTAGTTGTAGTAGAAACAGCTGACACTAGAGTGGCTCCCCCGGAAAGACTTTATGAAATTTTCCTTGTGATTGAAGGAGACATAGAACCCACTATTAAAGGTTTTTTGGGGAAAATCTAACAACTACCTATGATATTTTATTGGCGGAGGTCGACTGGCCCCCTCCTTTTGTCTTAGCTGCTCCGCAAGGGGAGGAGGTGATCCTTCCCGCTTTCGCGCACACAGTGCCAAAGGAGCAGGCTCTGCAGTTTGCAGAAGATTGGGCTAAGGCGCTTGCGCCGGCGTAGTACCGTACTCATTGTGGTTGGGACACATTATCCCCTCGACATGAGATTCCATTGCGGTCTATGCCACAGTCTCAATCCCAATACCCCATACGGCGAGAGGCGAAAGCCTCTGTTGCCAAAATCCTTGAACAATTGGAATATCAAGGTGTCATTGAAACGTCTGTATCTACGATGAATAACCCACTTTTTACTGTGACCAAGCCGGATGGTTCGTATCATTTGGTATTGGATTACCACCACTTAAACTCACATTGTCATACGTGTGCGGTGCATAATACTCACAGTTCTGCTCTTGTGGATAGTCTGGGGCGTAAAAGGTTCAAGACCACGCTAGACATATCTAATGGTTCTTTTGCCCATAACTTGTCCCCCCTTAGTAGTCAGTGGACGAGTTTCACCTGTGGTGCCAAACAACGCCAATTCCTTCGCTTGGCAATGAGCTACAAGAATAGTCCAGGTGTTATTTTGGGAAAGGTCCAGGCTATCTATCGGACATTCCCTAGCACAGGGACTGACCTGGGAGTCTCAGATGGGGCTTTAAGCCATCTTACCTTGCATTCTCTCCCTCCCCTACTCCCGGAAGGGTTTGACAAACTTGCGTCGAAGGTCAAATCTGGCTCTCCGTTGGATCCAGTAAGACCTGCTCTTTTTAGAGATCAGGCCTTCTTGGGACGCTCGGTTGTGTGTTCTTTAGTCAACCTCTCACTGGAGTCAGGTGTGGTTCCAACGAAATTGAAGCAGGCGGTGGTTTCCCCAATCCTTAAGAAGCCCACCCTGGACCCCTCGAAGCCCGAAAGTTACCGCCCGATCTCTTTGTTACCCTGGCCGGCGAAGATAATGGAGGCCCATGTCAATCTGGCCCTGTCGGAACATCTTGTCCGGTCTAATGCCCTTGACCCCACACAGAATGGCTTCCGTGCTGGGCACAGCACGGAAACCGCCCTTCTTGTGATGGTAGAGCATCTGCGAGCGGTGTTGGATGCTGGTCAGACGGCGGCGCTGATATTATTAGACCTCAGCGCCGCCTTTGACACGGTGTCCCACAGCATCCTGTTGCACCGGCTCACGGAGATTGGTGTCGGGGGCCAGGCGCTGCAGTGGTTCCGCTCCTTTCTTGATGGTCGTTCCTTCTGTGTGGCCACCCCTCCCTTCAAGTCCAATTTTCAGCCGCTGGCCATGGGGGTTCCGCAGGGATCCTCGCTGAGCCCCACGTTATTCAATCTATACGTGAGACCGCTGGCTGAAGTCGTTAGGCAGTGGGGCCTAACCCTGGTCTCATATGCCGACGACACTCAGCTGGCGGTTACTCTCAGCGGGGACGCGGAATATGATGCCCCCAGGTTTCAGAACGGACTGAAGGCGGTGGCTACCTGGTTGACAGGAAACTGTCTCCAGCTTAATGCCACCAAGACTGAGGTGATGATCATCGGAAAGAGAGTGGAATTATGGGGCGATCAATGGTGGCCGGCTGAGTTGGGACCTGCGCCAACTCCTGTATCGGAATTGAAAAATCTGGGAGTTTGGCTGGATGCCGGTCTTACTTTTGTGGGCCACAGTAAGAAAACAGCAGCATGCTGTTTCGGACTTCTTAGGGGTTTAAGACCTGCCCTTAAGTTTTTTGATGCCCCAACCAGGCAGCTGGTAATCTAGGCTACTGTCATCTCGCGCCTGGATTATGCCAGCTCTCTCCTGGTAGGGGCTAACCTGGCAGAAATTACCCGTTTACAACGGGTACAAAATGCCGCGGCCAGAGCAATTGTAGGCCTGCCCAGATTTTGCTCTGTGTCAAACGTCCTCCGCTCCTTGCACTGGCTTCCAGTGAGGAAGCAAATTTATTTTAAAATCTTGTGTCTGGCTTTTAAAATTCTGAAAGGCATAGGCCCTCAAATTATGTCTAGCTTCCTGTCTTTTTATGTACCTACACGTACTCTTCTTTCTCAAGGTCAGGCTCTTGCTGTAGTCCCCAGATTCAGGCTCTGTCGGGCGGGCGGACGCTCTTTTAGTGTTAAAGCTGCAACCCTCTGGAATTCCCTCCCGGTCGAAATCCGCCTGTTGGAGGACCTCATGCTTTTCCGGAAAGCTATCAAGACTTTCTTGTTTTAAAATGTTCTTCAGTGGTCTTAATGTTCAGTTTCTGTTATGTTGTGTCCTACCTTGTCACTGCGCCAGGACGCTCCTTTGCTGGAGCAGCTGTGCGCATAATAAAAATCAATAACATAACATTATTGCCACCCGAATAGTCTCTCTTCTTGAGAGACTCAACGCAGATGCATGTTCGTATGTGGATGACATTTATCTCACAGACGACGAATTATGGCTGTATCCGTGCCGTGTTGACCGCATAATTTGCCGTTTTGCGGACTTTGGCTATAAGTTTAACTTTGCGGAATCTCACATTGCAGAGTACACAGTGTTGTTCCTGGGCTAGGAGCTCAACAATGAGGGTCGAGGTTTGGCTCCTCACTTTTTGCAGAAATGTGCACTTTTGCGGGCTCCCACAACACTGAAAAAGCTACAATCTCTACTGGGATTTTTGAATTTCGGACGTACATACATTCCGGAATATGCCCAACGTATCAAGCCCCTTTATGCGTTGATACAACCTACATTTTCCAAATCGTGCTGGCTGCCTGAACATTCAGCCATCTTGCAATCTTTGCAGGCTGACCTACTTGAATCTAAATTCTGGTCGACTCGTGATAACCACAGCAACCTGGTGATAAGAATTGTGCTAGAGGCGGTAGGTTTCACGTACCTCACTTTTAATGAGGGAGACACAGTCGCTATCGCTTACAAGTCACACCTGTACACTTCGGCTGAATTGCGGTTTTCCACTGTGGAAAAAGTTTTGACAGCAGTGCAAATGGCGATTCTTAAGGAATGTGCACTGTCGCAGAGAAAATGCATTGTGGTTGTTACACCGTACCCTGCCTTGGAGGCAGTGACAAAGGCCAGTGTACCAAATTCCAAGGCCTTGCACCCTCAGTGGATACAATGGGCTACATCCTTGACATCCCCGGATGTAACGTTAATTTACATGGCTGACATTGGAAGGAAGTGGGGCATTGGCATATGCTCTTATGCTGATGACACACAGCTGATGGTGGCAATGGATGAAGGGCCTGAGACAACAACAAAAAAGCTACCCGATTGTCTCTCCGAGATGGCCCAATGGATGCACAACCACTGCCTAAAATTTAACGCTGGCAAATCGGAGATTCTCCTGTTCAGGGGAGCCAAACTTATATGGGACGCCACATGGTGGCCACCCTCACTAGGACTGGCCCCCACTCCAAAACAACACGCGAGAAACTTGGGGATCATCATGGACGACGCCCTGTCCATGAAGGACCATGTCCGATCACTCTGGGGCAAGGGTTTTGCCATACTTAAACTTCTCGCAAAGATATTTCCCTGGATACCCCTGGATTGCCGACGCTCAGTCACCCAAGCCCTACTGGTTAGCCGCCTGGACTATGGCAACGCATTATTCGAAGGGATGAACAAACAACTCTTCTCTCGCCTTCAGGTCTTGCAAAACCAAGCGGCCAAACTGGTCTGTAATAAAGGCAAGCGAGACTCGGCATCGGAATGCCTAAAGAAACTTCACTGGCTACCGATGCGCCAGAGAGCTGCCTTTAAACTACTAAGTCATGCGCACAGAGCTCTTCACAAAACTGGCCCCACAATTCTCCAAGGGAAGATCGACTTCTAAGTTCCCAACGGGAATCTACGATCGAGTCAATCAGCTCTGGCCAAACCTAAGCGTATTTACAAAGTCAGAACAGGTGGCCGCGCCTTTTCCTACCTGGCAGCTAGAAGGTGGAATGACCTACCTTCTGACTTAAGACACACCACAAACTATCTTCAGTTTCGACAAAAACTGAAAACTCACCTCTTCCCTAAAACATAACCCTTCCCTAAAACATAACCCCCCAGCAATGCCTTCAGTAGTCTCTCTTGGTTCATAGCGCCGGGATTTTCCTTGGGATGAGTGTTGCGCTTTATAAATACCGGAAATAAATAAATAAATAAATACATTTTCGATTCTTCTTTGCAGACTCAGGAGTTCTTGCAGTATGAATTTGGCCACCGGTGGAGGAGGCGGCGGCAGAGGTCAAGGTGCCCAACAGAGCCATGAGCAGCCTTTTAAGGCTGATGGAAAAGGCAAGCAGGGCGAGACACCTGTCAAAGACCCCAGTTTCAGAAGAAGAAAGTTGCTGCTGTAACAGCGAGATATGCCACAGATAGTGAGAACGCAGCTTCGGAATCTGACATGGGCGCTGACGCTGCTGGACAGCGTGGCGGAGATTACCATTGTTCGAGAGGCGCTGCGTCCACTACTGAGGGTGACAGCGACTGACACCTTAGTTGTAGTAGAAACAGCTGACACTAGAGTTGGCTCCCCCGGAAAGACTTTATGAAATTTTCCTTGTGATTGAAGGAGACATAGAATGCACTATTAAAGGTTTTTTGGGGAAAATCTAACAACTACCTATGATATTTTATTGGCGGAGGTCGACTGGCCCCCTCCTTTTGTCTTAGCTGCTCCGCAAGGGGAGGAGGTGATCCTTCCCGCTTTCGCGCACACAGTGCCAAAGGAGCAGGCTCTGCAGTTTGCAGAAGACTGGACTAAGGCGCTTGCGCCGGCGTTGTACCGTACTCATTGTGGTTGGGACACATTATCCCCTCGACATGAGATTCCATTGCGGTCTATGCCACAGCCTCAATCCCAATACCCCATACGGCGAGAGGCGAAAGCCTCTGTTGCCAAAATCCTTGAACAATTGGAATATCAAGGTGTCATTGAAACGTCTGTATCTACGATGAATAACCCACTTTTTACTGTGACCAAGCCGGATGGTTTGCATCATTTGGTATTGGATTACCGCCACTTAAACTCACATTGTCATACGTGTGCGGTGCAAAATACTCACAGTTCTGCTCTTGTGGATAGTCTGGGGCGTAAAAGGTTCAAGACCACGCTAGACATATCTAATGTTTTTTTTGCCCATAACTTGTCCCCCCTTAGTAGTCAGTGGACGAGTTTCACCTGTGGTGCCAAACAACGCCAATTCCTTTGCTTGGCAATGAGCTACAAGAATAGTCCAGGTGTTATTGCTACCCGAATAGTCTCTCTTCTTGAGAGACTCAACGCAGATGCATGTTCATATGTGGATGACATTTATCTCACAGACGACGAATTATGGCTGTATCTGTGCCGTGTTGACCGCATAATTTGTCGTTTTGCGGACTTTGGCTATAAGTTTAACTTTGCGGAATCTCACATTGCAGAGTACACAGTGTTGTTCCTGGGCTAGGAGCTCAACAATGAGGGTCGAGGTTTGGCTCCTCACTTTTTGCAGAAATGTGCACTTTTGCGGGCTCCCACAACACTGAAAAAGCTGCAATCTCTACTGGGATTTTTGAATTTCGGACGTACATACATTCCGGAATATGCCCAACGTATCAAGCCGCTTTATGCGTTGATACAACCTACATTTTCCAAATCGTGCTGGCTGCCTGAACATTCAGCCATCTTGCAATCTTTGCAGGCTGACCTACTTGAATCTAAATTCTGGTCGACTCGTGATAACCACACCAACCTGGTGATTAGAATTGTGCCAGGGGCGGTAGGTTTCACGTACCTCACTTTTAATGAGGAAGACACAGTCGCTATCGCTTACAAGTCACACCTGTACACTTCGGCTGAATTGCGGTTTTCCACTGTGGAAAAAGTTTTGACAGCAGTGCAAATGGCGATTCTTAAGGAACGTGCACTGTCGCAGAGAAAACGCATTGTGGTGTTTACTCCGTACCCTGCCTTGGAGGCAGTGACAAAGGCCAGTGTACCAAATTCCAAGGCCTTGCACCCTCAGTGGATACAATGGGCTACATCCTTGACATCCCCGGATGTAACGTTAATTTTCGATTCTTCTTTGCAGACTCAGGAGTTCTTGCAGTATGAATTTGTTCATCCTGCTCCTCTGACTATGCGCCCACTTGAGGATTTTCGTTGTATCATTTACACTGACTGAAGTGCTCAAGCGGCTACGGGTTCTAGACACGCGTATTCCGCGGCCTGCGCAATTGTGGTTGGTACTATGGTGGATGGTGAATTCAAGTCCGATGTCGTGCATACACAGACATTAGGGGACTGTACCACCCAGTTGGCAGAACTACGTGCTCTGATGCTTGCGTTGGAGTACGCGTACCCCAGTGTGACTACTCTTGTGAGCGATTCTTACTACTGTGTACAGTCTTTCAATGACAATCTACCCTTTTGGATTCAATTGTCCATGGGGACTCCAAAGGTTGCACAATAAAACATAAAATGATCTGGGTTCGAGTGGCTGAGCTCAAGGAACGACTCCCACTCGTTTTTCTAATTCATACTCTGGGTCATCAGCGTGTTGGGGTTCACGCTGTTGGCAACTGTCTCGCGGACTAGCCTCGAAGACAGCAGTAGCAACATTTGCAGTGGCAGGGGTTACATGTTCTAAAAGTAAGATTGATTATGACATCTTGGCAGCTATCGCCGCAACTGAGAAGGGAAGTAATTATCCTAAGGGTTTCCCTTCGAAGTACTCTTATCATTTAAGTCCTGATAAAGTTCCTTATGTGAGAATTAACGACGTTGGTGACAGGTTAATCCCCAACGCCGACCGCAGACAGGCTTTGATTACAGCAGCCCACGCCGGGATGGCTTTGGCGCATGCCGGCGTGTCAGCTACTGTTTCTCTCCTTCAGCAACGATATTGGTGGCGGGGTTTGTACCAACAGATGCATGATTTTGTCCTTTAATGTGGCATTTGTCAGCAAATTAAACCTTCTTCTGCTGCACGCCCGCCCTAAACTCAGTTGTACATATCTAATAAACCACTTGGGTGTGTTTATTTGGATCACTGCAGTCCCTTCTCCTCTGATACTGCGTATAAGTACATCTTAGTAGCAGTTGACTCTTGCACGCGCTTTGTCTGGGTGTGGCCTCAAAGGAGCACTGATGCTAGAACTGTTGTAAGGGATTTGCGGGTCTTTGTAGGAATTTTTGCATGTGGTACCTTCCATTCGGACCAGGGTCCAGCATTCGCCTTTAAGGCGCACAAGGATGCCATGGCTTCATTTGGGGTCCAAGTCAAATTTTCGTCTCCATACCAGCCTGAGGGTAATAGTGTTGTGGAGCGGATGAACCCGTGATTTAAAGCAATCGTTGACAGCGAAGGTTTTAGGTGCTGGCAGAGACTGGCTCGCCCACCTCAATAGCGTACAGCGTGCATTAAATAATCTCCCTAGAAGGTCTCTGGGTGGGCAGACCCCATACGAAATGCTCTTTGGCATCAAGATGTTTGTTCCGGACCTTGTTGGTCTAGACACGGCGGCGGGAGCCGCATCCTTTGACGTAGATGAACATTCTAATGTTTTGCAGAACCTACAAAAGACCAGAGACAGTCTTGCAAAGGAACACTTGCCCTCCACATCTGAAGCTGCGTTGCAGATTCTGGTAGTCGCCTGGATACCCCAAGTTGGCAACCTGGTCCAAGAGAAGATCGACAACAAAAAATAATTTGGTCCTTTCTATCGACCTCCAGTTGCCGTGCTTGGCGTGCAGGGTACAAGAACAGTCATTTTACCTCCTCTTCCTGGGCGAAAGGGGAACAGGTACATTTCCATTGACAATGTCAAACCACACAGGGTGGCCGATTCTCTGTAGTATGACGCCTGCGGTTTCGTGTCCAGCAATGATGCGACACACTCTGTTTTGGCCCTGGATCCTGCTGTCGGGCCTGATGTTGCTGTTGAAATGAGTGAAATGAACGAAATCCTTTATTGAAACAACCTGCTGTTGATCCTCTTAATGACACTGAATATACTTACACCACTGACTTGTATATGCCTGATTTGGAGACCCATGTGGCTACTCAATCCCGTTTTTCATTTGACACTGGCTCTTCAACATCTAAGTCCCCTTCAAAAATTTCAATTTTTGCTGCCTGGTTTAAGAAACATTTTTTGATACCGCCTTGGACTTATATTTGGCTGGTGCTAATTGCATTTTTTTTGTTCATGTCCACAGGATTTGTTGTATATTTTTTCCGTTTTATCAATGGACACTATGTTGAGGTAAGAACTTCAATCCGAGGGATTGATGGAACTTTGGCTCCCCACACCTCTTCGCACATCATGAAGAGGGACCAGACATTTGTGAATATAACTGCTTGGCCCGTTTTAGATGGGACAGTGTGGGATGCTGTCAAGTTCCAGATACATGGTCCCACAGAGGTTATTAATGTTCCCAATGTACTCCGTGTTTCTATGGGGGATGTGGTTAAACAAAATATTCGCTCTGATGGTTTGATGCTGATTTATATTTGGAATCTGCAAATTATAGTGATTTGTACTCTTACCAACATTTTGGCAATAATTTTTTACATAAAACTAATTCATTTAGAAATGTGGTTAATTACACACAGTGGGAACACTGTCCCGCCCCAGTGGAAGGCAGCTCGAAAACAGTTTTGAAAACGTTTTCCTATTTTACTGATTTTGATCAATCAAACCCTGATGTATTTTATTTTAAGTTGACTGAAAAGTCGTTTTCCAAGGTTAGACTGACCCACACAAAATTACTATATTCTAAGTCCTTTATTGACCAGTTGGCAGTTGGGGGCTATGAACAGTGGATACTATTGATCTTAAATCTGTTTGGGGTTCTAAAAGTTGCCAAGTGCAAGGCACTGAGGCTTTGCATCGTGCATGTCTCATCTCAAACCATATGTTGTTTCTGAATGACACTATTTCACAAATGACCTGCTTTGGATTAGCTACTTCTAACAAATTAAATGCTCCATCATTTCCTGATTTGGGTGAATATCCCCATTGAAATAATTATACCAGTACTTCCCTGACTGACTTACAGGCACTGTTTCGAAAATCCTCTTTTAATTTTTCCGGCATTAATCCCAAAGGCTGGTTGCTATGGCAAAAAAGTGCAGATTCCTGCCAACACCGTTTTCTGGGTCTGACCCCTGGCTATACAGAGGTTAGAATTTATCCCCTTTTTCAGACTCAACATTCAGTCACCACCTACTCTGTAGGCAAATTGTGCCAGAGTTGGCTTAGTCATTCGTCCTTGGCGTCTGTTAAGTTACATTTGTCAAAACACACTGACATTGTCGATTTGAATGATTTTGTGAAACGCCCTGCGGGTGGCAGATCGAAAAGATGGATTCTGCTTACAATGAAGTTCGGAAACTGTCACAAATTGAAGCTGCTTCTAGGCTTAGAGCTTTTGATCAGGCCAATTTAGAAAAAGGGCTTACAGTTGTAGATAATAGCATTAACACCCTTTCTTCCCGAATTTACACTCTAGATAATATTGTGTCATCTGTGGTTGATATTGTGCAAGAAGATGTTGCTGTGTTGTATCATGGGCAAAATTAATTGCGTTCTGTTATGCAGTTTGCCTGGACTTTGCAAACGTTGAAAAATGGCCGAGTTCCATGGGATTACATGAACAAGACTTTATTATTTCTGCCTATCAATTTGACTGTTAGACAGCAATTTATGTCAATGAAGGATGCCACGTTTCCACTTTTGCACATTGAGAAGTTCGAACCTTTGCCTTTTTCTGTAGTAGAAGCCAATACGGCCGTTTGGCTCAACCAAGGGGTTGATAACTTTGCCGTTCTCACTTTTCAAATTCGACTCCTGCATGAAACACTATGTCATAGGCAGATTTGAGCCCCTGGGTGGTGCTTATCTTCATGAGGTATGGAATCTCCCATTCATTTATAGATATTTGAGGGATGGTAAAGAAGTTTTTTTAAATGGCGAAGATTGCACCACGACACCAGATCATTCATTAACATGCAGAAATCTTCAGTTGCACGGCTCTTGTAATGTGTTTGCACCAAATTTAGCGTGTGTACTGAAGGGTTCTCCAGTTCCGCCCATTACACCTACATTTACATTGCTTGCCAATGGTAGTTATTTATTACTAAATAATGAAGAGTTTTGTGGGATGCACGCTGGTATTGCTTATATTGTTACTGTTTCCCAGCGTTTAACTTGCTGCAAGAATGTGTTGTTCCCTCCTCCGCATGGCAGGCTTGATGTTTCCATCTGGCACCTCAATTCCGACCCTGAAAGCAGAGTTCAACAAGATGAGCAAAATAAGAGCTCTTTTGTCCCAGAAGGAAGTCCCCCTTACATCTGCGTATGAGACATTCGTCCTTCAAGTTGCAAATACTCGTACTGAGGTAAATGCCTTATTAAACACGGACCTGCCCCGGCATTTTGGTGCTTTGATTCACACTATCTTGAATGCCTCGTCGACTACTGGACTGGCACACTTTTTTTAAGTAGTATGCTCCGGCTTTGTGACCTCCTTTCAGACTATATTCGGTGTGATCCCTGCATTTTTTCATTCGATTTTTTTGAGTGTCTTTTGGAGGGTTCCCCTTGCTCCCGGCTTTAGGCGGCGGCATTCTGCTGCTGTTTTGTTTACTACAAAATGGATGTACAGTTTGTGCCCCACGATGTTCTGTACCGGCTGCTCCACCTTCGTAACCGGATGCTAGAATACTATGGATCGCTGCCTTTGGCGACTCTAAATGTAGCGTATGGTTTATCTTTCCGCTTCTCTTTCTTCACTTGCGTGCAGCCTGTTTTCCATTGCCTGGATTGTGATTATGAATGGGCCCTGGATTTGTGTCTCTGCAACACGGTGTCTCCTGAACTAGATTTTAATCTACTAATGAGTCCCTTAGTTGCTCATGATATAGACTGTTCTAGTAGCGGGATTATGGCATGCGCAGCGGCACATGGCAATTGGAACATTTCGACTGCGGCCAATGACATTTTGGATCGCAGTTATCTTGAAATAAGCCCGAGTTGTCCTCTGATGATCCTAGAGGCTCCGACAATCAAGGAACATGTATGTTCTTTCCCTTTACTTAATTGAATGGCTGAAATGTTCATGGATGATAACAACGACTTCCTACTGGAGGCGGTTGCACCATATGGTTCTTACACGTTGTTGGACTGAAGTACGGATTTTTTTCTGCTTCATAGACGTATTGAACTCGTGGATATGTTAATTTTTTCTTATATGTGTGAGGTTTTTTTTCCTCACACCGTGGCCACGTTTGCCACTCATTGGGTTGTTTCAATTCCCGTCCCCTATTTTCAAGTTTGGCAAAATTTTTGAACTTGGTTCTGTCTCATTCAAACTTGAACTCTGCGTTCTATTAAGTTTGCCCTGAGTGCTGCGTGTTCCCTGAACCCGGTGATTGGGGGGGTGTAGTGTGGTTTATGAGCCTCTTTTTGCGTGCATGTTAAGTTAGCATTGCTTGTTAGAAGTTTAAACGCCATTTTACCTTTTGCTGCTTTTTTGCACACAACACTGCTTAGCTGTTTTTGCTGAGTTAGCTTTCACAAGGGTCTATACATGGGAAAAGGTTTGTTTTTTGACATCTCTAGACATACATTGCGCCCCCAGTCTGTACAGTGAGTGCTGAGCCCCCAAGGTTATCATAACGTGCGAGCCTGTTTATCCGCGTGTCAGTGTAGCACATTCTAGACACAACATTTTGGCAGCTGCAAGCCAAGTAGGATTCTGGCTCCTTTATCATAGCACACTGGCCATAATTTCACACACTTGGAAGATTCCAGGCATGCAGAGAGACTAACTGGTCCTGATGTAATTTACACTTACTGAGCGGATAGGTAAATGGGGTCCCCCTAACAAAGCTCAAGAGACCTTCTATAGATTTATAATACATAGTTACTATATAGGGAGGGTGTTTAAACTAGGCTCTTTTATCACCTGTTTGCACAATCATTGTAATATGATTCCTCGTTTTGTATTTTATGGAATAGTAACCATGCTGACCATATTAATTTTAATCATATGTATGCTTATGTTGACTAAAACACTGCGCTTGAGATCACGTCGTTGTTGTGGACTGTTATGAGAGTATAACAAAAGAGTGTTCTCACTTCCCACAATTCCTGAGATGGTTCTAAGTCGCATGTTCTAGGTTGTCTAATCATTGGTTTCTTTGCTATAGGACAAGGAGCTAATGTGACACTGAATGCTAGTCTGGTAGGGAATTTTGGGTACTAATGTGAGTTTTTGGCACACCCTAATTCACTGAGGTCCTGAGTCTCTGTGCACAGTTCTGTGTCTGAGCAGAATCCCTGTAACAGGACCACCAGTCCTTGCACCATGCATCTTCATCTGGACCCTCATTTCTGTCAAACTGACCCAGGACCATCTCACCTTCAGGAAACACCTCAAGACCTGGCTATTCGAGCAGTAGCGCCCCCCCCCCCCCTTCCGTTCAGCGCCTTGAGACCCTCGCGGGTGAGTAGCGCGCTCTATAAATGTATTGATTGATTGATTGATTGAAATTCTGTCACCAAACCGCCTTTCTTCCATTTTCCTTCCTCTAGCCTCCAACAGTTCGGGCTATTCTCCACTTTCCCCTCTCATGGCGTTCCTCCAGGAGCCGACTTCTCCCACTGGCCGCTCTGCCTGGATGAAGACTAATTTTTCAGTTTCTGCTGGGGTGCAACCTTCACTACGTCTGCCTCCACCTTCATACTGTGTCTCTGTTGTTTATTTTGATGCCCCCTTCCTCACAGCATTGTCCTTTTCTATTTTCAGGTTGGCTGCCGGTGAAGATCATGAGGGAGTCCTTATTTACAGGTGAGTGCACATTTTCTATCCCGTTCATCACACAACTCCCTTCCAGTACATTATTTCGATCTGGAAGAAAAGGCCCTGTGCGTATCTCGCAAAAAAAAGTCAGCATTGCCCTACTGTTTCCCTTTCTGGCGGGCAGTTAATGTGAAAGGATGTAGACTTGAAAACCACCTCATTACCCTGGCATTATTTGATTTCTTTTTAGCCATCTATCCAATGGGGCATGATCGGTGTATAGCTGAAATTCCCTACCTCTTAAATAATATCTTAAAAATTCAACAGCCCATTTTATGGCCAGTCATTTCTTTTAAACCACTGAGTAATTTCGTTCCTCTGAAACAGCTTTCAACTAATATATAGGATAGGCCTCCCATTTCCCTCAGAGTCAAAATTCTTTATTGTTTGATTACTTAAAACCATAACAATTTTAAAACGTGTGATTCATGTGTACAAAAAACTAAAATTTTAAAAGACACACATTAATACAGTGAGAGTGCAATGATCTTACTTAAAAAATGGGTTATGATTAAAATGCCCAGATATTGAATAATTGCCTGTAATGTTCGGAGCCTTGGTTGTCAGAGCGATCGTGACGTCGCTATTAAAATCTGAGGAGGGGCAGCTTGACATATATTTTCAAAAAGTCATATAAGTAAGTATGAACAATTAATAATAGGCTAGAAACAATGTTCAAGTAAACAACAGTGGATGATCAAGAGTTCATAAATTGATCGCGGGGCGGCATGACGGCGCAGCCTGAAGGAGGTAGATTTGTGGCCCTGTTTTTCTCCAGCGATTTAGCTGCTCTGGTAACAAATTTGGTGAACCGAATGTTCAACTTCGTGTTTGCTGAGGTCATGGCAGCTATTATAGCCTGTCAACATGTACGAGTTCTGAGTTTATACCATTCATCCTGCAGTAAGGATCTTCTGTCGTTGAGCAATGCGGGACATGCGCAGGCTCAGAGTCTTTTTACAAAACGACTGCTCCCTAGCCCGCTCCTGACGCATCTGTCTGTAATAAGATGAGTTTACCAAAGTTTGGTGATCGCATAGCTGGTTCAGAAGTTATGATTGTTTTTAGAGTTTGGATGGCCCAATGCACCTCTGGAGCAGGATTCTTTAAAGGCTGATTAGTATTAATATTTTTCTTTAACAGATCAGTTTGGGGTGCTGCACACTCAGAAAATCCAGAAATAACCTTCGATAATAACCAAACCAATCCTAAGAAGGCCTGTAGATCTTGTTTAGTTTTACGACATGATCCTTTGTTTATGGCTGCCACTTTTTTTTTGTGGTTTATTATAACCTACCCCCAATAAATATCATAAGTATTTTACCTGTCTAGTGACTCTTTACTCGTTTTGGTGTTTACCTATAATCTGGCCCAATTTAAAGTTTCTAAAACGACTAAATGGTGGATTAAGTGCTCAGCCCAGCTATAGCTAACGAGAATGACATCATCAATGTAAGCACCCACATAAGCTTGATGGGGATGTAAAAGAGTGGTCATCATCCTTTGGAAGATTGCCGGCACCCCATGCAATTCAAAAGACAAAATGCTGAACTAACATAACCAACTTGCGATAGAAAAGGCTCTTTTCCCTTCATCTTTGCGATTGATGTGAACCTGCCAATAACCCTTACAAAGGCCCAGAGTGCTAAAATATTGGGCTTCTCCTAGTTTTCCATTCGTCTTGCCTACTCCAGGTATGGGCTATGTATCAGATTTGGATATCTTGTTTATATCCCAGAAACAAAAGGCTAGCTGAGAGATAATTGTGTTATCCACAAAAATGTCTCCCATTGTGACTAGACCTATCTGCCATGGGAGTCCCTTCATGGCCCTTTCAAGAGTCGGCGGCAGCAAAGGAATGTCTATGAGGGGGATCAAGGGTGAGTATGGGCTTGAGTGACTCAGTCCATGTGAAACATCCTACCAGGCTCGGCTGGTGATGGCCAGAACATCAACATTGTGCTGCATGATTGTGGCGACATGCAGACTTGCCTCAACAATGAGTGCGTACGAGCTACAACAAGTTACGCCCTGACATGGGTGGGCGAGATGGGCTTACAATCCAGTATTTTAAATAGTGAGCCTGCGCAGCGAGGTAATAAGTGTAGAAATCAGGCAGTGCAAGGCCACCAGATTGCAATGGCCATATTAACATTTCCAAAAGTATTCTGGGCTAGCTACCTCTCCAGTTTAAGTGAGATAATGCCTGCTTTAATTGATCAAAAAGGTAAAGCGGGACCTGGAGAGGGAGATTAGAGAAGAGGTACAAACATTTATGAAGTACCACCATTTTAACTAAGGAGATACTCCCTAATGTGGAGAGTTGTGGAAGACACAGATCACGCGGTATCGTACACCATCAGGGCTCCCTTTCAGAGTAATCCAGAGACGGAGCCTGGCAATTGTCTGTAAGTGGAAGCATCTCCAACATTGACCAATTGATGGAAAGTCGAGAGTATTCTTCGAATCGGACGCCCTCACGAATAAAGGTGCAAGAATAATATCAGGGTGTTGAACAAATATAATGACATCATCCACATACAGGGAACAGATTAGGGATTGATTAATGAGACTCAGTCCCCAATGTGATTGGAATTCCTGTATGTAACAGGTCAGAGGTTCAATAGGCAGAGTGAAGCTCAATGGGGACAGGGATCACCTTAGTGTGCCTCTGCTAGAGTTTATTCACGCGGACGGTAACCTTGGGGAAAGTGCCTAATAAATTTATAAGTGACAGAACGTATTTACCCTGCCCAAATCTGTGGAGCGTTTCCATCATAATTGCTAGTTCAAAGAGTCAAATGCTTTCTCTGCATCCAGCAGCATAGCAACAGATGGAAGCTGTGGATCAACCAAGTAGAGAATGGCCATTAGCATACCAAGATTAAAAGAAGTGGAGAGCTGTGGAATGAAAACGTATTGCTCTGATAGCACCAGAAAGTGCATTAAAGGTTGAAGCCTTTGAGAAAGCTTCTTGGAAAATATGTTGTTGTCTGTTATAGTAATGATACACGGTTATCTCACCAGAATCCCTATTCGGGTTAAGGAGGCCATAATAGTTGCCTCCATAGTACATTGTAGGAGGGTCCCTCTGACAATCGTCTCATATCGAGGAGGCACGGAGCAAGAGTATCCACATAAGATTTTTAAAAGTCAACAGGGAGGCCATCAGAGCCAGGAGCTATTTCCACTGGGATGACTCTTGATGCCACCTCTGATGTCCTCAGTTGGTATTGGAGAGTTAAGGATTTCCCTGGCCAAAGTAGTTAGGCCCTGTCAGGCTTCACCCTGATCCACACTGCAGCGGCACTCTATCCATGAGCCCTCTGGAGGAGGTAGGACCAAATGTGGTGGAGTTTTGGAGACAGGTCGACCAGTCACCCAGTAGTGAGAAATGGCCCTGATGGACCCCAGTCTCACTCAGAGGGGGCATGAGGATGGGAGGCCCTGTCAACTGAACGGCCGCAGCAGGCGGAGAAGCAGGCCTTGAGGTGGTGGCCAAATTGGAAGCCCCCAGCTAATGCAGCTGTTCCAGGGGCCAGCCGCTCAGTTGCAGTTAGAGGTCCCGACACGCCCTGGTCCCCAAAAGTGCAGGGAAGTTAATGAAAGGCCTCAGCAGGGGTACACAGCAGGCGGTGGGGCCCAGGTGATCGGCAGCCCCCTTGCAGTGCCAGGGCCAAAAAGGCTGTGAAACTGCAGCCGCCAAGGGATACAGGGTGTAGAGCAGTAAGGCACCACAGCTTCCTAAAGGTTATTGGAGTGCCCCTCAGCACATGTCCAGATGTCCATGTCATACATCCAACTCCACCAACACCGCCCCGGTGTTAGGAAACTGTGGCAGAGAGTAAAACATGGCCTAGGCGCAGCAATTCTACTTGGGCCGCTGAGCTCTCTGCTTAAGTAGCCATCTTCGTCGCTGGCTCTCTGGAGCCCCCTACCTTTTGCACCTCTGGAGTTTTGGTTGTCAGAAGTGAAAGGGCCTGGCCCATAAGTTCTAGACCTTTTCTAGAGTAACAACCTAATGGTTTTTTTCGCAGTATGAAGAGAAAATGTGTTATCACAGCCAATCAATTAAACAATAGTCCCCGGGAAGACATAGTAATCATAGACTACTACTTAAGGTTAGTTTGGTTTAGTACAAAGCCAAAAATAACTGAACGTAAAGACACCTCGATACAAGAGTGTAAAGTACATTAGAATTAGCATAAAGCCAAATCTACGTATCCAATTGAGACAATGTAGCATGAATAATACAATTAGTTCAAGTAGCAGAATGCAGAAAATCAGAAAGCATAAGTCCAGGTTTCCCTGCAACGAGGGTTGATGAATTAGAAGCATTAATCTAGCCCTACAGTAACACTAAGATAACATCCCTACTTAAGCGTCTTCAAGAAGAAAAATGAAGGGTGTCAGAGTGTGGAGTCTTACTAAGAAGCCTCCACCATTGATGGGTCATGTAACAAAACACTACCAAGACAGAGCTTGCTCTACGATGCTCTCTCTCTGATGGCAAAGAAAAAGTGGGCACTTTCCCTACTTCCAGCAACACATTATTGCAGGTATCTTCCCAAGATTCATTGCGGCTCACCCCATCTGCTCTGGGTATAGTCCTAAAGACAGTGTTCCATGGGACAGCATTGTTCCTTTCTTGCAACAATTTGTCCTTGGTTCCCAGGCCTTCTCCTGTATGAATCACAACAACCTTTCTCAAGCTATATGTTTGTAATTTCTTCTCTCCTTGCCTGACTAGTAAAACAAATACATTGTTCTAGTTAACAAGAGTGCTTCTTTCACCTGCAAAACAAAAACGTGAGAAATAACAAATTCCACAGCACACATGAAATTCTGCTATTAATTCTAAAGCGAGAGTTTCCAGGGAGCAGCATTTCAGACCTACAAGATTCAATTTAAATAAGAAAACAGCATATGAGCTTCTAGGAATTGCATAGCAAATAAGGCACATTCAATGAATGTGTTTACCTACAATGTAAAATGACATATTTAATAAACACAATTAACACATTAATAATTGTCGGTTTCACAACATGAGTTCTTCACCTTAATGTTTTCTGCTAGTTACATTTACTCTCATTGTTACTTTTCAACTGGCCGAAGCACATCATGTTTCATTTGAGTACATTTCAAAATTCTAACACTTCATGTTAATACGACAAAAGATTATGGGCCAGATGTAGGTAATCCCATTTTACCGACTCTAAAATACTGAATCATACCGATTCGTTATTTTAGAATTGGAAAATGGGATGTAGGTAATTTTTCGGTAAAAAATACCGAATTGTTAAGATTCGGTATTTACTGAATCGGTATTTACCGATTCAGTAATTGCCATTCATTCCTATGGGCCTGGAGGCCTGGAGGCCCGTAGGAATGAATGTCAATTACCAAATCGGTAAATGCCGATTCGGTAAAAGGGGGAATACATTGAAGGGCGGCAGGGTGTCACTTTGACACCCTGGTGCACCCCTCAATTGTGTATGGATGCACATGTTGCAGACATACATTCCCTAAGGGCATGTATGTCTGCAACATGGCACTGTTGGAAAAGCAAAAAAAATGCTTTTTCAAAGGTTTTCATTATTTACCACCAACTTGTAGATGGTGGTAAATAACGAATCCTTAACTGAGGAATGCACTAACTTGAGTGCTCCCTACATCCTGGATTCGGTAATTAACCGAATCGGTATGCTAAGAATTCGGTATTTTACCGAATCCTTAAATTACCGATTCGGTAAAATACCGAATTCTACAAAAATGCCACCTACATCTCAAAAGCCCAATGCCGGTCGGTAACAACCGAAATTCGGTAATTTCAGCCATTACCGACTGATATTGGGTGACCTACATCTGGCCCTATATGTGGCTACGCTCTACACGTGTGACTATAAGGCACAAATAAGATGTGATTTCCGCTACATCAGAAGCCAGAGAGCAGAGTTTTGGAATTTAGATTTTTATTCTCTGGCATCAGACACCTTCCTGTTCCGAGGTGCGGTGCTGCTAGATACGTCAGGTCACATAATGTGACTTGTCACAGTCCCAGTAGTGACAGGCCAAGGACCGAGCTGCATCTTTGTGACATACACATGGTCTGACTTCCCAAATATAACACACATTTTGAGGGTTTGGATCGCACTTTTTTGCTGCAATATTTGCCATACCTGGCCACAAAATCCTGATGTGTCTGCACAAAGCGGAATAAATGCTTTTACACCAAGGGTTAATTTCCGTGGGTAGGTCAGACTTGGGTCTGTTGCTTATAGTAAATACTTGTGTTTCTCTCTGACAGGGGTTTGAGTCATGCAGTCTCTCAGTAGCCAGTCGCCTTTGAACTAAAGAAATTCGAAATAACTGTTTGTTGCATATATGCAAAGCCCATAACTCATTATAACATTTGCATGCCCTTCACATGTAAAGGTCATCTGCCAGCCCTTGGTTAACAGATCCCAGTGATGTCAACATGAGTGGATTAACAGTAAATTTGATTTACACCATGAAAAATCTTCAAAAACTACCCAAAGTAGACCTAACTTTAAGAAAATCTGTAATGCCTACGGCCATTGAAATTCGACTGGTATTTGGAAAACTGTATAATTTCTTTGATCCTATCAGTAAATAAAACAATTCATTTGAAGTCCGCCATTTTGCATGCAAGCCAATACATTCACGTTGTTTAGTAAAAACGAGAAAAATAAAGGCGAGAAGGCATTTATGGAGTTTTAAGGCCGATGTAGAGGTTACGGTAATGGTACCAAATGCTGTTTCAGGCATGTGCAGAAACCATATTGCTCATAATATTTGTTTTTAACAACCAACATGATCTTCTTTGTTATTCTTCCTTTAACCAAGGACGACCCTAGTACCACACCTCAACGTTGTTCACCCCTTTGTACCATGGTCTGGCAGTGACTGAAAATGGGCTTCGACACCTAAAGAAGTGGCCCAAATTCATGGAACATGACCTTTCGAGAACCATTGCTTGATTGGTGGGTCAGCCTAATTTGTGGAGAACTGTGTGGTAAGAAAGAGTTCTTTCTCCAGCCCTTATTCCATTATCTCCCATTAGTCCTTTTTTCCTTCACCTCCCCTCGTACGTTCCTCCTCTTGGCTTTTGTACTCTATTCTGTCAATCTCTTTCCTCTGATCTACATAACTCCTTTTCATCTTTTCAGTTCTTCACCCTGTGTACTAGACTCACCTTACCTCTCTCCATGTCCTACCCCCCAGCCTGTTTCTCTCTTTTCCCTTCTTCCTCCAATTTGTTCCATTTGTTTAGCTCTTTTTTTCTGCACCCTTTCTCTTCTCCCCTCTTTTACTCTCCTCAGCTCCTTTCCTCCTCTCACTGCATCTACCTTGTGTTTCCCCACCCCATGCCTTAACAAATCATGTTGTCTCTTCTCCAGGTTTTCACCACTTAACGTACCTCTTGCTTTCCTCACTTCCAGGCCGTGTGTCTACTTTCATCCCATTTTCGTTTCTCAGTGTCTTACCTTCAGGACGCCTCTTCTCATTCTCTCTTCAACCGTTCTCTCCTTTTCCTCCCTCCAGTCTTTCTGTCACCCAGTTTCCATTTACATTATAACTCTTCAGGGCACTTTTTGCACATTGACCTATCAGAAGATGTTTAGTTTAGGGTTTCATTCAATGCCATCCTCTTGCAAATCAAGCACCCAAAATGCACCTTCGATCAGCCAACCTCTCTCTGGCCACCGTCCCGTGCATCTACAAGGCCAGAATGGGAGTAAAATCCTTCTCCTACCTCACAGCGAAGGTTGGGAAAACATCCCCCCAACTCAAACAAGCCCCCACACTGCACCAGTTCAGGAAGGACCTCAAGACCTGGCTCTTCAGATGGCTCCAGCACTCAACGGAGCTGCCCCCAGCACTTTGAGACCCTTGCGGGTGAGTAACCACACTTTACAAACCCTGATTGATTGATTGGTTTTGATGGCTAAGCGATCACCTAACGTTATTAAGTATGACTACTTGTGCCAGAGTGTCAGAGTTTTCATCTCCCTACCAATTCCTGCAGTAAGTTTTCACTGCCACTTGAGAGACACGTATAGAAAGGGAATTAAATGGTTACCCAATTGTAATAAAATGGTATATTAACCCTTGGATCACGTATAGCCAGCTACAGAATCCACCACAGACAATGCTAGTAACCACTGAATACCCAAGAAGCAGAGGCAAGGCTCACAGTTTCCTTTATTTCTTTATACTCTTATCTAGAAACTTTGCGGGGACTAAGAAATAGGCTCATTCCAATCATTTACAGAAGTGAATGTTATTCAAAACAGAAAAATCAGGGACACCCAACGAGCTGGGTGATTTACTCAGTTGGACGGACAGAGGCCACAAGATGTGGGCAGAAATCACCCCACCCCACTACTAGAGATGCTCCTGTGAATTTAGGAGACTTTACTTTTATTACTGACTTCAGTAATTATCAAAATGTGCTTGTAATGAACTCTGTTCTAAAACCTCCAGTGCCATCCTGCTCACAATCTCAATCTGCCTAAGACACTTTGGTCATCTGCACTGAAGCCTCCCATTTTGGGTTAGCCCTGTTTCAATGAAGGTGTTCCCTTCTTCCTTATTAGCATATCTAATGATAAACAACATCTTTCTAACACTGCATTTAGCTGCACACTTACTGTGCGGTAGGCAGCATCTTCCTCCCATTTACCTCTTATGGAGGTACTAGGCCTCACAGCAGTGACTCTACATCCTCCTCTGTGAGGGTATACTAGCGGGTCACCTCATCCTGTGCCCCCAGGCCAGTCCATTGTCATTCTGTGCATGACAAAGGGCCAGCTCAGCAGTGTGTGTTCGGGGCTGCTATAGCGTCTGAAATTTTAGATTGCCAAATGTTAGACCTGGCATCTTTTGGCGTGTTTCCCCTGGCTTTTTGCTTTCTGACCTACTGGTTTTGACTGTGTTTTTGCTTGTTTAGTGTCTCTGCGCACGTTCTCACTACTGTTGCGCGTTATAGTGCAAAGGTTCCTGTTCTAAATTGTGTTATGGATTGGTGTTTCCAAGATTGGCATATTTGATTTACTAGTAAGTCCCTAGTAAAGTGCACTAGGGTGCCAGGGCCTGTAAATCAAATGCTACAAGCAGCTGTGTAAAGGCTTCTCAGACCTGCCACTGCAGTGTCTGCATTCAGTTTGTAACTGCCATGTTGACCTGGTAAGTGCACCCACTTGCCAGGCCATTATCTTCCCTTTTCTTACATGTAAGTCACCCCTAAGGTAGACTCGAGGTACCCCTGTGGGCAGGGTGCCGTATATAGTAAAAGTAGGACATGTACTGATGTGTATCATGTCCTGGTAGTGAATTACAGTGCGTATAGTTTTTCACTATGAAAGGCTATCTGTCTCAAAGGATAGAACAGGAGTTTACTTATTACAATCTTATTAGCATAACTTCCCAATAGGACAAGATGGATAAATAGGGTTTAGTATTCCTGAACTCAGAATATAAAAATGCATCTTTTAGTAAAGATTATTTTATGTTCAGTGTTTGAAAATCCTGCTTTAAGAAAGTGGGTATTTTATTGCTTAGTTATCCTGTATGCCTCTGCAAGGTTTGTGGATTGTCTGGCTTTGGAGTGACAGGGGCTGGGGATGTGCATTCTCTTCGGACAGCCACTGGGTGTATCCTGCCTTTCCTGGATGAGTCAAGGCTGGGCTGAATAGACCTTACAGTACAGACCTTAGACCTTAGAGTAGTGGGAGGATATTTCCTTGCACCTGAATGGGCCAGGTCTGCCTTTCTCCTACGACCTGACTGATTGCTCGTGCTATTTAGAAGTAAAGAAAGAGTGATAGTTATATACCAGCACTTGATATATGAGAGGTTTGTCTTTCTTTCCTCATCTCTTCTTTCCCCCCTCGCTCCCAATTCCTCTCTTCCTCCCGGCGTGCAATTTTTTTTTCTAAAACTCACCCAAAGTGCCACAGTCCCCCACAGCTGTGACCTGCTCTAAAACCTCCGCCAAGGGGGACCACCAGTCCTTGCACCAGGGGTCTTCATCCGAACCCTCGTTTCTTTCAGATTCTGTCACCAAACTACCTTTCTATCATTTTCCTTCCTCTGGTCTCCAACTATTCAGGCTATTCTCCACTTTCCCCTCTCATGGCCTTCCTCCAAGGACTGTCTCTTCCTCCCGCTGGCCGTTCTGCCTGAATGAAGAGTCATTTTTCAGTTTCTGCTGGAGTACATCCTTCACTACATCTCCCTCCACCTTCATACTTAGTCTCTGTTGTTTATTTTGCTGCCCCCTTCCTCACAGCATTGTCCTTTTCTATTTACAGATTGGCTGCCGGAGAAGATGATGAGGGAGTCCTTATTTACAGGTGAGTGCATTTTTTCTATCCCGTTCATCGCACATCTCCCTTTCAATTGCATTAATTCGCTCTGGAAGAAAAGGCTCTGTGGGTATCTTGGAAAAAAAGGCAACATTGCCCTATTGTTTACCTTCCTGATGGAGGGCAGTAAACGCGAAAGGTTGTAGAAGTAAAAACCATCTCATTACCCAGGCATTATTTGTTTTCTTTTTAGCCATCCATTCCAATGAGGCATAATCAGTGTATAGCTGAAATTCCCTAACTTCTAAATAATATCTTAAAATTTCAACAGCCTACTTTATGGCCAGAAAATTATTTTCAACGACTGAGTAATTTTGTTCCTAGGTAAAAAGCTTGTAACTAATATATAGATTAGGCCTCTCATCTACCTCAGAGTGTTTTTGCAAAACGACTGCTCCCTAACCCACTCCTGACACATCTGTCTGTAATAAGATCAGTTTACCAAAGTTTGGTGATCCCTGCACTGGTTCAGCAGTTCTGATTGTTTTTAGAGTTTTAATGGCCTGTTGCACCTCTGGAGCAGGCTTCTTGAAAAGCTGATTAGTATTAACATTTTTCTTTAACAGATCAGTTTGGGGTGCTGCACACTCAGAAGATCCAGAAATAAACCTTTGATAATAACCAGACCAATCCTAAGAAGGGGTGCAGATCTTGTTTAGTTTTACGGCATGATACCCCGTTTATGGCTACCACTTTTTTTCTTGCATTTTAATAATTTTATAATTTTATAATTTTTATAACCCCTCCCCAATAAATATGCTAAGTATTTTACCTGTCTAGTGACTAATTTACTTGTTTTGGGGTTTACCTATAATCTGGCCCAATTTAAAGTTTCTAAGACAACCAAATGGTGGGTTAAGTGCTCATCCAAGCTATAGTTAAAGATAATGATATCATCAATGTAGGCAGCTGCATGAGCTTGATGGGGATGTAAAAGAGTGTTCATCATCTTTGGAAGGTTTCTGGCACCCAATGCAATCCAAAAGGCAAAGCGGTGAACTAAAATAGCCCACTTAGGGTAGAAAACGCTCTTTTCTCTTTATCTTTGTGATTGATGGGAACCTCTCAATAAGAGTTACAAAGGTCTAGAGTGCTAATATATTGGGCTTCTTCTATTTTCTCATTCATCTTGTCTACACAAGGGATGGGCTATGTATCAGATTTGGATATCTTGTTTACTTCCCTGAAGTTGATACACAAACAGATCGTACTTTTGGTTTTGGGACTAACACTACAAAGAGTTCCATTCAAAGCCTCAATAATCCCTAGATGTAACATATCCCTCACTTCCTCATTTATACCTGCTTGTCGTGCTTCAGAATTTGGTATGGCCATAATATCGGGACAACATGTTAAGGCTGTAAGCAGCTATTCTGTCTTTTTAATATCTATCTGCTTATCAATACAGCCACTTGCAATTCCACAGTGACAATATACTGGCTCCATGGATAACACTGGGGCAGCCCCCTCCAATTTCCTTCACAGAATTATATGGTAAATCTGATATTCCTTGTGGGCTTTATTTAATTAAACCCAATATGTCTCCAGTGTTATTTGATTAGCCACCCTAAAGGGTCCTTGCATCTGACTTAGAATTTTATTACCTGTCATAGGAAGTAATAGAAATACTAGGTCCCCTGGTTGAAAAGTTATTTGTTTGGCTTATTGATTATATTAGGTTTTCTTCTCCCTTTGTCCTTTCTCCATATTTTGTTTGACAATCCCCCCTTAGTTTTACTAATTTGGTATGTAACTTTGTGACATATTTTAGAAGGGGCTTGGTGGTATCTCTTTCATTGTACCAGATTCCATCTAGATATATATATCGAGTAAGGCTCTCAGCTTTTTTCCAATGAGTAACTCAAAAGGGGAATGTCCACTTGTTTTCTGTTGCTGGCATCTTCTAGCAAACGTTGCCAAAGGCAACATCTGATCCCAATCACAATCTTGTAGCCCAAGTCATTTTTTAAAGTTGTTTTGAAGGTACAGTTATATCTTTCCACAAGTCCATCCTTCTGAGGATGATAGGCTGAGGTATGGATCTGGTTCATCCCTAACTTTGCCAAGATGTGGATCATTAAACATAACACAAATGGGACACGATGGTCTGTTATGATTTCATTGCATGCGATATTTGGGTGGTATGGGTTGTTTAAGGGTACAGCTTCAGACTATTGAGTTGCATAATCTACCATGACTATAACAAATCGATAACCTTCTTTTGATGGGTTAAGGGGACTTATAAGGTCCATTCCTACTTTTTAAATGGCTCATCCATAATGGGCAATGGACACAATGGAGCCCTAAGGGTTGCTGTTGATTCTCCATAGTTTCTGGCATATCTCACATTCTCAACAATATTTCTTAACTTCAGCAATAATCCCAAGCCAAAAAAATTCTTGAATATAGCTCTCCCCATTTTCTCTTGCCCAAAAGGACCAGCTAATATGTGGCTATATGCCAAGAACAGTATCTGATCCCTGAAGGGTTGGGGTACCTATAATTGCATAGGCTGGTCTCGATGCATTTTTCTATACAATAAACCATTTTTTCTTGACGCTGTAAGGGCCTACCTCATCCTCTACTTCTCCTTCCTTTGCCTTATTCCATCTTTCTTGCAACAAGGATATCTAATATCTGAGCAGCCCAATAGTCTTGGTCTGGCTCCTAAACCTCATTGACAGGAAACACCGCTACATATGGAGGTCCTCTGTATTTGTCCCTTCTTTTCTATTTTTTGATTTTTTTTCCATCAGGGATAACACTTCACATTTTTCTTTAGAAAACAAGGCTTCAGTTAACTGCTCCTCGTCCTTCTCCATCCATTTTTTAATTGAGGTGCCAAACTTGGGATAATCAGTCCCCAGGATAAGGAATCATTCCCCAGGAGTAGCGGAGGAATTACCACAACATTCAATACAGTTGGTTCCTATTTTTATCTTGAATTCTCAGTTTAAGTAGAAGATATTCCCTCTGTTCTACATGTACATGCCATATTTTGATGGTTCCTTCTGTGGAATCAGGCTGTCGTTCTGCCATCTTGGAGGTCATGACTGAGTGTCTATGAATAGTATCCAGTAAGGCTGTTACGGGTTGACCATTCAGTTTAACCCCTTCGACGCTGATGACGAGCTGGGCTCGTCATGAGGTAGCCTCCTGCTACGCTGATGACGAGCCCAGCTCGTCACGTAAAGTGCGCTTTCGCAAATCTCAGCGTACGGGCGGAATTCCGCCCGCACGCATGCGGTTAAAGGACAATGAAATCTAGATGTGCCTATATTATTCACAGACATAATCATTGTATCACCCCAATTTCCATTGGCTAATCTTCCTTCCTTTTGTGGGCTGAAGCGAGCGATATGGCCCCCAATTCCCGCATTTAAAACGCTGCATGCCTGGGGAATGTGAAGACTAATTTTTGGCTAACGAGGAAGCTGTGGTTTCTCCCTTCTTTAGTACTGGAGTTCTTAATCCTTGGGGTAGAGTTGGGTGTTTTCCCCTCACAGACAGTTCTTCTCATCCCATCCTACTCTCTTGTGCGCAATTAAAAGCTGATGTAATCTTTACCGCAAAGGTTAGGGTAATATTGCCATGTTGTTTTACCCATTTTTGTTCCGGTGGGTGCAATGAATTAAAAAATTGTTCAAGATTTAAAATTTAAGAATTTCCTCCTTGGTTGCTCTAGCTTCAACCAGTGATCAACCACATCCTTTACCCTACAAAATAAAGCACATGGAGTTTCTCCACACATTTCTTTCAACTCCCATCCCATATTTGATAGGTCTCATTGTTTCAGGAGATGAGAGAGGTTCATCTTTCTTTCCCTCTCATCTCCCCTCCCCCTCACTCCTGATTCTTCCCTTACTCCTGACATGGAATGTTGGTTTCTAATACTCCCCTGAAGTGCCACAGCTCTCCAAGACTATGGCATGCTCTGAAGCCTCCACCCTCGGACACCAGCAGTCCTTACATCACGTCTCTTCTTATGGACACTCATCTCCAGAAGGTTCTTTCTCCGAACCTCCTTCCTTCTGTTCTCTTTCCTCTGACCTCTGCGGCGTTGGGCTGTTCTCCACCCTCCCACCTCACAGCATTCCTCCAAGTGCTGTCTCACCCTCTCCCTTATGCTCTGCCTGGATGATGAGTATGTCTTTAGTTTCCGCTGGGATACGTCCTTTACTACATCTCACACCTGCTTCGTACTCAGTCTGTTGTTTATTTTGTTCTCCATTTCCTCATACCTTTGTCCTTTTCCTCTTTTTAGATTGTCTGCCAGTGAGGAAGATGAGGAAGTGCCTGCAGAAATCGTTATTTAAAGGTGAGTGCCCATTTTCTATCCCATGCATCCCACAATGCATCAATCCTCTGTCTTCATATGCAATTGAATAGACTTCCAGCCCTCCTAACAAACATTCCTTTTGTAGATTGTTTTGCAGCAAAGGTTAAAAAAGCAAACAAAGAATTATATTAAAGCCCTAACTATCAATAGCATCTATTGAGAGAGAAATATCATTAAAAATGCATTTTTGGGGGAGTATATATTTATATTTCTTTGAAAACATTATGGTTTTGATTGTCCCTGTTATAATTGGTAGTTTCAATTTTTTTTACATATTTGATAAAAAGCCCACTTATGCCAAGTAAAGCATGGATGATGAAATCCACATACAATAAACATGACAATGACTTATTGCCCAGTTTGGGAGCAAAAGCTTACACCACACACCACTGTCAGTAATCTCACCAAATATATCAAATGAAGGAAAAATGTAACTGCCAAATATAAGTCATACGTTTCAGGGAACTATAAACCAATATGTAGAGGGCTCTTTGCACCGCCACTACTTCCCCCTATAAAAATACATACCCGCTGATTGAGCTTAGGGCACTGCTCTCCTACCAAAAAACAGTGCTTCTGCTGAATGAGGGACTTTACCCATCACTTCAAAGATATTTTGACAAGTGGTACCGCCTTCTCTTAGTGTGAGATTAACGTAACTGTGCACAGGGCTTCACTTGCCATTTTAACTTGCTAGTAACCATGGTAAGGATAGGCCTGATGATGAATCATGTCATTTGGCTGAGAGCCTTTGCCAATGCTCATTCTTTCATTCTTGCTCATTTTGATGACCGTTTCCATTACTTCTAACTTTTCCTTTTTAACAATTTCTAAAGTCCTGGCTCGGGCACCTGGTTAAGTAACACAGTAGGCCTTGTTGGGTTTGAAGAGTGGGAGATAGGTATTTCCCTGCTCAAGGACATCTGGATAGGGCAGCTTTCTGCCGTTCCAGGCTCTGCAAGAGCAATATCAACTTTCTAATACTTCAGTTTCAAAAGTACCTGCAGTTCTTCCATGCTCTAGGGTCCTCCTCCCCTTGGACACCCTTGGACACTGTGGTCCTGGACTTTAGCCTGACAGAGGCGAGGCTGCTCACTGGCAGACCAGTGGTGTAATGAAAAGTGAGGGAGCCCCCCTGTGAAGCACATCTTACATTTTTGCTAAGGAGGCCCCCTAGAGCTCGGGACACCGGTCCCCGCACAGTGAGGGCTGCGGGCTTATGTTACACCACTGTGGCAGACTTATCCGGTGAGCTATATCGCAGGTCTACCGTTCTCTGGTCATTAGCTTCCCTGACCACTTTGCAAGGCTGAGGTGGGAAGCGTGGTTTGGGGAATTGGACAAAACTGACCCGAGGGCCGGTAGTATGGCCACACGAGAACTGGCCATCTAAACATGCCTTAGCTATCTCCATTTAACCTATATGATCCCCCAGTGGTTTCAGCGAGCAGGTAGGAATTTGCAAGCCAACTGCTTTCGCTGCACGGAGACTGCTGCCAATTTTTTTTCATGTCATTTGGTCCTGCCCGGTGTTGGTCCTGTACCTGCGGGAGATAGAATGAGAACTTGCGTCAGTCCTTGACCTGCTTTGTGGATCTTTCCCCAAGAGTTGCCCTCCTGGGCCTGTTGGAGGACCTGGGGGGGAAAAGACTAGCATGTGCCCATGTGTGGGTGGCCACCCTGTTTGCTAAGAGAGATATTGCTCTGGAGTGGAATTCCATGAACCCTCCTTCACTGGCTGCTTGGCAGGTGGGCTGGAGTGGACTGGTGTGCCTAGCAGGAAAGACCCATTTTCATGGCCTGGGGATGACCACAAAAACATGGGACGGTTTGGGGCAAATGGTGGAAATTTACCGGCTTGGGTTACATGACTGACGTTGTTAATTCTGTGTGTTTGGTGGGAGGTCTGTGTCAGGGTTGGTTTGCCTGTATTGAGGTTTTTGATTTATGAACCAAAATTAATAAAAAATTGGTTACCAACAAAAAACTATTTCTGAAGTCATTCAAATTATTTCTGGCTCTCTACAGCGACCCTTGACCCTGTTTTGTAAGGCAGGTCGCTCCCCACACCGCACAGCACCACCTGTGTGTCCGTGTCCCCGTGAACCCGCTGCTGCTGCTTGCTGGCAGTTCGAGGCCCTCCTCCACCCGCAGGCTACCACCTGTGCCACATCCCTGGTAGCCAGTGGTAGGCCGCTAGCTCCTTGTGCATACTCTGCCCCTTTTTCCCCTGTCTTGACTGTGCTTCTGCCCTCGTATTGTCGTTAGTTACCCTCGTATTGTTATCAGTGTATTTCGCCTCTTATTCCTTTTATACTGTTGTACTGTATTTGTGCCCTTCTTTGCCTTGCACCCTTCGCCTGCTCTACCCTCTCGCCTTTCCTGTCGCAGCATCCCCTGCGGCCTCGACTCCTGGCTCGCCCATTCGCCACCCCGCTCCCGCCTCCCAGCTGCTCCTCCCTCCCAACTCCCCTTATATGGCGGCCACTGCACGGCCGCGCAGCGGACGCGCCTAAGGCAAGGCCGCCTGCGCCCATCCACGCCAGGACCACGCCTAGGGCCAGATCCCCTGGTCCCCGCGAATGCTACGACGCCCGACGCCGCTACGCCGCCGCTACGCCGCCGCTACGCCGCCAGTACCCTCCACGCACCCAACACCGGATGACAGCACAGCTGCTTCCTGGCTGCCCCGTACCACACCCAAGGACCCTTCTCCTGCCGGAGCTGCAGCTTCACCAGCCTCCGAGCCACTAAACCGCCCACTGTGACAGGACGCAACCACCTCAGATGCATACAACTGAACACCCGCTCTGCAAGCAAACACGCCATTGAACTCTGGGACCTGCTCGACACATCCTCGCCGGACATCACCTTCCTGACAGAGACCTGGATGAACGCCTCTTCCCAAAATCGCCAAAGCCATCTTGGGCGGCTACAAGATCACCTGCAGGGACCGCACCAACGGAGAAGTAGGTGGAATCGCCATCATCAACAAGAACACCCTCAGGGTTTCAACCAGCACCGACAACACCCTCAGCACCGCCAAACACCTGCACTTCCAGGTCCACACTGATCCCAACACCACCCTCAGAGGAACTCTTGTCTACAGACCCAAATTCAAATTTATTGTATGATTAGTTAAAATCGTTACAAATATCCAAAACAATTAAATATCTTTGCATCCAAGGTTAAAAACAAACTACATTAAATACTATATCTTATTGGTTACAGTGTGGGGACTACCAACCATAAAATACTTAAAATACAATAGTTAAAATGTAGTCAAGTGTCTATAACACCTAACCAAAATTTTTTAGATAAATCAAATTTTCTGTCCGTTTATTGCACAACTTATGCCAGTTAAGACAGTGTCCTGTTGGTCAGACCTCTCTGATCTCCTCCTGGTCAGCTTCGAGTAATAATGTCTTAACTTCTGCCAGGTATTTTACTCCTCGGCAGGCCAGGATTATAGAGGAACCGTCCATCCAGCGTATAATGGCTTGCCTACACGTGCGGATTTCAAGTTAATTGAAAATAGCTCTTAATTAGTATCTCCTCCTAGCCGTAACTGCTGGACAAACGCAAAAGAGATGGATTAGAGATTCCTTTTAATAGCCACACAGGCGACACTGAGGTACTTGTTTGGGTTGTTTCCGAGATGGTTGTAGATCTTTCGAGTCATGCAAGCCCAGCCTGTAGTTTATGTAAGACTTTTTTAGGTGCCAGCTAAAGTGAGATGTTAGGTATGCCTGCGGTTTCAGTAATTTATAAGAAGCGATTATTGTCCACCCGTGCCTACGTTTAGAAGTTTTAATTTTGTCCTCCAAAAAGGATTTCTTTTTTGCTGCGCCATTAATCACTTTACTAAAAGTTGCTTTGTCTAGGCTTTTTTCCCAGTCTGCTTGTATTTCCAGGCCAGCCAAACAAGTCCTCAAATAGCTTCCCCATAAACCTGGTAATTCTTGACCCATCTGGAGATTGATTTCTTCCCAACGTAGGCTATCCATTGAATCTGGTTCTGCAGAACGGAATATGTGGCGAACCTTTATAAGCCCGCTCATGCTCCGAAATTTTTGATTTAGAAGGCCAAATTCAAGCCGGACTTGGGATGGGGAGGCTGATTTTGGCAAATTAAAGACGGCTTTATAGATCCTTGTCTGGAGTTCATTGAGTAATTCCGCCTCCTTGCCACACCAAGTGACTAAGCCATATGACAGAGTAGGCAGGCTTTGTGCTCACATCACTTTTAGGAGGTGGTTATAATTTGGCCAGTCCAATTTAGTTTCTAGTTGTCGATAAGCAAAGATTAGTGATTGGGCTTTTGCTTTTGTGACCAGTTTGTGCTCCTTGTAGATTATGCCCTGCCCTATTATAATACCGAGGTATAAATAAGACTTTTGCTCTTCAACCTTCGTCCCATTTACTGTCCATTCGTACTTAATTTTATGTGGGTCCACCAAGCGGTCAAATTTTGTTTTTCCTTTGTTAAGTTCCAGGTTTTCCTGGTCCAGGTAAGTTGCTAAATTATTAATCGCTCTTTGTAGGCCGATGGGAGTTTGGCTTAACAATACAATATCATCCGCATACTGTAAAATGGAGATCTGCTTATTGGCAATTTTTGGTGGATGGCAATCGGCTGCTTCCATGTATTTACTAAGATCTGAGAGGAACAAATTAAATAAGCTTGGAGCTAGCACGCAGCCTTGTTTTAATCCTTGCTGCGTGTCGATGCTCGCTGTCATACTGCATCCTTCGCCCAATTTCACTCTTGCCCAGGTATCACAATGAAGGGCAATTATTACATTTAATAATTGGTTTGGTAGACCCCATGCCTTTAGCTTTTTCCAGAGTCTCCTTCTGTTTACTCGATCGAAGGCAGATTTGATATCAATAAAACATGCATACAGTCTTGTTCTCCTTTTTTGTGCCTTTTCAGTAAGGATTGCCAGAATTGCCAAGTTTGTTATTGTACCCATTCCTTGTCTAAAGCCTGTTTGAAAATTTGGAATTATGTTGTTGTCATCCATCCACTATAGCAGCTGAACGAGGAGGCAAGAGGCGTAGAGCTTGGCCTCAACATCGATTAGAGATATAAGCCTGTAATTCCCTGGATTACGACTGTCGCCTTGTTTAAAGATAGGATGGATTATGGTCCCTTTCCATGAATCAGGGACATCGCTATGTGTAAAAATATGGTTGAAGAGCGGTGTTAAGTTGTTCGACCGGCAATCAGGGTCATTCTTGAAGAATGCGTTGGGTAGCCCATTCGGACCTGCCGCTCCTTCTGTTTTTAGCCTTTATATTATACCTCATAGAAATTTTGTGGTGGCCAGTGTATGTTGGTCAATGCCAGCTGTCACTTGTAGTGGATTATGCTGAACCAAATTGTCCTGCTTGGGTTTTATTTTCCTTTCTTCCACTACGGAATACAGCGGTAAACAGACATAATATCGACTACAAAATATCGACTGGATATAATATCGAGTTCAAAATATAGACTGGACAAAATATCGACTGGACAGAATATCGACATCAAAAATATTGTTTTTAAGGTAAGTAATGTAATATCGAATGTTAAAAATATAGAAAGTTAAAATATCGAAGTATATAATATAGGTAATTAAAATTATCGCATTTTTAATAGTATCACATTTTTTATAGTGTTTTTTATGTTATTATATGTGTGAAAATTGTGTATTTATGTTATAATTAATTAAAAATAATGAAATTTGTTTTTTTAATTTTTGCGTAATTAAATTCTGTAGCGGGTTGTGGGTGTATAGGGGAATAGGGTGGGAAGTAATTTAATTATAATTAATTAAATATGTAAATTTATTTATTGGTATTATTTTTTAATTAATTGTTAATGAATTTATATTTGGTAATTAATTAAATTTTAATTGTCAATTAATTGTAATTAATTGAATAATTGCTAATTATGTTAATTTTACTAATTTATTTTCTGTAGCGGGTTGTGGGTTTATAGGGGAATTGGGTGGGAAGTAATTTAATTATAAAAATATGTATTGGTTTTTTTTACAATTAATTGTTAATTAATTTTTTATGGGTAATTAATTACATTTTAATTGGCAATTAATTTTATTTAATTTATTAATTGCCAATTATGTTAATTTTAATAATTTATTTTCTGTAGCGGGTTGTGGGTTTATCGGGGAATAGGGTGGGAAGTAATTTATTTATAATAAATTAAATAATGCAATTTATTTAATTGTATTTAATTTGAAATGATTGATAAATAAGTTTTAATTGTAAATTCATTTTTAATTTGTAATTAATTTGGATTAATAGGTAACAAATAGTAATAATTAATTTTAATTTGTAATTTTAATTGATTAATTGTTATATTATATTAAATTGGTAATTACTTTAAAATAATTTGTTATAGATATTAATTTATATTTTTTTAAATAATATATGAAGTATTTACTTTCCCTACTGTTGCACTCTCTGGAGTGGGAATAGTAATTTTTACCCCTACGCTATCCAACGCTTTCCCTACTGTTGCACTCTTTGGAGTGGGAGTAGTAATTTTTACCCCTACACTATCCAATGCTTTCCCTACTGTTGCACTCTTTGGAGTGGGAATAGTAATTTTAACCCCTACGCTATCCAACGCTTTATCTACTGTTGCACTCTTTGGAGTGGGAATAGTAATTTTCACCCCTACGCTATCCAACGCTTTCCCTACTGTTCCACTCACTGGAGTGGGAATAGTAATTTTTACCCCTACGCTATCTAACGCTTGCCCTACTGTTGCACTCACTGGAGTGAGAATAGTAATTTTTACCCCTACGCTATCCAACGCTTTCCCTACTGTTGCACCCACTGGAGTGGGAATAGTAATTTTTACCTCTACGCTATCCAACGCTTTCCCTACTGTTGCACCCACTGTAGTGGGAATAGAAATTTTTACCTCTACGCTATCCAACGCTTTCCCTACTGTTGCACTCTTTGGAGTGGTAATAGTAATTTTAACCCCTACGCTATCCAATGCTTTCCCTACTGTTGCACTCTTTGGAGTGGGAATAGTAATTTTTTACCCCTACGCTATCCAACGCTTTCCCTACTGTTGCACTCTTTGGAGTGGGAATATAATTTTTTACCCCTACGCTATCCAACGCTTTCTCTACTGTTGCACTCACTGGAGTGGGAATAGTAATTTTTACCCCTACGCTATCCAACGCTTTCCCTACTGTTGCACCCACTGGAGTGGGAATAGTAATTTTTACCTCTATGCTATCCAACGCTTTCCCTACTGTTGCACCCACTGGAGTGGGAATAGTAATTTTTACCTCTACGCTATCCAACGCTTTCCCTACTGTTGCACCCACTGGAGTGGGAATAGTTATTTTTACCTCTACGCTATCCAACGCTTTCCCTACTGTTGCACCCACTGGAGTGGGAATAGTAATTTTTACCCCTACGCTATCCAACGCTTCCCCTACTGTTGCACTCACTGGAGTGGGAATAGTAATTTTTACCCCTACGCTATCCAACGCTTTACCTACTGTTGCACTCTTTGGAGTGGGAATAGAAATTTTTACCCCTACGCTATCAATCAATCAATCATGCCATTTGTATAGCGCACTACTCACCCGGGAGGGTCTCAAGGCGCTTGGGGGGAGGGGTATGCTACCGCTCGAACAGCCAGGTCTTGAGTATTTTCCTGAAGGCGAGATGGTCCTGGGTCAGCCGAAGGTGGATGGGGAGGGAGTTCCAAGTCTTGGCAGCCAGGTAAGAGAAGGATCTTCCTCCGGCAGTGGCTCTTCGGATGCGTGGTACGGCTGCGAGGGCGAGGCTGGTGGACCGTAGCTGGCGGGTGGGCGTGTAGAAGGTCAGGCGGTCGTTGAGGTACTTGGGGCCCAGGTCGTGGAGAGACTTGTGTGCATGGGTGAGGAGCCGGAACGTGATCCTCTTGTCGACGGGGAGCCAGTGCAGGTTCCTCAGGTGGCTGGAGATGTGGCTGCGTCGGGGGACATCCGGGATGAGTCGGGCGAAGGCGTTCTGGATGCGCTGGAGTCTTTTCTGTAGCTTGGCTGTGGTTCCGGCGTAGAGGGCGGTTCCGTAGTCCAGTCGGCTGGTGACGAGTGCTTGGGTGACAGTCTTCCTGGTCTCGGTCGGGATCTAGCGGAAGATCTTGCAAAGCATACGCAGGGTGTTGAAGCACGATGAGGAGACGGCGTTGACTTGTCTGGTCATCGAGAGGGAGGGGTCCAGGATGAAGCCCAGGTTGCGTGCGTGGTCGGTTGGCTTGGGTGCGGTGCCCAGGGCTGGGGGCCACCAGGAGTCGTCCCAGGCGGAGGGCGAAGATCCCAGGATGAGGACTTCCGTCTTGTCCGAGTTCAGTTTCAGGCGGCTGTCCTTCATCCACTCGGCGACGTCTTTCATCCCTTCGTGTAGGCAGGTTCTGGCGGTGTCGGGGTCTCTGGTGAGGGAGAGGATCAGCTGGGTGTCGTCGGCGTAAGAGATGATGTTGAGGTTGTGCTGGCGTGCGATGGCGGCGAGAGGTTTCATGTAGATGTTGAAGAGGGTGGGGCTGAGTGAAGATCCTTGCGGGACGCCGCAGATGACTTCGGTGGCCTCGGAGCGAAACGGGGGGAGGCGGACTCTTTGTGTTCTTCCGGCAAGGAACGAGATGGTCCACTCCAGTGCCTTCTCTTGGATACCGATGTTGCTGAGGCGCTGGATGAGGGTGCGGTGGCAGACCGTGTCGAACGCAGCGGAGAGGTCCAGGAGGATGAGGGCCACTGTTTCCCCCTTGTCGAGCAGGGTCCAGATGTCGTCGGTGGCTGCGATGAGGGCTGTCTCGGTGCTGTGGTTGGCTCTGAAGCCGGACTGCGAGGGGTCGAGGGATCCGTTCGTCTCGAGGAAGGCGGTCAGCTGTCTGTTGACGATCTTCTCGATGACTTTAGCAGGAAAAGGGAGGAGCGAGATGGGGCGGAAGTTTTTGAGATCGGTGGGGTCCGCTGTAGGTTTCTTCAGGAGGGCGCTGATCTCGGCGTGCTTCCAGCTCTCCGGGAAGGTGGCGGTGTTGAAGGAGGCGTTGATGATGTTCCGGAGTTGGGGTGCGATGGTGGAGTCGGCCTTGTTGAAGACGTGGTGTGGCGTGCGATGGCTGCGAGAGGTTTCATGTAGATGTTGAAGAGGGTGGGGCTGAGTGAAGATCCTTGCGGGACGCCGCAGATGACTTCGGTGGCCTCGGAGCGAAACGGGGGGAGGCGGACTCTTTGTGTTCTTCCGGCGAGGAACGAGATGGTCCACTCCAGTGCCTTCTCTTGGATACCGATGTTGCTGAGGCGCTGGACTAGGGTGCGGTGGCAGACCGTGTCGAACGCAGCGGAGAGGTCCAGGAGGATGAGGGCCACTGTTTCCCCCTTGTCGAGCAGGGTCCAGATGTCGTCGGTGGCTGCGATGAGGGCGGTCTCGGTGCTGTGGTTGGCTCTGAAGCCGGACTGCGAGGGGTCGAGGGATCCGTTCGTCTCGAGGAAGGCGGTCAGCTGTCTGTTGACGATCTTCTCGATGACTTTAGCAGGAAAAGGGAGGAGCGAGATGGGGCGGAAGTTTTTGAGATCGGTGGGGTCCGCTGTAGGTTTCTTCAGGAGGGCGCTGATCTCGGCGTGCTTCCAGCTCTCCGGGAAGGTGGCGGTGTTGAAGGAGGCGTTGATGATGTTCCGGAGTTGGGGTGCGATGGTGGAGTCGGCCTTGTTGAAGACGTGGTGTGGGCAGGGGTCGGTCGGTGATCCGGAGTGGATGGTGTTCATCGTGCGGGCTGTGTCTTCGGGGTCACCGTGGTCCAGGTGCGAAGGGTGGCGGTGGGGGGCGTTGGTTCGACGGTTGGGTGCGTGGGTGCGGCGCCGAAGCTGTTGTGGATGTCGGCGATCTTGCGGTGGAAGAACAAGGCGAGGGAGTCGCAGAGGTCTTGTGACGGAGTGATGTCGTTGGTGCCGGTGCTGGGGTTGGAGAACTCCTTGACGATAGTGAAGAGCTCTTTACTGTCGTGGGCGTTGTTGTCCAGTCGTTCCTTCAGGGATTTCTTCTTGGTGGTGCGGATGAGCTGGTGGTGCTTGCGGGTAGCGTGTTTGAGGGCGGTCATGTTGTCGGTGGTCCGGTCGAGGAGCCAGGCTTTCTCGTCGGTGCGGCAGGTCTTCTTGGAGTCCTTGAGGTCGTCGGTGAACCAGGATGCCTTCTTGCTTCTGGGTCTGCTGGGAGGGTTCTTTAGTGGCGCGAGGTCGTCGGCGCAGGCGGTCAGCCACTGTGTGAAGTTGCGGGCTGCTTCGTTGGGGTCCGTTGTGTTGGCGGGTGGGCTCTGGCTGAGGGAGGTGGTGAGCTGGTCTGCGGTGATCTTGCTCCAATTCCTGTGAGGTACCTGTTGCGGGTGGTGGTGGGTCGTGGATCTTTTGAAGCTGAAGTGGACGCAGCTGTGGTCGGTCCAGTGGAGTCCGGTGGCGTGGCTGAAGGTGATGTGCTTGCTGGAAGAGAAGACGGGATCAAGCGTGTGGCCGGCGTAGTGGGTGGGGGTGTTGACCAGTTGCTTGAGTCCGAGGTTGGCGAGGTTTTCCAGCAGGGCGGTGGTGTTGCGGTCCTTGTTGTTCTCCAGGTGGAAGTTGAGGTCCCCGAGGAGGATGTAGTCGGTGGAGGGGAGGGCGTGCGGGCTGATGAAGTCTGTGATGTCTTCGCTGAATTGTGTGCGTGGTCCCGGGGGTCTGTAGACGAGGGTGCCTCTGAGGGTCGTCTTAGGGTCGGTGTGAATCTGGAAGTGGAGATGTTCGGCTGCGGCGAAGGAGTCGTTGGCGTCGGTCGTGATGCGGATGGTGTTCCTGTGGACGATGGCGATGCCACCTCCGGTCTGGTTGATGCGGTCCCTCCTGATAATCTTGTACCCGTCCGGGATGGCGATGGCGATGTCGGGTGCAGAGGAGGCGTTCATCCAGGTTTCCGTGAGGAAGGCGACGTCCGGTGATGTAGCGTCGAGGAGGTTCCAGAGTTCCACGGCGTGTCTGTGGACGGAGCGGGTGTTGATCAGGATGCACTTGAGGTGGTTGCTGCTGGTGTTTGTCTTGGCGGGTGCGGGGCAGGTTCGGAGGCAGGTGAACTTGCAGGTGCAGCAGGTGAAGGGTCCGTGGGTGCATCTCGGGGTGGCTCGGCAGCAGGCGTGGGTCCGGTCGGCATTGAGTGCGTTGAGAGTGGCAGCGTCGTAGGTCAGTCGGGTCGTCTTGCCTCGGTGGGGAGGGCCAGGGGTCCTGGCGCTGGGCGCGGGCCAGGCGTGGACGGGCGCAGATGGGCTTACCTTTGGCGCACCTTCGGCGCTCAATTGGTGCTCCCGCTGCGCGGTCGCTCTGGGGGCGTCATAAGTAAGGAGCCGGGAGGGAGGAGCAGCTGGGTGGCGGGAGCGGGCGGCCAATGGAATCACAGGGGGGCGGGGCCGCAGGGAGGCAGCTGCGGGAAATTCCAAGAAGCAGCAGGAAATTCCAAGAAGCAGCGGGAAATTCCCAGGAGCAGCGGGAAATTCCCAGGAGCAGCGGGCAGCGAGCGAAGGAATCTGCAGGCAGGAGGCGGCAAAGGCAGGCAGGAGCGGCAGCAGTGAGTGGGGCGACCAAGCCCTGTGGAGAGCTGAGCGGTCACACTCTGTGGTCCCCTACGGTCCCCTTAAGTAAGGAGCCGGGAGGGAGGAGCAGCTGGGTGGCGGGAGCGGGGCGGCGAATGGAATCACAGGGGGGCGGGGCCGTAGGGAGGCAGCGGCGGGAAATTCCAAGAAGCAGCGGGCAGCGGGAAATTCCCAGGAGCAGCGGGAAATTCCCAGGAGCAGCGGGCAGCGAGCGAAGGAATCTGCAGGCAGGAGGCGGCAAAGGCAGGCAGGAGCGGCAGCAGTGAGTGGGGCGACCAAGCCCTGTGGAGGGCACTCACTGGAGTGGGAATAGTAATTTTTACCCGTACGCTATCCAACACTTTCCCTACTGTTGCACTCTCTGGAGTGGGAATAGTAATTTTTACACTTCCGCTATCCTACGGTAATAATATTGATTATTATTTAATTATATTATGTTACTATATATATATATATTTTAACAAATATGAATGTAAAACATTTTTTTTATAACTTTCATTAATTATTTAATTATTCTAAGGTAATTTAAGTATTTTTAAGTATATTTTAGTAAATAATTTTTAATATTAATTTATTTAACACTGTTTTTTATAAAGTCGATATTTTAATTAACTATATTTTTGTAAACGATATTTTGTAGTCGATATTTTTGTACTTACATGTTTGCAGATACAAATTTGATATTCTGTCTGTCTATATTTTGTCAACGATATTTTTTCAACTCGATATTATGTCCCTCGATATTATGTCAGTGATCCGAATATAGCACTTGAGACCCTTCAATGGACCTTAGTGCCGTACTGCTGTACATCTCCCGCACATGTTCAACCCACGCTTCCTCTGCAATTCCAGGTTCTTGTTGGAGTCTAGCTCCTTTATTCAGGCTATTTATAATACCCCAAAAGTCCCTGCTATTTGGCAATTTGCTTGCACTCAAAAGATTTATCCAAATTGATTCCTTATAAACCATTTTTGCGTTCCTCAACGACTTCTTGTAATAATTCCTTAGGTCTTTCAGTTTACTTTTATTTGGTATTTTGCCCAGTTTTGTCACCTGGATATGAATTCGAACCTCTCTTGAGATCCTTCTCTTTTGATCTCTTAGGTCTTTGCTAAATCAGGGTTCCCTCTTCGAGTTAAACCTTCTTTGGCTGCCAGATGGTGCTGGAAATTTGCTGATAATTGCCTGGACCAGATGTTCTCCGTTTTTTACACATTTTTCGGCTGGTTGTGTCCCCAGTTTACTCACGAGCTCCCTTACAGTCTCCAGTATTACTTTCAGGGTTCCCCCTCGCCATTTTAGTTTCCGCAAATTAAACCTTTCGGCGGGTTGTGTAAGGGTTTTGATTTTTTCTGCCCTTATGATGGAATTGGACGTTGTTGTAAGTTGGGGGAAATGATCACTTTCTATACGCTGGATGATGCAAAAAGATTCGATGCGGGTGAGTAACCTGTTACTAACGATGGTAAAATCTATTGTTGAGCGAACATTACCACTCAAATACGTTATTGCCATTGATGTGTCGCCCTTTACATTTCCATTCAAGATGCTCAAACCCAGATCTTTTAGGTTATTTGTAAATATTTGGTCTCCACAGTTCCCTAACCTCTTTCCTTTTTTTCGATTTTTTGTGATAAGATTGCTGTTAAAGTCTCCTGAGATGAACATGGGGCATGGCTCGTGAGATCTTTGCAGTGTTTTAATCACGGCCATTAAAATAGAGTATCTTTCTTTCTGGGTCTTTCTCTCAGGATGTATGTAAACATTAACCACTAAAAGTTGCCACTTTAGGTTATTTGAAGGGGGCATTCCAGTGATTTTAATCACTTGTACCCAATTTACACCCACGTCCAGCTCTTCAGTTTGCCAGCTATACTTTTGTGAGGTATATATTGACAGGCCTCCTCGCGGGTGCCCAACGTTTGAGAATCTTTCCGCCAGAATGTGATATTCTTTGAATCCAGGAATTGAGGATGGGATCAAGTTCCAAGTTTCCTGAAGCATGATTATATCTAATTGTTGAAGGAAAGCTATGTTTCATGGTCCTAGTCCATATCTTTAAACCCATGGACATTCCAGGAGCAGACCGTAAGTTTGTCGTGCTTCATTCCCTCCGTATTATCAGCCTGCTTCTCTTCTCTTACATTTGGGTTTGTCTCTTTGTTAGGTATGTTTTTTACTTAGCACCATTGGCAACCATGACCAATCCAGCCTTTCCAGTTTTCTACTTCCCTTGTCGGGTGCACTTGCCGATGTTGTGGGCCCCTTTTCTGTCAATGTCTTGTCTACAGACCCCCCCCGGACCCCGGCCTCAGTTCAGCAACTCCATCGCAGACTTTGTCAGCATGCACGCCCTTGCCTCCACAGACTACATCCTCGTCGGAGACCTGAACTTCCACCTCGAGAACAACAACGACAGCAACTCCACCACCCTGATGGACAACCTCACCAACCTCAATCTCAGACTGCTCGTCACAACACCCACCCACGCCGCCGGCCACACGCTTGACCCCCATCTTCTCCGCAAGCCCCTACGTCTCCTTCAGCCACACCACCGAACTCAACTGGGCCGACCATCAATGCACCCACTTCACCTTCCCGAAACCCACCACGCACCACCGCACTCAACAGATCCCTCGACGCAGCTGGAGCAAAATCACTGAAGACCAGCTAAACACCACCCTCGCACCTTAGACCCCATGGCCACCACCCACATCACCGCCCTGCTCTCCTGGACCAACATAAACGACGACACCATCAAAATCATGAACACCATCCACTCCAGCTCTCCGTCAGACCCATGCCAGCACCACATCTTTAACAATGCTAGCGCCACCATCGCACCCCATCTCCGCAAGGCCATCATCTTCTCGTTCGAGACCGCGACCTTCCCGTAGAGCTGAAAGCATGCCGAGATCAACGTCTTACTCAAGAAACCCAAGGCGGACCCGAGGGACCTGAAGAACTTCCGGCCCATCTCCCTGCTCCTGTTCCCGGCAAAGGTCATCAAGAAAACCGTCAACAGACAGCTGACCTGCTACCTCGAAAAGAACAACATCCTGAACCCGTCCCAATCTGGGTTCCGCAGCAATCACAGCACCAAAACTGCCCTCATCGCCGCCACCGATTACATCCTCCTGGATCTATCAGTCGCCTTCGAAACTGTCTGCCACCGCACCCTACGCACACGCCTCCACAATGCAGGGATCCGGGACAAGGCTCTGGCCTGGACTATCTCCTTCCTCTCTGGCAGAACCCAGAGCGTCCGCCTCCCCCCTTTCCGTTCCAAAGCCTCCAAGATCATCTGCGGCGTACCCCAAGGATCATCCCTCAGCCCAACATTGTTCAACGTGTACATGGCTCCGCTCGCCCACGTCGCCCGACAGCACGACCTCAACATCATCTCTTACGCCGACGACACCCAACTGATCCTCTGCCTCACCAAGTACCCCATCACCACCAAAACCAACCTCCAAGAAGGAATGAAAGCTGTCACAGAGTGGATGAAGAACAGCCGCCTGAAGCTGAACTTGGACAAAACGGAGGTCCTCATCTTCGGCCCCACCCCCTCAGCCTGGGACTACTCCTGGTAGCCGACCGCACTGGGAGCAGCACCGATACCCACTGACCACGCACGCAACTTGGGGTTCATCCTCGACTCAACACTCTCCAGGACCAAGCAAGTCAACGCCGTCTCATCCCCCTGCTTCAACACCCTCCGCATGCTCCGCAAGATCTACAGTTGGATCCCCACCAAAACGAGAAGAACGGTCACCAACGCCTCAGCACTTCTGATCCTTAACATCCCCCGCCACAGCCACATCTCACTCCACCTGAGAGCCCTGCACTGGCTTTCCGTCAACAAGAGGATCACCTTCAAGCTCTTCACACAAGCACACAAGGCACTCCACACCACCGAACCAGCATACCTCAACAGACGACTCACCTTCTACACCCCGAGCCGCCAGCTCCGCTCCGCTGACCTCGCCACCGTCTCCCGCATCCAAAGAGCGACCACCGGCGGAAGATCGTTCTCCCACCTCGCCGCCAAGACCTGGAACACCCTCCCCATCCTCCTACGGCAGACCCAGGACCTACTGACCTTCAGGAGGTTCCTCAAGACCTGGCTTTTCGAGCAGTAGCAGCAACCCCCCCCCCCCCCAGTGCCTTGAGAACCTCACGGGTGAGTAGTGCGCTTTACAAATTTCTTGATTGATTGATTATAGAGGAGCCAATACATAGAGGCGTTTCAGGGGGATTCTGCCTCACTGCTGCTTATTGAACCTTACACAACCACCTGTGTGCTTCCTACAATGTGGCGCTCTTGTGATCTTTACTGTTAACAGTTTGTCCTGCTGGCTTTTTACAATAATCTCCTCCTTTCTGTGGTAAGACATCAGTGATACCAAACATGAGACCTACACCTTTTAATATATTGGCTGTTTGTACATTTTTATTATACATTTTCTTACTGAAAAATGATGTTACTGGTCTGCGTGTCCATCATAAGATGGCTGCCATGTTTCTCCACCCCATCCTTCGCGAAGCTAAAAATAGGTGGAAATCGCATGCAGGTGATCAACCCCGCTGCACCCTGACCTTTCGCCTTGCGCTCCATTAAAGCTGATAGAGTCATCAGTTATGGTACCTCACACTGGACAATTCAAGTCAGCAGCAGTTCAGGTGCTGCGCCACTCTCTCCCGCCTGCCCCAGATAAAAGCGAATCACTTTTTGAAAGGAAAGGCCACAGACAAAGTCAGCAGCCAAAGTCATTTCTGAATCAATATTTATAAAGCTTTTTCTTCAAAGGCCGTTTCACGGCTCGCTGGCCCCTCGCGCAGCATTCCCGAAAGGGCCTCCACGTGACCCCACACCCACAAAAGAGAGGCAGATTAAGCGCGACGGACAGAAGAGGCCACCGCTGGCCGGGCCATTAAAAAACATTGCCTGGTTCCGGGCCCGCAGCAGGGGCTTTGCACCAAACAGGCCCTGAAACTGGACACTCGCTAACAGCCTCGACGTGCCTCTTGTTTATTAATGACCGTGGTGCAGCACGAGGCAGCGCAGCCGCCCGAGGGGGCTTGGTTCCATCTCCGCTTTTAATTAAATCAAAAGATTGATCACCAAGCCCCTTTTGACGTGCGTAATGAACGAAGCCCGCGCAATTAGGCCCCGCTTCCTCACTCTTGTTGACAACAATGGCCAGACTTCAGGCCCCGATTAGAGATGGAAAAATAAAGTGTCTGGCCGTGTGACAGACGCGTGGTGACCATGTGAGGCTCATTGCTTGTTCCCGTCCAGTCACAGCTGGCGTCTGGCCAGTTGGCGGTCTGAAGGGGCAGTGTGTTGTGGATGCGGGCACCGAGCGGGCTTTCTAATATTCAACTGGCCCTGTACCGCCACTTTCATGTCATAACAGGACACTATCTTTCTATTTAAGATCTTTCATTTGAGGGGGAAGAAAACACATTCTAGACATTGTAGTCTAGATCTGCTTCCATGGAACCACTTGGTCCAGTGCAATTCATGAAGAGATTACCCCATCCCTTCATGTCATCAGGGGCACCCCATTCATTTAACAGCCCTATGCACCCTTGACGTTGTAGTTCTGATTCACGTCAAATAAACCAATTGGATTAAAGGCGGACATTAGCATCTTCCCCTGGTAGGGCATCCACCCTCTTTGAGACCTACCATCATAAACTACTAAATATAAGGTGCTGTCCACATCCTGGTATCGATTTTCTGAGGACTGAGCATCCTAAAAGACACTTGATTTGAAATCAGTATTAACTTTAACTACCAAATGGGCAACTGGAGCTAAAATGAAGACACAAGGACTCCATAGCTTCATGTGGACCGCATCATGTGTGACACCTCCAACCTGTCCTTGCTTTACAGCCAACAGCACATTGCATTCTAGTATTTGTAGTTTATAATTATAACAATATATACAATAAACAATATATAGAAAAGTCCCAACAGCAAACTGCAGGTAGCTAGAAAGTCAGAATGGACTCGAAATATGACATTTGACATGGGGCAAGGTGTCTGCTATTCTTTTACCTATAAATATGTTTCTTTTAAAAACCATTAAGTAGTCCATGCATTTGCTTAGCCTTATTTAATGGACATAATTCACAGACATGTCATTGGGCAGTGTCTCAGTACTTCCAACCACAGCCTTGTTCCCCCACATGCTTCTGGTTCATATTTTCAGACTGGGCTGCATATCCACAACAACAGTGTTCATTCTTGTGGCTTTTCTTGTTTCTCTGTCAAGGAACCTACCCTGCAGGTAAGGTCACCTCATGACTCCAAGTTCCCAAGTCCTCTATTTTCATTTAACAACCCAATGTATTCTGGGAGCTGTAGTGCTAGTCTTCTTCAATTCATCCAGTAGGAAGCACATACCTGCACTGCAGCATCGCGCCATTAGTGACATGGAACTTAACTGCAGGAGGAACCACAGCAGAGGGACTGAAGGACAAGGTGAAAGTACAATTACAGAGGTGAATGGAGAGGTGTGTACTGTCATATGTAGATTTTCCCTTTTGTGTACGTTTTTAGGTCTCGCCTGTCGATGCGCATGCGCATCGAGCTTGCGAGACTATTGCGGCTTAACCACTCTTTAACTAACAAGCAAGGAATCGTGGCGATTCCTTGCAGTGCCCGTGACTTTTAAGCTCAATGCGCATGTGCATTGAGCTTAAAAGCGCGTGCACATCAGTTCCCTCAGCCGCAATCGCTGTCTGTTCCCTCAGCCGCATTCCTCCGACACCTTTTGAAGTGAAGCTTAGCTTCACTTCAAAGGCCCCGGCTTCTTCACACCCACATGCCGCTCTCCCCGCTCCGCCCCCTCCCCTGCCCGCCGTGTGCATTTCTCCTACACCCCCTCCCCACAGCAATGCCCTCCGTCTGTTTTACAATTTGAAGAGGTAATCGGAGTCTCAAAGAGATAAGAGGGATATTTGGATCCATGTCTAGTGGTGAGGAAAAAAAGAGAATTGATGTCAGCGCATGCCAGTGGCGCCGCTATAGGTTCCCTCGTCTCCTGTTTCCCTCTCCTCCTCCAATCTTGCAATGATTTCTCTCTCTTAAGCTTCTCCCTTGTGTGTAGAGTTCATCTCCCTTCGGGTTCTCTCTCTCCTCTCGACCATCTGTTTCTCTCTCTCCTTTTCTCTCTCCTTTCCGCTTCTCGTTGGTCAACGATTCACTACAACCCGCTCCTCTCACACACAGGATCGCCTCTAGCTTTAGCTGCGTTCCTTTGTTTCTCACACTTGTGTGACCCCTCCTGCACTCTCGGGCCCTGCCATTCACTTCCCTCCCCCGCCTGTGTTTTCCCATAACTTCTCACCAGCAATGCTTCTCACCCCTTTTCCTCTCTGCTCCTGTTCTCACGCTCCCTTCTCCGCTATCCCATGGATCTGACACCCCCCACCCCCCCCTCACCCTTACTCCATACTTCAGCCTCCCCCTGCACACACACAGCTATGCAGTTTCAACTTTGCACCCGCGAGATTCCCCCGCCCCCAACCCCGATATCCCCAGAACACCCTTCTACCCTAGCCCCTTCAGGGGTTCACACATCTCACGTGCTTTTTAACCTCACCCCTCGCCCCCCCCCAATGCTCTACCTATCTCCACTCTCATTCTGCCCGCTGTCTCGTTCTCTCTCTGTCTCCACTCACAGACGCGTCTCTGCAGCCCCCCCCCGTGTTCCCTAACACTCTCCCCACCCTATCTGGGAGTTGTTCTTGGCAGCGGCGGCTGCAGCTGAATTGCAGGAATACTTTCCTTTATTTAGGAGCAGCCAGGGGTTGGGAGCGCAGCTTCTCACATCTGGAACTCATTGGCACCCATTTGGACACAATGTGTTGCCCATATATATATATTTTGATTTTTTTTTTTAACTCTTTATCGGCCGCGGGCTACGAACGTGAAGCCAAGAGCCACGTGTCCGGGAGGGCGCGGGTCAGAGGTCAGGCCGTCTGACTGTCCTGTGATATCACTGAAAGACGCTGTTTGTATATTTCTTTGTGTTATTTTTGTCAACTTCCTCGTAATATAGTGGTACAATTTTGAATTTAGTGAACCTGGTCTCCCTTGGAGCAACAGGGAAGTGGGGAGTTTTAAACTCGTCACCCCTGCAGAACCGAACAAGGGGCCCTCATCCGCCATCTTAAAACCTGGTCATGGGTCAGTGCCATCTTAACTCAATGTGGCCCGCTACCAGCATCCCGTCATGTCCTATTATTCTCACTAGTACATCAGTCTGGTTTCATTGTGCACTCAGGTGCGTGGCGTTCACTAGTACATCACTATGGTTTTTTTGTATCACAATCAGGATGCCTCACCCTCAACCCCTCACCCTCAACCCCTCACCCTCACTCACCCTCAACCCCTCACCCTCACTCACCCTCAACCCCTCACCCTCACTCACCCTCACCCTCACTCACCCTCACCCTCACTCACCCTCACCCTCACTCACCCTCAACCCCTCACCCTCACTCACCCTCACCCACCCTCAACCCCTCACCCTCACTCACCCTCACCCTCACTCACCCTCAACCCCTCACCCTCAACCCCTCACCCTCACTCACCCTCACTCACCCTCAACCCCTCACCTCAACCCCTCACCCTCACTCACCCTCACCCTCACTCACCCTCAACCCCTCACCCTCACTCACCCTCACTCCCCCTCACTCACCCTCACTCACCCTCACTCACCCTCACCCACCCTCACTCACCCTCACTCACCCTCACCCTCACTCACCCTCACCCTCACTCACCCTCACCCTCACTCACCCTCACTCACCCTCACTCACCCTCACCCTCACTCACCCTCACCCTCACCCACCCTCACTCACCCTCACTCACCCTCACTCACCCTCACTCACCCTCACTCACCCTCACCCTCACTCACCCTCACCCTCACTCACCCTCACCCACCCTCACCCTCACTCACCCTCACCCACCCTCACCCTCACTCACCCTCACCCACCCTCACTCACCCTCACCCTCACTCACCCTCACCCTCACTCACCCTCACCCTCACTCACCCTCACCCTCACTCACCCTCAACCCCTCACTCACCCTCAACCCCTCACTCACCCTCACTCACCCTCAACCCCTCACTCACCCTGACTCACCCTCACCCTCACTCACCCTCAACCCCTCACCCTCACTCACCCTCACCCTCACTCACCCTCAACCCCTCACCCTCACTCACCCTCACTCACCCTCACTCACCCTCAACCCCTCACCCTCAACCCCTCACCCTCAACCCCTCACCCTCAACCCCTCACCCTCACTCACCCTCACCCTCACTCACCCTCACTCACCCTCACTCACCCTCACTCACCCTCACTCACCCTCACTCACCCTCACTTACCCTCACTCACCCTCACTTACCCTCACTTACCCTCACTCACCCTCACTCACCCTCACTCACCCTCAACCCCTCACCCTCACTCACCCTCAACCCCTCACCCTCACTCACCCTCACTCACCCACACTCACCCTCACTCACCCTCAACCCCTCACCCTCACTCACCCTCACTCACCCTCACTCACCCTCACTCACCCTCACTCACCCTCACTCACCCTCAACCCCTCACCCTCACCCACCCTCAACCCTTCACCCTCAACCCCTCACTCACCCTCACTCTCACTCACCCTCACTCACCCTCAAACCCTCAGCCTCACCCTCACCCTCACCCTCACTCACCCTCAACCCCTCACCCTCACTCACCCTCACTCACCCTCACCCTCACTAAACTATATAAAAATAACATTTTATTAAAATCAGCATTTTGTACTTATCAATGTCCTTTATTACAAAGATATAAAATAATTAAACAATCCTAAAATGTACATTTGCTATTCCTCCTATTTAAGTACATTTCATTGGTTGCTGCTCTTCTGTGCAAACATCAAACTTCCTTTTAATTTCCTCTATAATGTGTAACTGTTAAGTTATTTTGATATTTCGCAAATAAATTCAAATAAACAGCATAAGTCAGGCAACCAAAAAAAAACAATTCCTAGACACAGCTTTCTCAGAGATTATAAATGCGTCAATATCTAAAAACCAAATTTCATTTTAAATTTTGCCGAATCTAGTAGCTGATTAGGGCTAGGATCACTCGGTCACATCCCCGCAATCTTCAAGGTGGGTTACTTCCCTATTAGATATAGCATTCCCTCTGAGCTAATTGCAGTGCTACGTCCTGTGGGATCGTCTCAGACTTCATCATTGCCCAGTATGTACATGTTGACACGTGTGTCGCTCAGACTTAACTGAGAAGCAATAGAAGCTGATCAAAAGGCAAGAGGGCAAGAATACGATTAGAAGATTCACTGTGGGGCAGTTAACAGGAAAGGGTATGGGTAGAGGGTATGGGAGCATTCTTGATGCCAATGAATATGATGTTCTAGACCTGGAAGTGTAGATAGATGAGGTCTGTTTTCTGATTTTTCCTTCTTGCACTACTTTATTTCCATTCTGAACACACAAAAAGGAGAGGTGGCGAGAAAGGTAAAGTAAAATTACAATGTGTCGAGGAACACCCTTCCTCAGTGGCCCTTTAACACAAAGCTATGTGGCACATGACATGAGTACTGGGACCTCTGTTATTAGGAAATTGATCCTCTAGTCGATGTGACTAAAATGTGGGTCTTCCTTAAAAAGAACTAAGAGCATGAGCAACGGCTCTCAGATATTTACAAAATGTCCACAGTACATATAAACAAGTACCACCATTTTGGCAATGCAAGCACTACACCAGTGGATTATGGGTGAATATTAGCGTGCATGGTTGCTTTGCTACATGATGTTTTTATTGATGTGTGGATTTGCGTGGTGCTGCTCTGATAATATTGGAGGAGTGTGAGACTGCTAAAGTTTTGGTAACCCCAATATACAAATATAGAACTGGAACTACATGCCCCAGAATGCATTTGCTTTTTTGCTGAAAAGGCATTAGCACATGGTGTCACACATTGCATCAAGACAAGCAGCAGCGGTTACTTCCTTCTTTGAGTAGCTGAGTATATTTTAATCTGTTTTGATTTCTTAACAAAGCACACATTTATAAAAAGTCAGTGGAAACACACAGTGTGCCTTTTCAGACTGTTACTTATCAGCAGATGTATTTGCCGTGATGAAAAAAATACAGTTTGATTTGCAACGTGATAGGAGCTTGTAGCTTTGCGTTTTCTTGTGGTGCCCCCCCCGGCAGCATCAGTCTTGCTATGCTTCTGTGATTATTCACAACTTGCCAAGGAGCCAATCCTGTGACTTAAAGGCTGGCACGCAGGAGCATAGCTTCATTGATGCAGGGGGTGCAGTGGCACCGAGGCCCTAAGGCCTGAGCGGCCCATTCAACCCTGGTCATTGGTGTATTCTATTATTCAAACAGCTGCCAGGGTTCCCATTCCATCCCTGGCCATAGAGCGCATGGGCCCTGGCACACTGGTTAAGCTACTGCTGGCAAGGACAAGCTGGTGGATGGATGAGGGGGAAGGGTTGTAAGAGCTCCTTTTATAACCCCTGTGAGTGCAGAGATGATTCTGGCTCTGATATTTAACTGGTAAAATCGGACTACCCTTAAGGGTTAACAGCTGGCATGGCAACCTGCCCCATCTTTCATTAGAGTTGTGGGAGCAGGGCATTAAGTGGGGTGGAAAAAAGTGGGGCTTTCTAGACGAAGCTCGACTTTGTAATTAAGGGTGTGGCTAAAATACACAGCAAATTGCTGTGATTCCCGTAGTGTACCACACTCACTGTTATTTCGTTGACTCTCTGAGGTTTCTGTTTTTGCATTGAGGTATATGACACCACATACATCGAAAACAAGCCAGGACCATTGGCTTTGTCAGTGGTTGCTAGCTGTTTAAAACAAATGAGAAAACAATAATGATTTTGTTGTAAATAATTAATATTGAAAATGTTTCAATTCTAAATTGTGAGACTGCGAATTAAGCTTTATTGGGCTTGTTGAAGAGGGATTGATTTTCAGAGTAGCTCAATTACTACTTTTCACACTATGTTAGACATGTGCATCCCTTTCCTCTCTAACTCTTGTCCATCTACATATTTTACACCTCATCTCAATCCTCTCCAGCACCTTCTTTTCACTCTCACCTGAATGCACTTGCTCACACCTCCTTCACTTCGCCACCCCCAAGCACACAAGGCACCCCACTCACCTTTAAGCACTGCATTTTTACCTTATCTCTTTCCTCTTCAGCACCTTCCTTTCACTCTCACCTGAATGCACTTGCTCACACCTCCTTCACTTCGCCACCTCCCTAGCACACAAGGCACCCCACTCACCTTTAAGCACTGCATTTTCATTTCCTTGCGCCTTGTCAATATTTTGACAGTAGGAACATTGCGGCCTCAGCCACGTGTGTTCCGACTACGCAAGTGATACCACGCTTGCCTTATTCATGCATATGCCTTAAGGATCCATGCATGGTTAAGGCAGTACGCGGTCTAGCTGCTGCTCGGCAGAAGCAGGAGGATGCTAGGAAGAGAGCCTGGTGACGCGGTTAGGTAAGTGGAGCTGGGGCCGGATTTGTATGGGTTGGAGTCAGGGTAGTTTTCAGGGCGGGGGGTTGGGATCGTTTTCAGGGCTGGGGAGGTTGGGTAGTTTTAAGGGCTGGGGTTCGGGGTAGTTTCCAGGATGGGGGTGGGGGAGTTTTCAGGGCTGGTGGGGGAGGGGGTCGGGATAGTTTTTAGGGCACTGGGGTTGGGGTAGTTTTCTTAATTAGGGGTTAGGGTTAGGGTGTTAGGCCTAAGGGCAGTGGAAGGGGTTGGGGTAGTTTCAGGTTCGGTGCAGGGGTGGAGGGGGTTGGGGTAGTGTATGTAAAGGGGCAGGGTTTTAGGCCTCAAGGCAGGGGAGGGAAATGGGTAGTCGAGGTAGTTTTTATGGCTCGGGGTAGTTTTAAACTAGGGGTTAAGACATAAGTGCAGTGGAAGGGGTGTTGGGCCTCAGGGCGGGAGGAGTAGAGGAGTTTGTAGCTCAGGGCAGGGGATTCAGCGTAGTGGCGACAATGGCCACACATACCCTTTTACTAATCATGCCTTTACCAGGAAATTTCTTGGTAAAGGCATGCGTGGTAAAGGAATGCGTTTTTAAGATGCATTCATAGTTCTGGCTGCGTGGTAGATGCACATGTGGTTTAGCCATGCGTGCCTCTATCATACAACCCTTTGACACACATTGGAATCACAATTGCAACTGGAAAATGTGACCTTTGCTCTGTAGAGAGGCCAAGGATTGGATGATCATGTATACTGAACACCTTGTTGATTCACGTCCAAGGCACACGAAAGACTCGCACTACCTTTCAGCCTCAACTCCAGAGCTCTCAATTGTGGCCCGTTAAAAACTCCTGAAGGGAAATCAGGTCTAAGTATGTACTTTACATGAGTAACATGCTAGATGAAAAAACATAACATCCTGGCACTCATATGGGATGCAAGATTAAGTAAAAAGTGAAAAATAAACAGGAACTAAATCACTGACATAGATTACCCTAATATTGTCACATTTATTGTTCAGAAATCCAGTGTTTTGCCAGTGCGGTTACGTACATGAGACAGAGTCTGAGACCTGGAGGGACCCGATCCACTTAAAGTCATGTGTGGGAGGATAGAGGAGTGTCTAGTGGGAGGTGAGAGAGGAGAAAGAGTCCAGCATTCACTGGAGCACAGTTTAGGCTGGTGTCATTTTACTTATATTCAAGACATGGTTGTTCCTAAAAGTGTGCACATCTTGCCAGCAGTCTTTAATTTAAGTTGTTGGTTTCCGGAGCGCAGCACCGCCACTTAATCATAAACACCTGCAAATATCATGAGAAGTAGTTAAGGACACATTCATTTATGGTAGGCACAGGGACATTAAGGGGCAGATTTACAAGCCCCTTGCGCCACTTTTGCGTTACTTTTAACATGGGAAAAGTGACGCAAAAGTGGTGCAAGGGGCTTGTAAATAAGCCCCTTAGTGATTTTCCCAGAATCACAGGATGTTGAGCCGATGCCTAGACTTGAACCTGGTTGTCCAGCTCTGAGATTGGCAGCTCTGGCCATTACACCACATCCTGTCCCCACTATCATGGTTAGTAGTTGATTCTGTTTTAGGCAGCGCTAGCAGGAGCAATGGGCTGGTGCAAGCTGCCTCCTGACGAGAGCCCGGGCACGTATTTATTTATTTTTACAAATTAACCACTGCGCTGCCAGCACCTTCACAGCTTACATGGGCACCTTTGTCATATTGGAAGCTCGGGCAGGAAGCAGAGGTAGTCCAGAGGGCTCGACCAGTTATAGAACCAACTTCTTCTATTTTATGCCCACAACCTGGAAGCAGAGTGGGAGGAAAGGGTTTTCACCGAACCTGGTTATTTCTCTTGTCAAGATTAAAGCGAGCCCATTACTTAATTAACTTGCAACCCTGCTGCTAAGAGCACCATCTTCAGAAATAATTCAAACAATTACAATCTGTGCAGAGTGCTAAATTGTTGGACTAAATGCAGAGAAAGTAAGGAATTACTGTATATCACTTCATTCATTCATTTGATAACTTTATTTCGGTCAAAGACCATAAAAGTGCAATAAGATATGTACAGGCACAACATTAAAACCATGAATACAGTCAAGTTAAAAAGTTATTAAACGTTGAGTTATCAAAGAGTGAAAGTAAGATGGATAGTAGCGGACCATTATTTCATATTGATAAAGAGAGTTCTTCTCCGCCACATGCCGTGTAAAAAACGGGAAACAGCAAAAACAATGGGAGGGGCAGTATCATAAGTTAGAACTCTGGAAGCTTGTGCACATTGTCTAAAACCCAGATTTTTACACAATGGAAGGATCCAGCATTTCCGAATTTCACTGTATGCTGGACAGAAAAAGAAGATATGTGCAATGTCTTCCTCCAGTAGTTACAAGCAGGGCAGTTGGCCTCCGTCGAATTTGCCCATCTGGATGTTAGTGCCCCTATCGGTATGGAGCCATGCCTCAGTTGAATGTATAATTTTCTTGCAAGTGGAGGCTGCACCAAGTCCAAAAACACCTCCGTCCTAGATTCAACTTTCATCAATAAAAACTCTGTGGACAGTCTGCCCAGGGAGGTCGAGCAATGTAAAGTTTTAAGGTTGTATGACCTTACAGCTGCCACTATTTGAGACCTTTGCGTCCTCACGCAGCTGTCTTCAGGTGCATCCCAAAGTTGGGGCATACCAATTTGGTAGAAGAAAGCCTTAACATGAGCCAGCCAGGGTATATTCTTATTCTTTAGCTGTCTCCAAATTGCAATGAGCTCTGCTCTAAAGGATACAAGCTCCGGCACAGACCAGAGCCTTCTCCAATAGAGCAGAGGTCGTGCAGCTGCCAATTCGTCAATGGGTTCCAAGCCTAGGTCCAAGCGTAGTGGTATGAGGGGGGTGCTTTGGGGAAGGGCAACCAGGTGTCGCATGAAGGCCTGTTCAACCATCAATAAGTTATATACATTCATGTGTCCCCAGAGTTCTGCAGCATACAAAGCTGCTGACCTGACCTGTGTTTTGTATATCTCAAGGGCAGGAGTAACAGGTTTAAAAGTTGAAGCTCTATGAAATCTACCTATGCCTCCCATAACCTGGGCCAGTCTCAGGGAAGATTTAGAGATTTGGTGGTCCCATGTGAAGTGCTCCCTCAGTGTGACCCCCAAGTATACAAAAGTCTTGACTCGCTCCAGGGGAGTTCCGTTCAGTGTGGGATTTGGGCGGGTGTGCCTCGGGGGATTGAAGATCACGAACTTGGTTTTCTCCAAGTTGACCTCCAACCCCCGTGAGGCACAAATGGACACAAACCCGTCCAGGACCCACTGGATGCCCGTTGATGTTCGCGATAACAACAGGGTGTTGTCCGCAAACATCAGAGCGGGCACCCTACCAGTGGCCAGGCGAGGAGCATCGTTATCCCTAACGCCGTTGAGTACATCTATCAGACCATTGATATACAGGCTAAAGAGGGTGGGGCCAGTACGCAACCCTGGCGTACACCCCGGGTAACGGGGAAGCGAGCTGATAATTCCCCGTTCCTCCCACACCTCACCTGTGCATAATTCCCAGTATGGAGTCTGATAAGGGCATCTAATAAGTAGGGAGGGAGACCAAGCTCCTCCTAGACCGTCCTGAGCCTCTCCCTGGGAACCAGATCGAATGTGGCCTGCAGGTCCACAAAGACACGGTAGAGGCTGCCACCCTCTACTCTTGCAGTTTTCCAGTATAGGACCTGGAGCCGTAAGATCTGGTCCATGGTCGAGACCCTTGATCTAAATCTGGCTTGGAGGGTGGACAAGGTTTTATTCTCCTCCATCCAGCCCAATAATCTATCGAGTAGGATTCGGCCCATCAGCTTCTGGGTGGTGTCGATTAAGCTGATTGGTCTGTAGTTAGATGGGGTGAGCGGGCAACCCTTTTTAAAAATAGGAAGAATCTCGGCTCCAAGCCAGGTCTCAGGCAATGCGGAACCCTGTAAGTCCGCATTGAACAAGACCATCAGGTATGGAGCCCAGATTTTTGGTTGAGAACGAAAAAGATCTCCTGGAAGCCTGTCAAGGCTGGGAGCTTTGTTCGGAAGCAATCTCTCGATTGCCGATTCAACTTCCTTAAGGGAGATAGAATCAAGATTAATACTGGTGATCCTCTCATGGGCACCCAATTGCCCTATCCGGTTTCCAGGGCCCAAGGCCCCCGGCAGTCAATGCTCGTGCGGGGGGTCTGGGGCCGTGGAAACCCCAGGGACTGGCAGGGTGTCCTGGCTTTTACAGAGGGAAACCCTGGGCCCCCAGACTCCCGGCAGTCTATGCTCGTGCGGGGGGTCTGGGGCCGTGGAAACCCCAGGGACTGGCATAGTGTCCTGACTTTTACAAAAGGAATCCCGGGCCCCCAGACCCCCGGCAGTCGATGCTTGTGCTGGGGGTCTGGGACCGTGGGAGTCCCAGGAGCTAGCATAGTGTCCTGATTTTTACGGGAGGAAGCCCCGGGCCCCGGGACCCCCGGCAGTCGATACTCGTGCCGGAGGTCCCGGGCCATACAGATCCGAGGGGGCATAATCAATCTAGACAAGTTGTCCCGACCTTGGCACACAAGTTTCCCCAACTCAGGACTTGTGTAAAGTGACTTAAAATACGTCTCCCAAACTATGGGAGCAATGTTCGAGACCCCAGCTTCTCGCTCACCACCCGCCGAGGAGGTAGCAATGGCCTAGAAGGTCTTAGAATCTTTTAGGAGGAGTGCCTGTCTCATCTCATCCCATCTGGATTCCTCCCACTCACTCTTGCCCCTGATGAGTTCCTTCTTATAGAGCAATCTTGTTGCTTGAATTTTATGGTGTCCTTAGATTTAATTGCTGTAAGAAGATCTTTCTTTGATTTTTTACATGTGTTTTAATCCTACGCAACTTCGTCCCACTAGCTGGATAGAATACATCCCCTAGACTCACAACTAACTTTCTGTGGGTCTCAATAATCTGCCCATGGGAAGTAGAGCTCCCCATGTCACTTATAAGTGGGGTAGCAATCTGGTAGATTTCTGCAAGACGGCTTGGGGAGTCCACACAAGAAGGCCATTTAACCCTTCTCCTGTTGTTAGATATAATATAGGGTGGCACTACCAAATTATGGCTAGAGTCAGGGTTAGTTAGTCCAAATGAGCCAGGCTTAAGCGTCAGGACCAGCGCGTTATGGTCGCTGTCATGCCTTGGAATGACCCTGAAATCTTTGAACCTGTCCCAATGTTTTGCTTCCAACATGAGATAGTCAATGGTGGAAGTACGATTAGTCCTATTATATGTAGGTAGGCCGGAACTGTCGTTATTGGCCCTTCCGTTACATGCCCGCAGAGACATTGCAAGGGTCAGGGATTTGATTTGTAATACTAACGAGGTCCAGGCCCTTACCGGGGCAATCCTTGGGGCAGGAATATGCCAGAGCAGATCAACCTCATCCTCATCGCACAACTCGGATCCACCCAGGGGCTCGAACTGGCAATTAAAATCGCCACCAAGGATTATCGAAGTTGTGGGGTCAAGTGTTTGGAAAAAAAGATCGAGCGCTTTAATAGTGCTCGATTCCTTTCCATTCGCGGTGGGCCTTGAGTAGATATTTATAATAGCCACACGGAATTTATCAATGGTCTTTAGTAAGACACATTGTATATCGGATGATTTTGTATCCACATGGGTAGCCTGTGCACCTAAGTGTGCGCCTACCCATATGGATAGGCCGCCTGAAGGACGGCCCTTCCCCCCAGAAACTGCATAAATGTCATAGGTGGCAAAACCGGGGCTAACACTCTCCTCTAGGGACCAAGTTTCTTGCATCAGACAAATATCATGTGTGGCCATAAAAGAAGACCACCCTGGAGCAAGTAGCTTACTCTTTAGCCCGGCTACATTCCATGAAAGGATTTTTATGCTTCCTTCCATGGCCTTTTTTGTACCTTGCGCACCCCCTTGTTCTAAAGGGAGTCCCTGGCCCAATCTCTGCTCTGCACTAGTCCCCACCCTTATTACTGCATTGGGAAAGGAATTCTCACCAATAACCGTGGGTAAAAACTTCTCCTTAGTTCCAGGACCCTCCACTAGGTTACCGTTGTTAAGATGTAGTGGGGGGGTGCCTTTCGGGGTGAGTCAATCAACCTCCTCGAGGACACTAAACTTGTTCCAGTGGGCTTGCAGTGGGTAGGTAGGAATAGTTGGAAAGATACCCTCCCCAAATGACTGCCAGTGGTGAATCCTATTAGGAGGCGAGTATCGATTTCTAATAAGTTGGGGTCTCCTATGGGAAGTCAATATGTGAGTTGGGGTAGGATAGAAATAGGATAAGTGCAGAGGAAATATTTGGGAATCTCTGTGGGAAGGGGCTTTACAGATGTGATCCACAGCGGAGGAGTCCCTGAAATTAATTGTAACGACATCCCCTGCCACTGTTTTAGGGCCCCTTCCAATCCAATCTATTCTTCTCACTGCCAGTATTTCCCCCGAGATGTTTAGAGGCAAAGTATATATCACTATCATCAAGATTGTAATGTAAAGTCAGTGAAGCCATGCAACGATCCACAAAATGCTGTGAGCTTGACTGGCCGGCTAACCGGGAAATCCGTAATGCTGCAAGAAGCAGTATAGCCAATCACTAAAGGAGCTCATCAAAAACCCGCTCTCTCTCTACTTCTTTTGAACTCTTTGAGACATGAACTCTCTCAACAAACAGCTAGAGCTGTCTGCAGTGAGACCTAAAAGCAGCTATTTCTTATGCTGTCCAAATGTTATGTATAAAGAGTACGTCTTTTTACGTTGTACATATGAGAAAGGTTGAGCAGGTTGAGGGGAGCATTCAGTAACAAGTACCTTCAATTTTTGTGTTTTTATTAATAGGTCAACAAATGGGGAATGGAATACATTTGGCCCTGAAGAGAGTTTGAGAAGAACCCTCCCAAACTCGAAACGCGTAGGCGTGCAGGATTAAATCCTAGCCAGTTTATAGAAATAGTTAAGACTGTTGGGAACATTACGCCTTGTAACATCTCTACCGAGAGGTTGTTTTGTTATATGGAAGCACACTAAAAAGGCTTCATTTTGGTCAAATATTTTTGAATATCGTATGATAATGTCATGAATATTCCCTTTGCACTTATTTTTGTAATGCATATTAGTCACATGTTCCGCACAATTTAAATGCTTGTTTTTGTCAAATTTTTGCGCAATTATGCAGTTTTTGATTTGAGTCTTGTATGTTTCTTCACATGTTTGTTCATTCACGTAATTGTTTTTGATTTAGTTGTTCAATTGTACGTGTTTGGTCAGTAAGTTTAAGACAGTGAGACTTCTCTTGACACTAATTGCTTTCTATTTTTGATAGAATTGTTGAATAAAACGGCACAACTAATTGCCGAGATAAACATATTAAGTTTTGTTTATCTTCTTCATCCCGAATCAGAATGGTGTGAAAGATTTTGAGTGTGGGTTCCTCTGTTTTCTCATAATGTATAAAGAGAAGACATTGGAATATGAAACAGTGATTTGATCATGACTCAAACCAATTAGATGAAGCAAGCGCGTCATTGACTGCCATGTGCATATATTAGCTGGTTGTTGCTTATAGAAGAAAGGTAATGTGCATGGCAACCTAATCGGTACTTTCTCTTGATTCCTCATTGTGGGGCATATGTTTCAAGCCCATTTCCCATTCGCAAATGGGCTGATTCTCAGAATCGGCCCATTTGCGAATGGGAAAAGGCTTTTGGGATGTATTATCCTAAAAGGGCAAAAATGTGCGATTCTCTATTTTGCAATTGCGATGTAGAAAGCACCTAAGCTGTGCGAATTTGACATAAGAAATCGCAAATTGCCACCAACTGACAGTTGGTGGTAATTAGCGAATTCTTTGAAAAAAGCACTTTTTTGCTTTTTTCAAAGTGCCATGTGGCACACATACATGCCCTTAGGGCATGTATGTGCGCCATATGTGCACACATGCTCATTTCAGGGGTGCATCAGGGTGTCCTTATGTGATTTGCCCAGAATCACAGGATGTTGAGTGGTCCTGCAGAGACTCGAGCCTGGTTCCCCAGCTTCGAGGTCGATGCTCTAGCCGTTAGGCTACATCCTCTCTGGCGCCTCAGCAGTGGGAGACCGTTCCTCACTGAATGGGTTTCATGCATCTCCAGAGTGCTTCCCACTGCCAGGGACTTTGTTGCAGTTCCTGCAGGCAAGGATACCTTCTTCTACCGCACAAAGGCCTTGACTGCCACCTGCACATGTCTTCTAGTGCTCCAGGGCTGCTCAGCTCCACTGCACTCGTTCACCCTTACAATTCTGCTGAAATTGTGTCTGATACATAACAAGCTGAGTGTTATAGTCTGCTTAGGTGGTTTTAGCTGGGATGGAGCTGTGGAATTCCCTATGACGCCCATGGGTTCTGTGTGTCTTCGGGACTTAGAGGTTCTGCAGTTGACGGTTGGTGGCTAACTGCCCTGGCACGACTCTGGTGTGGGGATGCTCTGTAAAAAAACCAACTACTTACGAGTTAAGAAGAGTGTTACTCGTTATTACAATTTTGGCGACGACCTATATTATGTGCTGATTTCCATCAGGTAGGTTAAACACGAGTGGCATTGCATCTCGATGAAGTGAACACTATCCTTACTGGTATTCCCAAAACACTGTGCAGTGGCAAAACGTGAAGCGGGAGTCAGGAAAGTGTACCATGTTACCCTACTTTTGACCAAACTATATAGAATTTCCGTGTACTCTAGAGTGGCATTGAAGGTGCTGTGCTTAACTTACTAGGCAATAAACCTAACCTAATTTACCTGTCACTACGATGAGGGCATCATTGCAGAGACCATCTGAAGAGGATCAAAGCCTGGTCAATGTGCAATTGTCCCCAGATTTCATTGGAGAATCCTTAGAGAAAGTCTATCCTCAGGTACTGGAGTCAGGAGTTTACCCTCAGTGCTGGAAGGAGGCTATCGTCACCCCCCTTAAGAAAAAGCCTAAGGGGACTCAGGAGATTTAAAAAATCTCCGCCTGATTTCCTTGCAGCCTGCCCCAGCTAAAATCCTGGAGAAACATATTATCCAGGAATTAGCTCAGTTCTTCATTGATCATGATCTCCTGCATCCTTCCCAAAGCAGGCTTAGGAGGAAGCACAGCACTGAATCTGCACTGCCTGTGGCGGCTGATTCTATTCGCCATCAAGTGGATCAGAGAGGCGCACCTTTTTTGGTTATGCTCGATCTGTCTGCGGCCTTTGACACCATTTGTACATATCTTTTGATGCAAACGCTGCTACAGGTAGGGCTGAGGGATGTTGATTTAATGCTGCAGGGGTCCTTTTCAGTGAATAGGACTCTTACAGGCAGCTGGGGGGATTTTAGGGCTTAATCTTTTCAGCTTCCCTGTGGAGTTCTGCAGGGTTCCGCCCTCAGTCGTACCCTCTTTAGCCTGTATGTCGCCCCTCTGGCGAAATTAGTGTGCTCCTTTGGTTCCCAAGGGCCATATGTAGGTGAGGTAATACCGGTCAGTAACAGTGAAATTCGGTAAATTTCACCGTTACCGACCAGTATTTAGGGATTAAAGATGTAGGAGGCAGGTTTCAAGGATTCGGTAATTTACCGAATCGGTAATTTAAGGAATCGGTAAATTACAGAATTCTTAAAATACCGATTCAGTAAATTACCAAATCCTTAATTCCTATGTAGGAGGAGTGCATTTTAACATTCAGGATTCATTATTTACCACCAACTATAAATTGGTGGTAAATACTGAATACCTTAGAAAAAGCAATTTTTGGCTTTTATTTCAGTGCCATGTGGCAGACATACATGCCCTTAGGGCATGTATGTCTGCCACATGTGCACACATGCACGATTCAGGGGTGCAACAGGGTGTCAATGTGGCACCCTGCCACCCTTGAATATGTTCCCCCTATTACCGATTTGGTATTTACCGAATCGGTAATAGTGAATGGCTTCCCATTCCTTCCTGTGGGCCCCCAGGCCCATAGGAATGAATGGGAATTACCGAATCGGTAAATACCGAATCGGTAATACCGAATATTACCGATTCGGTAAAATTTACCAAATAATTACCTACATACTATTTACCGATTTTCAAATACCGAATCGGTAAAATTCGGTATTTAAAAATCGGTAAATAGTGATTACCTACATATGGTCCCAAGTGTCTTCCTATGCAGATGACACCCAAATCATTGTTTCCATTTCCTATGATTGGGAAGGCGTGACAGACTGGTTTAGGTCCTGCATGGTGGAAGTCACTACTTGGATGAGCAAGAACTGGTTTAAAAGGAATGGGGATAAGACAGAGATTGTGGTCTTTGGGGCAGCAAAAAATCTGGGGGTGATCTTTGGCAATGCGTTGACATTTGACACCCAGGTGAGTTCTTGCTTTTGGATCATTAAGACCTTAAAGAATATTCTTCCCCTTTTACCTGGAGAGCTAGAGGTGGCGGTGGTCAATGTGCTCATTACATTTCGCTTTGACTACTGTAATGCCCTGTATTGAAATACCGACCAGTTTTCAGTAAATAATCTTCAAGTCATCCAAAATGCGGCTGCTCGGTTGGCCCTGGGTCTGCTGAAACACATCTTAGTAAGGGAGGGCTTGAGGACTTTCCACTGGCTACCAATGAGGAACAGGTGAGCTTTAAAGCCCGGTGCCTGGTATATAAGGCTTTCCATCAGCAGGGCGCATGTTACCTTAGGGCTGCCTTCCATTGGTATGCTCCAGTCAAACTTTTGAGATCGGCAGCACGGATAAAGGTGATAATGCCCAGGTTCCAGAAAGCTAGATAGAGGGAATGGGCTTTCTCAGTGGTGCTGCCAGGCTGTGGAACACTCTCCCAGAAAATATTTGGGGCCTGAACACTTATTTGAGTTTTAGCTGGCAGGCAAAAACCTGTTTTTTACATTACTCTGGGTGAATTCCTGGTTATTTCTGCATCTATTTTGCCAGCGCTGATACTCTTTCCCTTGGCCTGCCTTATCCAGTGACAGTGCTTCAATGCCTATTGGTTTTATGCGCTTAATACATTCAAATTTCAAATTCAAATGTTGAAAACATCAAGAAAAACGTCAATGACTGCAATTTGAGTCTTTTCTATGCCTTGGCGGAGTTCGCAGAGTTTTGCACCGCAGAACTCGGCAAAGTGCCAGAAAAACTGCAGCGCTCTGTGGAGTTACACCAGTGGCGGAGTCTGTTAAGTTGCGCTGCTTATACTTATTTTTAGCACCAGGAGTTTGTCCCACACTTTAAAATCAGAGCAAACAGCACTACGCTTCGCTCCACAGGATGCTGCAGCTTTCTGCAGGCTCAAGTAGACATTTTACTCGAGCGGCAGCTTCCTCAACGCGAATGTTGATTTCTCAACGGCGAGTGGTCGGGACCTGCCCTGACCGCCCTCAATGAGTAATCTCGCCGGGAGGAGGTCTAGAGCGTTATTTTTTTCTCGCAAGGGCTTGCCAACTTACCGATGATGAGCCGCTCAAGAGAAAAAACTCTGTTCGGAGTCACTGCACACAGTTTTTTGGGCAAAACTCTGCGAACTCCGCCGGCGGAGCGGAATTGTTCACCCGCCCCAAATGTTCCTGCTTTACACCAATCTGTGAAATACCCTCCCAGAAGCCATGAGAATATCTCCTGCCCCTGACTTTTTCATTTTTAGAAATGCCCTGAAAATCGCTTCTTCAACAAACATGTATTAAATCAACATGGTCAACAACCACTATTTTATTACTCTCTACTGTTTTATGATTTTATTTCCTGATACGCTATGAGATCTAATTCAAAGTTACATGTGCCACATCTATTTAATAAGCAACTGTGCCACTCATTATAATTGGTTAAATAAAAATATTGAATAAAATGCAGCAAATTGCTATGCCTTGATTGCCTACGATTGAGACACAAGGATTATGTCTTCCGAGATATGACATATTTGGTTGCTGTTGAGCAATTGACTTGAGTTCTTGTCAAGTGAAGACATTCAGACACTTAACCCACAGGACCTTGGGATCCTGCTACACCCATCCCCTCTGTCTTCTTGAATTTCAAGAAAAGGTGTGGGGAGATCCTTTTCTTCCCATGTTACCTCTCTCTAGCTGGATCTCCCTCTTAATAGGAAGAAATATATCAAATGTAGGAAACTTCTTTCTTTCCCTAGCTCAGATTGAGTCAATGACAGTGCGAAAAAGAAATCTCAAGCATACATGTGATATGGAAAAGTGGCATACGGTAACAGTGAGATGTTGGGATGGGAAGCATATGTGAATTCTTTTTAATGTTGATTGAAAGAATAGTTCGCTTAAAATATGAACACATTTTTAAGTTTGCACTATTCTTATATGTGAGGTACAGAAAATGGATGAGTCACCAAAATAGACAACACCATTCATATTCATACTAAGATACAACACACATACTATATACATAAGTGCTAAGACCATGATATAGAGTTTGGAAGAGTGACAACCCAGGGTACTGCCTGATGATGTACAGTGTGTGCCAAACCCTCGGTTTGCTCCCTCTATTTTGAGTGAGGCGGACCATTCGTTTTCCGACAGCTGTTCTCCCTATTAGCTCCACCATTGGAAAATTTACTCTGATGCCCATAAGGAGTTGGGCCATTAGAATTAGAACCTCGGATGGCCCTATTTACAATGGAAACACTTTGGAGACACACACAGAAAAATAAATAATGCCCAGGAAGTGGTGATCATTAGTTTTTGGTTTTTCAGAAACAAACTCACTCTTTATGAGTTTGCTGTGAAAAACTCTTTGGTGCACCTTACCTAAAATGTGGGGACCAGGCATTACACATTCAATGTCTACCAGAGGAGCTTTGTGGCAGCAGCTCCTCTGAAGGCCCAGAGATCATCGAAGAGCTGGTGGTCGGGTCTCATAATTTGGCAGGCGGTAGCCGAGGAGATGACCACCATGTTGACAAGCCCTTAGTAAATGTATGTGAATAGCTAAGAATTGTAAAGTGTGCACAGGCATAAGCATTGTACAGTCTACTCACCTCCATGCATTGGTAAGTCAAGTTCTAAATAACTACATATGAAACCGCTAACAAAGTAACTAAGCACAGTACCTAAGCTAATACCAATGACTGGAGCGTACCTGTAAGCATGGGTGGAAGGCATGCCATTGTAACTACATCTATTTTAGTCGAGGGCTACTGCTGCTTTAGAAGAGTTTCACTGCAACAGTGTCAATTGCACACCTCTCACCATGAGCGAGGCTGAGCTCTCAGAATCAATATGTCCGATTTATCACGGCGAGTACACTCAGCATGGCTCTCTTAGCGTTTCCCAGAAGCTTAGCTAGGCTTTTTTTATAGGCTTTTTTTTTCGTTGTCCATGTACCAGAGTGCAAAAGAGTCTTGTATGTTTTAGAGTGGTACAAACAATGGGGCTTATTTACAAGCCCCTTTGCCGTCGGTGGGCCACTTTTAACATGGGAAAAAGTGGCGCACCAGCGGCGCAAGAGGCTTGTAAATAAGCCCCGATGTATATACTCCAGTATCTAAAAGAACAAGTGTTGATAATTTAAATCATTTCATTTCATTTCATAAGTCTTTATTGCGATTTTTCATCATAAAAGACAAGTTGCCATCTTTTACAAATTTCATCCAAAAATACACTATAAAATCAATGATCTAAAACTACATCTTATATATCAGCACAGTTAATAAATAATACATATATATTTACATATAAAATCAGTTCTAAAACAGGATTAAATATATGAACAGCAAAAAGACTTAAGACAATATCATGCTTAAAAATAAAAATAAAAGATCATTACAATACAGACCCCGGAGTTAGTATGCATTTGTTCTTCATACGTAATGCCCATGCCCAACACAAGAATTTAGCTATTCCAATTACTACGAGGTCGGAGGAGTCAGACATCAATAATCTCTTTAGCTACCTTTGCTGAACGTGTACCCAGTGATTGGCATACTGGTTTCAACCAAGTGTTTCTTGGTTTATGATAAACCGGGCAAACAAATAGAAAATGATCAATATTTTCTATATAATCCTGACAAAAAGGGCACTTATCACTAATAGCAGGGTTCCATGTGCTTGTCAGCCAACGAAGAGGTAATGTCCCTACCCTAAACTGATGGAAGAGTTTACGATCTTGTTGCTTCGTTATAAGGTCCCAATAGGTTTCCAAAAGGGGTTCATCTTTAATTTCAAGATAATCCCTCGACAGGGACGGGCTAATATGGGAGGAAAATCTTCTAACTTTAATAAACTCCCAATACGCTGCTCTATAGGATCTTTTGAACCGAAATACAGCTGTCTCTGGGTGATCCCAGAGAGTCCTCAAACCCATGTCGCTCAACAGGGATTTGATTCCAGTCAACCACGGGATCCTATGTTTAACCCCCTTAATTCCAGCAAAGCCTTTGCGTAAAGGTGAAGTTCCGGGGTGATCCAGAGACGCCTCCAAAAAGCCAACGGTCTATACCGTGCAACATCCTCAACTGCCTGACAACCAAGGTCAAGAAGGAATGAAATACTAGGAGAAGATTGGGGGAGCACCACTATAGATCTCATACATTTCTTCTGAGCCGCAGCCAGTGGAGATAAATTACCAAATCCCCAAATTTCAGCACCATATAAGATGGCTGGGCAGATTTTGGTCGTATAAATGTTGACAATAGGGGCAATAGGTTTGGTTAAAGATAATCTGTGCTCCTTTAACAGGGCACTGGCAAGCTGGGCATGTTTCAGCGTTAAAATCTCAACTTGAGGCTTCCAACTCAGCTTATCACTAAATGTAACACCCAAGTAGGTAAAAACATCAGTCTGCTCCAGTAGTTCGCCACCCATAAAAACTCGTGCTTTGACTGGCTTCGACCCATAGAGCACCATAAACTTTGTTTTTCCCACATTGACCACGAGCTCATGTTCGCGGCAAAACACCTCAAAACGAGACAGGGCCAGCTGCAGACCCTGTCTCGTCTTGGATATTATCAGGGTGTCATCCGCGAACATGAGCAAGGGCACTTTCATACCAGCTAACATTGGCGCATCCGTAGGGTGATTCACAAAGTACTGGACCACCCCATTTATGAATAAAGAAAACAGGGTGGGAGCCAGGACACAACCCTGTCGGACGCCTTTGCTCACCTCAAACTTTTCAGTTACCTCCCCTGGTTTCCCCCAACGAACCTGCGCATAGGTATATTTATGAAATTTGGCCAAAATGGTGACTAACTCTTTGGGCATCCCTACGTTCAATAGAACTCTCCACAATTTAGCCCTTGGAACAAAATCAAAAGCGGATTTTAAATCCACAAAAGCTGCGAAGAGCATACCCCCACCTAGGAAAACCTCCTTCCAAAAAATGAGTACAAATCTAAAGGCTTGGTCAAGAGTCCCTATATGAGATCGAAATCCTGCCTTCAAAGAGGTCAAGATATCGAAGTCAGTCATCCATCCCTGTATCCTGCCCAATATCAGTCTTGCAGCAATCTTTTGAATAGTGTCAATTAAGCTGATCGGTCGATAATTGGCTGGAGCAGAGTGGTCTCCCTTCTTATAGACCGGGATAATCTCTGCTCCGGACCAAGATACGGGGAGCGAGGCTCCACGAGCTATAGCATTGACTAGTGTCTTAATATATGGGACCCATAAATCTTGATCCTGCTTCAATAAGTCAGCGGGAATACAGTCTGGACCTGGAGCCTTGCCACTCGGGATAAGTTTCAGCACTGACTCCACCTCTCTATTAGTAAACACCAGTGGGTCATCAATTGTAATGAGCGGGGCAACCCCAACGCTACCAGGACTAGCTTTAAACTGGGCTCCAAAAAATGACACCCACTGCTGGGGATAGACGTTGTTACTCGGGGTATTTGAGTGCTGCCTGTTTCCCCACTTAAGTAAATCTCAGAAATGAATCATATTTCTACCCTTACATGCATCTAACAAATCCTTCCAACGCTCTTCATCCCAGTCTCTCTTGGCTTCTCTTAGGGCTTTTTTATATTTTTCTCTACACAGCTTAATGTTGCCCTGAGACCTAGATTTTATAGCGTCCACCAAGGCTTCATGGGCTAGTTTGCACAGGTTGTTGTACCACGTGCTAGGCTTCAGCGTGCTAGTCTTATTGAATGGCTTTGTGTTTATAAAAAACTTTTATAGCCCACTAAAGAGATCATTATGAACACCCAGAAGATTCATATTAAGCTCCTCCTGGGACTCGCATGCAGAAAGTTTCTCTAAGGACCCTGTTACCATGGCCCTGATCTGCGCCACATTCCTTTCATTAGTAGCAACCGTTGCCCACCGTACCCTTCTTAAGTCATTGGAGATGGATAAAAGATTGGGACAGCTATCGCCTTCCCTCTGTGCTTGGCTAGAAAAGCTCAAATCATTAATTTTAAGGACCAGGGGGTTATGGTCACTTTCGGATCTATACTGTACCTCCATGTCTAGGACTAGAGGCCACAGCTCCACATTCACAAGAATGTAATCAATACGGCTGTTGGACCTACCATTATCAAAGGTAGCAGCGCCCAGACTATCTGACTTTGTCCTTCCATTAAACGCCCTCAAGCCCCTTTCCAGACACAGCCCCTTCAATTGTAGTACTGCCTCGGACCATTTCTTGATGGGTTGAAGATCCAAGTGAGGGACACCCCATAGTGTATACACCTCATCACTTAGCCTTCCATCTTCAGAGTCTAAAGGTTCGAAACATGTGTTAAAATCACCAGCAATAATCAGATGGCTGGTATTTACCTCTTGGGACAAGTGATTTTCCAGGGTTGTGATGCCAATAGAACTTCTTCCACCAGGTTGACCCCTCGAGTACACATTATAAATAATTGTGTCGAGGCCCTTTGTAGAGGTGACCCTTATAGCCAGAATATCTGGACTATCAACAAAGACCTCGTCCACCCTTATTCCCTCAATATGCCGTACCCAGCAAGTAAGCCCACCCACTGGTCTACCCCTTTGTCCCCTAGTTGCTGCTTTGGAGAAGTTTAATTTGTTTGTTTGTTTGTAGAAGGCTTTATTTCGATAACATTTTATCTTAAAAAGCACCACAATAAAAACAATCTCACAATACAAATTCCACAGAATAAAACAGATAAGGAATGATCATACACAGTATACCATCCAATAATAAAAATTTGATAACACATTGGAATTAAGAACTGATTAAACATTATTATCATTTGACTTTAAGCCTTCTTGCTCTAAAAATCCATACCCAGCTAAGAAATTTGGAGATGGCACAAACGTATATTAGGAGAAAAAGTGACAGTGTCCCGAGAAGACAGAATGTCAGTGGAGAAGAAATACCTTTGAGTTCAGGTTCTTCCTCTGCGAGTTCTATTACTGGACACAACCACTAAGTATCACAACCAATGCTTTAGTCGGGTACATATTAAGAACACCATACAGTAACGCTGATATCTATAGTGAAAATGAATTAAAAAGTTTTTGTGACAGGAAAAAGAATACAAAAGTTTTATTTAAAAAGGTAAACACAAATTTATTGCACATGTTCAGGAGACTGAAGACACAAACTATAAACAGATTAAAAATACATTGTAATATACCAAAATTCCATACAATATTAAAAATGTTCTTGAGAACACGGGTCGACGCAGCGTTTCGGTTTAAAAAACCTTCCTCAGGACAGTGTCTACAAGGAAACATAGTGTTACTAAAACATAATACAAAGCGTGTACATCCAAAACATGTGTCTAGCTGTCACATACTTAACAAAACTAATTTATTTTCTTTTTACAACGTTAGGGCAGTGTTCCAGCATTGGACAATTACAAAGGTCTGACATTTAATTGGCATGCTAAACATATAGTACTTGTGGTTGTACCAATGAACTCGTGGAGTTGAAAGTTTGATCATGTCTCTACAGGGCCTTAAAGTAGAGGGACTAGATCACTTATTAAAGGTGAGTTTTTACATTACCCAACCAATGATGTGGAGGTATCTTACCTCGGGATATTCGTTGTGGTATGCCTCCCAATTTATGATTTTGAGGGCTGGTATCTGATAGACAGTGATATTTGTGTCCTGTTTTTGGTCCACATCCACAAGTGCTGTGGTCCCACTTGTTCGGGAGATAATTTAATATGCCTTAATCTATAGAAGCAAGATTGAGAATAATGTATAGTTTGAATTTGAGCTATAGATTGTTCTATAAGTGAACAAGAAGGCATAAATTGAATTCCTACCGTAAATCTAAGGCCAAATAATTTCTCGCTGTATCGGAGGGGCCACCAGTTAGGATAAGTGCATCAATGAATTCGCATGCACTGAAAAGAAAATAAACGGGTGGTTCCAGTAAATATTGCAAGGTCTTATTAAGTCTACCAAAGATTTACCCATTGGAGGATGAAACTTACCAATAGTGTTGCTTTACTAGTTTCTGTAGCCGCGTGCTGAATAAGCTTCAACGGCCCGCTTTTGGTCGTTTCAATTGCAAAAGCATCTGGAAGTCAATGGAGACCAGTTCTATGTTCGATTACTTTGATAAAAATCTACATCCGATATTTACAAATGAATTCACCTATTACGTATTATTTAATAAACTCCGCTGTTTATAGTTAATTTACAAACTTCACTGTCTTAATTTCATGTCGCGGCTTCACTCGAGATTGCATTATTTGTGCCTCAACGTTTCTCGTTATCTACAACTGCCTATATACTTTTCATTGGCTGACCTAGTGTTTTAGCAATGGTAAACATCGCATTCACGAGTGGCTTATGCTATTTCCTTTAATTCTAAATATTTACATTATCTAAACCAGAGACATCCCATCTATATCTATTCTTGACCGGGCACTCGCCAATTGCTTGCCATACGGTGATTATGGGGCCGGAGTCGGACTTTAGATATTTTCGTACGACCCGTTTTTTACCAAAGATTTACTAAACCGGGTCTGTGGATATACCAAGATATATATCCCTTTGTTTAAACATATCCCAGGAAAAGACATGGCGCATACACTTACAATACAAATTCGTAGTCGCCAGTAGTTCTGGTTAATACAGTCTGATTACCTATAATACTGGCGCAGCGCGAGTTATGCTCTACACATGAAATTCACTTAGCTAATTTCTGACTGGCAGGTTATCTAATTTTTGTCCGGGTCTAGTCTAAAATTCCTACTCTTTTACTTACTTGGATAGAGACTGCTGGCCTCCCTGCTCCTCCGTATACAGCGTCTGGGGGTTCCGTATTTCCAGTGAAAGACAAGGCTGCCATGTTTTTAGAGCCTTAAATAGCAGCCGGCTTTCTATTGGTCAATGATAGAGACCGGTCTATTGGTTAAGGTTTCGTCACATGATCGCTATAGCTTCATGTAATGATCGATGTAGCAAGCTTTATTGTTTTTTTGTTAACCTGTTTTATACCGCGATCCCAGATCACTTAGTTCGATAATACGGAAGATTATACGGCGTAATTTAATTTATCAACGTTGATAAATGCCGTTCTATTATTAATATAATTATAAAATTCGCCGATTTTAAATTTATCAAAAAAAAAATTTTTTATAGTCCCTTTTTTGAGCCTGTCTGTAGGGCGTTTAATTACTGCGTGGTCAGGCAAATATTATCGAAGGATGTTACGAAAGGAAGAGGAGTGTGTAACTAACACAATTATGCTAGTGTCTATTTCGCTCATGAAGTCTCTCTAGTGATTGATAACAAGGACTATTATACTGACTAGAAATTTAATCGCATGGTCGCAGGTTCCTTGTTGGTGTTTAGCTATATGATGGAAATATATACAGATAACTGCCATACAAAGAGTGATGTAATCGTTCTATGGCTCTTTATCAACCCCATAGGAATCACAATGTTATTGGATAGAGAGGGATGTCTATTAAGTTCAATTAATGAATGATCCGTTCCCAGTCTTCACGACTGTTTAGGCCCGATCTTACACTGTTGAACCTCGACATATAATATTGCTCACGTTTTTTACGTTTCTGATTCATATCACCTCCTCTGTTATTAAGGGTCACAGCCTCTAAGCAACACCATTGGAAATCATTGATGGTATGGCCCAATGTGTGCCAGTGGTCCGTGAGTGGGGCACCCTTCTTTTTGTTCCTTATCGCTGATTTGTGCTCGTTCATCCTGATGCGAGCTTCACGTGATGTTTCCCCAATATATATGAGGTCACACGGGCAACGGATCATGTAAATAATATTTTTTGAACGGCAATTCATGAAGCTTTTAATTTTGACCGAATTGCTCTTGATATTGATGGGGTTACCTTTAATAATGTCTTTACAGTTGGTGCATCCTGAGCAGGCAAATGTGCCCGTCGGTAATGGTGCTTTATTTATACTGGGTTGGGTACAGGTGTTACTATCTCTATACGTATGCACTATACTATTCCGGATGGTTCGGTTTCTGCGGTAAGAGAACATTGGTTTTGGGTAGTTCATTTGTTGTTTATTGTTAATGAGGTGCCAGTTTCTATTGATAATGTTTTTTAACTTGTTGCTCACAGAATTATAGTTAGTGACAAATACAAGTGGTTGGGGGTCAGTAGTTGAGTTTTGTTTTCCATTAAGCAGGCTATCACGATTATAATATTTGGCCCTTTTGTATGCATGTCTTATCATACGTTTAGGGTATCCTCTTTCAATAAATTTTTGTTGCAAAAGATCGGCATGTTTATTAAAATCTTGAATTGTGGTGCAATTGCGTTTTAACCTAAGAAATTGACCAAAAGGGATGTTGTTGATTTGGCTTGGAGGGTGGTTGCTAGTGAAATGGAGCATAGTATTTTTATCGGTAGGTTTGGTGAAAAGTTCTACATTAATATGTCCTTCCACATGTTTGATAATGATGTCTAGGAATTCGCACTGTTGTTTATTAGTGTGAGAGGTAAACTTAAGATTAACGTCACCTAAATTGAGCCAGTTGATAAATTCATCTAACAGCTCTGAAGGCCCCGTCCATATGAAAAAAACATCATCGATGTAACGGGACCATTCAGAGATGTTTTCAGCAAAGGGTGCAAGTTCATTATAGATATGATGTTCCTCAAATTTAGAGACGTAGAGGCATGCCAGGCTAGGAGCACAGGTGGCTCCCATGCTGGTACCCTTGGTCTGTTTATACAGGTCCTTATTAAAGATAAAAATGTTGTTTTTAAGCACCATGGATACACAATCTATGATGAAGGTTTCATGTGCATTGGGGTCTCTATCGTCACTACTAAACAATGATCTGATCATCTCAATCGTGGCGTCTTGAGGGATATTGGTATAAAGCGCCTCGATATCGAGTGTTACCAAGACTTGTGTTTCAGGATTAAAATCAATGCCTTCCAGTTTCTGGATTATAGATGTTGTGTCTTTTAAATATGCTTTTTGGGAAGTAACAAGTGGTTGTAAAAATACATCCACGTATTTACTAAGTGGTTCAGTCAGAGAACCAATGCTGGAAACAATTGGTCTCATTGGGGGATCTGTGGTGCTCTTGTGGACTTTGGGCAGTCCATACAACGCTGGCATGGTGGGATTAGTGTTGTTTAAATAATGATATTCCTCTTCACAGATAACATCATCATCCTTTGCTTGAATCAAAAGGGTCTGTATAGATTTCTTTAAATCAGTCCATTCGCTCAGATTAGACGATTTATAATGTTGTTTATTAACAAGTAATGAGAGCATTCTATTGTTGTAGTCAGCAGTGTCCATTACAACAATGCCCCCGCCTTTATCGGCTGGCTTGATGGTCAAGTTGGTATTATTTTCTAATGATTGGAGGGCAGTTTTCTCTTCTCTAGTAAGATTGTATTTTGGCCATTGTTTTTGTTGCAGAAGATCATCTACACTTTTGTCAACACTTCGTTCGAAGGCCTCGATATCTTTTGATACCATGCTAATATTAGGAGTCCAGGTTGATTTATTTTTTAGGCCAGATTTATTGGCGCTGACTTGTCTATCTTTCCCCTCAAAAAAGATAGCCAGGCGAATCTTCCTAAAGAAGCTCTGTAGATCTCTTTCTAGAGAGTATCTATCAACTGTCGCGGAGATCGCGAAACCTAAACCCTTCTCTAGCAGGGTAATTTCACTGTTTGTTAATGTGTGTTGTGATAGATTGATAATGGGGGCTTTTTTGGAGTTTGCTAGTCCCAGTTTTTCTGGCTCCTCGTGTGAGGACGTCGAAGGAATTGGGGGGTTTGGTTGAAGTTGCCACGGCCCCTTCCTTTCCCTCGTGGTTGATTGAAATTCTGTTGGCGTGATTCTAAAAAAGAGAGCCCTTCTTTGCTAGGACCTGCATGACATTTGCATAAATAATCGCTATAGCTGGACACATCTTTTTGTATCTCTTCTAATTTTTGTTTGGCATCTGTAAGTGCCGTGTCCTCCATAAATTTCGCCTCCATTTCATCGATATCTTTACGTTCGATGACCAGAATTTCAAATGCTGTCTCAATTATGAGAAGCATCCAGTCGCGGCTACAGCGATTAGCTAATCGCTGTAGCCGCGACTGGATGCTTCTCATAATTGAGACAGCATTTGAAATTCTGCTATAGCGATTATTTAACTAATAAAAAAACGAACAAACTACGTAAAGATATACAGAATTACAAACAAGAATACGTATATCCCTATCTCCAACAAGATTTCTATGACAGACCGAGAGATACGTATCACCCTCGTAGAAATTGGCAGAACCAACCACGCAATCAGCAACGTAATAATAGCAGTAAGAGAGTTCGATTTTTCGACACATCTTATACCAGCTCAGACTCTGAAGCTGACTGCCAAGATGAGGGAAGAACCTCAAAAGAATGTCATGCAGGTCCTAGCAAAGAAGGGCTCTCTTTTTTAGAATCACGCCAACAGAATTTCAATCAACCACGAGGGAAAGGAAGGGGCCGTGGCAACTTCAACCAAACCCCCCAATTCCTTCGACGTCCTCACACGAGGAGCCAGAAAAACTGGGACTAGCAAACTCCAAAAAAGCCCCCATTATCAATCTATCACAACACACATTAACAAACAGTGAAATTACCCTGCTAGAGAAGGGTTTAGGTTTCGCGATCTCCGCGACAGTTGATAGATACTCTCTAGAAAGAGATCTACAGAGCTTCTTTAGGAAGATTCGCCTGGCTATCTTTTTTGAGGGGAAAGATAGACAAGTCAGCGCCAATAAATCTGGCCTAAAAAATAAATCAACCTGGACTCCTAATATTAGCATGGTATCAAAAGATATCGAGGCCTTCGAACGAAGTGTTGACAAAAGTGTAGATGATCTTCTGCAACAAAAACAATGGCCAAAATACAATCTTACTAGAGAAGAGAAAACTGCCCTCCAATCATTAGAAAATAATACCAACTTGACCATCAAGCCAGCCGATAAAGGCGGGGGCATTGTTGTAATGGACACTGCTGACTACAACAATAGAATGCTCTCATTACTTGTTAATAAACAACATTATAAATCGTCTAATCTGAGCGAATGGACTGATTTAAAGAAATCTATACAGACCCTTTTGATTCAAGCAAAGGATGATGATGTTATCTGTGAAGAGGAATATCATTATTTAAACAACACTAATCCCACCATGCCAGCGTTGTATGGACTGCCCAAAGTCCACAAGAGCACCACAGATCCCCCAATGAGACCAATTGTTTCCAGCATTGGTTCTCTGACTGAACCACTTAGTAAATACGTGGATGTATTTTTACAACCACTTGTTACTTCCCAAAAAGCATATTTAAAAGACACAACATCTATAATCCAGAAACTGGAAGGCATTGATTTTAATCCTGAAACACAAGTCTTGGTAACACTCGATATCGAGGCGCTTTATACCAATATCCCTCAAGACGCCACGATTGAGATGATCAGATCATTGTTTAGTAGTGACGATAGAGACCCCAATGCACATGAAACCTTCATCATAGATTGTGTATCCATGGTGCTTAAAAACAACATTTTTATCTTTAATAAGGACCTGTATAAACAGACCAAGGGTACCAGCATGGGAGCCACCTGTGCTCCTAGCCTGGCATGCCTCTACGTCTCTAAATTTGAGGAACATCATATCTATAATGAACTTGCACCCTTTGCTGAAAACATCTCTGAATGGTCCCGTTACATCGATGATGTTTTTTTCATATGGACGGGGCCTTCAGAGCTGTTAGATGAATTTATCAACTGGCTCAATTTAGGTGACGTTAATCTTAAGTTTACCTCTCACACTAATAAACAACAGTGCGAATTCCTAGACATCATTATCAAACATGTGGAAGGACATATTAATGTAGAACTTTTCACCAAACCTACCGATAAAAATACTATGCTCCATTTCACTAGCAACCACCCTCCAAGCCAAATCAACAACATCCCTTTTGGTCAATTTCTTAGGTTAAAACGCAATTGCACCACAATTCAAGATTTTAATAAACATGCCGATCTTTTGCAACAAAAATTTATTGAAAGAGGATACCCTAAACGTATGATAAGACATGCATACAAAAGGGCCAAATATTATAATCGTGATAGCCTGCTTAATGGAAAACAAAACTCAACTACTGACCCCCAACCACTTGTATTTGTCACTAACTATAATTCTGTGAGCAACAAGTTAAAAAACATTATCAATAGAAACTGGCACCTCATTAACAATAAACAACAAATGAACTACCCAAAACCAATGTTCTCTTACCGCAGAAACCGAACCATCCGGAATAGTATAGTGCATACGTATAGAGATAGTAACACCTGTACCCAACCCAGTATAAATAAAGCACCATTACCGACGGGCACATTTGCCTGCTCAGGATGCACCAACTGTAAAGACATTATTAAAGGTAACCCCATCAATATCAAGAGCAATTCGGTCAAAATTAAAAGCTTCATGAATTGCCGTTCAAAAAATATTATTTACATGATCCGTTGCCCGTGTGACCTCATATATATTGGGGAAACATCACGTGAAGCTCGCATCAGGATGAACGAGCACAAATCAGCGATAAGGAACAAAAAGAAGGGTGCCCCACTCACGGACCACTGGCACACATTGGGCCATACCATCAATGATTTCCAATGGTGTTGCTTAGAGGCTGTGACCCTTAATAACAGAGGAGGTGATATGAATCAGAAACGTAAAAAACGTGAGCAATATTATATGTCGAGGTTCAACAGTGTAAGATCGGGCCTAAACAGTCGTGAAGACTGGGAACGGATCATTCATTAATTGAACTTAATAGACATCCCTCTCTATCCAATAACATTGTGATTCCTATGGGGTTGATAAAGAGCCATAGAACGATTACATCACTCTTTGTATGGCAGTTATCTGTATATATTTCCATCATATAGCTAAACACCAACAAGGAACCTGCGACCATGCGATTAAATTTCTAGTCAGTATAATAGTCCTTGTTATCAATCACTAGAGAGACTTCATGAGCGAAATAGACACTAGCATAATTGTGTTAGTTACACACTCCTCTTCCTTTCGTAACATCCTTCGATAATATTTGCCTGACCACGCAGTAATTAAACGCCCTACAGACAGGCTCAAAAAAGGGACTATAAAAAATTTTTTTTTTGATAAATTTAAAATCGGCGAATTTTATAATTATATTAATAATAGAACGGCATTTATCAACGTTGATAAATTAAATTACGCCGTATAATCTTCCGTATTATCGAACTAAGTGATCTGGGATCGCGGTATAAAACAGGTTAACAAAAAAACAATAAAGCTTGCTACATCGATCATTACATGAAGCTATAGCGATCATGTGACGAAACCTTAACCAATAGACCGGTCTCTATCATTGACCAATAGAAAGCCGGCTGCTATTTAAGGCTCTAAAAACATGGCAGCCTTGTCTTTCACTGGAAATACGGAACCCCCAGACGCTGTATACGGAGGAGCAGGGAGGCCAGCAGTCTCTATCCAAGTAAGTAAAAGAGTAGGAATTTTAGACTAGACCCGGACAAAAATTAGATAACCTGCCAGTCAGAAATTAGCTAAGTGAATTTCATGTGTAGAGCATAACTCGCGCTGCGCCAGTATTATAGGTAATCAGACTGTATTAACCAGAACTACTGGCGACTACGAATTTGTATTGTAAGTGTATGCGCCATGTCTTTTCCTGGGATATGTTTAAACAAAGGGATATATATCTTGGTATATCCACAGACCCGGTTTAGTAAATCTTTGGTAAAAAACGGGTCGTACGAAAATATCTAAAGTCCGACTCCGGCCCCATAATCACCGTATGGCAAGCAATTGGCGAGTGCCCGGTCAAGAATAGATATAGATGGGATGTCTCTGGTTTAGATAATGTAAATATTTAGAATTAAAGGAAATAGCATAAGCCACTCGTGAATGCGATGTTTACCATTGCTAAAACACTAGGTCAGCCAATGAAAAGTATATAGGCAGTTGTAGATAACGAGAAACGTTGAGGCACAAATAATGCAATCTCGAGTGAAGCCGCGACATGAAATTAAGACAGTGAAGTTTGTAAATTAACTATAAACAGCGGAGTTTATTAAATAATACGTAATAGGTGAATTCATTTGTAAATATCGGATGTAGATTTTTATCAAAGTAATCGAACATAGAACTGGTCTCCATTGACTTCCAGATGCTTTTGCAATTGAAACGACCAAAAGCGGGCCGTTGAAGCTTATTCAGCACGCGGCTACAGAAACTAGTAAAGCAACACTATTGGTAAGTTTCATCCTCCAATGGGTAAATCTTTGGTAGACTTAATAAGACCTTGCAATATTTACTGGAACCACCCGTTTATTTTCTTTTCAGTGCATGCGAATTCATTGATGCACTTATCCTAACTGGTGGCCCCTCCGATACAGCGAGAAATTATTTGGCCTTAGATTTACGGTAGGAATTCAATTTATGCCTTCTTGTTCACTTATAGAACAATCTATAGCTCAAATTCAAACTATACATTATTCTCAATCTTGCTTCTATAGATTAAGGCATATTAAATTATCTCCCGAACAAGTGGGACCACAGCACTTGTGGATGTGGACCAAAAACAGGACACAAATATCACTGTCTATCAGATACCAGCCCTCAAAATCATAAATTGGGAGGCATACCACAACGAATATCCCGAGGTAAGATACCTCCACATCATTGGTTGGGTAATGTAAAAACTCACCTTTAATAAGTGATCTAGTCCCTCTACTTTAAGGCCCTGTAGAGACATGATCAAACTTTCAACTCCACGAGTTCATTGGTACAACCACAAGTACTATATGTTTAGCATGCCAATTAAATGTCAGACCTTTGTAATTGTCCAATGCTGGAACACTGCCCTAACGTTGTAAAAAGAAAATAAATTAGTTTTGTTAAGTATGTGACAGCTAGACACATGTTTTGGATGTACACGCTTTGTATTATGTTTTAGTAACACTATGTTTCCTTGTAGACACTGTCCTGAGGAAGGTTTTTTAAACCGAAACGCTGCGTCGACCCGTGTTCTCAAGAACATTTTTAATATTGTATGGAATTTTGGTATATTACAATGTATTTTTAATCTGTTTATAGTTTGTGTCTTCAGTCTCCTGAACATGTGCAATAAATTTGTGTTTACCTTTTTAAATAAAACTTTTGTATTCTTTTTCCTGTCACAAAAACTTTTTAATTCATTTTCACTATAGATATCAGCGTTACTGTATGGTGTTCTTAATATGTACCCGACTAAAGCATTGGTTGTGATACTTAGTGGTTGTGTCCAGTAATAGAACTCGCAGAGGAAGAACCTGAACTCAAAGGTATTTCTTCTCCACTGACATTCTGTCTTCTCGGGACACTGTCACTTTTTCTCCTTACTCCCCTTGGTCCCAGATCACACCTTAGGGGGCCCCCTATACCTTTTCTGATACAAACGTATATTAGCCGAGTATCTGACATGAGGATTCGTAAAGCCATAGAGTGAGACCTAGTACCCATATTCCTGCACACTGGTTTCAGCCACCTGGATCTCGGAAGTTTATATGCAGTGCATTCAAATAAGATATGGAGCACTGTTTCCAAGATCAGCGGACAGAAAGGGCATGAGCTAGGGGTACTTGGGGACACGCTCCAGCGTGCTGTAAACTCGCCAAGAGGAAGGGTGCCAATCCTGAATTTAAAATACAACATGCGATCCCGCGGTTTGGTAATAAAATCAAAATAGGGCTCTAATGAGGGTACATCCTTTAAAAGAAGATAGTTAGAGACAATCCTGCCATTTTTTGGATTTGAATATTTTTTGTTATACACCCAGCTCCAGTAAATCTGCTTCAATTGGGATTTTGGCACAGCAGATCGAGTTGTCCAAGCCTCCCCCAACCCAAGCTCAACAAGTAATGATTTTACATTACGCAGCCAACTAATTTTTGTCCAGCCAGACATAGACAGAATTTCTGCCAGCCCTTCCGCATAATGAGCAAGTTCCGGGACTCGCCATAGACGTGACCAAAGTAACAGTGGGCGAAGCTGGGCCTGGTCCTTTATTGGACAATTCCCCAAATCATACAGTACCGGAATCATAGGTGTACTTTGGGGAATGGACAACAACGACCTAAAAAATGTATTCTCTGCCTGGGTAAGCTGGACACTGTTACAGGCACCCCATAGTTCTGCCCCATACAGGGACCCACTAACTGCTCTTGCATTGTAGATCTCTACAATGGGGGAAATAGGTTTTGTTGAAGAACTACGCTGTTCTTTAAGAAGAGTGCCTGTTACCCTTTTAAGAGAGAGGACCATTTTGTTAATATGAGGGCCCCAATGCATTCGATCGGAGAGTCTGATGCCCAAATAATCGAATTCTGCCACCCTATCCAGCTGCACGCCGTTCAGGTTTGGCGGAATTCCCATTTTTTTTGCCGGATTTAATACTAGATATTTGGTTTTACTGGTATTAATTACCAGTCCCCTAAGTGTACAGAACACATAGAAACTATCGAGTAGCTTCTGCAAGCCCACTGGGGACTTTGAGATGAGGAGGGTGTCGTCCGCGAATAGCAGGGTCGGGATACGTTTACCCGCCAGGGAGGGAGCATCTGCAGGTGTTCTTAGCAGATGCTCCACCACTCCATTAACATAAAGTGAAAATAGAGTGGAGCCAACACACAACCCTGGCGGACGCCCCTGCTCACAACTATTCTAGATGTTTTTTGGCCCTGGCTACCCCACCTCACCTGCGCGAAGTTCCCCTCGTGAAGCTTGATTAGGATACTCAAAATGTATGTAGGCATACCCAGGTCCTGCAGAACCCCCCATAAACTCTGCCTCGGCACTAGATCGAAGGCAGTCTTCAGGTCTATAAAGGCCAAATAAAGACTGCCTCCGCCCAGGACAACTGTCTTCCAGTATAACAGATGTAATCGGAAAGCTTGCTCAATTGTTCCCGTTCCAGGACGGAAGCCTGCCTGTAGGTCGGACAGGATTTTGTTGTCTTCGACCCACTGGAGGATTCTGCCTAATACTGCCTTCCCTATAACCTTTTGCGTGGAATCTATTAGGCTAATAGGGCGGTAGTTTGCGGGGTCATCCCTCGAGCCCTTCTTAAAAATAGGGACCACCTCCGCCCCTCTCCATGATCCGGGATTGGCGCACCCTTCATGATGGCATTAAGGAGACCTGCCAAGATCCTCCCCCACTCTGAATAGTTTAGGCGCAACAGGTCTCCTGGGACCCCATCGGGGCCTGCTGCTTTACGCGGAACCAGGGAGCAAATAATCGCTTCAACCTCTTTTGCCGTAAAGCCGATGGCCTCCTCTTCAGACAGCTCAGGGCTATCCAAGGGCTGTGCTTGTTCGCCGCGGAAGTCAACTGTGTACAGGGAAGAAAAGTGGGCAAACCAACTGTCAGCAGTGATGTTACAGGTAATCAGGGAAATATCCGGTCTATTCCTTGATCTTACTAGATCCCAAAAACCTTGTGCGTTCTTCCCCGCACTGGCCTTCTTGAGGTCATGCCAAAACTTATCGTCCCAGTCCCTCTTTGCTTTCTTAATGGCCAAGTTATAATTGAGTCTTGCTACTTTAATCAGAGATGACTGCTTACCCTTAATTGCCTGGATGATTAACGATTTATTAGTTCTTGGAGTACCAGCCTGGTTGGTCTCTACGTTTCTGTCTCCCCTTGGAGTTATTATTACCTTTAGACAGGAACAAATCTCCTAAAGCTTTGATTGTGCCACAAAATGTAATAGAAATAATAGCCGGATTTAAGCCAACAAGTTCTACTTTGCTTTGATAGGAAGCCAAAATAGAGCCAATACGCTGAACCTTCCCTCATCAAGCAGGACTCTGGGCCAATTAAGGCGCCTGCCACAATTTGAAGGGCACACCTCTGACGACGAGAGATATTCGAGGGGGGCCGAAGTCGGTAGGGAGCTCATCCATAGAGGATGCAGGGTCAGGGAAAGCGGGTTATGGTCACTAAGAACAGTGGATACAACCACCATATCCTCCACACACTTCCATAACTGGAAGTCCAGGAGGATATAATCTATGGGCGACGAATAACCAACTCTATTGTAAGTATCCGCCCCCGCCATGTCCGAAACTGTCCTTCCATTTACTGCTCTTAAATGAAATTCCAGTGCCAAAGCATTAAGTTGGACTACTCTGGAAGACCACCTTTTAACAGAGGGAATTGACAGCTGCGGAATACCCCTCCTGCAATCCTCTTCCATAATGTTAAGAAAGTCTTCAGACGCAAGGGGCTCGAAGGTACAGTTCAGATCGCCCGCCACCAGGACTAGTGAGCCTTGCGTCTGATTCCTAAGCTCCTCCTCGAGCTTGGTGACAGCGGGGGACGGTAAACTGCCCCTCGACCCCCTGGCATAGATATTAAAGATAGTTAATGATTCCCCTCTCCTAGGTCCATACAGAATCACTTTTTGTAAGTCAGGGGAATTAGTTTCAATTTGGACAACACGGAGCCCTAGGGCAATATCCACCCAGATGAGTAGCCCGCCCTGAACAGGAAACAACTGCTGGAACATGATAAGTCGAGTAACCTACTTTGTGGCATGGAACAAGACTCCATGTTTCTTGGAAAATACATATATTGTATAGCCCAATAATTGAGTTCCAATCTGGGATATCGAGCTTCCTACCAATCCCGGCCAAATTCCAGCTAATGATTTTGAGATTTGGCCGGTCTGGTGGGGGACTCGGGGAAGCCAACTCGAGGAGATCACATCCAGTAGCAGGACTGGGGGGTAAAAGAGGAAGAACAGGTGGTACATACACGATGTCAATGCTAGGGGGGTGCGAAAACAGTTCTCCTAAGACAGGAATACTTGGAGAAGTTTAAATAACCTTCATGAAAAACTCCTTCTATGGACCATGTCTGTTGAAAAGCCCATACATCCAAGCACTCGATATATGCAGACCAATCTGTAGACATTAATTTAGCTTCCAAGCCCGCTATATACCAAGACGAAAGGGTCAAAAATGGTCTCACGAGGCTAGGGCCACTATTCCCACTGCTACTACTAGCCCCATATATACAAGTTTCCGATAATGGAGAAGGGCCAGGACTAGGCGATCTGAGGGGAGTTCGGACTACAGTAGTAGTTGGTATATCCTGCCCTTCTCTTCCCTTACACATAGGCCCGGGACCAAATTTTAATACATCCATGCACAAGGCACACCCCCTGCCCAGGTTGCTATCAGGACTGATTAGCAGGTTCATAGGAACCTCCTTATTATCCCCACTACCTAAAGTCCACAGTACATTATCACTCCCACTCAGTCAGTATATATCTTCGAGTGATGATAATAGCTCAAAGCGGTTATTAGTGTGAATGGGATAGTCATACCTGTTCTGTGCCACATGGGGTGCCCGTACTTCCCTATTTCTGGGCTTGGTATGACAGTTATAGAAAAAACCAAGAGGGAGTAACCTAATTCCTTCTGCAATGGATAGAGAGTACCCAGCCATCTCCCAAAATATAACAAACAAATGGGGGTGACCTAAAACTCAATACCACACAATCACCAGGTAGGGATTTAGGTGAGTGAACAACCCAACTAATACGTCACACCATTTTCAATTCTTCAAATAGTTCGTAACCAATGCCTGTCTTCTTACTCAGAAAGTGGAGAGCCTTATTTTTAAGTGTGGACCAATGCTCCTGGGTCCCCGATGGAAGTGAGGGTACATTCGCAAGAATAATAGTATATGGTGTAGCTTCCGGGGGGAGGTGGAGACTAGGTGACGTGGCAATCCCCCCATCTAAACCATACTCCTCCTGCCTCCTATTCCCTTCTGCCCTATGTGACTGTAACAGTGGAGCAGGGCTAACATTACAAACACTAGTAGGTGGGGGGCAGACTACACTCACTACAGTATGTGGCCGGTCTGCACTCATTTGGGCAGTCGGCGTATTTCCCCATTGTTCCTTGTGTGTACCCCCCGTGGTATTACATTGGACCCCCCCATTAGGCTGTTTAGTCGACTGCGTAGGATTCCCTTGAATGGCACAAACCAAGGATTCTTCTATCTTGTTAAGCCTTGCATCGACTAAATCTAGTCTTTTCATGATGGGATCAATAAAAGCAGCCAATTGCTCTCGTAATAGAGAGCAAAGATCACTCTGAGTAAACTGGAAATTTGGGCGAACAGCGAGGTTGTGGTCAGGGGAGTTCACACCCGGGTTTCCAAAAACAAAAGCCCCACTAGATCCAGAAATAGCTGGCTGAGGATTTTGTTTAGTTGTACCACAACCTTTCCTTTTTTTTTAGGGCGGTTCCACTCCCCCCCCCCCAAAAAACCTTCTTCCCTCTAGTTTGAACTCTAACTGAGCTCACTGGATCACATTCAATCAGCGGAGAGCCCAAGGCGGGTGACGTAGGTATCGCACATGAAGTGCTAGGGGATGTTAGGTCACAAGCAGGTTGAGATTCGGAGTTATTCTGCATAAGGGGTATCTGGGCACCAGGCAGAGAGCCTCCCCTCAAGGGAATAGGTTCCAGCGAGAGCCGGCGCTCTGTAGCCTGAATCTTGTGTATAAGGACAGATTCGGCTCGGTTTAGAAAAGCATCCAAGGTGCCCACCACCCTATCCCCAACCTTCATTTTTCTCATGTTAGTCAGAACACAATGCCACACAATAAATAGGATTTTTTTTTTTTTTTAAAACGACCTAGCCAACCTCAAAAGGACGATAGCCCACAGTAAACACAATGATCACAAGCTTACAGTTCCGCACAGAGGAAGTCAATAACAGGGCCCAGCCCAGCCTCTTCCGGCTTCTGATGGCGCGGGACAGGCCCGCCCTTGGCCCGGGCGCGCCCGCGCACGTCCCGCGCTGCGGGAGGGCCGATGCGGTATTTAAGCGCCACCCGGCTGGGTAATGTAGTCCTGGCGCTGTCGATGTGTGATGCAGTCCCCCACGGACTGAATAAGCAGCCAAATCAAGTGGCAACAAGGCAGAGCAGGTGGCGGCAACAGGACAGCAGGAGGGAGTCCAAGGGTGAGTAGCTCTGTGACAAAGTAAAACGTCCCGCGCTGCGGGAGGGACAATGCGGTTTTTTAAGCGCCACCCGGCGCTGTTGGTGGTGCTGATAGAGCGCGCCCCGGGGACTCTGGGTAATGTAGTCCCGGCGCTGTCGATGTGTGATGCAGTCCCCCACGAACTGAATAAGCAGCCGAATCAAGTGGTAACAAGGCAGAGCAGGTGGCGGCAACAGGACAGCAAGAGGGAGTCCAAGGGTGAGTAGCCTTGTGACAAAGTAAAACGTCCCGCGCTGCGGGAGGGCCAATGCGGTTTTTTAAGCGCCACCCGGCGCTGTTGGTGATGCTGATAAAGCGCGCCCCGGGGATTCTGGGTAATGCAGTCCCGGCGCTGTCAATGTGTGATGCAGTCCCCCACGGACTGATTAAGCAGCCGAATCAAGTGGCAACAAGGCAGGGCGGGTGGCAGGAACAGGACAGCAAGAGGGAGTCGATATTGTGCCTTATGACACTTTACAGCCTAGGAAGTTGGGGAATCAACATGTCACAGTTTATTAATCTATTTCATACTTTACGTAATAAACCATAAAAACATAAGTATTCTACACATAGCTTAATCATATTACAAACATTAGCATTTAAATTAACTAGTTTCGTATTTATAAAAACGTTCACAAATTATTTATTATTCACAATTGATTAGAAATTTGATTAGAATAATTGGAAAGGCACATACAAATCCAACTCTCTTCTTCTCTGTCAAGATGTCTTCTAATACAGTTAATTCATCATTACCTCCTCCTCTTCCTCATCCTCATCATGGCCTTTCTCACATGAGGTGTATGCATCTTTCTGGCATGCATCCATATGCCCATCTATTCCCAAAAAGCCATGGTCGCCAGGCTGGAGTACTCCTCCCCAGACTAACAGCCTTTATTTGAGCTACCCCAAAAACCTCTTCTGTGTGTTTCTGTCACACACTTCCTGCTATACCCCCATTGGACGGCCCTCCATTTGTTGTTTTCTTTTCTTCGTATATGGTGCTAGGGATGACCCTACTAGTGTGGACATAGGCTTTGGGGAGCCTGCATGGACAAGGGGTATAGCCTGATGCTGGAGAGAAAAGGTAGGATTTGGCATTTAGTTTGTTGGTTTCAAGTTTCCTTTTAAATTTTCCCTCCCACCTTGGTTTCCTTTCTGCATGTGGAGAGTGGGTACCACCAATCACCTGGCCTGTTCATTGACTTTGGGGGCGGGTGCTGCTCTTACTTCGTTAGCTCTTTTTCCTTTCCACTAGCACCCTTGCTAAGTAATCCAACACTTTTCTCCCCTTCCACTGTCTGCCACTGGTAGCTTATGGTGGGGTGGCGGAAAGAGGCATGGCGTTTGAGGCATTGGGCCCTGTTTCCAGGGATCACCGAGAGAAGCTGCTTCCACAACAGGACTCCATCATTGTTGCTTGTGTCACTCTGCAGACTATGAGTGATCCCCACTCCTGGGCTTGGAGGGTGGATAGCAGCTCTGGATTTCTGCAGCCTTCCTGCTTTTGGCAGTGGTCATCTTGCATAGGGTTGTTTGCTGTATGGCTTTGCCTTCATGATGGTGCGGGCTCATTTGCAGCAACTATTTTGTCCTGATACGTCCAAGCCTGCACTTACCTGTTACACTTCAGACAATGTTGATCGTTGCAAAGCTCAATGAAGGATTAAATGAAAGTGGTCTGTTCAAGGATTCAACCTTTCAATGTCCTGAGGAAGAAGAAAAGGCATGTTTTGGAAAGCATGGGCAGTATTCCAGCCTAATTTGGAGTGCCTTTGATTCCTCTTTTCTGTTCTGCTGCTTCTGCTGTCACAGGCTTCCCCAAGCCTCCAGGTTAATTTAATTCCAAGCTCACTTGTGTATCTGTGTGTCTCTTGTGCTCTAGTGGTTCAGGTCAGTGCTTGTCATTTGGACGGTTGTCTGTTCCGGTCATTCTCGCACCATGCTAGCTCTGCAGAGCGGTATGTTCCCTTGCACATTGGTTGCCCACCCCTTCTTTCTCCCTGTTTTCAGGGTTTTGTCCCTCCCATTCTGGCTTGTGGGCTGTCCCATCCACTTGGGGTTGGCGAGCCTGTTCTCACTTTTTTATGTGAGTGTGTGGGGCTCCTTGATGGTGTGTCTCTTGGTGTGCCACAGTGTCTCAGCCAATTTGCCCAGTCACTTCCATGGAGTTTTTTGAAAACCAGTAAATGCAAGGTATTTGGCTACCTTTGAGCAATGCAGAATGTTTCTCTGGTGGTCCCTCAGCTTGACCCTCAAGCATCTCTGTTGAGGTGCTGGCCAGTGAGGCCTGCATTGTTTTCAGATGGTGTGCAGCAGGGATACTTGTCGGGATCCTCTACAAATCAATCACTCTATTTCTGTGGTTTCTGTACATTGGGGCCTATTCTACCAAAGTCACTGTTCTATTTCCCCAGTCTGTCCACCTCTACTGGTCTATGGTTCAGGAACTAGGGTATTTTGCTTCCGTCCACTGATTAATGTATGTGTGCTTCAAGAACTGATGGCACTGTGTGCTTGACCTACTGTCAGGGTGGTCTTGCCCCTCTGGTGGCTCACACTCATGTGGTTGGCCATGTTCCCAAGACTTTGTTTGTAGATGTCATCCTTTTCCCTCTTATGTTCTTCTTCTTTTGTTTGATTCATGTTCCCAATAGCGGTGCTCCTTCCATGTGTTATTAAGGTCCTGCTGATGCTTTCTGAGGTTTCCTGCCATATCTGCCTTCTCTGTCTAAGCTAACATATTTCTGTGATTGAATCCTGTCAACTGGTCACATTCCTGTCCCCTTTGGGTGTTTTTTGCCTTCTTTGGGCCTTTTCGCAAATGTCATTTCTCTCCTTACAGGCTACTAATGTTTTGCCAGCGGCCATATTACACAAGTGCCCTGGGGTTGCAACAGCCATGTACGCCCGCTGTGAATGTCCTCAAGGTACTATGGTATTACAGAAGGGGCCGCAGGCACATGTGCGGCCCATTCTGAACTACTGATAGCTCTGGTGCACATGTAGTACCAGTTCCATCATGAGATGGCGTTCCCTCATTTGCTTTTGGGGCATGGCCCTATGCAAATAAGTGAATCACTGTACCTCTGTGCCTGTGCCAAATTAGTGTGGGGGGCAGAGTCAAACATGGTTTTAGGAGGGGCACTGAAAGTGCCCTACAAAAAGGTGGTGCAGTTTCAGTGCACCTCCTGAAGGCATCCCTCTGGTGGGGAAAAAGATGGTCCCATGGGCCCCCCAGAAAACTTCCAGCAGGCCGGTGCAGTCACTCCCTGCATCCACTTACAAGGGGATCTTTGTCCCCTCTTCAATGTGCAGATAGCATGCCGCCTACACTTTAAAACACTGAGCGACCTTGAAGCAAACGCTATGAGGCCTGCCTGATCCTGGACTTAACTCCACTGACAGTAACTTTGCCCAAGGGGTTCCATTTCTCCTGCCTCAGTGGGGATTCTGGGCAGCTTTTGGTGGAGAGTGCAATCTTTATGTTGCTTGGTTTTGTCCTGGCTGTCAATGGCACTGTGGTGGGCTGGCCTCCTGCACATTTGTTTGGATGGCTTGGTTTCCACTTCTTTCTTGGGTGACTTCTCCAAGTACCTGGCTTGAAGTTCTGCTCCCTGTGGCCTGCATTCAAGGATTATCTAAACTCTCTGTATATGTTTTTCTTCCTTCTGACAGCCACATTTCTTCATGCCCTTGGATGCCACCCCACCTGGGGCTTGTCACTTAATATGTTTGATGTGATACCCTTGGTGTAACAAATATTGACAGGCCCTCCTGCAAGAGACATAAAGGTGCCCCCTCTGGGCTCAATTTGGAGGTCCCTGTCCAGAGTATGGTGCTGAGGGGGGGCCCCTGGAGCTTGGGGATCTGGGTTACACCAGTGTATGATACTGTTGAAATGTAAAATCTAATTCTCTCTTTTTTTTTTATTAAGCTGTGCCTCATCCATTTTTCACCCCTGCCCTGCTTTCAGCCTAGCTCTCTCCTTGACACCGCACCTGCATAAACATGAGTAAAGAATCCAGATTGGGACATTGTAGGCTGTGTAAACATGCAGAGTCAGCGCAAAAGAACAGGTGGTGTCTGCACTAGTTTTTTAAAACAATGGTAAAGCCTTAGATAAAGTTTGTTCAGATAGCATATCTGTTGTGCAGCTTCAGGACGCAACAGTTACACAAGGCACCAAGGCTGTTGATTATTACCGATTGTTTCATTTGTGTGTTCTTTCCAAAGTTCAATTTACCTCTGGGCGTCCCTTGCTTGTGATCTTTGCTATAAAAACCCATGTAACCATCGTTCAGTGTTCTCTCTCCTTGAGTATCTCTATGGTGCTTGTCTGACGGAGCCCCATTCATGAATGTTAATAAATGACCTATGGTTTGTACTTCGATTCAGTGTTGATTCCTCCTTACTTGTTAAGAACCCGTGGGCTAAGGGTGACCCTGCACCGGTGGATTATCAATTATCCACTTCCACAAATTGGCGCTCAACATGGGGACCCATCAAGGGCTTGCAGTCGGACCAGGGGAGGAGATCGGGTCAGTAAGACGAACTTCCCGAGGGACGCCCCACCTGAAGAGACTAGTGTTGCTCGTGGTCCAAGGTGATTTGTTAGCTCTCTGACTCTTCCTGGCCGCTGCTGGCCTTGACTGGGGCCTTCGGACAGTCATTTTTTTGGATAAGGGAGGATTGACAGGTGGGAGTTGCAGACTACATAAGGTAAATCTGTATTGAACTGGTTCATTCGGTTAGAAGTTGTCTTGGTATTTGGAATCTGTTTTGATTTGGTATTTGGAATCTGGTGTGAAGCTTGCTATTTGTTTTGACTAAACATTTTTTCCTTACAGGCAATGTGAGAATATTTTTTATTTCCCTCTGTTTATAAGTTTTTTTGCAGAGCATTTTAGAAGCAAGTCAGCCGGCGCCACCAGAAGGTACGTCGAAATTTGAGATGTACATCAACTATGGTATTTGTCCTATCATGTAAAATGCATTGTGGAACAAATACACAAAAGGGGATCCCCAGTTGCAATGGCCATTAGAGGGAACCATGGACTCTCACAAACTTGAGTATCTAGAGAAATGATTGTTTTTAAACTAAGTTAGGCCAGCTATGTTTGACAGTTTGTGTATGTGGAGGAAAGAAGTGAAGGAGCTGCAGCTCAAGGTAGAGAAGGTACAAAGGAAACAGGAAAGGAAGACAGTATCAGAAGTATAAGGAATTGAAGGATAAGGAATTTCAGGAGAAAAAGGAATGTTTAGATAGAGAGCATAGATTATTAATATCTAAAGAATATATAGTTAGAACCGCAGTAGCCGTTCAGGTCCACCAAGAAGATGTGGATTCAGATATTGATGGATTATTGATTGAACGACCCCCGCCCCCATATGTACCTTTAACACCTTTTCCACCTGGACCACCAAATGTCGTTCTTCCTGTACCTCTGGCTCCACCTCCTTTGCCCGCGGTTGCCCAACTCCCTATTTTCCAACCAGTATCGGTACATCCCTTACCCCCCCCCCCCATCTCTGGCCACTGCACCCCTATCCCAGGCCACTACACCTGAAATGACTGATGATCCCGTACTTCCTGTATCTGTCTCTACCCCTCGAATTCTTCGTTCTACTGTACCTCAGTTTCATCAGGACGCAATAAGGTTGATGGTATTAAATTAGTTGAGTGATTTAGAAATGGAAGTAGGAGAAATGATAGATCAGATACAGGATTTATCTGAGGGCGAGCTTCTTTGTCTCATAAATAAGCTTTCTCATCAACTTATGGTCCAATGGGAGATGACTACAGGAAAAAATGGCCCAGATGATGTTAGAGTTATTGATCAACAGTGTCAGATAGGAGCCTTCCCTGTAAGTAGAGTTAACACTGCCACAGCCACGATAATTGGATATCGTAATGAACTCTCTTCCTCTCCTCGAATAAGACCTGTGAGAGAAGCCGTGCTACAGTTCATACCTGGAAGAGGGAATGTATATAATGATGACCCTAATAGTCCTGATGCTGGAGCCCATTTTTTGTACAATTGGATATATATGCCCTGGAAAAGGACGGAGGTACTCACTTTAAAAGCCTCCTTACCAGACATACGAAAAAATCCTAGAAGAATTTATGATGAATTACAGGCAGCCATTGATTCTTGTATCATGACCGTAGCAGATCTTGATATGTTTTTTGGTATGATCCTGCCACCAGATATGTGGTGACTTGGGGGGAAACTGGGCTGCCATAGTAGCAGCCGATAGGGATAGGAAGCCTGGTCAGAAACCTAGTCAGCTCATACTGGATCTGCCTGGTGACATACTTACTTATATAAAAATGATGGTTCCGGCTAGGAAAATAGATTGCGGACTCCTTACTGCTTGTAAACAAAAACAGGGAGAGGACGTCCCTGATTTCTTTACTCACTTTGAGGAAGTGTTCCACGATTTTAGTGGGCAAGATACATCTACACCTACGGGTGCACATTTATTTGTAGATCGATTCGTGGGAAATTTACTTCCTGAGATATCAGTTCACTTAAAAATTCTGAGAGTACATGAGCTTCAGTAACCCCGAAAGCTATATTAGATATGGTTCAGTATTATCAGAATCAGGTGACCACTGAGCAAGAACAAAAAGAAGGAAAACTAAAAGAATTGAAAACTAAGGTAATGATGGTCCAGGCCTATGGACCTTAAGGTCGAGGCCATGGTCAAAATTAAGCTCAGAATTATAGACAAGCACCTTCAGTGGGGCGACCGCGTAGACAAACTCCACTAGGGCTGGATCAATGTGCTTATTGCAAGGAAAAAGGACATTGGGGTTCTGAATGTCCTGTTTTAGCTGCTGGTGGGAAAGGAAGAGGACAAGTGAATGGTAATCAAGGGACTTCAGCTCCCCGACAGCAGCCACAGCAGATTCAAGCTCCAGAGAGAAATAGGTCAGGAAACTATTTTGTTCAACAAAATAATTAATAGTCTGTGGAGGAATGGGAGTCAGAGGAAACTGTGGGAACCCATTTTGCCTAGGACAGCATAGGACAAGGAGGACCAGTTGAGATACCTGTAGACCAGTCAGGGCCCTATATAACAGCCACTATACTTGGGCAGGATCAGACATGTTTAGTGGATACAGGTGCGATATCTCAGAAACTGGTCCCTGGGAAACCCTTGTCTGGCCAAGTGATCACATCGATAGGGTTTGATGGAACACCAACTCCTTGCCCTGTGTCCCAACAACTGCCTTTGCAGGTTGAGAATTTCATCACTACAGCCCCCTTCTTTTTACTTCCCCCACATGCTCCAGATAATCTGATGGGACTTGATCTTTTGAAATATATCCATGCTACTATACATTGTTCCCCTTCTGGAGTGCGTGTCATTTTTGGGGAAAAAAACATTGCCTAAACAGTATCATTTTTCTTTATGTTCGGATCTTGATTCTGTCCCTTCATGTGTTTGGGCTACTGCTGACACAGATGTGGGAAGAATGGACATTTCCCCAGTACACATACAGGTTCGAGAGAATGCTTCCTTACCAAGGATCCCGCAATAAAAAATATCAAAAGAAGGTGAGGATGCATTGATATGTATCATTGACGACATGATACATACAGGAGTTGTTAAGGAAGTTTCCTCTAATGTATGCAGTAGCCCCATTCTCTCCATTCTAAAATGGGGTGATGGAACAGGGGATAAGATTTACCGATTTGTGATTGATTTAAGAGAAGTCAACAAAATAGTGATTCTCTCAATATCCTTTCGTCTCTGATATTACGACTTTGTTGACATTAATCCCACCTACAGCCACTGTATTTTCCGTTATTGACCTCAAGAACGCCTTTTTTCTCTATTCCTATACATGAAAACAGCAGCTATCTTTTTGGATGTTCATTACGGGGCCGCTCATTTAGTTTTTGTAGGACTCCACAGGGCTACACAGAGAGTCCCAGTTTTAACAGTCAGGCACTTAAACGATAGTTAGATGAACTTCTTTTGCCACCAGGAGTTACACTAGTGCAATATGTCGATGACATTTTGCTAGCCGCAGACACAGTTGAGCATTGTAAAAAGGCCACTCTCTCCCTATTGCATCATCTTGCTGTTAAGGGACATAAAGTCTCTAAGAATAAGCTGCAATATTGTCAGTCTGAGGTCACTTATTTGGGTCACCTCTTGTCTAAGGAAGGCCGCACTCTAACTAAAGACAGGATTCAAACTATCCTAAAAATTCCTATTCCAAGTACTCAAAAAGAAGTCAGGGCACTTATTGGTATTACTTCCTACTGTAGACAGTGGATCCCGAACTTCTCATTTATCATCAAACCTTTTTTGTCTCTTGCTACTAAAGACACTCCCTCTCCTCTGCCATGGACATCTGAATGTCAGGAATCATATCAGCAGCTTTGTGCATCCATTTGTTCTGCTCCAGTGTTAGGCACTCCCGACTATGCAAAACCTTTCATACTATATGTACATGAGAGAGAAGGATGTGCATTGTCAGTTTTGACACAACCAGGTGGTAATAAGCATCGTCCATGTGCTTATTTCTCAGCTGTATTAGATCCAGTGGCCAGAAGACTCCCAAGTTGTCTCAGAGAGGTTGCCGCCACAGCGATATCTATACGACAATCTGAGGGGATAGTGTTGAGTAACAAGCTTATGGTTATGGTACCACATTCTAAGTTTGGGCGAATTTTGCAGATCTGCGATCCGCAAATTCGCGCGAAATCGGTAAAAAAATCAGCAAGTTCACGGAAAAATCCGTGAACTTGCGGATTTTTAGAGTAGAGTACTTTCTGGCTAATCAGTAAGTGCTACCTCGTTGGGTAAATGTATAGTGCTTTTCCTAACACTACAGCTGCGTAAAGCGCCAGAAGAGTTGTCTCCAGTGACCATGTGTGTGTTACTATGCCATCGCGCCGAAGGGTGCAGGGGTCCCTTGAGTGAGCTGTCCATCATAGTGGGTAAATGGCGGGAAGACGGTGACACCGCGAGTGTGTGGGCGGGGCCAAACGGGCGGGCCTTCTATGCGAGTTCACATGCCTCTTGTGTGTAAAAAAGGTCAGAGACCGATCAGAGTAGCAGATGAGGAGAAAGAAGCTCCTGGTCACAGGAACTGCACGGGGATTGCGCTCATAAAGTCAAGGATGCAGAGGCCTCTATCCAGCATCACAGCTAATTTTCGACAGTAGATATGGAGAGAAAGCACACCTGCTCTGCCTCGACAAAGCTCACGATTGTTTTTCCGCTGATGAATGCGTTACTGAACTTGAGCTTCAACTCAGGCACCTGCTGTAAATGCTTCCTGTTGAGGTTTAATTTTTGTGACAGGAGCATCGTGCCAGAATGAACCCTGCCCTTCATATTTATCCAAGAAGACGCCACCGTTTTGTGCGATACCTCTACTCACCTGGAGTACTTTCTACTGGCTAATCAGTAAGTGCTACCTCGTTGGGTAAATGTATAGTGCTTTTCCTACACTACAGCTGCGTAAAGTGCCAGAAGAGTTGTCTCCAGTGACCATGTGTGTGTTACTATGCCATCGCGCCGAAGGGCGCAGGGGTCCCTTGAGTGAGCTGGCCATAAAAAAATTAAAAAATACGCCCACTCGCAAATTTGCGAATTTTCGGCAATTTCCCCAGATTCGCGGATCGTGAAATTGACGAAAATTTCGCAAGCGTAACAGATTTTTGGCCCATGCTTACCATATTCTGTGGATGCACTCCTAAATCAGACTAAGACACAACACTTGACTAGCGCTAGACTAACCGGATACGAACTTACGCTATTGGCACCTCATTTTACACTCAAGAGATGTTTAACATTGAAGCCAGCTACCTTGTTACCCTTGCCAGCTGACCAAACTCATGATTTGCACGACTGTATTTTTCTAACAGAAGAACAAACTAAAGGAAGAATAGATCTTAAAGATACACCTTTGCTAGATCCTGAGGGAGAATTATGGGTGGATGGTTCTTGTTTAAGACTACCTGATGGCACCACCTCTGCATCCCATGCCATAACCACATTACAGACAGTGGTGGAAACAGCCCTTATCACAAAAAAATCTACCCAAGCAGCTGAACTCATTGCGATTTTAAGGGCTTGCGAACTCAGTCAGGGATTAAGAGTGAACATTTATATGGACAGCCAGTATGCATTTGGTGTGGCACACAATTTTGGCAAGCTATGGAAGGAACAGGGATTCCTAACCTCCCGTGGTTCTAAAATACAACATGGTGAATTGGCAAATAGTCTTCTTACTGCCTTGAAATTGCCAAAGAGTGTGGCCATTATCAAATGTACTGCGCACAAGAAAGTTACAGACAAGGTGGGACAATGAAATGCTTTTGCTGACGAAGTTGCACGAGATACTGCAAGTGCACTCACAAGTAAAGTATATGTACTACGATCTCAAGCAGAAAGATGGGAAACCATGTATACAGAGATCAAGGATATACAGCAGTCAGCCACTAAACAAGAAAGGCAGAATGGCAAAAGGAAGGAGAGTTAGATGATGAGGGATGTTGGAGGTCAAAAGATATGTTAAAATGGAAATTGCCCTATGCCTATTTATTACCTTTTGTGACTATGGCTCATTGACCTGCTTACGTTAGTGCCAAAAACACCATCTCCCAACTAGAACAGGTCTGGGATAATAAACGCATTCAGAAAATGGCTGAGCATTTGGTTAAGCACTGCATGATATGCCTACAGCACAATCCTGGGAAGGGAGTATCAACCCCTACTGGTGGATTTTCTCCACCTCAGGTTCCGTTTGAAGCCCTCCAAATGGGCTATATTCAATTAGAGCGCTGTAACAATTTAAAATATGTACTAGTTGTGGTTTGTTCCTTTAGTAAGTGGGTAGAAGCTTATCCCACCAAAGACAACACAGCCTTGACAACAGCCAAAATTCTGTTAAAAGAGTTCTTCTACCGCTTTGGAATTTGTAGAGTCCTAGGGAGTGACAACGGCCCCCACTTTTCTGGCCAGATGCTGCTAATTATCCTCAGGCAGCGGGTCTGCTAGAAAGGTACAATGCCACATTGAAGTTGAAACTAGCAAAGATACAAGCAACAACAGGCCTTAGTTGGTCTGATGCCCTGGCCCTTGTTATCTGTCCGTTCCATCCCACATAGTAAGATTGGACTTTCTCCCTACGAGATCGTTTTTGGTAAGCCTATCAATGTATTGGGACCTCCAAGACCAAATATAATCAAAGAAATAAAGCACCCTGTTTTGAGTGAATACCTAAAAAACGTGACTGAAAACTGTGGTTGTATGTCATTACAACGCGGGCTTTTACCCCGCATGCCATTACAACGCGGGGATTACAATGAAAGTCGTTACAACGACTTTCGCTGGAGGGCGCTGGATAGTGGAATAGTTTAATTTTCTATTCCAACTCCAGCCCACGTTGACAGTAGGGAAGGTATTGGATAGAAAATTAAACTATTCCCTATCCAACAGCGCCCTCCAGCAAAAGTCATTGTAATGACTTTCATTGTAATCCCCGCGTTGTAATGGCAGTGCGGAGTAATCCCCGAGTTGTCATGGCTGTTCTCCGAAAACTGTCTTTGATTCAACAGCAGGTGCGTGAAGCTGAATCCAGACAATCAGAGGGTCCGGTTCATGGTCTACAACCCGGAGATTTTGTCCTCGTAAAAAACTTCCAACGTGCTAAGAATTTGGAGCCTCGCTGGAAGAATCCGGAGCAGATCCTGCTTGTGACTCTAACTGCTGACCATATCACCAACAGACGTCACTCAATCAATGTAGCCCACTGCAAGCGGATCCCAGCCACTGTTCTCCAGCCAGAAGGCAGAAATGATCTGAAAGACATCTTACATACTCAGAAAAGTGTTGCTCCTCTGAAGGAAGAGACTTTGGGGCCCATTAGGATGTCGGGCGGTGGCACCACCGCGGTGCTGGCTGGGCGAAAAAATGCATTTTTCCACCCGCGAGCAGGGGGAAACAAGTCCTCCATTTTAGTATTGCAAAACATAGGTCAATTCCTGTCCACCGCGGAGTGACGCGCACCACCATCAAAGGGCGCCCACCAACACGGTGGTGTGAGCCAATAGAGACTCACCGCCATGCTGAATGACGTCCGCCCCGCTTCACAAATTAGGATGGCCCAAACAAGCAGACGCACCACAGCGGAGACACCGCCCAACTAGAGACGGCGAAAACTCGACAGCGGAGCGCGATACCAGAGTCCCGGTCCACACCACCCGGTCACGACCACCATGGACCCAGCTCTACATGTGTTCCCGGTGCTGTACCTGCTACAGCACTATCATCTCATGGGCCACCGCGGACGCCGCCGCAGGTACGCAACTACACAAATACAACACACAACACACGAGCTGGCAAATCTACAACAGACACCCTGCTGGGGACATCAACACATCCACAAGGGCACCCACACATGACCCACCTGCCACCAAGTCACCCCTCTGCATCCTGGACACACATCGACCGCGAACTTGCAGCAATGTCCCGGTCACGTCACCGCAGTGGTGAATACATGTGCCCAATGCAGAATGCAGGGCCAGTCCAAGGCATGGGCAGGGCACAAAGACCCCAGGGACACACCTCCCCCCACCACACATCAACACATCCCATGAAGGCACAGGCCAGGTGCCCATCCTGTGCACCCCCATGCCCAGCAACGAGCAAGGTCAATCCACACCCTGCACCACACAACTAACAACCAGGGAGACAGCCACTGCAGGAGTGGCTGCACAGGAGCACATAGCACACTGCACAGTGCCACGAAACACACACACCACAACACCACCACACACATGGAAACAAACATGAAAACAAGCACCAAAGTGACACATACAAGGAACAAACATACAAATGGACACACAGCCTGCATACTCATACATACAAACCACACACTCACACACAGGCACTCAAAATGTCCACAGCAATGGAGCACAACAAATCAGCAATCCAAAGTGGGATGTACACAAATGGAAGGCCATGGAGACACACAACAAGCATGTGCACATCTCATCCAAGACCAGGAACACAGAACACCTCCCTCAGCCCATCAAACCACACATGGCTGCTACAGTCAGTGAAGTCAAACCACAGCCAACACAGTGCAACAACACAGGGAGACAGCAAGGCATACCAAGTAAATGCACAAGGAAGGACTGGAAGTGTAACTGGGAACAGCCACACATGCATACAACAACCCCACAGGAGTACACCAGCATCACAACACACAGGGCCCATATACATACTCCATTACTGATAAACACCAGGAGGAATTTACACACATACCCCCCTCACAACAGCAGTACACAACACCAGTGGCACACACACAGAAGGCTGACAATACTTGCCAGAACATACATACACACAAAAACAAACACACACCCTGGGTGTAGCCACAAACATAACACACACACAGGGATGCCAGAATGGATGTCTGGCCAAAAACAACACACAAACACAAAACACAACAGAAACACACAGTACCCCATCAGAAACAGACATACCCTGTCAGCCAAACTGTGGAAAGGCAATGGGAGCACAGACGCAACAGGAGTGCACAACCCCATCACCCAGGGCCAAACACACACAATATACCACAAATCACACAAGAAGTGCACCATCACAGAACAACACTTTCACATAAAACCAACTACAGATGCACATGAAATAAAAACTGAACAAACACTGCAGGACATCAGGGAATGCACATCAGGCAAGGCCACATACACACAGCACTATATGCACAACAAGCAGTGTGTGCACACCAAGCATAACAGTCACACACAGACATGACTGACACAACCTTAACACACACAACACAAATCAGCATAGCACAAACACAACAGTACACCCAGGAAGTGACGCAATACCACAGCCAACACACATACATCCAACACCAAAAACAGATGCACCCCTCTGGTATACAAGAGCAGAACCATCTTGACCAGAGCACTGGGCAGCACACACAGCTGAAGTGCACATGAGCAATCCTGACTGATTAATAGCACAAGAACATCACACATTGGGGCAATGTCCAGAGTGGAACATTTGCCTTGGCCCAAGAACTCCACCACAAAGCACAGTGTCACAAATGAAGTGATGGGGAGGCACACACACATGTAAACCAAGGGCACAGCTGACATCAAAGTGAACTGACTTGCATGTCAGTAGTCGACATGTAAGGGGTGTACCATACACAAATAGAGGGAGTGCAGACTCACAAAGTGTAGGCATACATGGCACACATAGGGGATGGCATTACACCACACACACCATGCAATACAGGAGGATAAAAGGCACCATGTGCCTGCAATGCATGAGAAACACAACCACAATAGCAGTGTGGAGCAGCAGGGCTGCACAGTCTACTCAAACAGACTCAAGACACATGGATGATCAAACACAACACTGATGTGCAAGTCACACACTCTGCACACTCACAAGTGACTAAAACAACAAGTAGGAGTCAGCACGGACACACCAACACATTGCACAGTGCACAACAGACAACTCACACATGTGCATACAACCACATCCACAGCGCTAAACAATCCAAACAACAACTCCTCTGTGACACATGCGTGTCTTTCACAATCCAGGGGCACCACATTCACACCCCCTACAAAGTCACACCCTTCACACTGCACACCTCTAGACTACCCAAGAGCACACATCTCATGTAGACCATGGGACCAGGACTAAGGGCCATCACAAGATGACCATACACATACACAGCTGGGCACACATAAAGGAATAACACACATACATGATGACATTGGCCAACCTGCATGCACACCTGTGCACAGTATCACACCCTGTGCTGGCAGTGTCCTCCGACCTGACATGTGAACAATATAGCCAACAATAGCAAACCACGAAAAAGAGAACTGCATGACAGGTAAAATTGACACCACGGAAAACACAAGTATCAGTGTCTTGTCACCCCTTTTAAAAAATGTGATGCGGGTTAGGAGCTTGGCAATGTTGAAGTGACACATAGAGCATGGGTGGGTTTTCCTGTTTTCAGTTTCTATTTTTGGTACATTTTGGTGGGGTTTTTTCAGTGTTTTTCAATACCTTAAAAAACAGTTGTTGTCAGTGGTTACATATTTTCGCGCCACTAAAAACCACAGAAAAAGTGTTTTTCCGGTGTTTATGGAACGGTTTGCTTTTATTATTGCTTGCTTTCTGCACTTATAGAACATGATATATAGACAATGTACGTAGAGTATATATGAGGTCCAAATAGAGTTTTGCAAATTAAACTTATTGTAATACACCATACAATACTTCTTCAGTGAGTCTTTGGTCATGTGCGCTCGCCCTTTCCTTCTCATGTAAACTTCTGTGAAAAGACCCTCTCAACATTGGCACTTGAGACGGGCAACTCCAAAACAGCCAGTACACAATTTGTTAACTCTGACCACTGACATAGCTTTCCCTGCCAATACTGGTTGCAGTGCCAAAGTCCCTAAAGGTGTCGCCCATCCTACTCTCAGGAGAGGTTTCACATCTACACCAACTATGCTGAACACTTGGCAGACAAGGGTGTTTTCAAACTTTAGTTTTTTTATTATGTCCACTACAGAAGTTATGTTTCCTGTAAAAATCTAATAATGCAGTAGAGTGCACTTTTTTCACATCACTATCTTTATGCAACCAACGATTCTCACATTTCTTGCCTTTGGCACCATCACTCAGCAAACATTCTGTAAACGCTTGCCAGAATAATAATATGGCATTCATAGCCCCTTGGAGTGAGAACCATCAGCTAAGGGACATAGTTGAGATGACTCTTTCTTTGATGCCACACAAAGCACAACATTTTAAATATTTGCGTTTTAGTTCCTGTGCATAAGGAAACAGTGCACCCGACTGGACTAAAAAGTCAATTGCATCCCTCATTAACCCTGAAGATTGCAAAGATGCTTTCAACATACCATCTAACAAGTGGCAAGGATCTCCTACAGGGAATCACTTCAGCTCAGGTATCAATTTTGACAGGTCATCACACAACTTTTTCATATATGTAGCTGAATCACTGCAAATACAAACATTATCACTCCAATCCTTGTTGAACTTGGAAAGAACATTTTTTGCAGAGCTTTCCAAGTGACACTCCATGTTTTCCAAAAGTCTGGAGTCATGTTTCCATCACTATACCGATGCTTGGTGATAGCACTCTTTATATATATACTTGTCACTATACCTTGCATTAAATGTGTAAAGCCTGAGGTGTTGGCAATTCACCTACTGTCAATACTGACCCACTAGAAACTGTGGGCTGATGTATGAAGGATTTTTACCCATTCTCTTTGGGTAAATGTGATTACACATATTAGGAAAGATTCTTATGAAACAAGCCATTTTACCAATCAGAGAAAGAATCAAACGCAGCCAAAATATCAAATATGATTTTGATATTTCCAGATTCTCTACAATTTATAAAATAATTAAAAGAGACCTAAAACATGCTTCTAAACCCTGCATTTTTAGACCAAAGACCACAAAACTGAAAATGGGAAAAGGATGAAGAAACAATGTTTTAGTGGCATCCCTAAACAACAAAACTCAAGCAGAATAATGTTAGCCCAGGCTTTGTTATTGCTAATGTTGCATTGTATTGGCCCCGTCAGGACGAAAATAAATGACTCTTTCACTCTCTTTTTCCTTTCTTTGAATGGCATTTAGTTTGTGGTTGTGCTGGTGTTTTGTCAGTGTTTATATGTTTTCACTGGTGAGGTCTATTTCTCTTTCAGTGGGGTTTTATCAGTTATTATAGGTTTAAACCTAAAACCCCACAGCCTAAGCATGGGGCACAGTCAACCAAATGCACACACCAAAATAACTTTAATCAGCAAAGACACTGACAAAACAGACAGCAGGAATAACTGTCTTTATTCACATATTGCACAGATGTGACAGTAGAACAACAGTAGAGAAGAGCAAGGCACAAAATGCTGAGCATATGCAAGAGAATCTGCACAGGCAAACTCTAAACAGGAGGCCAGTGGCCAGTTCAGGGTGCACGGCAAATACATGAGAGGCTGCACAGGGTAGAGTCCAACACAGCAGAGCAACAGGGCCAGTGTCCATGGCAGGGTGCACAGCGAGTACATGATAGGCTGCACAGGGGATAGACCAACACAGCAGAGCAACAGGGCCAGTGTCCATGGCAGGGTGCACAGCGAGTACATGAGAGGCTGCACAGTGGAGAGTCCAACACAGCAGAGCAACAGGGCCAGTGTCCATGGCAGGGTGCACGGCGAGTACATGAGAGGCTGCACAGGGGAGAGTCCAACACAGCAGAGCAACAGGGCCAGTGGCCATGGCAGGGTGCACAGCGAGTACATGAGAGGCTGCACAGGGTAGAGTCCAACACAGCAGAGCAACAGGGCCAGTGTCCATGGCAGGGTGCACAGCGAGTACATGAGAGGCTGCACAGGCATGGGCGGAACAGGAAGGCCAGTGGCCATGGCAAAGTGCAGAGTGAGTACATGGGAAGCTGCACAGGCAAGTGCAGAACAGCAGTGAATGACAAGGCCAGTGGGCATGGCAAAGTGCAGAGTCAGGACATGAGAAGCTGCACAGTCAAGGGCAGAAAAGGAAGGCCAGTGGGCATGGCAAAGTGCAGAGTGAGTACATGAGAATCTGCACAGTCAAGGGCGGAACAGGAAGACCAGTGGACATGGCAAAGTGCACAGTGAGTACATGAGAAGCTGCACAGTCAAGGGCTGTACAGCAGTGAATGACACGGCCAGTGGCAATGGCAAAGTGCAGAGTCAGGGCATGAGAAGTTGCACAGTCAAGGGCAGAACATCAGTGAATGACAAGGCTAGTGGGCATGGCAAAGTGCAGAGTCAGGACATGAGAAGCTGCACAGTCAAGGGCAGAACGGGAAGGCCAGTGGGCATGGCAAAGTGCAGAGTGAGTACATGAGGATCTGCACAGTCAAGGGCAGAACAGGAAGACCAGTGGGCATGGCAAAGTGCAGAGTGAGTACATGAGATTCTGCACAGTCAAGGGCAGAACAGGAAGGCCAGTGGGCATGGCAAAGTGCAGAGTGAGTACATGAGAAGCTGCACAGTCAAGGGCAGAACAGCAGTGAATGACCAGGCCAGTGGGCATGGCAAGGTGCAGAGTCAGGGCATGAGAAGCTGCACAGTCAAGGGCAGAACAGCAGTGAATGACAAGGCCAGTGGGCATGGCAAAGTGCAGAGTGAGTACATAAGAAGCTGCACAGTCAAGGGCAGAACAGGAAGGCCAGTGGGCATGGCAAAGTGCAGAGTGAGTACATGAGAAGTTTCACAGTCAAGGGCAGAACAGCAGTGAATGACAAGGCCAGTGGGCATGGCAAAGTGCAGAGTCAGGACATGAGAAGCTGCACAGTCAAGGGTAGAACAGGAAGACCAGTGGGCATGGCAAAGTGCAGAGTGAGTACATGAGAATCTGCACAGTCAAGGGCAGAACAGGAAGGCCAGTGGGCATGGCAAAGTGAAGAGTACATGAGATGCTGCACAGTTAAGGGCAGAACAGCAGTAAATGACAAGGCCAGTGGGCATGGCAAAGTGCAGAGTCAGGACATGAGAAGCTGCACAGTCAAGGGCAGAACAGCAGTGAATGACAAGGCCAATGGGCATGGGAAAGTGCAGAGTGAGTACATGAGAAGCTGCACAGTCAAGGGCAGAACAGGAAGGCCAGTGGGCATGGCAAAGTGCAGAGTGAGTACATGAGAAGCTGCACAGTTAAGGGCAGAACAGCAGTGAATGACAAGGCCAGTGGGCATGGCAAAGTGCAGAGTCAGGACATGAGAAGCTGCACAGTCAAGGGCAGAACAGCAGTGAATGACAAGGCCAATGGGCATGGGAAAGTGCAGAGTGAGTACATGAGAAGCTGCACAGTCAAGGGCAGAACAGGAAGGCCAGTGGGCATGGCAAAGTGCAGAGTCAGGACATGAGAAGCTGCACAGTGAGTGTGTTTGACTACCCTTCCATGGCCAGCAACACACTCAGGTAGTAAACAATGGGCAGGACTAGATAGCACACCTGTATGAGAGACAGGTGTGTGAGGGGGACTACCACTCACTCTTGGCTGTCAGGCAGCCTTGGAGCTGGCTGTGTGTCGGGGACAGCAGGACCACTTGACTGGGGAGAAAGACGCCCAGGTGATGTAGGGCTATCAATGGCTTGGCAAGCTGGAGGGCTGTGTGGACCAGGTGGTGTAGTGGCACGTCGAGGTGGAGTCATACAGACCTGTGGCACAGTGTGGGTGGGAGAGGTTTAAGGGGTGCCTTTCCACTTCTTGGGAATTCAAAATGCCTTCCCTGTACTGGGGTTAATGGGAACTGGTGATGACACAACAGGCACACACACCAACAGACCTGCATCAGGTGCAGACACTGGCACTCCGTCTGGTGACGTGCAGGATCCTGCGGAACGCTTTGTCTGGCTATGCCTCTGGACCACCTTCCCCTGTTTGCCAGGTGTACCCCCTACAGTGCCCTTCTTTCCCTGTTTGCCAGGTTTACCCCCTACAGTGCCCTCCTTCCTCTGTTATACTGGGCTTGGAATGGGTGTCGATGTGGTGGGTGAATGTGGCTCTGAGCCCTTCCTAGGTGTACCCTTGCCACACAACACCTCCTCAGTGGGCATAGAAACTGCACGCCCAGCTTTGCGTGAAGTTTTAGGGACAAGAGAGTCCTTCGCTGGTGATGCCTCTGAGGCATGTGAGCCTGATGTCTGCTTCATTGCTTTTTTGGCCTTGCTCTTCCCTGACGTGCTCTTGTCTTTGTATTCTGGGGCGGCTTTGCTCTTCTGTGGGGATGGTGTCTGCGGGTGGGCCCTCTTGGGTTGTTTCTGCTGGGTGCTTCTTGTTCTGTATTGTGACTGTGACGCATGGGAACCGTGGTCACTATCATCAGATGTGGCCACTGACTGGGGGGTGGACAAAGGCCCTGGAGCAGCAATGGGAGTATGTGCCTGTTGAAGGGCAGACGTCACGGTGGACGACAAAGCCTGGACAGTACGGAGTAGCCCACCCACGTCAGAGTGTATTCCCTCCATGTAGGCAACCACCTGACCTAATTGTTTGTCATGGTCACTGAACGCATTGAGCAGGGCTGTCTGGCCCACACAAAGCTGATGCAGGAGCTCAACAGACTCAGCACTGAGGGCAGCAGGAGGGACAGGGGCAGGGGCAGCGGTGCCAGGTGTGAATGTAACTTGTCCCCTCATACTGACGTGGACACAGGCAGTACCAGAGAAAGTGGATGGGAGGGTGGGCACTGGCCGCTTTGTGGTAGAAAATGATGCTGAGTCCCCATTCCCTGTGCCTGCCAACATGGATGCAGCCCCCTTGGCATCAGAAGATTTTGTACTCTGTGTCTCAGGCAGGGATTCCTCCTGCATACTCCGGTCCCCCTCTGATGCGCTGGTGACCTCTGTGTCACTGGGCTCCTGTGCAGCTGTAGTGCTAGTCTCGCCACCACTGGTGTCCGGCTCCTGTCCCTCCGTGTCCACTGGTGAATCTGCATGAGAGAGAGATGCAGGGTTGGGTTAGTCTCATCAACAGGACAAGTGAGTTAAAAAAAATTGCCAGCAAGGGAATTTGTTTAAACTGATTATTTGACAGAAGTTGGATTTAGTTATTATTTGTGTTAATGAATCCGGCCCAACTCAATTGGTATCTGATGGTAATTCGTTTCACCTCTATATGAGAGAGAGCAATCATATGAAAAAAAGAAGAAAAGAAAATCAACACGGGAAATCTTTTTATCAAAAAATTATTATTTCTTTTTGTATATCTTGTTGTGCAAAATTTCAAGGGTACATATCAATCATTACAATTGATCAAAATGCATTCAGATGAAAAAGGAATCAAACAATTTCTCCTATAGTACATCAGAATAAAAAGTCCAAACTAAAACAAATATCAGAATGACTTCTAATCTTCACTAAAAGAAAGTCATTTCAGTAGTGAATAACAAATATAGAATGGGACTTTGTAGTCGACGTTTCAGTCTTTTTGTTTACTCCTAAAGACTTTCTTCAGGACAAAAGAAATTTGCATCTAACGATGACCCCTTATATTTCAGATCCCACCAGGGATTCAAACAAGCCTCTGAATGACAGTTGTGGTTTTCTGAGTGTATATCACACACTAGTCTGAGTAAAAGTATGTTTTCTTCCTTAGTTGAAATATTTCTTTAATGTTGTTCTGTTTTCGTTTTTCCACTTACAGGGATTTGTGGAAAAATTGATGGCATTCGATCAAGTCCTTCCTGTCAGCAAGGCTGTATAACGGCGTGGTCACATGGAAAAACCCGCAACAGGACAAAGCAATTCAATCAATGCAGTACAGAAGATGACCTAATCTACCTGTTGACCACCACACTCTGCAAAAACATTGCAGCAACTCACTACATAGACCACAACAGTGCCTGAACCCTGAATATCTACCATGACTGAGCCATGTTAAGGCCACACAGCACAACTCCCTGCCCGTGGATGTAGTCTACCAGACACACAACTTGCTCTGCCCACACCTAGGGACATGATGTGGGCACACCACTTATTGCCACTGACAGACCTTGAGGGAACAGGAGGGGACAACACAGACACCTATTAGAACATGACAGTCCACAATGGCAAGTAGCCCATGCCAAACACCATGTTGTACTCTGGGGTACATTGTTGTCAGATGTGTAGGCCTCAACATTCATGGTGCATGCAATGTACGCATACATGAAGTCACACTCAGATTGTGGACACTGCTGTTCACCCGCAAATTGATTCCCCACACTATCCCAATGCTGAATGACCATGAAGATCCTAACACATACAGCTATGGGAATGCACAGCAGGGAGGATCACCTTTGTGAGGTCAGTTTGGGCTAATGCATGACACTGGCACCCATCCCAGCAGCCACTCACATGACACAGCACAGCACAGCACCACCCCTCAAACATCACATCGGCCACCACTGCCACAGGCCCTGTACACATGCATCCGCTCTCTGCCAAAGTCACCCTCCCCAAATACTCACCCCTGCCTTGCTGCCGATGCTCCTTCAGACGTGCATCCAGCTCAGGATGAGTCACTGCCAAGGTGCGGCCCATCAATGGTGTCATGCTGCGCCGTGCCAAACGCCCAGTGCGTGGAAGCAGCCCCAAGGTCATCTCTGCCACGTTCTTTGCCAGCCGGCTGATGTCGTCCCACCTCTTGTGGCAGTGGGTGCATCGTCGATTAGATACCCCCAGGGCTCGCACCTTTGCTGCAATGGCCCTCCACACGGCCTTACGCTGGTGTACCTTGAGCTGCAAGCATGGGAGAAAAGACGGGGAAATGATCAGTGACACATTGTCATGTACCAACATCTATCACTACAGTAGCAAGACACAAACTCATTACCAAATGTAACCTCTGTTCATCCCACCCTGGGGTACACCTCACATGGGCACACTGCAGAGGCTAAGCTGATGTGATTGCATGCATTTATGAGGGCGTACAGGGTCCCTGCTAATCTCACACACATGCAGGATGACTGCACTGAACCCCCTCTGTGGCTTGCACACATCTCCAGTCCTATGCATGTCTGGCCACTACATACATCACATATCGACCCGGTTCTGTGTGTAGACTCACTGTGTGCATGACGGGGCAGCATTCAATGAGCATGTCCTGTGAACACATCTGTATGTCATGTGTGTGGCATCGGGGTACATGGACTCACCAAGAAAATATAGATCTACACAAGTGTGGTCGTGTGCAATTATACAGGGCTGAGATGGTGCATATTTGGATGTCAGTGTGAATGAACAAGAGTAAGGACACAGTTAGTGCAGTGATGTGATATGATCTTGGTGGGCCGGCACTGTGCCGAGCATCTGGGGTCACACTGAGTCGGACAACAGGGGCACACAGAGACATTCAGCAAAGCAATTACTGTCCTGGCATCTGCATGTCCAACATACTGTGTCTCTGTATGGCTGACAATGTAACACACTCCACTCAGACATACAACTGCAGGCAGGGAAACCCGTGACATTGGGACACACACTCCTTCCCCCTGGAGACAGCATGTTTGTCAGTGCATGACACAACCCCACACCCTCAGGCATATACTGCAGCAGTCCAACTACATGTCTGCCCCTCCCCCCCTGCCCTACACCTCCCTTTCCGATGACTTACCACGACATGTGGGCCACCATACAGCCTTGGGTACTGGGGGGAAGATTTTCAAATGGTTACCAATCAAAACCCGTAAGCCACTTGTTCAGGGCCTAATTATGAGCCGAGTAGACTATGGCAATGCCCTACTGGCTTCCATCAATAATGATCTTTATGCTAAACTACAGACCCTTCAAAACACTGCTGCCAGACTTATCCTGGACCTTCCCTTAAGATCATCATCCTGCGCTAACTTGAAAACTCTTCATTGGTTCCCAATCAGGCTGAGAGGCCAATATAAGATTCTTTGCCTCACACACAAAAGTATTTATCACACAGGCCCAGGGTACCTAGGTAAAAAATTGCAAAAATACCAGCCTACTAGTATTTTGAGATCCAGCTCTAAATTTCTTTTAACCCCTCTTTGGACGCGCATGTGAGATATGGTGGTCGATCTTTCTCCTATCTCGCCCCCCATTTCTGGAATAAGCTTCCCCCATACATCTTGTCCATTCCAGATCATCCGTGTTTTTGCAAGGAATTAAAAACCTGGGAAGGTAATATATGCGGGCAAGATGGCGGACGCGATAGTGTCCGTGTGAGCAGCGCAGCAGAGGCTCCCGACCGGCTCCACTAGCCACCGCAAAGGATACGAGCTGATAACGAGCTGATAACGGAGCATAGCGGCAGCAGCGGCAGCGGCGGTATTAGCGGAGACGGATTGCAGTTGCTGATACTTTGGGGAAATAAATTTTAAAAAAACTCACGGACTGTTTGGACAGCTGTCGGCTCTGGTTAGCGGTTAGACCCGCTGAAGAGTTACTCGCGTTTTCTGCGAGCAGCGTGGCAGCAGCGAATCTACTCCACCCCTGTCTCCGCACCTGGTCAGAGAATCCGGGGCGAGCGAGTATCAAAACACCATCGAAGAGCAGAGAACGTCAGCAGCAGCTACAGCGGCCACAATTACAGGGGAAAAAAGCGCTATCCCGGCGGGTGGACAAAGATAATGGCGCCAAAAAACCCCAATGCAGTGGTTCAAAGGCAGCAGAAGCCAAAAACAAGGGCGGCTACAGCGGCAACACAGGAGACTAATGGAGAGGCGACATCGACAGCGCTATCAGCAACTGGCGCAGTGAGTACAACTAGCACAGTTTCTGCTGGAGCCTCTTATGAGAGAGTCTCTCAAAATATGACTGTAATAGATCCCTCTCACAGTGAAATTACACCAGAAGTACAAATATTAACGGATGTACAAAATCTGAATGAGGTGGATTCTGGGAGTTGTAGGCAAGGAGCGATTCCAAAAAAAATACCAGGAATGTTTGTGAAAAAAATCGGTAGTTCAACTAACTTTTCAAAAAGTCTTGATGCTCTGAATACAATCCCTGGTAAAGTACCCATTACTGGGTTAGTCAGTAATAGTAATAGTATAAATACTTTGGTGAATGAAGAAATCAGTCAACTTGAAGTGGTGTCAGAACAAACGGGCTTTGGACCACCGATTCTAGGGGAGGATATGGAATCTATAGACTCTGCGGGAAAATTTTATTCCATGACAGACTTGTCTCAAGCCCTAGACTCAGAAGGTACAGAGGAACGGGAGCTGGAAAGAAGGGGTCAATCGCTGCAAGATTTTGAAAAATCTTTTTCTGATCCGGAACATAGTGATTTATCTGATCATGCAGAATCAGATCTAGAAGAGTCACCTAACAGACCAAGACAGGACGATAATATATGTAACTCAGCTAGCATAAGTAAGGAGGGACATGAAACACCAGAAATAACATTGGAGATGTTGTATCAGGTCATGCTACGCCATAGGGAAGAGACAAGAACAGAGAACCTCCGTACTCAAGGGGCAGTAAAAAAACTGCAAAACAATCTGAGGAAAGTAATGAAGATATCTAATGAAACAGTGGTCCGGGTCGCTGAGACAGAAGCCAGGATATCGCAAATAGAGGACTCTATGGTTCAGCAAAATTCAAAAATAAAGGCTATGGAGGGGCTAAAAGAAGATATCAATTGGAAGATGGTTGATATGGAAAATAGATCACGCCGGAACAATCTTCGAGTCCTTGGTGTACCCGAAGGAAATGAAGGAACTAATCCTAGACAGTACATGATTGAACTTTTTACAGAAGCCTTTCCCGAGCTAAAACAATGGAGATGGGAGACAGAAATTCAAAGGGCGCACAGATTCCCTTTTCAAAAGAGCCGACAAGATATGGCCGCAAAACCTCGAGCCATTCTGATCTCATTGAACAACTTTCTAGCTAGGGAAGCCCTTTATGATCTGGCCAGACCAAATAGGAAACGTAAGGGTAAAGATATTGAATTTTTTGTGCGTCCTGACTTCTGTCACGCCACGGTTCAACTTCGCTGGCAATTACGCCAGCTCATACCCCAATTCCAGGCGAAAGGAGCACAGGTTTTTCTGTTGAATCCTGCAAAGTTAAAGATAATTCATAAAGAACGTACCTACTTTTTGACCTCCGAGGGTGCTGCCAAGGAGTTATTAACCTCATTGTGATCAGGAGAGGAGGAATATAAAGGCTAAAAAAAAAAAAAAAAGGAAGAGAATAAAGGGGAAAAAACGGGGGGAAGGGAAAAAGGATGAGACAAAGAAGGAGAACAGTAGTTATGATATGATGATATGTTGACACGGTGTCATAGTGATGGGGGAAGGGTGTGGGAGTAGGGAGTAGGGAGCAGGGGTAGGGAAGAAAAAAAAGGTCTTTCTCTATATGTCTTTATAAGTATCAATGTATTTTATTATTTATTTTTTTATTTTTTTATTTTGGTATTCTGTTTTCTGATTCAGTGGCTAGCTACAGTGCATGGTTTAAATGTACTAACGATATATATTATATATTGAAGTATAAGTTTTCAAGATTTAAGTAGCAGGGCTAAAAAAAAAAAGATTCTTACTTGGTATGATAATGGAGTAATAGTAACAATATGATGTGGAGCCGCAGGCCGAGAGCCTCTTAGCGCATATCACATCATCAATGAGAGGGACAAGCCAGTCCCTTTGCCCTGATAAGTTGGGGGAGGGAGAAGGGGTGGGTGGGCTCAGGTCGAGCTTGGGGTGGGTCAGCTGGGAGGGTAAAATGGAGGGAAAAAAGGGTTGCAAACAAAAACAGAAACTATCTAATGGTGTAGTTAAAGGTGTAGTTATAGGAATTTTCCTTATTTTTTTTTGCTGTCGAATGTATTTGTTGCCAAAGCTTTGTGAAAGGTATGAGTCAGGCAATAAGATCGGAGATGAACTTTGAAACCTATGTTCTCATTATCGTTTTTTTGTCAAACATGATAGTAGGAATAGAGAAAATATATCAAATAAATGGAAAAATTGCGAATCTGTTCTTGGACTATATGCGGGATCAATAATAGAAAAAAGAGGGGAGTTGCTGCTCAGATTATACAGTCGATGAAATTGGACATTTTATGCTTACAGGAGTCACATATTACATGGAACGATAGAAAAATGTATGATGAGCTGGGGATGAAATTATTAGTATGTACTTCACAAGGCACAACAACCAAAGGAGTAGCAATTTTAATCAGAAAAGGGTTGGGGATCCTAATTAGGAATAAGGCTGATCAATATGGTAGATGGGCAATAGCAGAGATAAAAATTGATAGCAAAATATGGACTATTTGCTCAGTATACGCCCCTAATTCAGACGACCCAGAGATTCTAAACTTCTTAAATCTAGAATTAGCTAATTGGTCTTCATTACTAATATTCTGTGGGGATCTTAATCTTCATATAGACATTAAAAAGAATGTACGCAACATCTCACATTATCAAGGGATTAAAAAAAAATCTTTCAAATCTTTAAATATTTTATTAATGGATCATGGGTTGTTTGATGTTGCTTTTGAAAAAAATCTTTTGATATCTGGATTTACTTATTTCTCTTTTCCCCACAGAAAATCTGTACGCCTTGACTATTTCCTTATTAAAAAAATACTACTGTGTGATACCAAATTTGAGATCTATCCGCGAATAATCTCGGATCACAACCCGATTCTAATTGAAATTAAAGTCAATTTAATGACTCATCAGGTTAGGACATGGACCTTCGACAGAAAATTGCTAGTGGATACTGAATATGTAGATATTATGACTAAATGGGTAAAAGAATTTTTTGATATAAACAGAGGGACGGCCTCAATACAAAACGTTTGGGATGCATTTAAGGCGGGGATCAGAGGAGAATCACTATCATATGTTATAAAAAAACAAAAAATAATACGAGAAAGGGTTGATCAAGGCTTTAAAAAAGTATTATTATGGGAAAAAAAATTATCAACGGCAATTATTCAAAGTCTTCCAACTGCAGATATTGAAACGAATTTAGCAATTCATAAAGCTTCTCTATATGAATCGTTTGCTTCAAAATTGGCAGGGATAATAGCGACTCATAGATCCCAACTGTATGAGATGGCCGAGAATGCAGGGAAAATTTTGGCAAAAAGAGGTTTATAATACAATTGATTCAATTAAAGATGAAGCAGGACATGTACATAATAATCCTGAAGAAATTCTAGAAACCTTTCGACAATTTTATCAAAAACTATATACGTATAATGATGACTCTTATTCTTTGCAAGATTGTATGAATTTTGCTAGAGCTAATACTCTACCACTTCTATCTTTTGATCAAATGTTAGCTCTAGAGGCTGAAATCTCTTGGGAAGAAATTGAAAAAGCATTAAATTCTTTAGCATTAGGAAAAGCCACCGGACCTGATGGCATTCCATTGGAATTTTATAGGGTTTTTAGAAATGCTATAAGACAAGATATACTTATCACTTTCCTAGAAGCACAGAGAGGGTTTCCACCGGAGTCCTGGGCCCAGTCGCTGATAATGACATTCCTTAAAAAAGATAAAGATCCACTAAACCCGGCGTCATATAGACCGATATCTCTAATTAATACAGATAGTAAGCTATATTCGAAAATATTAGCAACACGAGTGTCAAAAATAATTGTAACAATTGTATCCCGGTGGCAACATGGGTTTATTCCCAATAGGGATACAGCAGATCATGTACGGGGGGTTGTGGCTATTATGGACTGGGCTGAGGGAACAGAGACATCAATAGGGATCACCCTATTGGACGCCGAAAAAGCGTTCGATAGGGTGACGTGGCCCAATCTATGGGATTTACTAATAATAAAGGGCTTTGGTATGGGAATCATAACTGCTTTCAAAACCTTATATAGAAATCCAATATCATCAGTTAAAATTGGCACTATGAAATCAGAGGTCTTTCCTATTCAACGCGGAACACGTCAAGGCTGTCCATCCTCCCCACTCCTCTTTGCTATTTATATTGATATCTTTCTTAATCAACTAAACCAAGATGAATCTATTGCTCCAGTGACAGTGGGGGGTATAAATTACAGAGCTCTTGCATATGCAGATGATTTAGTCATACTTACTACAGATATAGAGAGAACGTTTCCTAGAATTGAAGCTCTGGCAAATAATTTCGGCTCTTTTTCAGGATACAAATTAAATTTATCTAAGACGCAAATAATTTATGTCGGTCAAGACCCTCCATCTATTGGCAATATAGTCCGTGAAGCTACATATCTGGGGATTAAATTAACTACTCCTATAATAAAAATTCCAGACCTAAATTTTGCCCCGATTTTGAGGAAAGCAAACTCAACATTGGAAAGAATAGACCATTTGCATCTATCCCTATATGGCAGAAATAATGTACTAAAAATGCTAATTTTGCCAAAATTTATATATTTATTTAGAACAATTCCTTTAGAATTCCCGCTAGAGTATTTTAAACAACTTGAAAGAATGTCAGGAAGATTCTTATGGGGGTACAAGGGCATCAGAAGGGCATATAAAAAAATTATACTGCCAAGGGATAGAGGGGGATGGTCTGTTCCGCATCTGTTATTTTATTATCTTGCTACAATAATTCCGTGTATTGCACCATTAATTGTGGGCAAAAAAACTCCTATGTCAAATGCACACTCTCCTTCGATTTATGAAGTAGTTTTAGGCTCGGATTCTAATAACCAATTTCTAAGAATAATAGAACCAAGCTACTACAAAAAAACAAAATTTAAGATCATATCAGCAGCTTTTAAAGCATGGAGAATCATTAAAAAACTGGTGGGGATCTCCAAGGTTACTAGATATACTCCCCTAAACTCTCCACACTGCTTTCCCCCCATTTTTAGAGACGCAGTGATGAAAAGGTGGTATAATAGTGGTATATATCTTTTGAGTGATTTATATTTGACTCATGCAAATACCTTAATATCCTTTGCCGATTTGCAACAGAAATTTAAAATTCCTTCGCAAGATTACTTTAAATATCTACAGGTATCTAGCTTTCTAAACTCATTAATACTTAATAATTATCAAGACTTAAAACCGATCTTGCTGATAGATAGTCTGTATGTTAAAAGAAAAATAGGATACTATTACAAAATTTTAATGACTTTTCTATCTGATGATCTTTCTGGGATTCAACAAAAATGGGAAGAAAAGTTGAATGTAGATAATCTGATGCTGGAGGAATCGATTATAATGGCTAATAATATTCTGATTACAGGACGATCAAGAACTCAGCATTATATGGCAATGTTTAACCTCTATCACACACCTGAAAAAATTATGAAATGGGGGGGCACAGCAGGTACAATGTGTAACCGATGTAAGCATGTAGGAGCAGACTCAATACATATGTTTTTCTCATGCATTAAACTACATGGGCTTATCCAGCAACTACAAGTCTATATTGAAAGAATTACAGGAAAACTGATAATTCTTACACCAGAATTGATTTTATTTGGACTGTCATCAGATACATTAATATTTGAACAACAATATTTGATGTTTATTATGTTAGCTGAATATCGTGCATGTATAACTCAGGAATGGATTAATTCAATTCCACCTTCGTTTTCGATGTGGAGAGCCCGCTTGTTAGCAAAGTTTAATTTTGAATCAGCTATATATGCAACCAAGGGAAGGAAGAAGAGACAACTAGGGATGAAAATTTGGGCTCCGGTACAACAATGGATTCAAGAGGAAATAATTTAAAATAACAAAAAAAATTAAAAAATATATATATATATATATATTCATCTGTGTAAACTTCTAAATATGATAATATTGTTGTGTTATGTTGATATGTTTAACATGTAACTGTGTCAGTTTCTGTGTGTTTGCAACCTGAAAAAAAAAAAAAAAAAAAAGGAATTAAAAACCTGGCTCTTCCCTAATTAATGCGATGTTAAAATATGTCATTTGCTCTTGTCCGCAAGCTCCCTGAGACCTAACGGTGATATGTTGCGCTATACAAGATCTTCTGACTTTGACTTTGATTTTGCAAGCACCTCGTCCACCAGGACATCCAGCTCCTCGCTTGTGAATGGACTGGCACGGATCTTCTCTGTCCCTGCCATCCCTGTGGACATGGAACACCTGTGGTGGAATTGGGTGATGAGGGGTCTCAGGCAGCAGGCTCTGGAAGCAGCAGCAAATGAGGGTCTTAGGCAGCAGGCTCTGGAAGCAGCAGCAAATGAGGGTCTCAGGCAGCAGGCTCTGAAGGCAGCAGCAGATGAGGGTCTTAGGCAGCAGGCTCTAGAGGCAGCAGCAAATGAGGGTCTCAGGCAGCAAGCTCTGGAGGCAGCAGCAGATAAGGGTCCCAGGCAGCATGCTCTGTGAGCAGTGGACATGTGAGGCTCACTCCCACACATATATAGCCCCCTGGGGTCATTTCTAAGGTGGCAAGCTGCAACAATTGGTTGTCCAGGTCTGCCTCTTTCAATGACCGCCTCGGCGGTGGTAGAGCACGCCACCTGTGATTTTCAAAATTGCATCATGCCACCGCAATCATCGCTCCCATTGGCTGTAGGCAATGCTCCATGGTGGTGATGCACTGCAGGGGTCCGGGGTGCGCTATCGCGATGGTGCATCTTTCAAAAGCATCCAATGTCCGCATACGCGGTGGCAGAGCACGCCTACCGCGATTTACAAAATTACATCATGCCACCGCAATCATCGCTCCCATTGGATGTAGGCAATGCTCCATGGCGGTGATGCACCGCAGGGGCTCTGGGTTGCGCTACCGCGATGGTGCATCTTTCAAAAGCATCCAATGTCCGCCTCCACGGTGGCGGTGCACGCCTATCCCAATTTTTGAAATTGCATCATGCCACCACTAGCTACTGCGAGTTGGGTGGCGGAGCATGCCCACCGCCATTTGGGCATGTCTTTATGGGTAGCACTACCGCACTTGTGTTAATGGGGGGTGCTGGTTACACACCGCTGGGGCCAGGCGGTAGCTACCGCGAGTTGGGTGGTGGAGCATGCCTACCGCCATTTGGGCATGTCTCCATGCCAATGACTACCGCACATGTGTGAATGGGGGGTGCTGGTGACACACCGCTGGGGGCAGGCGGTAGCTACCGTGAGATGGGTGAAGGAGCATGCCCACCACCATTTGGGCATGTCTCCATGCCAATGACTACCGCACTTGTGTGAATGGGGGGTGCTGGTGATACACCGCCGGGGCCAGGCGGTAGCGACCGCAATTTGGGGCACATACAATGGCAATGTCCATCGGGAACACTTCAACAGTGCGCAGTGGCCACATGGTGAAGGGCACATCATCGTGCACACAATGTCAAAGTTGCATTGACTCCACAGGTGCCTACATGGGTCATGGTTGTGTATGTGTGATGGACATTGGTCTGTAGTCCCTAACATGTCACAAATGCATTAGATGGTTGATGAGGTAGGACAGCGTTGTAGTGGACTCTACAATGTGTACACATGTGAATGTGTTGTGGGGCAGTGATGACCTCGGCAAGGATTGTCTCACTGTATGATGTTGTTACTTATATGTGCTTATCTGTGTGCTCATACATGCACTTGTCAATTCACCGTCAACTGTGATCTTTGTGTTGTGGATGTGTGCCAAGTTTGAATGATGCATTGAGGTGTGACAGGTACAGCATATGAGTATGAGACAGGTGTGTTGATTTGTTGCACAATGGCTGGATGCCACGCTCCCAGGCGTGCTCATGTGGAATGTTGGCATAAAATATGTGCATTCGCATTGACCTATGTGGTGCTTCAGGCACTGGTTTATCGTAAATGGGGAGGTGTGCCCTCTGTGTGGCTCAAACGTCCACCCATGTAACATGGTGTGTCACACATCCCTCAAGTCAGTGTGTTTTTATTCTGTTTCATCCTGAACGGGATATACTGTGGCCATCTCATGATGGATGTCAATGATATGTGTCCACTTTCATCTCAACTAGGAGGAGGCCTAATCTGATATGTCACTTGACACTGCTGGAGGACATGGAGAATGTGACGATCATTTGCAAATTGTTTCGATAGAGCCACCCTGAAGACCCTTTGTGATCTGTTGGAGCCCCACCTGCAGCCTCGCCACACATACCCAATAGCTTTCACCCGAACTTACAAAGTGATGGCAGCCCTCCATTTTTTTGCCACTGGATTATTCCAGGAGACCGTGGCCGAAGCTGCAGGGATGTCTCAATCCATGTTCAGCATGGTGCTGCGGGATGTTCTGTCCGCCATGATGATTCACAAGGAGAAATATATACATTTCTCCAGGGGTGCAGGATTGGCAGCTGTGAAGGGAGACTTTTATCAACTTGGGCACATCCCCCATGTTGTTGGTGCCATAGATTGCACACATGTTGGTCTTGTGCCACCACAGGCAAGTGAGCACAGTTTTTGCAATAGAAAACATTATCACTCGATCAATGTGCAGGTGGTGTGCCTGGCAGATATGACCATCTCGCATGTGTGTGCCAGATGCCCCGGCTCTTCCCATGACTCCTACGTCCATGCTTTGATTGTCGGTGAGTATGCCTAGTCGTATGGCGTGCTGGGTGCTGGGTGCTGGGTGTGTGACCTGCTGCCCTCTGCCTGTGCAACATTGCAATGTGTGTTTGTCATTCCTAGGTGACTCTACATATCCCAGCCGTCCATGGCTGCTGAGCCCACTGTGTAATCTCAGGACCCCGGCTGATATCAGATACAATGAGGCCCATGGCAAGACATGTCGTGTGGTTGAGCGTACTTTTGGCCTGCTCAAGTCACGTTTCCGCAGCCTTGACAAAACTGGAGGTGCACTGTCATACTCGCCTGGGAAGGTGTGTAAGGTCATAGTGGCATGCTGCATGCTCCACAACCTGGCCATTCTCAAGCAGATTCCCCTGCTCCTGGATGATAATGAGGACCCAGGGCCCCAGCCTGCACAAGAACCTGAGTCCAGTGATGAGGACAGTGGAGAGGAGGAAGGAGGTGACATGTGTCAACAGCTCATCACCCGCTACTTCACTTGAAGGTGGGTGACAAAGTACAACATGTACATTGTCTGGTGTGATTGCTGTTGTCGTGAAGGGCTATGTGCAAATGGTACAGACAGCCAGATGTAAAGTCGCCTGTGTGTGGATGTGTGACAGTGACATGTAATCTGTGAACGTATACGGGACATGTTTGTTGACACTTGTTGCCCATTGTGTTGTCTGCATGCTGGGTTATGTAGATGGTTTGTGTAGTGTAATGTCTGTGATGCCACACTCACATCAGTGAATGTTGTTCTGTTATGTTTCCCTAGGTGCCTCAAATGTATCCATTCCTACATACAGTACATCTTACTGATACATTATGGACATCTTGAAGACTGTACATCGTGCACTAAAGACAAAGCTGACACGATGAAAGTGTGTAAGGTATTTTATTTACAAAGTTGACATGTGAGGGGGCGGGCAGATAAACATGAAGGTGGTGATGGAGCAGTGAGGTGACAGTCATGGTAAATGAGATGAATGCGTGGACATCACATCGATGTGGTGACCCAGTCCAACAGACAAGTGCCATTCCCAAGGCAGTGTGGGGAAGGACAGTCCAAACAGTCAATGCAGTGGGGAAGAGGGTTGCCATCAGTGCTGGGTCCGTGACTGGCGTTTGGCTGGTGCTTTGCCTCAAGAGACCCCCAGGCTCTTCTTTGGATGGCCCCTTGGTCGTTTCACTGGGGTGGGCCCTGCTGTGGTGCCAGCGGCGTCTGAGTACTCACCCCTCTCAGTGGCCACAGGGGAGGATAGTGAACTGTCATCCAACAGCACACCAGAGGGGGGTGGAGGTGTTGGTTGGGACGCAGGCCTGTCCCTCAGTAATGCCACTTGCTGCCCATGAGGTCCACCATTTGTCCCATACGGGTGTCGATGGACCTCATCAGCAGGATGAGCTCACGTAAGAGTTCGTCAGACCAGCCACTTTGTCCCTGGACCTGTTCGTAGGCCCCGATGACTCTGGTGAAGTGGTCCAGGGATGGGGTCCCAACCTCCTGATGTCTGAAGGTGACCCTGGTCCTCCCACCTGCCCTGCTGCCACGGACCTGTTGCCTCGCCACTGTGGGTCCACGCACACTCTCCCTGCCATCCACAGTTGTTGGTGTGTGCTGGTCATCCCCTGGGACAGGGGGGGGTTTGCAGGTGGCACTGGTGATGGTGGTGGTGGTGGTGGACGCACAGGTCATAACAGCAGGGCTCTGCTGTGCTGTTGTTGTTGCAGCAGATGTGGTAGTGGGGAGGATGGGGTCCTGGGACCTGGTGCTCCCTGGCATACCAGATGGGCCGGCCGTCCTGAAAATCCTCGGAGTCTACATCCGAGAGTCCATGTACCGGGGGTGGAGACTGACTCTACTGGTCATTGATATTGTCCTCAGCAGTGAGTTCTTGGTCACCTGTGGATTAGATGGGGAATGGTCAGTGTTGTGCACTCAGCAAGAATTATGTTAGCTATGTGTCATCAAGTGTCTGTACAGTACACAATTGACTGATCTTCACATATTTAGCTACGTGCAATACTGTGCCTCATGACATGATGCAGAGGTACATACATTACTCGTACATGTTGTCAGATGTCGATGCATTGCATGCAAATCGTGCTGTGATCATGTTCACTGGGACCAGTTGCCATGTTGGGACCAGCACAAATGGGTTTAATGGTTCTCGCAATGTTGATTTGTATGCCCTGGCTGACGTCACATCTGGCCATGTAGTGGCCATTGTATTGTACTGCATGACTTTGACCTGTAATGTAACTTTTTTTATTTAGGAGCCCACACATGCTTTCTGTAATTTTACATGCTCCTTGCTGATTGGGCCACATTGCAATGCACTCATCAGTGTGTGCTGTGCATGGTTGTGCGCGGTCTTCCTTGTGCATGCCCATTGGTGTGTGACTCTTTGTTATCTGTGACCGTTCCCTTTGCTTACCTGTGTGCACACTGTGCGTGTCAAGCAGGGTCGGTGTGCATATTTGTGCATGGAGAGGGCTAGTGTTGGCATATGGCACCATTTTATTGGTGACAGATGTGTGGCTGCACATACAGGCTACCTACCTGTTAGGTGAGGGTGAACAATACAATGGCTGCAAACTGCTTCTGGGTTGGTGTGGAGTGCTACATCCTGCTTAGGGGTGGGACAGGGAGCATGGTGGGAGTAGTAGTGCAGGCCTACCACCGACAAACACCCTGCCAGTGAAGAAGGCTACCTACCTGTACGTTTGATGAGGGTGATTCAATGGCTCCCAGGTGCTTCTGGGTGGGGTGGGGAGGGATCTATCTTGATGATGCTGTGGGATAGGGTGCATGGTGGGAGTAGTGGTACAGGCCTCCCTCCCCCAAACAGACCTCCCAGGCAAGGTGGCTACCTACCTGTTAGGTGAAGGTGAACAATGCAATGGCTCCCAAGTGCTTCTGTGTGAGCGAGTGATCCATCCTGCTGGGGTGTGGGACAGGGGGCATGGTGGGAGTAGTGGTACAGGCCTCCTTCCCCCAAACAGGCCTCCCAGGCAAGATGGCTACCTTCCTGTTAGGTGAGGGTGAACAATACAATGGCTGCAAACTGCTTCTGGGTTGGTGTGGTGTGTTACAACCTGCTTAGGGGTGGGACAGGGGGCATGGTGGGAATAGTGGTACAGGCCTCCCTCCCCCACACAGACCTCCCAGGCAAGATGGCGTCATACCTGTTAGTTTGTTTGGTGTACTGTAATGACTTCCAAGTGCTTCTGGGTGAGGGAGTGATCCATCTTGCTTGGGTGTGGGACAGGGTGCATGGTGGGAGTAGTGGTACAGGCCACCCTCCCCCCCAAACAGACCTCCCAGGCAAGATGGCTACCTACCTTTTAGGTGAGCGTGAACAATACAATGGCTGCAAACTGCTTCTGGGTTGGAGTGGAGTGCTACATCCTGCTTAGGGGTGGGACAGGGGGCATGGTGGGAAAAGTGGTACAGGCCTCCCTCCACCAAACAGACCTCCCAGGCAAGATGGCTACCTACCTGTTAGGTGAAGGTGAACAATACAATGGGGGTTTTGTTGTGCAAGAAAGTACATATCAGTGTGTTGGTTAACATTTGTTTGTAGTTACCAGCCTCCACTCCCCCGGATACTCCTGTGAGACTCTCAGGATGCAGTATGGCAAGCACCTACTCCTCCAATAGTCTCTTACATAGTTGCCAACTGGAGGTCTGTCATTTGTGACACCTCCATCCTTTTAGACAACAGCGCTTTGGCCACATGTTTTTTCTAGCACCTACATAGATGACAAATTAAACTACACGTCCCAGAATACATTCTGCTGCTTGGTAAAAAGCCCAGACTGGCTGAAAGTGTTGCACTTGTCCAGGGCCGGCTTTAGCATTGGTGGCGCACATCAATTAAGTAATGGCAATTTTAAAAAACTACTGTCTATGCTGCTCGGGTGTATGTTTTTGTTGTTGCATACACCACTTTTGCCATTCTAAGTACTGTTAACAAGAGGCACTACTGTAGGGGTATACTGAGTTTACTGACCCCATAATCATAGCCTTAGCTTTCAGTTTGTGACCCGTACATCGTCTCATATGTCCACATGAAGCGTCTTCCTCACTGAGCCATCTGGTTGCCTTTCCAGCTGCCAAATTCTTTGAGTTATCAAAATGATGCACAATGCTGGTCTGTCCCTTCTGATGGCCAGTCCACATCCGCGGAAAAACACAGAGCACTACCTCGAGGACAGAGGGTTTATAGAGGAAGTGTCTAAGACACCAACATGGGCACCTTCCTTCAGGGATTGCTCACCTCCACTATTTACGGGATGCTTTTGTCAGAAGTATCAGATAACCTGTCAGCAAGTGGCTGTGATTTTGTGTCCTGGCCGAGTACAGACAGAGAATCTCCTGCAGGGAAATACTTCTTTGCTGAAAACAGTATCTTAGGCGCTATATTTGTGGGTGGCCACCGGTGCAAGGGCTGTTTGGTTTTTAGGCTCTCACGCCTCACCAGCCCTTGCAGGGCAAGAAGATGCTGCTGTGGCAAAAAACATTTTCTGAGGCGCTAGCTTTGTGGGTGTTCACCAGTGCAGGAACTGAAAGAGATTTATAGCCCTTTGCCTGTACAGAGAGATGCTGTCCTGAAACAGCTAACATGGGGTACGGTGCGTACACCCCATGATCGCGGGGTACGGTCCGTATACCCCATGATCTCAGGGGTACGCACCGTACCCCTGCGATCATGGGGTGTACGCACCGTACCCGGGGGAGGGCCATTCCGTACCTGTTTCGAGGCGAACTCTGCTTCTCCGAATGTTTTCGGCTCCCGTAGAAAAAGCGTCGTTCGGTGCGTACCTGACACGGATCGTACTTGCTGGGTCAGAAAAACCAGCCGCGAACCGTATAGATGTTGCGCACAGCGGGTTCCGAGGGAGATTCATATGGGGATTTGATTCGTATGACGGTCTCTGTACGATTCGTACGGAGTCCAGCTCCTGGTACGAATCGTACTTCGTCGTACGTACGGTGACGTTGCAGGGTATGATTCGTATGGGAAAAACGCTCCGTACGGCTATTCGGAGCGGTTTTTCCCGAATCGGAATCGATCCCATAATGAGTGGAAATAAGGTTACAGTGAATAGTTAGCACTTGTGCATCAGCTAGCAAAGTGTCTTGATTTGTTATGATCCTATTGAAATCTTTGTTTCCTTCACACTTCAGAATTAAAAACAATATGATTCATTTTTACCCTCCTAACTGCTGAAGGTGTACAGTTCATTTACATGAATTTACACTTTGTTATGTGTACAAAAAATTACATCCTGAAGCCTTTCCTTTAACACTCTGGGCCTCATCACGGTCTCACTACAATGGAGGCTGTCAGTTTGAAACTAGCCAGTCATTCCAGCTGGCTTCTGACAGGATCAAGGAGCCTGTCTACCAGTCGGAACCCGCACGTATTACGTAATCTCCATGGACAGCATTTTATGCCGTCCGATTACGATGTTGGTTTCCGGCAGGGTTTCCATGCTGGGCTTTCCGACATGGAAACCCTGTTGAAAGCAGGTTTGAGGGACCCTAGCAGGGCCCCCTTTAGTCAGGGGGTGAGAGGTGCCCCCCTGTTCATCACTGCACGGCGTGGCAAGCACCTCACGGTGCCTGCCACGCGGTGCAGGGATGGACACAAACTCCCTTTTCTGTCTGGGAGCTTGTGCTGCGGCGGTTTCCGTCCGCAGCACAAGCTCCCATACAGGAAAGGGAGCTTGCGACCACACCATGTGATGTCACATCAGAATTCAGTGGTCAGGACCGCCAACCAGAGGCCAGTCGAACACATATCTGCAACAGTGAGGATGGACGCATGTCCACCCGACATTGAAATAAGGCTCTTTGCGTATCACATTTAAGACTGTCATATAATTCACTTTACCTTTCTTTCTCTGACTGAAAAGTGACAAGAGTTTGTAAACACCAATCCAAATGTTAATAAATAAGCAGCAATTTGTCAAAAGACATATCCTGACATTTGACCTTTCTCTCTGAAGCACAGCAAATGTAACCTGCTTCTACCTGAAGCTCGATGAAACCTGGCTGTTCAATCCAAGAACCCTTGGATTGTTCTGACTGAAAACTGGCCCTAAGCTCTCATATCCAAGAATGCCAGCAATCCAGCAGGCTCATATATTATTCAAACATTTTCCTATCTCTTGGGACGATATGAACACACATCTCCAAAACCAAAATATTTATGTAGAAATCAGAGCGCTGTCCAACGAAACGAACATTGGCATGAGGTAACAGCATGAGTGCAGTACAATATGGAACATAAGAAGTACCTGAAACATAAAAAGGTCATGGGGAAACAGGGGGAAGACAAAATACATGGTTTTTTTTTTTAAGTGACCCACAGGTATCGCCCCAACTGGTAGGCGATGTACGGTTCTAGAAAAGCGGTATATCAAAAGGACAACCAAACACATATTGAACACATGGTAAAAAGACTGTCAAACAGGAGATGGAAGTAAATAGAAAATGGCATTGGGGCTATTCCTGATGAAGGTCATTTAGAAGTAGCCATTTGACATGTTTTTTTAATGAAGCAGTTGATGGGTTGGATCTGATCTGAGGAGGAAGGTCATTCCAAATTCTTGGAGCAAGCCCAAGTTATTTTCTTGTTGAACTTAGTAGGTTTCAATGGTAGAGTATTAGAGCTTCTTAAGTTTCGACTAGAGCTGGAGAGCTCAAGTTTTTTTGCCAGGTAAACTGGGGTGTTGAAGTGAATAGCTTTGTGCGACAGGCAGGCTATTTTGAAATGATTCCTTGCTTCAATGGAAAGCCAGTTAAGTTGAATTAAGTCAGGTGTGATATAGTCATGTTTTCTGGAGCCTGTGATGAGTCTGGCAGAAGCGTTCAGAGTGGCTTCAAGTGGAGCTAAAGTAGCTTGAGGTAGCCCAGCTAGGGTGACCAAACCATATTCCAATTGTGAGATAACTAGGGATTGGACTGCTGACTGGATGTCCTCAGGCTCAGAAAGGCTTGATTTTCCTAAGAGTGTTGAGCTGATGATTGGCACTCCTAATAGTGGCACTGCTGTGCGCTTGCATATTTAGGTATTTTTCCAGGGTAACGCCTAAAGATCTAGCAGAGTCAACAATATGAGGCGTGCAGTTTAGGGCGGAAAGTTGTTTGATCCAGTTTTGAGTAGCTGCTGAGTGGTTACGGGGGGCAATCAGGAGGAATTCTGTTTTGAGGGTATTTAACAACAGATGATTATGTGTTAGCCATTGTTGAGTTTTTAGACGCGCATCATTAAGAGTTTTTATGTCATCTGGAGAGGAGATCTTGAAATACAGTTGAGTGTCATCAGCATACATATGGTATTATTGAATGCTAGAGCAGTTTAGAATATAATAGAGAGGTTCCATGAAGAGGATGAAGAGCATGGGCTAGAGTGCCGAGCCTGAGGTACTCCAGTAGTGACTGGAATACCAGCAGCAAGTGATTGATTAACTTTGATTCTTTGGGTACGTTATGTAGGAAATAGGCAAACCGATTTAAGACAGGGACAGATAACCCCACCCTATGTCCTATGTTGAAAAAGAGCAATCAAGTTATCATGGTTGATGGTGTCAAATGCAGAGGACGAGTCAAGAAGGATAAAAAGACAGGGAACATTTTGATCGAGATCTCAAGGCGCCATCAACAATGTGAGTTAAAGCTGTTTCTGTACTGTGCCCCGCTCTGAAACCTGACTGATAGAGGTCAAGGAGCTGACATTTCTCAATGTGGTTGTAGAGCTGTGTGTGAACGCATTCATCGAGCCATTTAGCTAAAGTCATGATGCTGGTGATCAGACGGAAATTGTTGGGATCCGCTAAGTTGGCATTAGACTTCTTGGGGATGGGAGTGACTGGCCACATCTTAAGGCAGTAAGGAGTCCTCGCCTGCAAGAGAGATTCTTGAATGATCTGGGCCCAGAGTGGGAGAATGGCCGAATGTTTCAGATCTTTGAGAAGCTTAGCGGGTAGGGGATCACTGAAATGATTGGAGGGTTTTAAAGCCGCCAAAGAATGTAACAGCTCTGCAACATCCGGGAGCTGGAAAGAATTCCAAGAGGCGTTGTTTTTGGGAATGCAAACTGTGGGGTAAAAAGGTACACTCACTGCCTTAGGTACAGCAGATGCAATGGGGCTCAAAGACCGCAAGTTAGGAGCTGCACGTTGTAGATCCAGTTCAATATTCCTTGACTTTTCTGAGAAGTGAGCTGAGAAGTCCTTCTCACCTGGGGGCGGGAGTCCTGAGTGCCAAGATAAGATTAGTAAAGTGGTTAGCTTGTTGTTTGATGATTTCAAACAATTTCTTGGGTCGGTTTTTAGCGCTGTCAAGTTGAGCCCTGAAATGATCTGTTTTAGCACTGCGAATATGTTTGTTGTAAGCGCAATTCAACCTCCTTAATTGATTGAGACAGTTAGTGGAGGGAGAATTTCTCCATCGTCTCTCAGAAAGCCTACATTTGCTATGCTCCTCATTAACAGAACCATTGAACCAGGGTTTGGGTTTTCTGATCGGAATCCTTTTGAGTTGCTGTGGCGTAATAGAGTTGAGAATACTTGACATAGAGTTGATGTAATGAACCGTCAGCTAGTCCGGATCACTGGCAAAATATCGATGGTCAAAAAATCGACCTACAAAAATATTGGCGCAACAATATCGATGTCAAGAATATCGACATCCTATCTACAACATGGTAAGTACAAAAATATCTAAAAAAAATATCGATGTCAAAAATATCGTTATAAAAAATATGTTTTTTTTATTTAAAAAAATATGTAAAATAAACTAAATAATACTTATGTATATATAAAGATAGTTAAAAATATGTTATAATGTTTACAATGAATAATTAATATATATATATATATATATATAATTTAATAAAACATTAAACATATACATCTAATTTATAATACATATACTTACTTAATAATCAGTTTTTAATTATTTTAATAACTTATAAATTATTTAAAAATATTTTAAATTACAAATACATCTATACACATAAAATAGGAACATAAATAAAAATGTAATAATTATGTAAAACAAATAAAAAAATGTTTTACTTTTAATATTTTTTTAATTAATTATATACTACATTAGCTAAAATAATACAAAAAATATTAAATAGTGGAGGAAATAAAACTACTATTCCAACTCCAAAAAAAAACAACAGTAAGGAAAATGTTGTATAGCATAGGGGTAAAAATTACTATTCCCACTCCAGAGAGTGCAACAGTAGGAAAAGTATTGGATAGCGTAGGGGTAAAAATTACTAATTCAACTCCAGAGAGTGCAACATTAGGGAAAGTGTTGGATAGTGTAGGGGTAAAAATTACTATTCCAACTCCAAAGAGTGCAACAGTAGGGAAAGTGTTAGATAGCGTAGGGGTAAAAATTACTATTCCCACTCCAGAGAGTGCAACAGTAGGGAAAGTGTTGGATAGCGAAGGGGTAGAAATTACTATTCCCACTCCAGAGAGTGCAACAGTAGGGAAAGTGTTGGATAGCGTAGGGGAAAAAATTACTATTCCAACTCCAGAGAGCGCAACAGTTAGGAAAGTGTTGGATAGCGTAGGGGTAAAAATTACTATTCCCACTCCAGAGAGTGCAACAGTAGGGAAAGTGTTGGATAGCATAGGCGTAAACATTTCTATTCCCACTCCAGAGAGTGCCACAGTAGGGAAAAATAACATACTTATAAATAAAATAATAAAAAACAATATTTAGTGAATTAATTAATATATAACTCTAAACTATTTACAAATACCAATAAATAATTACTAAAACATAAGTAACAATGAATATTAATTTACCAATAAATTTATAATAAATAGCAATAAATAATAATTAATAAATATTAATTACCAATTAATAAATATTGAACAATAAAATATGTGTAATATAAAAACATAATAATTATTAAAAAGTAACTACCAATTAACACATATTGAACAATTAAATAATTTGTTATACCAAAAATATTAATTATTAATCAGTAATTACCAATTAATAATTACTTATTCATATATTAATTAAACAATAAATAATATTTACTAATATTTAATTGCCAATTAATGATTAACCGACAATAAATTAATTTTCAAAACCAAAAAATTATCATTTGAAATAATTTGAAAACAAAAGGGAGAGCTAGGACCACTGGACAGCTGTCCTTGTCCCATTAAGTAATACAAAACCAATAAAGATGGCCGTTTTACAAAAAGGAGAGTATAACGGAAATGTCTGGCACCTTTAAGGTTTTTTAATAAAACCCTCACACACCAACCTGGTTGGTGTCATGCTTCATCATCGGGGCCCAGCTGAGTAGCCGAATGCTACTCAGCTGTGCTATTAAACCTGGTTACAGTGGCGCAGGTTTTACGGTGTACGTGAGTGTGAATGTTAAAAATACCTCAGGATTCTACCTGTTGTATTTATTTGCGGTGATCCTGGGTATGTTTAAAATGAGAGTGTGGATAAACAGTACTATGTGCAACTGTTATTATCCAATGATGGTCAACATGTTTCATCCCTCAAAAATATATAAACGGGGCTTTCATCAGGACCTCTCTATAAAGTGAATAAAGTGAAAGGTGAGTGGTAAAAAATCCCCACATGTGCTGCATATAAGTGTTCACGCTAAGGAAAACTGAATGCAAAAAGGTTGTTTCTTAAAAAGGACTGACCGTATTATGGGTCCTTATACGCTGGTACTTCAAAAAATATTATTGCTCAAATATCTGCCTATGTGGTGTCCTTCGGAGCAGTCTGCTCCGAAGGACACCACATAGGCGAACCGCGGGAGAGACCACAACGTAAAAGTTAGTGATGTAACGGCTCCCCTTAAGTGCTCAGGAGCAGATATTTGGCAATAATATTTTTGGAAGTACCAGCGTATAAGGACCCATAATACGGTCAGTCCTTTTTAAGAAACAACCTTTCACTTTATTCACTTTATTGACATACTAGCAGCCCGTCCCGACGTTGTCCGGGGATGAAATGTAATGTGTGCAATGCTTGTAATAGTAAATCACAATTTATTGTAATATTTCACGGTTGACAACATTTTTTTTTCATTTGAATGCGGATAGAGCAGCGTTTGAAACTGGGTAATGCTGACGTTGAAATGGCTGAAGTGTTCCAATAGTTATGCATCCATAAGGCACATGACAAAGTCTGTGTATGAAAGCTTATAGCAGGCACCGTTTGAAAGTGTGTAATGGTGAGGTTTTAATAGCATAAGTGGCACAATAGTTATGCATCCATAAGGCACATCCCTTACAATCTGCTCTGTGTGTTATACGTCATTTTCAATGAAGGTGTGAGCAAGTGTGTTTATGAAAGGCTTTAGCAGGCAGCGTTTGAAAGTGGCTAATGTGGAGGTATGAATGGCTGAAGTGGCACAACAGTTATGCACCCATAAGGCACATGATGTACAAACCGCTCCCTGTCCCATACGTAATTTTCAATGAACGGGTGAGCAAGTGTGTGTGTAAAACCAATTTCTTTGTAGTTATTGCAGAAAGGCAAAGTGTGAGTTGTGCAGCATTACCTAAGTGTTGGAAAAGGCAAGACGAATTTTATGCGTTGTTTAACATTGATCTTGCCCGTTTGTAATGTTTGTTGAATGTGTTTGTCCTCTTCTGCCTGCACTGTTTGTAAGAGCCTTTTCGAAATAAGTGCCTCCTTAGCTGTACCGTATTTGAAGAGCGTTCGTGATCGGTGCGTCCTCAGCGGTAACCTTTGCAACCTGTGGGTGTTGTGGAGTGGCTTGCTTATGGAATCCCCAAGATCGTTCTCTTAGACGTGAATCTGTGTACGGTGCCAGTGCTTGCGAGGGCTTGGCGTGTGTGATTGACTCTAGTATTTGTGACAGCATTTATGCCCCGCATGAGTCTGAGCCCCAGAATAATTTTAAATAGTGAAGTCTCTTATTTTGGCTGGTACGGTGCCTCGCTTCATCCTCCGCTAGCAGTAATGGCGCGTGAATGGCAAAAGCTGCGCCCAATTTTTATTTTTTATTTAGCCAGGCCCCTCTGACAACGCTGACGCCCACACATAATGGAGCGTGAATGGCGCGCCCAGTGAATGGTGCGCTTGTGAAAGCTGCGCCCATTTGTTTTTGTTGTTTTTTAGCCAGGCCCAACGCTGACGCCTAAAGAGGACTAAATGTGAAGTCTTCTTTGACACCCCCATCGATGACAGCACAGCGCCAATGCCCACAAGGGACTACTTTACCCCTAAGGTTCTTTCACCTTTGTGATGTATATGGTGGGTAGCTGTATAGCCTATGCCCATCTGCTGCAACTCCCCTTTACAATGCTGTTTTGGGTGTAGTGATTGGTGCTGTACTTCTTGAGCTTACCTGCCTCAAAGGTTTCAGCTCTCTCTTTATAATAGTAGTATGGATAAAAATTGTATACATATATTTTAAAACCAGTAGAACACTTAACAAAAACCATATAACACATACATATTAAATGCATAATAAAATAAATAACTGATATAAATATTGATATACTTGATATCAATATTCAAACTTCGATATTACTTAAATCGATATTAAAAAAGTCGATATTACTTACCTTAGGGTCGATATACTATCCATCGATATTCTTAACAATAATATTCTGTCCCTTTGATATTATCACCTCGATATTATTGTAGGTCGATATTTAATTTTCGATATTTTGACTGCTCACCAGCCAGTCCATGTTGGTTATGTTAGGGGGAGGTTCAAGAAGATACTTGCTCATGTTAGTTAGATCATTGATGTTGATGTTTCTCAGATTGCAAACCAGCTGTTTGGTTTTCAGCGGTTTACCTTGTCTGAGCCGGACCTTTTCAAGATGTGAAAGGAGATTTGGTGATGATCAGATCAAATCACAGGGTATAATATCATCAAGTTTAATGGTGTGGTCTCTAGCTATGATAAGGTCAAGGATAGCACCCTTGTTCTGGGTGAGTCCATTGCAGGCTTGGATGAAGTTGAGGTCGGAGAGGAATGCCATAAAGGAACAAACTAAGGGATCAGTTGTGTAATTCCAGTGAAGGTTGAAGTCACAGAGGAAGATATGGTTAGGGCGAAGGACCGAGCAAGAGGAAATGGACTCCACAATTTGCTCTATGAAGCGCCGATTATCCCCAGGTGGATGATATAGCATGTGGAACACACAGACAATCTTGCCATTGTAATTGTAATTGTAAGGAGCATTTATATAGTGCATGACTACCCGGAGGCATCCCAGCGCTTACAATCATGAAACGCAGTGGTGTGACTCAGTTTGGAAAAAAGAAATGTTTTCAAGGATCTACGGAAGGAGAGATGATTGGGTTCTAAACGAAGGTGAGAGGGGAGGGCATTCCACAGTCTGGAGGCGTTGACTGAAAACAGGCACCCCCCACTCCTGACCTTGTGGACCCTGGGGGTGATGGCCAAATTCTTAATTTTAGAGCGAAGAGGTCTTTTCGGCTCATAGGACTGGATGATCCCTTGAAGAATAGTGGGTCCTAGTTTAAACAGGGATTTATGGACAATACATAGGCTATTGAACTTCACTCTCTCCTGGACCGGCAGCCAATGTAATGCCTTAAGAGCCGGTCTGGCCGATTGATACTTGGGGGTACCCATTAAGAGTCTAGCCGCCCAGTTTTGTGTGGTCTGTAGTTTAGAGAGAGTGGCCGCCAGTGCGCCCAGATATAGGGCGTTTGCGTAGTCCAGCCTGGACAACACCAGGGCCTGGACCGTGACCTTTCTGGCCTGAAAAGGGAGCAGAGGGAGAACCTTCTGGACCGTTTTAAGGGTCCCGTAGCATACAGCTGCCGTTTTCCGAGCCTGGGTTTTGAAGGTAAGTTCGTGGTCCATCCAAAAGCCCAGACTCTTTAGCTGGGTCTTAGGAGTAGGAGCGGGTCCCATGGAAGTAGGCCATCTTTCCATCAGGTCATGAGGAGACTGATTACCCAAGATCATTATTTCAGTTTTTCCTCCATTCATCTTCAACAAAGAATTATTCATCCATCTTGCGATTTCCTCCAAGCAAGGATGGAGGCTGAAGGAAGAACTTTCACCTTTATTGAGCCCAATCACCAATTGCGTATCATCCGCATAGGATATTATATGGACTCCGAAGGGTAGCACTATCTCTGCGAGAGTGGCGGTATAAATATTAAACAAGGTGGGACTTAATGAAGATCCCTGCGGAACTCCACATTGAAGAGATGTTTGTTTGGAGATGACTAAGTTATCGAAAACTCGAAATTATCTGTTATTCAGGAAGGATTTTAGCCAGGCCAGGGCCGTTCCCGTGATACCTAAGTTACCCACTCTGTGAATCAGAATCTGATAGTTTACGGTATCAACGGCGGCACTGAGGTCAAGGAGGAGGACCACCGCAGTGCCACCAGCATCTACTATCCTTCTTGATTCTTCTACTACAGAAAGTAAAGCCGTCTCAGTACCCTGTAAGGGACGGAAACCAGCCTGTGTAGAATGGAGAAGATTGTTAGTCTCCAAATAGGATGATAGAATTTGATTGAAGTATTTTTCCGTGATTTTGCTAATTGCAGGAAGCAGTGAGATAGGCCGGTAGCTTCCCAGATCTGCTGGGTCAAGGCTGGGTTTCTTTAACAGAGCCTTTACCATGGCTTCTTTCCACTTAGGGGGCACAATCCCTGAGAAAAGTGAGGTGTTGATGAGATCTAGAATCACTGGGAGGACCACCTCAGCAACCAGCTTTAGTTTCCCTAAAGGGGCAGGATCATTGGGTGAACCAGTCTTCACTTTAGATAAAAGGCTCCTTAAGACAGGCATCTCCATGGCCGGGATGTTATCCAGAAGCACCCGGTTGACAGGAGATGTTCCAGATCTCAGTGACTAGGTGCTCACTGGAGGAAATCCAAGCATTTTGAGCCTGTTTCAGCATCAGATGTCATTAGCTTTGATCACATATGAAAACCATACCCTTTCTTGTCGTTTTTTTATAGAAACCATGAATTAAGTTAAATATATGTTCTTCACAAGTGGTTTTTGTATATATCGCTTTGAGATACTACTGATGTATATTTTGAGAAACTCATTTCCAAGGTTACATTTTGCCTTGTATTTCCTTGCTCTTTTAATGAATATCAAATACTGTTTCTCACATGCAACCCCTCATTACAGCTCCATTACTCATTTGTTCTGTCCCATATCTTTCAAAATCATGTTATTTATGATGCTTTCCCAAAAGTAGACTTGTGTTTTCCTGCTGACCACTCTCAGAACTTCGCTTTCTTATGTATGCTCTTAATCTTGGCTTATCCGTCACTTCGGCTTGCGAGGGTGCGGTTGTGAGGTGTCTGTAGGGAGGAGGGTGCAGGAGGGGGCCGCGGGCTACTTCTCAGGTGGTGGTCAACCAGGCTGCGCGCTTTTCCCCTTCAGAGCTGATACGGTGTTCGGGGCCCTGAGCGTTCAGGAGTCACACTAGCGCCTGGTGACGTCCCGCAACCCGGAAGCGCTGCCGAGCTGGAGATGGAGGCAGGCTGCTGGCATCACCGTCAGAGGAGGAGGGGCAAGGCTAGCTCTGTGGTGTTTCCATTTGGGGTGGAAGCAGGCGGCATAATGTTGCACTGCCACTTTTCGAACCCCATATAGAAGAGTTGGATATGGCCCCTGAGGAAAAGACAGTGGATATGGTCTTAAATGAAATTGCTCCAATATTGTCACCGGTAGCGATTGTAGTAGACAATGGCACTACAAACACTGGTATTTCCTCTAAAGCAGCTATCTCTCCAATTAAGCTCTCAAAGAAGAAAAGAAAAAGTTTGAATAAACTAAACAAGAAACAAAAACATAAAGCAAGGATAGACCTTTACCCTATCTTTCGAAATTCCATAGGAAAAACTCTAACTCTCACAACAGATCCTCCACAGGATCAGTCCAGCAGCTTCCCTTGTGAGCCCCAGTTATCTTTGGAATCCACACAGATTTCTCCTCTCAGTCCAACTAAAGGGACCGCAATTACTAAGAGAACGTCCACAGCTGGTGTCCAAGCGAGTGTAATTCTTGATCTACCTATAAAAGCTGAGTCTAATATTAATCTCACCGCTTCATGTACTCCCCAAGGTCTCAGGATAAAGATACCATCACTTTTTTGATGCCTCCCTTTTCTACTAAAGGGTTCAAAGGAACAAAGACCACAGGGGCCCAGACTAAGGTCATTGTACCCCCTAACCAATGCAGAGAAAGACATTCAGCCACCACTTTTCCACCATAGCCTGCTATTTCATGCAGTCTGTGGGGCGCACGACATCCAAAGCCGGGGACTCTCTACAAACAACTCTCTGGCAGTTCAACCTTACTCAACGAAATCAAATTCTCCGAACATCATTAACGTGTCGGAGACTTCTTTAGCACTGGGACACTTAGACAGACCAGACACTTTCCACTGGTCTGTCTTTCCGCCTATATACATGCACCACCTTATACAACCTTATACAATAATTGCTGTACCTCATACAAGCCCTGCAGAAACGAATGCATCCAAGGAATTCCTTTGGCAAATTCCCCAAAATCTTGGGACCAACAAGAAACAGAGAATCTGGAGGGGATTCCCATTTTCCATCCTGAAAATATTTCTTGTGGCCAGGAAGACATCTTAAATAGGAGCAACTTACTTAAATTGCTGTCATCCTTACCTGAGATGGGGGAACTTAAATCAAAGATCAGACCTATATTATGTTTATCCCTCGTTACAGAGAGACCTTAAATGAAGCCACAAAGGTACGATTTAGAAATAAAGATATAGTCAGGTGGGTAGAATTCCATTACAAGATCTTGGAAGACTGGTAAAAAATCATAAGTAAACCAGTGAAACTATAATATCCCTGGCTGCTAGCAAACAAACACTCTCTTTACCAGTGTGACTCAGCACGGTGAGGGTCGAAGAGCTCTCCATATCCTCAATCTTTAATAGACCCGATTATGATCTCAACTTATCAAGTAGCGAACAAAAGAGCCTGCTGGTTTACGATCAGTAACCATGGGCGGAGAACTCTGCTCCGCCCGCGGAGTGTGCGGAGATTTGCCTACTTTGCGTTCCGCCGAGAACGCCGAGTAGGCAAATTCCCGCACACTCCGCAGCGAAGCGGAGTTGGCCTGCCGCCCGCCTCCACCCCTATTAAGACATATGTTACCAGTCATTTTAAAAAACTAAAAAGCACTTACCTGTTTACTGCGGTATCTCCGGGCAGAGCTCCTCCTCTTCCTCGCCATATGGGTACTGTTTGAGAAAACTGTGCATGCGTGAGCGCCGGCGCATGTGCATTTCTTGCACGCGTCCGCGCATGCGCATTTTTATTGCGATAAATGCATAGTTTTTTCAAACAGTACCTATATGGCGAGGAAGAGGAGCAGGGCAGCCCGGGGACGCTGCGGTAAACAGGTAAGTGGTTTTTAGTTTTTACCAAATGCCTGGCAACTTATATCTTAATAGGGGGTGGAGGCAGGCGGGGTTGAGGAGCTCCACGGAGTTCCAAGGAGTTTGTTGCTAACTCCATGGCCCCCCACGTAGCCCCGCTACACACACTTCACCCAGGTTTAACGAAGAGTTCCTGCTAAAATCTTACATGTGCATCAAAGTCTAAAAGGTACAGGATTGTTTACAATGCAAACACGCAAGAGCTTAGCTTGGATTTGCAAAGGTGCTCATGAAATATACGAAGTTTAAATTCCCTCCTGAATGACAACCTTGTAATGGATGAAATTGGTCATAAAGATATAATTTGCCTGCAAGAAACTTGGCAGAATATGCCTATGATTTGGCAGGACCATGACAAATTCTTGTCTCTGGCTGATCCCTCCATCAAAGGGTGCCATTCATCAGGAGGAGTCTCAATTTCGGTTAATAAAGCTCTGGTGCCGGAAGTGAGCGTGCTAGCTAGTGGCACTGGGGCATTTATTATCCTAATGTTAACAGCCACATCTTCTTGTCAAGGAAGAAAGAAGCCAGCGCTCATCATTGGAAATTTGTATATAAACCCAAAGCAATCAAAAAATAAAATAATCGCAAGTGACATTTTAAAGTTAATTAAAACCTTACGGCGTCAGTATCTTACAGAGATATGGGTTATGGCGGGGGATTTTTACAAGTTTTTGCTCGAAACTCCTAATCCAACCCTTTGGCAATAGGAAGAGGACAACATTTGGGGAATCCCTGAGATCGCTCTGGGATATCAAAAGAAAGACCAGGCTGACCAGAAGTTTGCTGCCTTCTTGAATGCCTTTTACTTTAGAACTTTGAATAGAAATGGGGTCTGGGACCTTCCAGCCGCCTGCACATATAAATATATAATGCGCTCCTATGCGCCTCTGGTGGGTTATATTTGGATATCAACACAGGATTTTATGTGGGCAAGCAATTTTCTAGTGTGTCACACATTGACGAGTGACTATGCAAGATCATCCTGTACCCCCATTTGGGTACTCCTAGATTGACCTGACCTGAGGGTTGTAGATATTCTACTTTAAACTCTTCCTAGCAGATATCTCCCCTCCCACTCTTTTAATCAAGGGTGTCAACCCCGCTAATAAAGTGCATTGTGGACTGGCCCACCTTTTTTAATTCACTTTCACCTCACGACTACACTTCCCCTGCCCTCTCACACGCATGCATCATATGGCTGGAACAAAAGATCTCCGATAAAGAGCCCCGGTTTCGGGAGCCCGTCAGACATTGCAGCGCCATTCTGACGAGGAGCAGAACCCATATGATGAAGCATGACACCTAGTTTACTGGGTGTGTGAGGGTTTTAGTTCCAACAAGGGAATTTCCCCCTTCTCGCTCTTCCAAGTACACCCACACAGCTTTCTCTTTTTCCAGGGGAACTTTGTACCCTTCTTGTGTCACTAGTTGTCGGAGTTGTACACTGCACCCCGTTAAACATAGTCCACTTCGGTTCCTACCTTTGTTTAGACAATTACAGTCTGTACAGAAGGAAAGAATGGTCAACAACATCCTCTCCCGCGGCCCAGATGGAGCTGAGAGTATCTCTCCAATATTAGGCAAGTAATTACCTACCCTCAGCTACAATCTGGCCGAATTTACTGGAAAAGCTAACAGACAGATTTATAAGCAAGTCTCAGCAGTCAAGCAGCACTACCATCCAGAAGGGATCTTGTAATCCGGCGTTAAGGGCTCTCAAACGAGAATGAAATCAACTTCAGAGGACAGTGAATAACATTACTAATACTACTGTACAAGCAGCAGATATCCAGAAGGCCAGGGTGGCCTTTAGATCAAAAGAGGGGGAAATCTCCCGCACCAAGGGTGAACAGGCATGAACAAAATTATATAACATGTTGAAAAGCAAAAATAAGGCAAAATTCTGGATTCTCCTCAAAACAAGGTTGAGCTACAGCACTCATAATACTTCCGTTGCAGTGTCACCTTCTAAGTGGCCTGACTACATATTTAATTTGTGCAATTAGGTGGAAAATTAGTGCAGTCAAATGAGATTCATTGTTTTTTGGCCTCTTTTCGAGCCGCAGGACCTTCGAGCGCAAACGGCTTGCCCATAAGATTATTTAAAAATGCTACAGGTGAATAGGAAGCTTTACTCAGTCCCCTTTTTAAAAATTGGATGATAATAAAGTGCCTGATAGCTAGAGAGGTGCCATACTTACTCTAATTCATAAAAAAGGTGCATCTGACAACCCATCTAATTTCTGGCTCATTGCCCTACTCAATGATATTTCCAGGACGTCATATGCCGATGACAAGCAGCTAGTCATCTCCTTGGACCCAAAAAATAACAGGGAGAGACTATCCTCCTGTCTGACAAGAGTCAAAGAGTGGATGACCTCAAAATGTCTAAAGTTAAATGGGGACAAAACTGAATAATTACTCCTCGGAAATAAAGCAATACCCAGGCCTTGATAGACTGGCCGGCCTGTCTAGGCAATCCATCCGCCCCCACAGAAATAATAAAAAATCTAGGGTTCTGGTTAGAAACTGATCTTTCCATGGAGACACAGGCCAAGAAGGTCGCAGCAACTTGCTTTGGACTGCTTAGAAGCCTTAGGAAAATTCTAGACAGAATTCCCACACAGCTCAGGAAGAAGGTGGCCCACTTACTTGTTACTTCGCGACTAGACTATGGAAACTCACTGTTTTTGGGGGCACCTAAATATGTCACCCGCAGGATGCAGATGGCTCAAAATGCAGCCGCAAAGCTGCTGTGCAACATTCCTGCACGGGAGCCAATAAAAAAGCATCTACTTGGACTCTATTGGCTACCTGTAGAAGCCAGAATACAATTTAAAGTACTGGTTATTACCCATAGAGCACGCCATAATAGAGGTCCCAAAAAAATTGCTTAGCTAGTATCTCCCTACATTCCAAACAGGCGGCTACGATCCAGCACGGAGGAACGTCTAAAACAAACAAAGGCTAGGAGGGAGAGATGGGGAGGAAGATCTTTCTCCCACCTTGCTCCCAAACTCTAGAATGCCTTGCCTCTGGAATACAGATTGATAAACAAAGAACTACAGTTCCGTAAAGTGATCAAGACCTGGCTGTTCACGCAACATCTCTAATGCATGGTTAGCCCGTATTCAGCTTCTGACCTCTTAGCGCTTGGAAGCCTTAGGGTAGCCATGCGCTCTACAAATCGTTAATTATAATAATAATATTATTAATAATAATAATAATAATAATAATAATAATAATAATAATAATAATAATAATAATGTGGAAGGTAAATGTTTTACTAAAGTCTTAAACAATGATTTGGAGGAGTGGACCAAACCTGTGGCCTTCATACCCATTACTCAATCGGGTTTTAGACTTGGGCGTGGCATTGGAGATAACATTAACGAAGATAACATATCTTCATTAATGAATTCTGCAAACTGTAAAAAAGGCACCTCTGTTTATGTCACCTCAATAGATTTTAAAACTACATTCGACAAAGTGGACAGAGGGAGACTTTGGCAGAAGCTGTCAATTGGGATATCGCGGAAAATCTATTATGAGGCTTTAGAAGCCTGTAGACGGCAACGTGGGTGAAAGTAACACGTAGGCCCTCATTAGGATGTCGGGCGGACTTTGCCCGACCGCCACCCTCACGGTACTTGGGACCACCCGCCATAAGGGTGGGGGTCCCGTGGGGGGTATTAGGATGCGCCCGCCACAGTGGAGGGCGCATCGTGCATTTTTACCATTGTGGCGGGCGGTGCTCTCAGCACTGCCCGCCACAATGCTAAAAATGCATGTATGCATTTGCATGCACAAAGCAGCAGGCACCGCGCGGTGCCTGCCGCATTGTGTATGCAAATGGTGGTACCCCCATGTGCACCCCCCACCTCGCCTTCACCATGGGGGCCCGCAGGGGGCCCCCGAAGTGAAAACCGCCTGCCTTTCCATGGCAGCAAAAGTCATCTGTTTCAGCCCATTGTATTATGGCTGGCGGTGTTTGGTAGACACCGCCACCATATTAAACTTATTCCGCTGTCCCCCCCGCCATGGTAATATGGTGGGGGGGAAATGGCTGGCAGGCGGACCAGGATGTCGGGCGGATCGCCACCACCCGCATGGCAGTGGCGATCCACCCGACATCCTAATGGGCCCCCTAGGCTCTACTCATAAAATCTAGAACACTTCAGGAGAAAAGCAAGGGAGTTACTTGTCCCACTGTTCTTCAATTTATACCTGAGCGGATATAAACAAAGCACTGGGGTATGCATATGCTTTTCCTCCCAAATTTGCTGGCTACCACATGCAATGTAATATTAAACTTATGGCAGTGGTAGCTACAAAGACAGTCAGCACCTCTGTTACCGTTTTGCACACGTTTTATCTAGCTTGTCTTATGGCGTGCTCAATGTTAAAACACTGTGCCATTCACAATGTCCCCCTGTCTCCCTGTGCAGAAGCAAAGCCTCTAAGCACATACAATCTAAGCGGTCGATTATGATGGCGGACGGACCTGCGTCCGTCCGCCACCCCCGAGGTGGAGGGACCATCCACAGGGGCAGCGGCGTTCCCTCCATACCAATTAGGATGTGACCGCCACCCTGGCGGTCACATCCTGTATCTTTAACATTGCGGCGGGTGCTGCTTGAAGCAGCACCCGCCGCAAGGTTAAAAATGCATGCTTTGCATTTACATGCACAAAGCGGCAGGCACCGCGCAGTGCCTGCCGCTTTGTGCATGCAAATGCAGAGGGGTACCATAGGTACGCCCCATGTGCACCCCCATGCCCCCCTTCACCCTGGGGGCCCGCAAGGGGCACCCAGAAGCAAAGGTCCACATGCTTTTCCTCTGCGGAAAAGCCGCCGCGGAAAAGCATGTTTACACACACATCCTAATTTGGCTGACGGTGTCTTGCAGACACCGCCATCAAATTGCGGTCAACAGCCCGCAGATCAGCGGCGGAGGACCTGCCATCCGCCGCTGTTCCCACCGCCATCATAATCTGGCAGTGGGTGTTTTCTCTGACCGCAGCGGTGAATCTGCATACTCCGGGCCGGCGGTGGCTTCCACCGGCCCGGAGGATGCGGATTCACTGCAATCATAATCGACCCCTAAAACATTGAACAACAGAGCACAGCACTAATATATGTAATTTCTGACCAACTCAGGTCCCAGGTACAACATAACATACTCTAATCCAAGTAACAAGAAATAATATATTTGTATTCGAAAGTTGACACATCGTTGTAGAAACTCCCCAGCCAACACGTGTTTTGTTGTAGGAACGACTTATTCAAGGCTGTTAATTAGAACAAATGCATCTGTTTGTGTGATTTGTATAAACATGGATTAAAGAAGGAAAAATCACAACAAGCTCAACCTTCAATAAAGTGTCTCTTCAGGCCCATCCAGTGAAACAACTATTTTACAAAGAAGTGCCACCAAAAAAAGGGAATAGAAAAGTAAACTCAAAAAGTAAATCAAAAGGAGAGGAAAGAAACCCATTTGTGAACTCTATGTGAACATGCGAGAACAAGTGATAACAAACAATGAGTGCTATAACAAAGAATCCTTCACCGTGTTTATCTTCAAAGTGAATCTGCACGGACCAGAGCCTGCGCAACACAGAAGTATGAGGAAGAGGAAGGAAGAAAGCGCTAGGAATAGATAAGAAATCATCTATTATCTATACCTTGATAAAGTAAGTCCGTATAAGCAGTCAAACGTTTTCTATGGAGTAACGAAAACTATTTCTCTTTGTCACGGCTAAATCAAAATCTGCCCAACGAAAATGACAAGAAAGAAGGAAAAATAAGTAGGGAAAATGAGAAAGCAATGATACAGGACAACGCCATAATACCACCAAAGTCTAATCTTCAATTGGCCTTGTTGAATGCTCAACCAAGCATACCTTTAGAAGCAATACAATACTATCTGGCTAAGGGAGATGCTTCTCTATGGGAGCATACGTCAATGTTATTAGACATGATTACCCTTGTACTAGAAAACAATGTTTTCCTTCACAATGAGACGTGGTTCAGACAATATCGAGGGGTAGCCATGGGATCAAAATGTTCTCCCTCTTTTGCCAACCTGTTTGTAGGCTGAATGGAAAAGTTCTACATCTGGTCCCAATACCGGTCCATATTAATGAACTATGTAATTTATTTGGGTCGTTACATAGACGACGTTCTATTAATTTGGACAGGGGATGTTGCTCCTTTCTTAATTCCAACACATTTAACATTCAGTTCACGTACCATCTACATAAAGAGGAGATCAGTTTTCTTGATCTCACGCTGTACATCAAAGGTAGCTGTATCCTTTCTGCTCTACACAGGAAACCAACAGCGTGCAATTCCGTATTACATGCGGGTACCTCACACCCGAAATCGCAAGCAAACTCAATACCATTTGGGGAATTTACATGCCTAAGACGAAATTGCAGTGAGGATGCAATATATAAAATAGAACTACATCAAAGATCCAATCGGGAATCACAGAGTAAACAAGAACTGTCTCAAAAAGCCCATGTTCAGTTAATGCGAGTTTTTAAATCAAGATCCAGGAAAAGCAGTGTATTTGGCCTTCCGCATGGTGGTTTGCAGAGTCTATGGGACATGATTTCCGCCTATGCAGTTATAACATGGAAAGTCTCTCACACGTGATATGCGTGTGCCCTGCCTTGAAAAACCTAAGGTGTTACTGGCTGAAACCCCTGTTTTGTAAACTCAGCATAAGACAATGTGAAAGGGCTATCACAGCATGCCTAAGTGGTGTGAATCTGCAGCTATCAGCTCGATGTGTAAAATTCCTTAGAGAAGCACTGAAGCTACTGAACTTATCTTCTGATAGTTTTTTACTGTCCTACCCTTTGGTGACTGCCCATTCCTTTTAACCATTTTAGCTGGATCATATTTGGCCTTTTTGACTTTTTGTATGTGTATTTGTTCGTATCTAAAGTTCTGACTAGCATGGTGAATTTAGAGCGGCACCAGCACTTTATTTGTGATCTCATTACACCTGTGATTGCATAAAACAATAACTAGCAGGGGTGGCCGTGGTCACTCCACTACCGAATTTGATTAGTTGACCTCAGCCAAAATGCACAATGTTCCCTTTTTAAGAATCGTCGCATTGCACTTTACTAATAACAAAATAATTGTATTGCCTTTTTTTTAGAACTGTGGGAATGGCATAAACTTTATTTACAAGGAGTCGGTTGCTATGTTGGCTGAATTTGATGCCCTTTTTTGCACTTCAGTGGACTAGGGTCGCATGGGAGTTGAGTGCTGCTTGTGGCATTGATTGATTGTATTGTATTATGTTTTTAGATCTGTGCTATCTGTTTTACTCATACAGCTTTTTTATATTGTGATGGTTTAAAATAACACAAAAAAACTATAAAATAAAATTTGTTAAATTTAAATATATATATATAATTGGTGTGGAGATTTGTGTGTACACCTCCCCAGAGATAGGTCTAAAATGTTTGTAGAGTGACTAAAGGCTTTTCTAAATGAGGGTCAGGTTGGTTGTGTGGTTATTTCAGACTTCCATTATTCAGGCTTTATTTGCCCTTCTGTGCTGCTCAGTGTCCTGATGGGGCTCCTGGGGTGCTTTTGCTGGTAGCTTTTACAGTTGTCAGGCACTGGAGGTGGTTCAAATGTATCCAGTTCTCTACAGTGTTATTTCTGCAATCCCTAGGAGAACCTGTAGATTTGATGTTAAACTCAGACGTAATCACTTCACTTCATGTAGATTGTCTTAAAGGGTGGAACCTCCTCAAAATAGATGCTTTAGTAGCATCCGATAGTGTGTTCCTATGTGAGAGCCATAAAAGTGCACTGCAATGTAATACACCGGTGGACATCAGGGGAGACAGTGCCAGTGTTTCCCCCTTCAACAAACAAACAAACAACCGAGGCAAGGCGAAGGAGGAAACACCCAAACAGCCTTTTGATTTTTCTTAAATGACATTCCATGGCTTCTCTGTAGGGATTTTTAAAAAAGGTGCCACAGTAGCTATTAAGGGGGTTTGAGATGTTGAATCCAACCCCAACTTTGTCCTTGTACCTCCCCCCCTTGGGCAAGGTGTGGGAGATAAGACCCTTATTGTACCATCTCTGAATAACCCTTGGTCAAGATGGTAGTAAAGAACAGCTCCCACCCTTTTATCTCACAGGGGAGAATTTGTTTAATCCCCTTCACACACTGGCGCCGGGACACTCTGCCCGAGTAGCTGAGCGCTCTACACGACTCCCCCTAACATAACATAACATAACATGTCGGAGACTATGCACACTGCCCCAGTCCTTGGACAAGAGAGCCGTAGGGGAATAATTAACCATATTGACCTTGTGCAAGGTGGTCTATAAGGCCCCTAGTGCCCTTCTCCATCATCATCCTTACACAAGACTGGGATAGAATTGGATAACTCCCCTATCCTGGAGCACGGAGGGAGCGTGAGAAGTAAAAATGCCCTTGCTCCATTGAGTTAGTCATGGGCGATATAGAGTCCCTTATTGCCCCACTCAGCATTGACTCTCGGGCAAAACTGAGGAGGCTAAATAATATCCACTGTCCTTTGGCAAGGCAAAAGTAACAGTAAATGTACATTTAACTCAACCATCATGGACAAGGAGGGGGGGATTCGCCACACTACACCCAACACTGGGCAAGAGGGATAAGACCTGCTAAGGCCCTCCCTATCCAATAACCTTTTTGCAGTGCAGGAGGATGCTATAAACACCCCCTGCTCTTGGGCAAACCCGACAGCACATGTAACCCCAAGAAGAATTATGCACAAGATTCTTTGAGAAGGCAAGTGAATTGCCATAATCAACCCAGTACCATTGGGCAAGAGAATTGATTAGCAATACATATTTCCAAAGCCTTTGTGAAAGGCCTGGAGGATATTCTGCACACTAACTTCAAGCTTTGGTAAGACAGGGATAGAGGAATAATCACCCCCTCCCTTGGGCAAAGTGAAGGATAAGATCACTACTCTCACCCAACCTCCATTGACAACAGAGCACTGTGGCAAGGGGTTAAGGAAGGCCTCTTCAGCCTTTGGCATGGTAGTGGGGAATAAATATTCCCCCACTCTAGGGTCAGGATTGTTGAGATTTCACATATTGTCCGCACCGTTGGGCAAGACAGTGGTAGGGACATCACTTTCCCACCCATGGGTGGAGCAAGGAGGCACGAAGCAGCTTATCCCACTCCATTCTATAGTGCAAGACTGGAGCAGGGAAATATTCATCTACCCTGTCCTTGGCCATGGCAGGGGGGTTATAGGTGACAGCTGGTCCTGTACCATATTTGAAATTGCAAAAATGCGAATGGGTCACCTGGCAACTGTTCTATGCTTCTTTTACCTGCAGAAAACATGAGTGGGAAGTAGGGCTAGAACAGCTGTCATCTGCCCTGACACCATGTTTGCCATAGGGAACAGAGCATGTTGCAAATTAGGATTACGGTAAAAAATACAAGAGTCACACCTCTATAAAAACTAATGAAATTGCCTGAAAAACTTAAAGCTATGGAGAGCGCAAGTTGACTGGGCTATGATAGCGAGTACAATAATAAGACATGAAATACACAAGTTAAGATATGTCCTTAATTTAGCATCCACCACACCATTTTCACCCAGACTTAACTCTCACTCTGCCATGCACTCTTTCCAGCCTCCAACATCTTTTCTCTCGTACAATACCACATAACACAATGCAACATATCAGAAATCATATTTGTAATGAAAATCATACATAGACTCTAAATTTACAAACACAAAACATTTTACAACAATACAAAATGTACTATCCTACACAGGTACATGACAAGCACGTTATAATGTGCCCCAATAATACCGACAGAGCACTGATGCCATTAATCTTGGATACTTACACAAACAATACTTAAATGGAAAAATCTCAACTCAATTTTTTTTTCATTCATCCACATGCTTATTCAGTCTCTCATTCACATCTCATTTTCACCTTCTACGCAGAGATGCAGAGAGTGAAAATTGAACTAGGATGAGTAGAAAGTTTGGTTATGGTAGTTACCGTAAATTGTGAATTTCATGTCTTGTTAGGTGTTATGTTATAGTCAACTATTAAATCCCCATTAACTTCTCTTTAGTTTGAGATATTTCAGGCAGTATTTGGTTGACCTGTATTTAGCTGATAGGACAAGGGGGCGATTTTATATATTATTAGAAATTAGAAATCAAGTTGCTGAGAGAACTGGAGCCTTATTTAGTATTTGGCGGGCAGGATACTATGTCACAAACATGGTGGATTTCCCGCCCACTATAGAACAAGCGGGTTATTGCCAATGGCAGTTGTAATATGTCTGATGGGATACCAACATGTTGTAACGGCATATCCATCTGCCATACACTAAGCAAGACGCTGAGTTACATTGGTTAGGGGTGAAGAGTTAGGCCCCATTTAGAGTTTGGAGTGACAGTAGCATCAGCCAACTGAATACCACATAGTAAACCACACAAACTCAGTATGACTGCCATCTTGGGAATCCCCCTAAAAACACTTGTGTAAGACCATCACACATGAGACACCCACTTCGGAACAATATGAAAGTGAGCCAGACTATACATATACATCTGACTATTGTTGTGGTTGCAGAAGAAGAATCCCCCTATTTCCTTGTAGCAAACCAAGCAAACTATTACAAAAGCTCTTAAGATAAAAAATGCCTGCCAGAAGTTCTCCTCTAAATATGTGAGACATTTTATGCATAGGGAGTATAGAATTACTTAAGCTGAATTACCCTATAAGGTAAAGCATCTACATCAGAAGATATGACTAAAAAAGGGTCTTTGTGTATCTAGAATTGTACAGAGCCTTTGTCTGATGATCATGCACACAGATCACTGGACAGAAGGTATGGTTTTCTGGAATACACGATTAAAACAAACAATCCACTACTGGGGTATATCATCATCTCCTTATTAATTCTAACAGGCACAACGAGCAAATAGAACACATTTCCCAGCTTCCTCCTAACCCAATGATAACAACATGTGCAACACGATGACATGATGACATCATAAGCATGAGGCGAGGACATCACCGCGAAGAAAACGCTACTGGGAACAGCTGTGTAGTGTTCTTTTTAGGTCGAGCCTAGAGGCAGCGCGCATGCGCTGCTCTGAGAGGCATGCTGTAATCCCTTTGTTGGATTTAAATACGCCCCCGCTTTTTGATTGGTTGCTTGGCTGTCTTTAAAAAATCTATTGCTTTGGTTGGTGAACAGTGTTCATTTGTCCCGCCTTGTCTCTGTTTTGTTACCCCCTGGGGACTGCCCCTGCTACATGGATCCTTTCGCTAGTGGTCATAGGTTTTCATTTAGTGTACAACTTTTTTCAATCCGCCATCTCCTCTCCCCTTCTGGGTGCATGGCGCTGCATCCAGAGCCAGTTCCCTTAATCCCCTGTGCCTTCTGACAAAACCTCCTGTTTGCCGCTTCGAAGCATCTGTTCTTAATTGTAAAAAGATGTTAAGCGGCCCTTCATTTATTTATAAACTGCACCGCTTTAACTCTACATTTAAGGAGCAGAGCATAGCGCCGTGCTCTGCACGGCGCTGTGCAACTCCTCCCCTGTTGTTGGTTGCTTCCCCAGCATCGCCCTGCTAAAAATATAAAAACACTGAGAACACAATGGCTATGAGCACTTATATTTATAAACTATACATCTGTACCTTTACATTTAAGGAGCAGACCTAAGCACCGCGCTCTGTACTGTGACATGCAACCCCTCCCCTGTTGTTGGTAACTTCTCCAGCATCACCATGCTAAAAATGTGAAAACACCAAGAACACAATGTTGAATTTTGTGGTCAGGCTACACAAGTTAATGGAGTGGTAACATTGTGCTACTTTAGGTTACTATTTGGTTGCTTTTGGGCTTTAAATTTGTGAAAGAATCAGGCAACACTGGTGGGGAGTTCGCGCCATCCGGTTGTTGTCGTCTGCAACCCCACCCTGACTCAACACAGCTTCCAGCAGTGGCCCGTGCCCTCATGTGGTTAGGTTGACCTACCGCACAGCTTTCCGACTCCACTCGTTAAAGGCTTGTGCTTGTGGCTTAGGATATGAGCAGCCGAGAAGGGAGAAAATATAGGTGTCAAAAAGCAACATGGCACCCTTGACGACATGAGTAACTGCATATGCTGAGTTGAGGGTGAGCAAGAATTATTCTGCATTCTTTAAGTAAGTCTGAACAGTAATTTTCGATTAGCCCTGTTTCCTCTACCTACCTCAATACTCCCCTACGGGGTGATGTTATCTGTTGCAGTGTGTGGCACACTCATCCGATGTTGCAGTAAACACAGACCAACAAGGGTAAGAAACTAGTAGCACAGGATAACACAAGCACTTATTCACCTGTTTTTTGATGCCTTACAGTGAACAGAGTGACTACGCCTCCTATATTATTTTTACTAGCAGCGGCTGGTGGAGGTAAGCGCGGTGTGGCAGGGCAGGCACTGCGGGGTGATGTCGACAGACGACGGAATAGCGCAAATTAAATGAATAAATAACTTCTATTCAGTCATCTGTCGACATCCCTCCCGCCGTGCCCCGCCCCACCTCCCGCTACTGGTTTTCACATTCCTTTTAACTCAGTTATCAATGTACTAACAACAGTGTCCCAATTGCCAATGTCACAATTGTTAGCTTAAAATTATGATATGTCAACAAATCGCTGTGCATGTTCTCCATGTGGTGTGCTGCATGAGTATATGTTTGCATACACTGAATCAAGGCCATGTTGGTTTTGTGCTGATAATCTATAACTAAATAATACTCTTGGAATCCAAATCGGTGAACTCAACACTAGAACAAGTAGCCCCTTTGCATGTTGAATGTTTAAAGTTCTAAGGTCAGATTGACTGAACTAGAACGACTGACGAATGACAGTAGGCAATGAGCCAGCTACTTCTGATGCACACACCTAGTTGTGATGAAAGCCCGGGACCCATGTAAGCTTTTTTCAAACAAGGGCTCAAACATGTTGATGTTAATAAGGGTATAGGAACATAATATCCCGGCATCACACCAGATACATAGTTTTATCCATACCAAAAACCCCCACTATTAAAAGGGAAACTTGGGTGTTTTGAGGTATTTTTATCCTTTAGAAGACCCCACTGGGCACAAATCTGCTCCCTGGAATATAGTTCAGTCCATCCTGGTTTTCAGGTACCAGAAAAATCAAAATCATAACGTGTTTGTTGTACATGGGTCTTTTCCCAAATGCTTTGCCGTGACCTACAAGCTGAGTCTTTAGGCAACAAGGCTGAAGAATCTCTTGAAGTGTATTTGTGATAGTAGCATGGCCATAAGTTGGCCGGCAGCCATCCACCATACTCGATTTTCAGATAAATGGTGTACATAGCTGTTCTGACTCAGCCTATCCTCCTCCCAAGATCAGTATTATGTAGAGGGTTAAGCCGGACAGTAAGGCATTTGTCCCCATATTATATAAGGAACCTGTCATCACAGGCTGTCCTTTCCAATAAACAGTTCTAAATTTGAAGAACCCTTGGTGGACAATACAAAGCAGAAGTCTAAGATATCACAGAATACATGAGTAACAGCTGGTACTGCCACATTTCAAGCCCAGTTTATTTGATTAAATACATATCAGTGATAGAGCAATATTTATGTGTTAGCTAGCTGCCATAAACTAACCCTACATTTTTCACGGGGTCTAAGTCTTACAGTTTTAACATGCCTACCTACTGTTAAATTATAATGCAAGCTGTGAACCAATTAGGTCCCAGTATTGCTGCATGTAATTGACATACATGAACTCACCTTTTTCATCACGAAATCCTTGATTAAAATGATGACAAGAGATGAATTCTTAATAACCCATTCTCTTAAGGTACATTTTACTGCCAGATGCATTTGATGTGAGAGCTCCATTTGCTGAAGTGGCGTCCTTACATACGAAGTGCTGCTGATTGCAGAGGAGAGGGGTTGATGTGACCTACAGAAAATGTGTGCGTCTCACTCAAGCGTGATGTCCAGAAATTTGTATCTTAAGCCTGGTCTCCAGTTTTGCACAATGGTTACTTGGCATCATTTTGTGAGCAAAGAGAGGTAAGATTGTTCAGGTTTCAAAATTGCTAACTACCATAACGATGGAATGACATCACTCAAACTTTCTCCTGTGATGTTATCACAAACCACTAAATTCCATGGGCCTTATTTATGAAGGCCTTGCGCCGCTGGTGCGTCACTTTTTCGCATTTTAAAAGTGACGCACCAGCGGCGCAAGGACTTCATAAATAAGGCCCCATGTCTCTCATGAAGGAGCTACCCTGCCTGAAATCTTGGTGTAAGTTGCAGGAAGCAGTGGCGGGTCAGAAATGAAATTCTGGTAACAGGTAGGGGTACACTGACCCACCCTGAACAGACAAATCATTCCTCATGCAACATCCCATGATCCCACCTGCCTGCAAATGAATGATAGTCTTTGCCCCTCACGAGAAGCTCAGCCGGCCGGCATCAATACTGGTCAACAGTTCTGGGAACATTACAAGATTGTCCTTGTTAATGGAGGCAGCCTGTTCCAGTCATGGGCTTTAACACACCATTGCTTTCAGGTATAAACGTTTAATGAAGTGAATAAAGGCCACAAGACCCAGAAAGAATTAAGCTGCAGTTTAAAAGCACAGGACCAGGATATGTGGCCACGGCTAGCACCATGACAGCCCCATTCACAATAGTGAAGTCTGGGCCAGCTGCTTTGCCAGTGCACCTCATTCCTGGCCTGAAGCATCATGACCTTGTTGTTCTAGAACCAGAGCCCTTACTAGAAGCTTTGCTAGTGTGCTTCAAATGCTGACCTGCAGCACCATGATCATCCTACTGTTTCAGAAAACAGGTACTTTACTTGCAGCTCTGCCAATATCCCTCAATTCTAACGTGCAGCACCATCACCAGCCTGTTCAAGGAACATGACCCTCACAAGCATCTTTGCTAGTGTATCTAATTGATTCTCTACTGCCCTCCCCTGCCATGTCCTTATAGGACCTTTATTAATCGCTTTGCCAAATGCACCTGAATCTTTTCTGACTAAAGGCTGACTCCAAAATTAGGAAGAGTGCAGCAGAAAACTATTCCATAGATGAAATAGACCACCTGATTGAAGAGGCTGAATCAATGTTAACCAATAAATGCAAATCGTTAAATAAGAAAAGAGAAAAAATTACTGCCTTTTATACTAAACGTCCAATTAATTTACAAGAAGAGATCACTATCATAAAGGGCCAGACTAAGGCTACTATTGAGCATCAGCCATGAAAATTAGATAATTCTTCCCCAAACAAATGTCCAACATCCAGAATGACCATCATTTCCATCTGGAATCAAAAAATGGCACAATAACTGAACTTAATCAACCAGTGAAAGACATAGGGGTCGATTCCGATCCGGTAAAAAGCGCTCCGAATTCCCGTTCGGAGCGTTTTTCCCCATACGATTCGTACCTGTAAGCGTCCCCGTACGAAAAAGCAAGTACGATCCCAACCAAAAGCGTCACTCCGTATGCCTCGTAAAAAACGCCGTACAAATCGAAAGTCCATACGAATTGCAGTCGGCTGACGCTCCACGCTACGTCCGAACGTAAATAGACCGCGTCTTCCGAACCAGGAAGTACGATCCGTGTTGAACACACTCCGTACGGCTCTTTTTCTACGAGAGCTCAAAACTACCGTAAAACCAGACTCCGGCACGAACCGCACCCCGGTACGCGACAAGCAGGACATGAACGCCATCATCCGTGTCATCCCAATCCTGTACGGCCACCACCTCGTACATAGAAACTGACGACGGCGCAGAAGGTGAGTACAACGAAGTCCAACATACCTGTACGTGGTGCCACACGCGCACATCTTTTTTTTTTTTTTTTTTTGTAGAGTTTTATATAGCGCGAACTAGACCCGAACCGAATCATGTATCAGAGCGCTTTACATAGCACAAGTTACGTTTTTTTTACATGAGGACATTGCACAACTGTAATGTCTGGGTATGTTGCGCCACACACTCCCGCACATCACCAGTGTAATACGGAGACGTGCCGCACCTACGTCATCGACCTCGGGGTACGGTACGTCACCGCACATCACCTGTGTAATACAGAGACGTGCCGCACCTACGTCATCGACCTCGGGGTACGGTACGTCACCGCACATCACCTGTGTAATACGGAGACGTGCCGCACCTACGTCATCGACCTCAGGGTACGGTACGTCACCGCACATCAACAGTGTAATACGAAGACGTGCCGCACCTACGTCATCGACCTCGGGGTACGGTACGTCACCGCACATCACCTATGTAATACGGAGACGTGCCGCACCTACGTCATCGACCTCGGGGTACGGTACGTCACCGCACATCAACAGTGTAATACGGAGACGTGCCGCACCTACGTCATCGACCTCGGGGTACGGTAGGCCACCGCACAACACCAGTGTAATACTGAGACGTGCCGCACCTACGTCATCGACCTCGGGGTACGGTACGCCAATGCACAACACCAGTGTAATGCGGAGACGTGCCGCACCTACGTCATCGACCTCGGGGTACGGTACGCCACCGCACAACACCAGTGTAATACGGAGACGTGTGGGACATACGTCTGCTATGTCAGTGTAAGAGGTGTGTAGAAAACACACCCAGCAGTGCCCAGCAGCATAGGGTGTGTTTGGCTAAGACCCCCACCAGTGCCCAGCATTAGAGTGTGTGTGTGGCTAAGACCCCCACCAGTGCCCACCAGTGCCCAGCATCAGAGTGTGTGTGTGGCTAAGACTCCCACCAGTGCCCAGCATTAGAGTGTGTGTGTGGCTAAGACCCCCACCAGTGCCCAGCATTAGAGTGTGTGTGTGGCTAAGACCCCCACCAGTGCCCACCAGTGCCAAGCATCAGAGTGTGTGTGTGGCTAAGACTCTCACCAGTGCCCAGCATTAGAGTGTGTGTGTGGCTAAGACCCCCACCAGTGCCCAGCATTAGAGTGTGTGTGTGGCTAAGACTCCCACCAGTGCCCACCAGTGCCCAGCATTAGAGTGTGTGTGTGGCTAAGACTCCCACCAGTGCCCAGCATTAGAGTGTGTGTGTGGCTAAGACCCCCACCAGTGCCCAGCATTAGTGTGTGTGTGTGTGTGGCTAAGACTCCCACCAGTGCCCAGCATTAGAGTGTGTGTGTGGCTAAGACCCCCACCAGTGCCCACCAGTGCCCAGCATTAGAGTGTGTGTGTGGCTAAGACTCCCACCAGTGCCCAGCATTAGAGTGTGTGTGTGGCTAAGACCCCCACCAGTGCCCAGCATTAGAGTGTGTGTGTGGCTGAGACCCCCACCAGTGCCCAGCATTAGAGTGTGTGTGTGTGGCTAAGACTCCCACCAGTGCCCAGCATTAGAGTGTGTGTGTGGCTAAGACTCCCACCAGTGCCCACCAGTGCCCAGCATCAGAGTGTGTGTGTGGCTAAGACCCCCACCAGTGCCCACCAGTGCCCAGCATCAGAGTGTGTGTGTGGCTAAGACGCCCACCAGTGCCCACCAGTGCCCAGCATCAGAGTCTGTGTGTGGCTAAGACCCCCACCAGTGCCCACCAGTGCCCAGCATTAGTGTGTGTGTGTGGCTAAGACTCCCACCAGTGCCCACCAGTGCCCAGCATTAGAGCGTGTGTGTGGCTAAGACCCCCACCAGTGCCCAGCATTAGAGTGTGTGTGTGGCTAAGACTCCCACCAGTGCCCACCAGTGCCCAGCATTAGAGTGTGTGTGTGGCTAAGACCCCCACCAGTGCCCATTAGTGCCCAGCATTAGAGTGTGTGTGTGGCTAAGACTCCCACCAGTGCCCAGCATTAGAGTGTGTGTGTGGCTAAGACCCCCACCAGTGCCCACCATTAGAGTGTGTGTGTGGCTAAGACCCCCACCAGTGCCCAGCATTAGAGTGTGTGTGTGGCTAAGACTCCCACCAGTGCCCAGCATTAGAGTGTGTGTGTGGCTAAGACCCCCACCAGTGCCCAGCATTAGAGTGTGTGTGTGGCTAAGACTCCCACCAGTGCCCACCAGTGCCCAGCATCAGAGTGTGTGTGTGGCTAAGACCCCCCACCAGTGCCCACCAGTGTCCAGCATTAGAGTGTGTGTGTGGCTAAGACTCCCACCCGTGCCCAGCATTAGAGTGTGTGTGTGGCTAAGACCCCCACCAGTCCCCAGCATTAGAGAGTGTGTGTGGCTAAGACCCCCACCATTGCCCGTCATTAGAGTGTGTGTGTGGCTAAGACTCCCACCAGTGCCCAGCATTAGAGTGTGTGTGTGGCTAAGACCCCCACCAGTGCCCAGCATTAGAGTGTGTGTGTGGCTAAGACTCCCACCAGTGCCCACCAGTGCCCAGCATCAGAGTGTGTGTGTGGCTAAGACCCCCACCAGTGCCCACCAGTGCCCAGCATTAGAGTGTGTGTGTGGCTAAGACTCCCACCAGTGCCCAGCATTAGAGTGTGTGTGTGGCTAAGACCCCCACAAGTGCCCAGCATTAGAGTGTGTGTGTGGCTAAGACCCCCACCAGTGCCCAGCATTAGAGTGTGTGTGTGGCTAAGACCCCCACCAGTGCCCACCAGTGCCCAGCATCAGAGTGTGTGTGTGGCTAAGACTCCCACCAGTGCCCAGCATTAGAGTGTGTGTGTGGCTAAGACCCCCACCAGTGCCCAGCATTAGAGTGTGTGAGTGGCTAAGACCCCCACCAGTGCCCACCAGTGCCCAGCATCAGAGTGTGTGTGTGGCTAAGACTCCCACCAGTGCCCAGCATTAGAGTGTGTGTGTGGCTAAGACTCCCACCAGTGCCCAGCAGTGCCCAGCCGTTAAATCAAAAACATACCATTGTTAACCTCATTACCATCGGGAGATAGACACATGTTAACATACCCAAATTTGAACATCACACCAGCTCCCAGGCACACAGCAGTCACAGACATTGTCAGACAAACTAAAGTTCAGAAACTGAAATAAATAGCTTTATTCAGCTGGTTCAAAATTGAAAACGCAAATAAGAGTCCTTGCTCATAAAAGGCCAATGGCCAGTCCAAACAAGTCAGAATAACAGTTTGTGCCGTCATGGATGTGCTCACACCCAAACTTGCCTGCACATGGAGTTCAATCCGCATTGGTAACTTCGGGGACATCATCTGTGGAATCCTCCGGCACCGCATGGACAGGAGAGGGAAGGACAGGTGGAGTGGGTGCAGGTGTAGTGGATTCATCCACACTGGCCGGTGCATCGCTGAAAGTAGCAAGATAAACTTGGCTGCACACTTCAGCCAGTTCGGAAAAACTACCACCTGAACCCGGGGACACATTGGGGGTGGAGGTAGAGGGCTGTGAGTCTGTTCTCCTGGGTCTGTGGATGCGTGTGTGAGGTGTGTCCCTTCTCCCTGTGGGTGTGCCTACATACCCTTGAGATTGTGTGCGTGGAGATTTGAGCTTCTTCTGCCGTGTGGGTGTGCCGGGTGTACCTGTTGTTGTGTCTGACCTGTGGCGTCTGCGTGTATGTTGGGTAGGTATGGGAGAGGCTGAGGTGGATGGGTCTGAAGGATGGCGGGGGACAGATGCTGCTGGGTGTACAGAGCTGCCGTCAGTGTTGACTCTATGGCAGCCACACTCCGACGTAGAGCAGACATGGCAGATGACATGCCCTCCATGAACGACATCAACTGTGTAATGAGTCGTGTATGTCCATGGAGGACAGTCAACATGGATGTCTGACCTACTACAACCTGCCGTAGTAGGTCCACAGACTCAGCACTGAGGGCAGCAGGGGACACAGGGGCAGGGGCTGCGGTGCCGGGAACAAAGGAGACACGGGGGCTAGCACGGACCCTAGGGATATGAACAACTGGGAGGGTGGAGATGGTACTGGAGGAGGGGAGGCCAGCCAAAGATGAAGAAGTGACCATTGCTGCATATTCCCCCTCCTCCTGAGAGTCTAATTCGGAGCCATCCGCATGGTAGGATGTGTCAGTCACATGTCGTCCTGCCTGCAGACTCTCCTCACCCTCCGTGCCACTGCCTCCCTCTGACTCCTCAAAGCAGGTGGCACTGTCGCTGGGTCCCTCTGCCTGGTCCGCGCCTGTGTCTCCTCCAGATTCTGATGATGATGCTGTTGGCAAGGAGAATAAGAAAAACATATCAGTCACCTGTACACATCAGACATATCAGCTACAAATCATTTGGGCACATTTCTAAACATAGCATGCATCATGAGTCACATGCCACTGAACTCTGCACAATGCTAAGTCTAGTCTTGGGCAATTGTAAGAGACACAACGCTCAATGTATAGTAGGATACAAGCAATAGGCAAGGCAAAAACTTGTATGAGAGACACAATGATGAGCCACTGCCTGACAACAGGATAGCTGATGATGCATCACAGTTCATTTGCCCACCCTGCCACCCAAATCCAGACCTGGTCATGTTTGATTTGCTTTGACCTTGTGCCACATGGAAAAGTCCTGCCTGAACTGCCATGTGATGCCATCCTGGGACCTGAACCAAGTGTCCCATCACCTCACACTGGCATCACAGCTGTCTACACCCAAATCCACATTGTGTGGCTGACCATCAATAATATTTACAAACAACATGCAACATATTTAGAGAATATGCACACACGCACTGCCCAGTGTGAGTATGCACAAGCCCAAATTAGTGCACATGTACAGTCTGCACCTGCAGCTAACACATGACAATTAGAAAGTGTACCATGGAGAAAGGCCACTGAGGCTGACTCGTGCAGAAAACACATGTTGAGACACAAGATCAGTGCCAAAATATGAAGAAGACGAAAGGGAAAGGTTAGGGTCCTGTGTCTGTAGTGGCTTGGACCACTCAAATATGCAGAACAAACAAGAATGCCAGACAGATATTATTTTTTCGTTTTTTGTTCCCACTCAGTCAAATTGTACTGGAGGGTTGTCTATTTTATTTTATTTTTTAAATTTTTATAAAAACATTCATCACTTTAAAAGTATGTCATCAGATAGAAAGTTATCAAGCAGTGACATTTTTTACATAAAAACAACAGATGTGCAATAATGTGCAATAATAAACTGTAAAAGTGCTCGAAGAAAATATGTATCAATTGATGCAGGCAACACAGAACAATACACAACAATAAACCTAACGATACATTCTCATTAGGAACCAGTCCTTGCTGTTGGGTACAGAAGACAAGCGGGCCTCGGGTTACAGAGAACTGCCTGCCTGTCTTACTTGAGCCAAGGATCAGAAAACTAATTGAGGGGTTGCACAACTAGGGGACACACAGTGTGGATTTAAACAGCCCTAGTGGCACCCTTATTATTTTTCCAAGGCTCAGGGTCAACGCGTTTCGAACCACCACGTTAGTATGGGTTCTCCTCAGGACACGGACTGGACGAAAGCCAAAACTGAAAATAATAATAAAACAAGGTGGTGTAAGTGTTGTGACCAATAGTGAAACTGGGTTGTATATTACAGACTCGTGACTCTTTGTATCAAAGAGTGTTAGAAAGGTACCTGGAAGTGACAAGGTGTGCCACTCGTAAATAGTTGCAGTGTCGCTCGAATAGGAGTAGCTCGAATGGAGGTCGCAGTGCAATCAGGGGTCTCTCATATATCGTATTTCTATAACCGGACAGAGGTAAGCATCAGAGAGGTCTAATGTCACATGATTTGGAAGGTGTAAACAATGTGCACAGGGGCCTACCTTCATGGAATAGCGTGTTTTCTGCGAAAGATGGTCATACAGCGATCCCCTGGTATTTAACGGGGCCAGACTGGGCTGGAGTCAACCTGAGGGGAAGATTGGAATGCTCGTTATACCTCAGAATCAAATTGTTACGCGGGAGACGTTGAGTGCTGTATGCTGGGTGCGGCTGGAACACTCACCGTGAAGGTGGCGGCCAGCACAGGAGCCCAGGGGTCTCTCTTTTGGCGTCTACTCGTGTTGTTCGAAGCAATGTTGTTGCACCTAAAAGAATCAAGGGCCAGAGTTTTCAGAAACATGTACCCTCCTGGTTCATGAAAAGGCGCTTCACGCAGGGAGAGGGGGGACTGGCACTTACCAAATGGTGACGAGCAGTCGAAGCGATCTGTTTGTTTCACTCGACAGCGGCGTTCAGCTTGGGAACGCCGCGCGCACTGGATTCCGAGTTAAAGGGACCGCGCTAGGTCACGTGAGTGACCGAGGGAGCTGGGACATGTAGTCCACAGTGCCCTGGAGTTGAACCTCAGAGTTTGACCTCAACGTTACAATGCGGAAAGCCAGGTGAGGGGCTCAGGAGGACCTTGCACTGCGACACTCCTTTTAGTTTTTTGAAAGTGACATGCTGGAACACAGCGAGACACGGCGACACTCCTTTTAGTTTTTTGAAAGTGACATGCTGGAACACAGCGAGACACGCCAGAACCGAACAGCTCACGGACAGCATCGCCAGTAGAGAATGAATTGGAGGGCACAGAGAATTTACAAATTGTTTATTTCGGACAGATCGTTCAATCCAGAGTGGGCTGTGTCAAATTTCAGTATTAGGTATGCTTCTCTCTGAGACAGCCGGAGATCGGGATCGCCTCCTCCCCCTGCTTTGATCACTGAAAGCACAGTCCATTTTAATTCATCACTTTGTGATTTTGCTGCTGGAAATGAGCCACCAACAGAGCAGTAAGAATTTTGTTGTTAATTCTAGACCGGTGTTGAATGATCCGTTGTCTGACTTCTTGAGTTGTTTTGCCAATGTACACCTTTTGGCAGGGACATTGGATGGCATACACCACGTACTTGGTTTTGCAATTGGTGTGTTCTTCATGCCGCCAGAATTTCTTTCCATCAGGAAACAGGGATCCTTCAACTGTGAGGTTGCACACTGAACAGGTGCCGCATTTTCTGTAACCTTTCACGGGATTGGCACCAAAGATGGTGCTCTGAGTGTCACGCTTCTTTTGGGGTCTTGTAGAAGTAATCAGCTGTCCTATGCTGCGATTCTTTTTTAGTGCAAACAGAGGTGATCCCACATCCGGGAGGACTTCTTCAACTAAGTGCCAAGCATTACGGATGATTTTCTGTAACGGGTGTGTATGGGGTCCGAATGTAGATACACACACCATCCGCTGAATGGGTGGCTTAGATCTTTTTTCTAACAGATGCTCTCTTGGTGTCCACCTAGCTCTCTTCATAGAGTGTTTTAAAAGCTTTCTGTGATAGCCTCTGTCATGTAATTTTTTGACCAAGGCTTGGCCGTGGATGTCGAAATCTTGAATTCTTGAACAATTCCTTCTGACCCTAAGAAATTGTCCATAGGGGTTGTTGTTCTTCAGGCTCCGAGGGTGGTAGCTTTTGAAATGCAGGGCGTTGTTTTTGTCCGTCTTCTTTTGGTATAGAGAGCATACCAACCCGTCAGTTGTGGCTTTGACTTCCACGTCCAGAAACGGTAATGATTTGGAATCATACGTGAGGCTGAACTTGATGTCAGGGCTCCGGTTATTCAGCCAAACATGGAACGATTCCAATGATTCAATGGATCCGTTCCAGATGCACCAGACGTCATCTATATATCTCAGCCATTGCTGAATATGTGACTTGTACGGATTATTGTTGTAGATGAACATCTCTTCATATTGCCCCATATAAAGAATCGCCATTTCAGGGGCAAACGGACAGCCCATTGCTGATCCTTTGATCTGCAGGAAAAGCTCGTCCTCAAATGAAAAGTAGTTTATTTTCAACGCAAGTCCGGCGAAGGCTAGAAGTAACTCAGTGGGGACCCGATGTGGTCTTGGCCTTTTTACCAAATATATTTCCAGAACATCGAGTCCATCTTGCTGCGGGATTTGCGTATACAACGACGCGACGTCCATCGTCACCATCAATTGCTGGGAAGGATCGAAGTGTAGCATTTCTACTTTGTTGATGAAGTCCATTGTGTCTCGCAGGTATGATGGTACTTGGACTACCAGCGGTTTGAGGAAGATGTCCACGAATTGGGAAATAGGCTCCAGGACGGAGTCACACCCCGACACTATGGGGCGGCCAGGTGGTGTCTTAGCATCTTTATGGACTTTAGGTAAGAAGTACAGGTGTGGCACCCTGGGATACTTCTTAATTAAATACTCTGCTTCTTTGGGGCCAAGTATTTCTTTCTCTCTGGCATCATTGACCAATTGCTTGACTTCCTGTGATATTTGGCTTGTAGGGTCCTGTGTGATGGGACGGTACCATTCTCGATTATATACGTGGCTTCTTCCTTCCGTTCTATACAGCTCCTTGGACCAGAGGACCACTGCACCACCCTTGTCAGCAGGTCTGATGATAGCGTCCTGTTGATTCTTCAACTCACGAATTGCTTCTTTTTGTTCCTTAGTAAGATTCGATGGTACATAAGGACGCTTCTTCTCCAGGACGTTCAGTGATGACATTACTGCGCGTTCGAAGGCGATGATGTTTTTCGATGTGTTGTGATTGGGGGGGCAGAAAGATGACTTGTTCCTCAGTCCCGAAGCTTCAGTTTGGAGTTGATCAGGAGAGTCCCGGAAGAACCATCTGAGACGAACCTTCCTGAAGAATTCCATCATTTCTAATTTAATTTTTGTGAAGTCCATAAATGTACCTGGTACAAAAGAAAGTCCCAGTTCCAGGACCTCCTTTTCAGCTTTGGATAACACTTTATTAGAAAGGTTGATGATGGAAGATTTAGTTAGGACTTGTAATGTTGTTTCCGTGTTGTCATTTCCCATTGGGGCTTGAACCTGGTTCTCTTCTGTTGCTGGCCCTGTCCTAAAAAAGGTCTTTTTTGAGTGTTTCTGTTGGAGGGGCCTTCACCAGCGTCCGAATCTCCAGTGGATTCAGAAGAGGATGTCTCGGAGAATGTTGAAAACTTCTTCCTAGATCTGCCTTGGTAGGTGTTAAAAAACCTGGTGGAGTCTTGACGCGTGTAGAAATCGTCTTTGAGGTACGGATAAACCGCCTCAAGACTGAAATTCTTCAGATCTTTTTCGAACTTCGTTGTCTTAAAATTGATGGTATGATCTTTAAAAGTTGCCAATTCTTTTTCTATCTTTTCCAACAATTGTTTGGCTTCTGTATCCGTGTGATTGTCTTTGATAGCTTGAAGCTGTTCCTCAATTTCCTCCTCTTCTTTTTTGCAGATTCTCTGTGCCGTCTCAATGGTATGAACCATCAAATCTCTGCTGCACTTAGTGCTGATGCAGCTGAACCCCTTTCTGTATACTGGGTCATCAGTAAATATGACAGGAACGTTTTTTATCTGTAGACCCCAGGGGATAACCCCGGCTTTTAGACTGGCAAGTAAAAAGTGGCCGTGTAGTTCGGTTCTCACGTGTTTCTTTTGTAATCTTATCAGTTTGTCTGAGACATTCAGCTGTTTTGCTGTATTACTCAATTTGACAGAGGAAAAGAGTGTGGAGTCTGAAAGAAGTTTCTGAATGTGATCCTCACTGAAGGACAACGTGTCTTTCTCAGACATACTGGTTACTCAGGGTCCAATGGGCCTGAGTCCAATCAATGGAATAAGTTTACACACAACATTTATGTGTAAGAACCTTGCGGGCGAGCGCCCGCTCAACAAACAAGACGAAAGAGAAAGGTTAGGGTCCTGTGTCTGTACTGGCTTGGACCACTCAAATATGCATAACAAACAAGAATGCCAGACAGATATTATTTTTTCGTTTTTTGTTCCCACTCAGTCAAATTGTACTGGAGGGTTGTCTCTTTTATTTTATTTTTTAAATTTTTAGAAAAACATTCATCACTTTAAAAGTATGTCATCAGATAGAAAGTTATCAAGCAGTGAAAAATTTACATAAAAACAACAGATGTGCAATAATGTGCAATAATAAACTGTACAAGTGCTCGAAGAAAATATGTGTCCATTGATGCAGGCAACACAGAACAATACACAACAATAAACCTAACGATACATTCTCATTAGGAACCAGTCCTTGCTGTTGGGTACAGAAGACAAGCGGGCCTCGGGTTACAGAGAACTGCCTGCCTGTCTTACTTGAGCCAAGGATCAGAAAACTAATTGAGGGGTTGCACAACTAGGGGACACACAGTGTGGATTTAAACAGCCCTAGTGGCACCCTTATTATTTTTCCAAGGCTCAGGGTCAACGCGTTTCGAACCACCACGTTAGTATGGGTTCTCCTCAGGACACGGACTGGACGAAAGCCAAAACTGAAAATAATAATAAAACAAGGTGGTGTAAGTGTTGTGACCAATAGTGAAACTGGGTTGTATATTACAGACTCGTGACTCTTTGTATCAAAGAGTGTTAGAAAGGTACCTGGAAGTGACAAGGTCACTTTCAAAAAACTAAAAGGAGTGTCGCAGTGCAAGGTCCTCCTGAGCCCCTCACCTGGCTTTCCGCATTGTAACGTTGAGGTCAAACTCTGAGGTTCAACTCCAGGGCACTGTGGACTACATGTCCCAGCTCCCTCGGTCACTCACGTGACCTAGCGCGGTCCCTTTAACTCGGAATCCAGTGCGCGCGGCGTTCCCAAGCTGAACGCCGCTGTCGAGTGAAACAAACAGATCGCTTCGACTGCTCGTCACCATTTGGTAAGTGCCAGTCCCCCCTCTCCCTGCGTGAAGCGCCTTTTCATGAACCAGGAGGGTACATGTTTCTGAAAACTCTGGCCCTTGATTCTTTTAGGTGCAACAACATTGCTTCGAACAACACGAGTAGACGCCAAAAGAGAGACCCCTGGGCTCCTGTGCTGGCCGCCACCTTCACGGTGAGTGTTCCAGCCGCACCCAGCATACAGCACTCAACGTCTCCCGGGTAACAATTTGATTCTGAGGTATAACGAGCATTCCAATCTTCCCCTCAGGTTGGCTCCAGCCCAGTCTGGCCCCGTTAAATACCAGGGGATCGCTGTATGACCATCTTTCGCAGAAAACACGCTATTCCATGAAGGTAGGCCCCTGTGCACATTATTTACACCTTCCAAATCATGTGACATTAGACCTCTCTGATGCTTACCTCTGTCCGGTTATAGAAATACGATATATGAGAGACCCCTGATTGCACTGCGACCTCCATTCGAGCTACTCCTATTCGAGCGACACTGCAACTATTTACGAGTGGCACACCTTGTCACTTCCAGGTACCTTTCTAACACTCCTTGATACAAAGAGTCACGAGTCTGTAATATACAACCCAGTTTCACTATTGGTCACAACACTTACACCACCTTGTTTTATTATTATTTTCAGTTTTGGCTTTCGTCCAGTCCGTGTCCTGTGGAGAACCCATACTAACGTGGTGGTTCGAAACGCGTTGACCCTGAGCCTTGGAAAAATAATAAGGGTGCCACTAGGGCTGTTTAAATCCACACTGTGTGCCCCCTAGTTGTGCAACCCCTCAATTAGTTTTCTGATCCTTGGCTCAAGTAAGACAGGCAGGCAGTTCTCTGTAACCCGAGGCCCGCTTGTCTTCTGTACCCAACAGCAAGGACTGGTTCCTAATGAGAATGTATCGTTAGGTTTATTGTTGTGTATTGTTCTGTGTTGCCTGCATCAATTGACACATATTTTCTTCGAGCACTTGTACAGTTTATTATTGCACATTATTGCACATGTGTTGTTTTTATGTAAATTTTTCACTGCTTGATAACTTTCTATCTGATGACATACTTTTAAAGTGATGAATGTTTTTCTAAAAATTTAAAAAATAAAATAAAATAGACAACCCTCCAGTACAATTTGACTGAGTGGGAACAAAAAACGAAAAAATAATATCTGTCTGGCATTCTTGTTTGTTCAAAATATGAAGAAGGGCAGACACAGTGCACATGTGGTGCTACATGTAAGGTACCAACAGGTGTCACAGACCCCCCTCCAACATGATGATGTGCAAAGGAAGATGCATACTAAGACATTGCACCATAGGAGTACATGTGAAAAACAATCATTAGCCAAAGCGCTGGTCAAATGTGGAGTAGGGCAAGGCATGTAAAGAAGCAGCTGCTGAAACTGGGACATTCTTATGCTAATGCATTAAGTGCCTGTCTGACCACACGACTCCAACTATGGGAGTGTTACCATGCCTCGGAGCACTGCAGGTAGCATGTGACACACATTACAACAAACAGACATGTACCTACCCCCTTCTTGCTGCTGTCCCTGCTGCAACTGCCTATGGAGGTCTGGGAACACCACTTCCAGGACCCGGAGCATGTGGGGGGTGAGGTGGCGGGTGCCGCCATCCCGGCGTGGAGCTTCCAACTTCAGCTGTACTCTGGCGATGCGGCGGGTCCAGCACCGGATGTCCTGCCACCTCTTCTTGATGTTTCTGAGCCTCCTGCGAGCCCCCCCCCTCACTCCTGACAGCCCTGGCGTTGTCCAGCCAGATTTCACCCTTCTCATAGGCAGATACCTGTCACGAATGTAAAGTAAAAGAACATCAGTACACCTGGTCCATGTTTCAAAGACACACATATGTGCACAAAATACTTGAGGACAACAGGGCATCGGATGCTCCACACATTTGCATCATTGTCCAGGAGTATGTGGCCTGTGAGCAAACACAACTGCAGTACATGCCATTTAAAGGCTACAGATGACATGAGGGGTGCAAACCACTCTTTGAGCATGGCACTCACTGAGCAATATATGCTACATCTGGGTGCACTGCAGCACGTGACATGCTGTCACACACCCCACTACAACAAATAACCCTCTTGAAACAACATTGTACACCCTGGCACTCACTCCCAACAACATAGCATCTATCCACTATACATACACAGTGGCCATAATGTCACACACACACCAGGTGCACACTCCAAGGTATTGCACACATCACTCACCTGCTCCTCTGGTCTCCCATACAGCTTGCTGTAGTTAGGCAGGAGGGCATCCAGCAGGGCCTTGTTCTCACCATCACTGAATGTAGGTGCCCTCTCCATGCTCAGCTAATCAGGGTCCAGAGGATACAGAGACAGCAGCTGTGTTTACCACTCCAATGTTGTGCAGGCAAGTGCCCTCACACAGCCACATGCAGCCTTATATTTGTGCTGCAGAGGGTCTGTGAGTCCAAGGAGTACTGTGTGATAGGCCACCATAGTTAGCATCCTATGTTTCATCCAATCCCATCACACATAAGGCCATGACACACATATGCATGGTTTGAAAACTGAGCCAGAGCTGAACAACAACTTTTGCAACATTGTATACTTTTGCCCAACTGAATTTTCTAGAACACCTGTAGGAGGCTCAAACCTCTCTGTATCCATGACAACCTGGTTGCATTCTGATCATTCCTCTGTTCCCCTAGATGTTCCCTATGTATTTATTTGAATACCCACACAAGTACGGTGCCATTGCCGTTGCAAATGCAACCCATTCTATGGTGAAACGAGGCGTACACATGCACGTACCATTGGGGTACGCTGTGCTCGCGTATGGCTAAAATGCAATAGGGAAACGAGGCGTACACACGCACGTACCATTGGGGTACGCTGTGCTCGCGTATGGCTAAAATGCAATAGGGAAACGAGGCGTACACACGCACATACCATTGGGGTACGCTGTGCTCGCATATGGCTAAAATGCAATAGTGAAACGAGGCGTACACACGCACGTACCATTGGGGTACGCTGTGCTCGCGTATGGCTAAAATGCAATAGGGAAACGAGGCGTAAACACGCACGTACCATTGGGGTACGCTGTGCTCGCGTATGGCTAAAATGCAATAGTGAAACGAGGCGTACACACTCACGCACCATTGGGGTACGCTGTGCTCGCGTATGGCTACATTGCAATAGGGAAACAAGGCATACACACGCACGTACCATTGGGGTACGCTGTGCTCGCGTATGGCTAAAATGCAATAGTGAAACGAGGCGTACACACGCACGCACCATTGGGGTATGCTGTGCTCGCATATGGCTACATTGCAATAGGGAAACGAGGCGTATGCTCGCACGTACCATTGGGGTACAGTGCGTCAGACATGCTCAAGTGAACGCTTGTGTAGGCTGCGTTCCTGACCTCCTTCATGTCACCATTGGGAGAGTGACTCCAGGAAATCACATTGCAGGGATGTAGTCTACACTCATGTAGACAATGTGGATGCATACATCTGCATGGCATCCTTACATCAGCATGCCCCAGGTGTGGCAGACATTGAAGAAGCACAGGGACTGTGACCTCGTGGCTCAGTTTATGTGTGAAGAGCTGTTGAAACATGTCATTCATCATTTTGCACATGTGTATCACATACATTCAACACTTCGCACCTGAGTAACGTCTGCAACATATTGTGATGCACATCAACACTGGAATGGCACACCATTCAATACAGGGAACTGTCACATGATGACAGCAACATGCCCACTGTCACAGAGGTCGAATTGACGCACAGCATGACCCTGTGTGACCTCGTCATGTGTGTGTCATGTGCGACATTGTGCATGCTGTTTGCATATGTAAGAAACAGGTCAGTATTATATTCCTCACCTTAGAATATCCCCAAATGTCATACTGGATATGGCAATTTCCGCTTAGCAGTACACTTGTGTGTCGGTAGGCATCTCCTGCGGCTCCGCGTGTGTTGTTGGCGTTGTGTGCGCCGTGATGACGTTGTCTGAGTACTCATACGTCTTCTCTGCGTGCTCAAGTCAGGTCCTCTTTTTTCACACCACCAGCGCTGTTCCCGTATAAGTGTAACCTTACTCATTTTTCTTTTTCAAATGATAGTACGATCCCTTCTGACCATTTAACTTGGATTGTCCGACTCAGGACGGTGCCAATAGGGATGGCCGTTTCTAAGCCTGTGAGGATTGCGACTGACTCATGTTGGTGTCTGACCCTCACCGTCGGTGTCTCCACTGGTTTGACGTCAAGCACGACAACAAGAGCTGCTCCGACTACCGGGACCAGACATATGAAGCTAGGTGTGAGTGGTCCCACAAGCGGCTTGGATTCCAGCAGTTGGCCCTGCACCGCAATAGCTCATGGTCTGGACGTAGGTCGAGTGCCTGGGCGTCGGTGTTGAGACATCAGAGCCCCGGGATTTGACATCAGTCCTCCAGGGCAAAGTCGCCAGGTAACCACAAGAAGTCAAAGAGACATCGTCGCACTTCAAACTCACCACAATGCACGTGCAATGCTGCATGGGATTCGGGTGACACCGCCCACGCGGCTCCGTCAGATTTGCAGCCGTTGTAGCCTGCACCACGACCTCCGGTCCCTGGCCAGCATGCGACGCAGGAGGAGTAAGTGCGCTTCCTCATGGCCATGGTGTCTCTCACTCCACCGAAGGGCTACGCCACGGCTTAGGGCCCAGCGGACCCGTCTGGGGGCACTAGCGGGTCTGGTGCTTTGCCCCCGACGCCGTCACTTGCTTTGGCTCTGACGCAGGTGGCGACTTCGTCCCGGCCCCGCTGGGACAGACAGGATCCGATTGGTGATCCTGGTCCTCGCTGGTTCACCTCAAATCTTCACCGGCAACAGTCCCCCAGGTGTCACCGTTGGCGTCATCCTCGGGTGGTGCTATCCCCGATACCACACACTATACGGCTCCGGCGTGGGAACTGCGCGGCAGAACACCGCTTTTAATGCTGCATGTGGAGTTAAACTTCAACTAGCCGTGCACAGCTTATGACAACCCTGATTATCAGGGAATGGGTGATAAGGAGTATTGGGAGGGTTCTGAAGACCCACTGACACGTGAGTGTCAGTCCCAAGACGACAGGACAGGTGGACTGGGGGATGCGAGTGGTCTGGACACGTCGCCAGACACTGGTAATGTCTCTACTCCAAACGTGTCTTTGGATGAGTGGGCAACGTACAGTGTTGTGTTTACGTGGGCGGCAGAAGCCTTGCCCCTTCATCTCCCCGTTGCGGCCGTGAGGACCACCCTCCTCACTGAGGACCTTAAACTGCAGTCAAGCTCGGCTGAGCCTCTGCAGCGGTTTCATGAGGCATTGACTGACGCTATATTGGCCACCATGTCCAGGTGCGCTGCAGGTTTGGCTGTAGATAGGCACGTTGCCAGACGCCCTCACCCCTCCCCGGACGACCCATGTTTCCTGTCCTCCCACCCCACCCCAGAGAGCATGGGCAACCAGGCCTCCAAATCACAGACCGCATTCCCGTTTGCTCCGCTGGACAGGGTATCCAAGAGGTATGAGCAGTACGGAAAGATGGTATCATCCTCCCTGAGTCTGGGACTGAGGTCTTCCAACATCACATGCCTCTTTGTCCGCTACACACACTCTCTGTGGGACACGGTTGTGGAACTGCTGCCAGAGTGCGCGTTGTATGTACGGGCAATACTTGGCCAAGCCCTTGTAGAATGCCGATCTGCGACACGGTATTCGATCCGGTGTGGGCTGGATAGCACCGTCTCACTGGGCAGAGCGATGGCATCCACGGAGGCAATTTGTTGCAAAGCCTGGTATGTATTCCAAGTTCGGAATATGGTACTAACTACTGTTCCTTACAGATATTTTGTTACAAAAGGTAAGTAACTAGTTCATACTGTTCAGTATATCTGCTGTAGGAGCATCTATGTTGGGTCCTTGCCGTGATGACAGGGTTTCAAATGTACGCACACCATGCCACTTGTGCAAATGAACCGCTCATATGTGTGATGGCATCACAGACCATTTGTCACAAATCAAACATTTCTGCTGTCTGATGATGTCCATGTAATAGTTTGGGAAATATCACACCGCAATAGGAATATGTCAGATCTGTGCAAATGATGGCACATGTGATGTGGGTGTGTGTATTGCTGTCAGCTGTCTGGATGTGCAGACAACCTCCTAATGCAATTCACGTGACGTGTGTCACTGACCCGATACATTGTCATGCTCACTCACACCTTCCCATCAGATCATTTGTATGCATGTCATATCCATTCCACAGACCACAGGTCTTTTACTTTTCACGGAGGAGTGGCTGGCAGCTGGCACATGTTTCCTCAGTGTGTATCCCACGCCACACTCAAAATTGTCTAGATTTGTTGAAGCAGTGTTGCTTGTGCCATGTACATTGTTATTGTCTTAGTCTGACAGTTGTACACATTTTCTACTAAATATGGTTTGCAGGGCAACCCCTCTGGAAAGGCCGTTGCCAGACTTGGAAGCCATGAGGGAACGTAATTGCATATGGCGTTACCGCTTCGGCAGACAGTTGATCAAGGACCTGACGGACAGGCTGGAAGATCACCTGCAACCACGACACAGGTATCCAACTGCGCTGACACCCAAGGTAAAGGTGATGGCAGCCCTACATTTCTTTGCCACAGGTACGTTCCAATTTACCATAGCTGATGTGGGAGGGATGTTTCAGACAATGTTTAGCCAGGTATTGAGTGATGTATTGGCAGCTATGTTGCTGCACATTGATGAATTCATTACATTCCCTACTCCAGAACAGTTGACACATGTCAAGGGGGAATTCTATGCCCTGGGACGCATGCCACATGTCATTGGTGCAATTGATGGTACACATGTTACTCTGGTGCCACCACAGGCTCAGGAGCAAGCGTACCGCAACAGGAAACACTACCACTCGATAAATGCCCTGGTGGTTTGTCTTGCCAACATGCTTATCTCACATGTTTGTGCACGTTTTCCAGGATCGTGCCACAATGCTTTCATCATGAGGCTTAGCAGGGTACCACAGATGATGCTGCAGCTGCACAACCACCGGGCATGTCTTGTTGGTGGGTAAACTCTGTCAGCTATGTATGTCAGTATGTCAAAACTTCATGGACTGCATCATGTTACACACTCATTTCCATGATGTCAATTTGCAGGAGACGCAGGATATCCAAACATGCCGTGGCTAATGACTCCGCTACGCAACCCCAGGACAGCTGCAGACCAGCGGTACAACAATGCTCATGGGAAGACCAGGCGGGTGATCGAGCGAACATTTGGACTCCTGAAGAGCCGGTTCAGGTGCCTGGACAAGACAGGCGGAGCCCTCCAATACAGCCCACGCAAGGTGTGTGACATCTTCACCATGTGCTGCATGCTACACAACATGGCAGTGGAGAAGGCCGTGCCACTCTACCTTGATCCTGATGAGCTGGAACATCCGCCCGTTGAGGATGAAGGCCTTGCCCAGGATGCCAGTGACGAGGAGGATGAAGATGATATCCGGAGTCACCTCATCCGCAACTTCTTTTCATAATGGTGAGTCATAGGTGCATTTTGGTAAAACATATACTATAGAGTTGCATGGGTAGCATGCTGTGTATGCAACTGGCTGTATGCAATGTCACTTGGATGTTTGTTGTGCAGTGTCACACAGGTGAAGATGTAATGCAACACACATACGTGCTATGTGTGTACTTGGAATGTACAGGTGTACTACAACATCAGGCTATTAAACAGGACAATGTCAGAATGACATTATACGGAACTTGACCCCTTGTGTGCCTCTCATCCCCAGCTCGCCCTGCCTTTTGTCCGTTGGTGTCATCGTGTTCAGCCTGCTATTGCTCATTATGATTGCAACGTCAGCCGAATCAACGGAGCATGCATGGACATGTGGAGAAGTCAATTTGGGTAAGGACTCATATGAGGCTGTTTAGCGTTGGTATGGTTTCAAATGTGTGGTACATGTTCATGCGCATGTTGTTAGACCATGCATACATGCAACAACATCATGTTTCTTATTACATGAATGCCCACTCCCATGACAGGATAGTCACCCCATCTGACAGTCATCTGTTGTAGTTTTAGACTCGGGTGAATGCATCAATGTGTGTAGACATTGACACTGCAACATTGCATATACCATAGTTTGACATTGTGTTTGAGGTCACAACCACGGACTCTGTGGGGGATTGCAGCCTCACTGTGTGCATTAGAATGTGTCTGGTTCCTCACCTCCACCTTGTGGGCCAGTCCAGTTTGTTTACCACAAAACCATGTCGTGTAGGTGTGGCCCAGTGTATGTTCCACATGTTAAGACAACTGTCCTGTGATTCTGTTCCATGGATGCATTGCCCCTTGTTGCAGTATGTCATGTCACTGTCATGTCGTTACCTCAGTGCAGGTTGAGAATACTGCTACGCCAGCCTTCACAGTGAGTAGCAGTTCTGTTTTAATTCACATGATGCCATGTATGTTTAGCATTAGACATGACAATGTTGGGATGATGCATATGTGAATTATTGTGTTGCACCAGTGGAGTGCGGTCATTCACATGATTCTCTTGTCCCGTGCAGCATTTCTGTGCGATGGTAGTGTATCATTATGTGGCTTGGATCAACATCACTTGCTGTTGAGTTATTTTCAACCTGCTTGTCATGTTTAGCATAGTGATGCTAAGTTGATAGAGCAAAAGACTGGCTACAGAGTGCCTTCATTGCATGTAGGTCATTAGCTTCCTCATCATATGTGATTCTTACAGCTGTTGTGGATGATGTCAAGTTTGCCTACATGGCCCTTACGGGTACACATAATCAAATACAGATATTACACTTTGCGTAAGTAGCATTGCCATATGTTTTAATTTGTTTGTATGGTCCACATCATCAGAGACAGTCAATTAGTTTTTGTCCACATAGATCTCATTGCATGGTAGCTGACCTGTGAGCGTTACACAAGACTCAAATAGATGACAGACTGTCCTAGGTTTTATGTGTCCGTGTTACAGCATCGGATCTCATGTGATAGCATGATGAGTGATCTTTAATTGGCTACAGTCGTTACACTTCACTGGTGTATCTCATGAGGTAGTTTTAGTGTCAGTGACATGAGAAACTACTCCTAATGGTTTTTTGCCTCTGTTTCAGGTCTCCCTCCCTGCAGTTCCCATCCTCTCCCTCCCTCACCTGTTCACCCTTTTGTGTCTGTCATTTGTACTCAGACCAAGGGGCTATTTGGAGGTGGAACCCTTTGAGCATCACACCACTCTGATGAAGAAAGGTACGGCCAGTCCCTGACAGGCTTGTAGCGAATAGTTCTGCTGCATTACAGGTGACATCATTCATAGACTTTTTTGTCTTCTTGCCAATGCCAATGACCATGTATGTTTGATAATCCTCACAAGGTAAATCATCATGTTGTGCATGACGTGTGATTTCAACTGAATATTGTGCCTCCTTGATGTCAACGCACATGTCCTACTAATGTGCATGTATACTATATGGCATGAAGTAAGCTCATGCTTGTTATGTGTTTACGTGTACAGTGACTACATGCATGGTGTTGGTTAAGGCTAAAATACTATATTGTGTGTGAGGTAGATGGCTGTGTAGCTGCTGTTTAGCTTGGAACACACTAGCTGTAGTCTACACCTGCTGACGCTGTGTGTCCTGTGCCCCACTTGTCCCTAAGGGGCCTGATCCAGTGACCGTGATCTTTGGTAATTACTGTGCCATTTTATTTGCAGTGACCCTGAGTGAAGCAGACACTCCTGCATTCACATACACATGTCACTTTGTGGCTTGCCAATGCCCTTGTGGTATGTGCTTGTTTTGCTAGTTGTCACACCCCTCCTGCCGTCATGTCTCCACTCATTCCTGCTACTGCATACACAGCCACAATCCAGCGCACACTATCCAGGACCACACACGCCTACAGGATACCCCTCCTTCCATCCATTTGTAGAGCATGCTCCAGCCACCCTACACACAGAGAACACCAGACAATCATCCTCCTGGTATCACGATGCCTCAAACTCAGCCATTACAGCTTCTATGCCTGTGTGTGCAACACATACTGGCAAGACTATGCTGAGCCACATGACATTGTGTCTACGTACCACCAGGTCATGTGCCTTGTACAGCACACACAGACCTTCCATAGGCACAATATTGTACAGTGTTACCTTGTCAACACCACAGCAGCTATAATCGGCTTCCTTACAGTCACGTGGCAGTACACGACCTGGTCACACCACTTCAACATAGCCGTCACAGTCAGTCAAGTAGCCACAGGGGACACACACCATGACCACGTCTCTTGGGTGTGGTGTGATTTGGCCGTTCTGGTGTAGATAACTGTCAGACGTGGGTAGTTGTTCTGGATGCGTTGCACCCATCACAGGAGTATAGTACTTGTAGCTCCATAGGGGGAGGTCACCTAATCAGGTGAGCTTGGGTAGAGTGCTACAGCCCATTGCCCACAGTCTGTCCTGCCACCCTTGTCCTGTGCGCCATTCATCACATCCACAGTACAGCATCATGCTGATGATAGTTCACATACCTGAGGACACAGATGTAGGTACTCCCTACGTGGACAACTAGTTTTGTCATACTGATCTATACACCTCAAAGTGACTCTCCTGGGCCTGGCTGTTATTGCAGTTTTGTGATCCAAACCCCCCTCCAGCATTTACTATCCCTCACAGGTGTGTCTTTCCATCCATGTATCTAGTGGTTAGGAATTTGTGACCGATGTGTGTCCTCACCCGGACTCATATCCAAGTGTGTGGATGGCTGCAGTTTGTTGAATACCCTTGCATTTCGTACATTTGCACACACATATCAATTTATACTGTGGGTACAAGATAACTCACCAAATGCGTATGATTTTTAGAATATTTATTGGGTAATCTTGTGCAGGAAACGTGAAGAGGTGCTGTACAGAAAGGGGGGGAATCCAAAGTTCACTGCTGGAGATGAGATGCCTTACAGTTTGAGTCAACAGACTCCAGGCCACAGTGGTTGGCATCATTGGGCAGACTGTGACCAGCAAGTCCATGTGGGAGAGTCTCATAGGTGATGCTGTTGCACCCAAGGGCAATATGCCAGGTCAGGTGTCCTGGGAGTTGTGCATGTCCCACTGCCTCTCAACGTCTTAGCCGTGGACGACCCTTCTTCCTTGGGGGACCCTCACGTGCAGGCATGGACGATGCATGGGACGCTACGTCAGACAGTTCCTCCTCCCCCTCCTCCCTCCCTGTGGCTGGTGTTGCACTTTGCCTTGATGTAGCTGGCCTGGTGACACAGGGAGGGTGCTGCATGTTGGCAGCAATCTGACGTAGTGATTGTCTCATTTCCCGATGCACCGTCAAGAGCTCAGCCAGACTTGCCTCCACCCGTCCATAATGTTGGTATTGCCTGGCATTTTGCTCAGCCTGCTGTTCTTTCACCTGGTTGAGGGCCTCCGCTAGTTGGCTTACCTCCCTGGTGTCCCGCCGGTATGCCTCCAGGATGTTAGTCAGTTCAGGCATACCGGGCCCTGCAGCTGACTGGCCAGAATCTCGCCTCCGCCTTGCACCACTCCCACCACCCTGACCCACACGAGCACGGCCTGCGCTTGTGGGCACATCCGATCGACGGGCCCCCGAGTGCTGGCAGGGTGGAGGTTGTCTGCCACCTCAGGGGCGCCCGACAAAGGGTGTCCCTCATTTTCAGACAGGCTCTCTGGTGGATCATGGGCAGGGCTTTGACCTGTCTGCTGGGATGTGGTGGGGATGGTTCCGGTGGTTGGCACATATGTTGCTGGTACAGTTGCTGCAGGGGTTTGAGATCCAGAGGAGCCAGGTTGGTTGGGGTCATCCACAGTGCGTTGAGTGGCGTCACTGTCGGTGGGGTCAGGGTCCTGCTAAGCCTGGGACTGGGATCCTTCTCCCCCCTGGTTGGGGGGGTCTCCACACATTGCCCAGTGTGTGGGAGAGACAGACACTGTTAATGCACTGTCAAGTGACATCTTAATTAGTTATCCATTATCACCATCACAGTTCCACAAGCTTTACAGTGTTGTCATTGTTCAGTTGTGTATGTAGTGGTAGTAAATTGACATGTACTCTGGGGTATTTTCCTTCTTCCATTCTCTTGACAATGACTGACACAGCCATTGCTGTGTCTTGTCTTGCCGGCAAAACACATATACAGCAGTGCTCTGGTTCACGCAACATCCAGGATACGGTGTTAATCCTTATGTCTGCGTCAAGCATGCACAGAGTTTAGATGCAGCATGTTCATGTAAGAGACAGAGCATTATTTTTTGGGATACATTCTTCTACTTTGGATAGGTGTTGCTGTTCCGTGATGCCAACCAATGCCAACACCCCTGGACCTGTACACCCACTTCTAGATCATGGCTTTAGAACGTGGCACTTCTCCAAGATGCATCACCTTGTCAACGTTCATGAGATGGGGAACGTGCATTGTGTGAGAGGCACAATGGACTGAAGCATCTGCAATGTGCATGTAAAAGTTGTATGCGTATTCATATGAGTGAGTGTTTAGTTGTGGTACATGAGAATTGTGACAGTGTTGCACTCCATTGCCTGTCCCCAGGTGATGAGTTTCTGTAAGGGGGGTATATGACAGGCCATGCTAGTAGTTTGCGTGTGATTTGCAAGCGTCCATCCTTCATGATTTGGCTGTCCCCTCATGTAGCATGCTGGCATAATCGTGGTTGTGGGTTCCTGCACAGAATGTGTGACCTTGTCCTGGTGTTTGTGTTTGCAATGATCACAGGAGGGACTTGTGCTGCCTACACCTGTGCCCATTGTGTACTACAGAGCTTTCCAAACTGTGTGTCCTGACACAATACAGTGTGGCCTGCAAATGGTGGGTGTGTCGCAGGCACTTAGTACATGACTGCTGGTAATTAGGAGACATCCCTAAACACTCTGCTCTATGGTCTTTATAAGGCCTGTGCAGTGCTCGGGTGCAACTGTGTGTGTGCCCAGGGAGCTGGGGCGAGGTGTCAGAGGGAGAAACACTGAGGGATGGATACAGAGGGAGGGAGACAGAGGGAGAGAGACAGAGGGAGAGGGAGACAGGGATGGAGGGAGTCAGAGGGAGGGAGGGAGACAGAGGGAGGGAGACAGAGGGAGAGGGAGACAGGGATGGAGAGAGTCAGAGGGAGGGAGGGAGACAGAGGGAGGGAGACAGAGGGAGAGGGAGACAGGGATGGAGGGAGTCAGAGGGAGGGAGGGAGACAGAGGGAGGAGACAGAGGGAGGGAGACAGAGGGAGTGGGAGACAGAGAGAGAGGGAGACAGGGATGAACGGAGACAGAGGGAGGGAGGGAGACAGTGGGAGGGAGACAGAGTGAGAGGGAGACAGGAATGGAGACATGTTGTTTGTGCTCGCTCGCTTGCTACACTGCCTTACTGTTTCACAAAATGATGCATCTCCGGAAGGTGTGTCAGCAACATGAAATTGTTTAGTAGCTGTGGTCTACTATCTTGTGTGATATTTCCCTATCCCTGTGCATTGGGCATGGTGCTTGGGTGTGTCCCTGGGAAATATGTGATGAGAGCAGCCTCCTACCCTACACCTTCCACCCTTTTTGCCTCCCCCTTGCTACTAACCCCATTCTGTTGTGTCCTGCTGGGACTCATGGCCACCCACCCCATGCTGCTGGGCACTGTTGTAAGTTCACCCATGTAACATGTGTTTTTTGTACACTCACCAGACTCAACGGCTCCTTCAATTCCGTGTACTCCCACCGTTGGCAGCAGGGCCATGACTTTCTCCTCCCAGGGCTGGTATACAGGAGGTCTGCGGGGACCACCACCTCCAGTGTAGTGTGCATTGACGGAGTCCTGGTCCATTTTCTTCTTCACCATCCTCCGCAGATCATACCACCTGACCTGGCATTCCTGCCTGGTGCGCCTGATGGGTGCAACAGCATTGACCTTGTCAGCGATCGTCTCCCACATGCGTGTTTTTTCAGCCATGCTGGTCTGTCTGACCAATGCGCCAAACAGCTGTGGCTCGACTCTGATGACTTCATCTGTAAGTATCTCCATTTCCGGGTTAGTGAACTTTGGATTCTTGGGTGTGGTCATGGTGTGGAGTGTATGTGATTGAGGGGGTGATGGTGTGTATGGATGAGGGTGTGTGGGTCTGATTGTGAAGGGGGTGGTGTGGGTGTAGATGAGATAGGGTGTATGTGTGAAGGTGTGTGGCTGCAATTGTTGGTGAGATGTCTGTGTCTTCGCAAGAATGGGTATGTTGCAAAGGATGATGGGTTGTATGTGTGGACCCTTTTATTGGTCATTTTGTGGGTGTGGCTTAATTTGAATTGGTGGTGTGTGTGTTATATGGGGTGGGTGTTAGTGTTGACCTCTGTGTGCCTGTTTGGCTGTGACCAGGACATTGTTTCTCAATGGTGTGTACACAGGAGACATGTTTAGTGTGGTTGTGCGACTCGTTAGCAAAGTCCTTGTGCTGGTTTAGGTGTTGGCGTTATGTGTGCGTGTCGTACTTGTGCATGCGGTTGACTTGTATGGGCCGTTGGCGGGTGGGGGTGTTCGCGTAGGCCTGATGGGGGTGTGTGCGTGTCGTACTTGTGAATGCGGTTGACTTGTACGGGCCGTTGGCGGGTGGGGGGGTTCTTGGTCGCTTGATGGGGGTGTGTGCGTGTTGTACTTGTGCGTGCGGTTGACTTGTACGGGCCGTTGGCGGGTGGGGGGGTTCTTGGTCGCTTGATGGGGGTGTGTGCGTGTCGTACTTGTGCGTGCGGTTGACTTGTATGGGCCGTTGGCGGGTGGGGGGGTTCTTGGTCGCTTGATGGGGGGTGCGTGTCGTACTTGTGCGTGCGGTTGACTTGTACGGGCCGTTGGCGGGTGGGGGGGTTCTTGGTCGCTTGATGGGGGTGTGTGCGTGTCGTACTTGTGCGTGCGGTTGACTTGTACGGACCGTTGGCGGGTGGGGGGTTCTTGGTCGCTTGATGGGGGTGTGTGCGTGTCGTACTTGTGCGTGCGGTTGACTTGTATGGGCCGTTGGTGGGTGGGGGGGTTCGCGTAGGCCTGATGGGGGTGTGTGCGTGTCATACTTGTGCGTGCGGTTGACTTGTACGTGCCGTTGGCGGGTGGGGGGGTTCGCGTAGGCCTGATGGGGGTGTGTGCGTGTCGTACTTGTGCGTGCGGTTGACTTGTACGGGCCGTTGGCGGGTGGGGGGGTCTTGGTCGCTTGATGAGGGTGTGTGCGTGTTGTACTTGTGCGTGCGGTTGACTTGTACGGGCCGTTGGGGGTTGGGGGGGTTCGCGTGGGCTTGATCGAGGGGGGTGTGCGTGTCGTACTTGTGGGTGCGGGTGAGTTGTACGGGCCGTTGGCGGGTGGGGGGGTTTGCGTAGGCCTGATGGGGGTGTGTGCGTGTCGTACTTGTGCGTGCGGTTGACTTGTACGGGCCGTTGGCGGGTGGGGGGTTCTTGGTCGCTTGATGGGGGTGTGTGCGTGTCGTACTTGTGCGTGCTGTTGACTTGTACGGGCCGTTGGCGGGTGGGGGGTTCTTGGTCGCTTGATGGGGGTGTGTGCGTGTCATACTTGTGCGTGCGGTTGACTTGTACGGGCCGTTGGGGGTTGGGGGGGTTCGCGTGGGCTTGATCGAGGGGGGTGTGCGTGTCGTACTTGTGGGTGCGGGTGAGTTGTACGGGCCGTTGGCGGGTGGGGGGGTTTGCGTAGGCTTGATCGAGGGGTACACGTGTGGTATGTGTTGATGCCGCTTGCTGTGAGCCGAATGATCCCGTACGAATCATTCTTCATGAGCGAATACTTTGGGCCGTACAAATCGCGGACAGGCTTTTCGTACAGGATCGTACTAGTGTGTTTGTACGGCATGTTTACAAATCGTACGGTAGGATTCCCGATGCTTATTCGTACGGGTCATCGACTGTGGTTCGCACGGTTCGCTGATATTCGTACGGCAATCGAAGGAAATAGATCGGAATTCGCAGGTCGGACGGTAGTTTCCCATTCGTACGGATTCGGCTATGAATACGATTCGTATGGCGGATTATTTTCCCGGATCGGAATCGACGCCATAGAGTCCTTGACACCAGGAGTGTGTTCAAATAAGTTTGACCTCTTAGCTAAGGCACCAGGGACAGACAGTGAGACTGGATGTGTGACTATACAATGCATACTATTACAACACATGCCATTACAACTCATGTTTTACAACGCATATACTGTTACAATGCAATATTTTACAACGAAAATCATTAAAATATAAAAACATTTTGGGATAACATACGTTGACGAAATATAATTCTAAATCAAGGACTTCATAATCTAATTTCAGCGGACGACGATAGGTTGACCTCGGGTCAAAGAGCAAGTACTACTACTGTTTCAATGACATGAAATACGTCAAGTACGAAACAAAATGGAGGCCAAAAGAAACACAAACCATTAAAACAAGCATTTTGTAATACGAAAACTAAAATATATGTTTCCACATAATTTTATCAAATAAAAAATTACAAACACCATAGTTATTTTATTTTAAATTATGGTGATACCCAAGAAAATGTATAGATAGAAGCCGACCACCATTTTGAGAACAATGGTCAACTGACTATCAACGGGAGCAGAAGCTGTGAATGCCGACTCTGTTACTGCGACTGACATACTTGATTCGAAAGCACCAAACAGCCTCAGAAAATCAAAAGTAAGTATAATAAAATGAAAATAAATATATAGTGAACCAATTTAAAGAAACAAAACAGTAATTTTAAATATTTTTTTACTTTTCAGTTAAATACAAAGGAAAAATGTATAAAGTCAAGATAAATCTTCAATCAATACAAGCCAACAAAATAATTCAGCGTATATACACACTACTCTTCCTAGGTGAGTTAAATTTAAAAAAAAATCCTTTCAAAAAACAAGAATAAAATGAACATAGAACACATTATCATTTTTTTTAATTAATCAAACAGAACTGAAAAATAAAGAAACTTCCATTTAACACGATGGAAAACTATTTTTTTTTAAATAAAAAAGGTAAAATTCTCGATTAATTATTACTAATATAATCTTTTGTTAATTGAAATGTATATGTTTGAATATGCTAATGGATTTCAATTTGAAGACTGTTCATTTACAACATATTGTAAACTGTTTTGAAAAAAATATTCCCTTCTGAATAGCATTTTTTTCAATATCATGAGCAAATTACAAAAGGTATATTTTGGTGATGTTATTCATTTTTGGAAGATATCTCTCTCATTTTGAAAAATGTTCAACATATGATGTGAAGAAAATTAATGAAACTTGTAAATAAGAAAACGAACCTTAATGCAATATTTCTAAAAACAAAATAATAATTTATTGTACATGTGAACATTTTAATGATTTATGTTTGTTACACTAATGCAGTATTCTTAACCATGTTATCCTTCTTGTGCATTATTAATGCTTGAAAAAAAACCAATATATGAATTCCAAATCTTATAAATGCTATGTTTTTTAATTTTCCTCAAATTTCAAGCATAAACAAAAGAGCTCTATCACAAGCCAAAAATTCACTACTTCGCCAATCCTTCATTTCAAAATTTCCATCTTCTTCATAACCTCTTAAAGAAATAATATAGGTAAATTCTTGTTTATAATGTATATTTAAATATAATATAAGCCCGTTTTCTCCTTAACAACCAACATACCAAAAACATGTCTTATTGATGTACGAAACAAATATTCTTTTCTGTTCCAGATTTAAAAAATCAAGAGAATTACTACCTAAATAAACAACAACAGATAACAAGTAGGAACCAAAACCACCAAACAAAAAGGTATATTCTGCATAATTCAATACGATTTTTTTTGTTGTAAATAAATCAGTTTGCATTATCATAAGCGGGTACAAATAAATGAAATCATATAATGTTCCAACTTGTCTAAATTCCTTTTCATTTATTTTTTTATTTAAAAAAATATTTTTAAAAAGAAATTGTAAAAAAAAAATTAAAAATGTAAATATATTTTAACGTACGATATGCATATTTTTATCTTTACAGAAAATTTCTTCAATTCAAGAAATTGACAAACGGGCACAATACATCTCTTCCAGAAAAGGAAACAGTTTATTAAAACATGCAGGGCACATTTATTGCAAGGAGAGAATAACAGAACCCAGGTGTCATTGGAGGTGTGTGCAATACTACTACTCCACTGGCACCATCCAGACATCATTCGTGCCTGAATAGCAGTAAACGGGCGCTGATCACCGATTTTTTAAAAGTGGCGAAAAAAATCATCAAGATTAAAGAGGATCAGACTGAACTCGAGAGCCCTGAATATTATAAAATCAGAAAAGATACCACCGACACTCAAAGTGAAGTCGCCACAAAGTCCCTCCGGGAGAAAAGCAGCAGTAAAAGCCATAAGTAAGAAATAGAAGAATTTCGGGAAACAGGACCAGTCCACCAAAATGCGACAAACAGTGAAGTCCAAGGCTCGCAATTCCACACAACCAAAACTCTTCTAGAAAGGGGACAAAGCCATAAACCTAAAACCACGGAGGTATTAATACACTACCATTACCAACCACCTATTTCAGAATCTCATCTGCAGCAGGAAAAACAATCTGCACTTAACCGCCACTGCAGCAATGAGGCAGTCCCAACACATGAGACGAGTTTAAACATCCTCAGTCCATTTGGAAACAAACATATACACAGGCCTACAGACGACTTGGACCCTGTCGAAATAAACAATAAGAAGCAAGACCAACATACTACGCCACATCACTTATTGGCAACAGTGCATCAAAGTGGCCAGGATCTCTCGTTTTTTAACCAATATGATGACACGCCCTTCAAATTTAAAAATGTTGAAAATTCCCTCACTGTGCCGCACTCACAAAAAAGGGAAAAACCAAGTGAGACTCTGGATTCACTGAATTTACTGTCTCTGGATCTCCAATTACTACAGGAGGGGAAAGCCGGTTCACAACCGACGACAGTCTGGTCGCATTTGTTAAAAACTCTGCACTCCATCGGTAAAGCTATGATTTACCACGCAGACAAGTTAGACACCCAAGTGGATCTCTTAAACACCTTAGCTATCCACGTACAGGGAGTTGAACAAAAGTTGCAAAACTTTAGCGACATGATCACGAGGGTGCAGCAAGATCGAGAAACAACTTATCAAATATGTCATTGCCACTGCACTAAAAAAATAGATAAATTAGCTGTAGTCCCAGGTTTAATGTCTGAATTATTGGGGGTCACCAGGGACACCTCATCCAAGACCAACCCACCAGTCAACAAAGTAAAAGAAACACTGAGGGAAGAGGATGCGGTTTGTCCCAGCCTTCTCAAGGAGCAAAATGCAAAAGCACTGGAGACCAACCTAGCCCAAACACCGGGAAATACTAATAAACCACCACCAACAGAAGTCTTAGGCAACATAGGCCCCTGGCCACTCCATCAACTGATCATAGCACCAAGTCACCAAAAATAATAGCCTCACTATCCAAGCGGGAAAGAAAACGCTTGAGAAAGGCCAGAAATGGGAAAAAACAAAGACAGGCACAGAATGTAACTAGCACCACGAAGGAGCAAGATGTGACTCAAAGTGAAGATGAGATAACATCCACAAACATTGAGGATGTCAGCCCAGAGGTTGAAATTACCCCATCCACTAATAGTATCTCCACCTTAATAAGTCAAATCCAACCCATAACAGGACACTTGCAGCCACCAAACGTATACAGCATATTCAAGCCTACTAAAAAAGAAAAGAAATGGCACCCATCAACCCAGGCCACACAAACCACTGTAGCAGGGTTTCCGTTCTCCCACAGAACTGTGCATAGAGATTTGGAACCTCGGCGTACTAGGGTGACCCAAAACTCACCTCAGTACCCAAAACCCCTTACCAGGCTAGCTACAGTGTCTCATTGGTCATCACAGACTTCCAATGATTTAGACAAACCAGAACATGAACTTACGATACCTCAGGTCACGTGGAATACATGAACACTCTTTCGTTATGCAATCATTTCAAACCCGAACGTGGAGTAAATGAGGACACGTGTGCACTTTTGAAATATTTATTTACTAATGCCCTTTCCTCAGGCGCAGTATCTTAGATAATACAAGGAAACATATTATCAGAAGCAAAGTTATCAGCATAGTTACTTGTCCATAGAATGCAAAAGTTGACAGCATGCTATTATGCTGTAATGAATAAGCGTTAACAACACCTAGTTCTCACTCTCCTTAACTAGCATATTATATTAATATCTAAGAAGGTCTCATTGGGTTTTAGCAGGGCGGGCCCATACCTCAAGATCCTAGTATGAAGAGATCACATTTGCTTCCACCAGCTCTCTGCATGCGAACCGCATCAAGTGTGTTTGTGTGCTCTAAGCAAAGCAATATAAAACGCGCCTAAAGCCAGAATTTGGCAGGAGCTGCACTTATGTTATGTCTATGAAGGTGCGGAGATCAGTTCTCACAACAATCTGTGTCGTGTTGTCCTTCTAGCTTCAGCACTCACTGTACAGACATAGTATATTAAGCAAAGCTGATTTGAGAGCAATAACATATTATTCTCATGTAAACTACTAGGTTGAAAGCTAAATCAACAATTATGTATCGTGTGCAGAAGCAGCAAAAGGAAAAAATGGCGTTTAAACATTTAATGAGCCTAAGCTAACTTAACACAGTATTCAGATTATCAGTAGCTATATGACACCCCCCCATGATCCGAGCACGGATAAGATAAGATAAGGGCCTCATCATGATAGCAGAGTTCAAGAACGATGAGCAATATTAATAACTTTAGAAATTGATGGGAAAAAATGCTTCAGGAATCAATTTAAAAATCCATAAAGTCAATATAAAATTAACTTCTGCTCATGCCAATAGTTCCGGGAGTTGAAAAATGTAAGCAAACTTTGAAAAGTTACGTCAGACGAAAGCCAGATGGCGGGATTTGAAACATGGGAAAGTTGTTAGGACATGACCGTATATGCAAAATATGCAGCAACAGCCTCCAAAATGAAATCGCCGTCTTCATCTGAAAACAGTTCAGCCATCCAATTTAAAAGCGGAAAAGAACATACGTGTTCCTCTAGTACCGGAGCCCCTATCACCATCAGAGGACAACTCGGTGGGTTCTCAAGAAAGCTCAGTGCCAAGAAATCCTGCGCTGCTGCGAGTATGTTCCAAGGACCCATTAGTCCATGCATCGCTGCTAAGGCCATAATCCTTTCGCCCGTACAAACCAACTCATGAGTAACGACGGGACCCATCAGCTGATTAAAATCGACGTCAGGAGAAACTGGTCGGCAGAGACACAAATCAATGGCCCAATCAAAATCATAGCTTAGGCAATGAAACACAGGCTGCACACAGGTGAAGTAGGAAAATCGAAATGATAATCCATATGCCGTGCTTAAAGTCGCATGCGGCAATGTGCCATAGTATTCAAGCATCCGGTTGCGAAACATCGCCAGAAGGGGCGGGGCGGCTTCTTGCACATGAAGGGCATCCATATTTAATGAAACAAAAAATCACCAGAACGCCTGCCGCTAGTGCCAGTAAAACCGGGAATCCACCAAACAGACTCGAAAAAATAGAATGGAAGAAAGCAGGAATGACTCCAAATATTTTCTCAAATGAAGTCACGAGGCCACTGCTAACTATTTTAAAAAAATGCGCCAGCCCAGTTGTGGAGGACGCGTTAAAGATAGAATGAACCATTTCGCTGAAATGCAACGGTAAATCAGTATTTAAAAGGGCCTGAACCTCTGTACGGGTGTTAGCTATGTGAAGCACGAATGTTTCTCGAGCCGAACTCCAGGCCACTTCTTTTTGGGACAATAGAGCTCTTATTCTGCTCATGCTGTTGAACTCCGCTGTCAAGGTTGGGATGCGCGGCCAGATGGAAACATCCCCGTTTCCCTGCGTGGGTGGGTACAGTACATTTCTGCAGCAAACTACACGCTCAGTTACTGTTACCACATAAGGAACACCTTTAATTAACCCACAACAATCCTCATTATTCAAAAGTAAATAACTACCGTTTCCCAATAAGGTAAAAGTTGGGATGATTGCTGGAACTGGCGTCCCTTTTAAAACACAGGCTAAATTTGGTTGGTCCTGGTTACAAGAACCGTGTAATTGTATGTGCCTACACATTAATGAATGATCAGGTGTCTCTGTACACTCCTCCCCATTCAGATATACCTCCTGCCCATCTTTCAAACATCTGTAAGTGTATGGAAGGGACCACATTTCATGAAGGAAACCGCTACCTAAGGGTTCATATCGACCTATTGCCACATATCGCATGCAATTAGTAAATTTATACAAAGCAAAGGGCAATGTTATCACACCGTGGATAAGCCACGTCGCACCAGTGGACTCAGCCACAGAATAAGGCAAGGACTCCAATCTCTCAATATGTAACATTTGAAAAATTGCATCTCGCATTGAAAGCAAGCGCTGCTTGTCAGTCAAATTGAAAGGGGCAAAAAGAGAGGAGACATTCATGTAGGTCCATGGCACTTTGCCAGATTTTAAAGTCTGTAGGGTCCAAGCAAATTGCTTGATAGAACGCAACTGATTTTGACCATGATATAACACAGATACTTCATCCTGTACAATATCTACAACAGACGACACAATATTATCTAACGTGTAAATGCGGGAAGAAAGCATGTTAATGCTATTATCAACTACTGCAAGCACTTACTCAAGATTAGCCTGATCAATTGCCCTAAGGCGTGTCGCCGCCTCAACTTGTGAAGTTTTCCAGATTTCATTGTAAATAGCATATATCCATCTTTTTGACCTACCACTAGCCGGGCCTTTTATAAAATCATTAAAATATACATCTTCAGTCAGCTTGGAAAGATGAAGTTTAACCGCAGTTAAGGTAGAATGTGTCAGCCAATTCTGACATAACTTTCCAACTGAATAAGTCATGACAGAATGTTCAGGGTCAAAACGGGGTTCAGGTCTGACCTGTTTAAAGCCATCAGATAAACCCAGAAAACTATGCTGGCATGAATCAGCACTACGGTGCCACATCAACCAACCTTTGGGATCCATACTGGATATGTTAAAGGAAGAATTAAGTAAAAGGGTCTGTAATTCTCTAATGGAAAATTAGTAAAATTACTCCAGCGGTATATTCCTCCAAATCAGGAAAGGTTGGGGTATTTAATTTTTTAGAAGTAGCCAATCCAAAGCATGTTGTTTGCGAAATTGATGCATTCAAAAACAACATATGATTCGGGATGAGACATGCACGGTGCAAAGCCTCAGTGCCCTGCAAACTCACCAAACTGATTTAAGATCAATAGATTCCTTCCACAATTCGCAGCCGCCACTTGCTAACTGATCTAGAAAGGACTTCAAATACAATAATTTAGTATCGGTAAGTCTAACCTTGGACATTGGCTTCTGTGTCATTTTAAAATAAAAGGACTCGGGATGAGACTGATTGAAGTCGGTGAAATAAATGTACTTTTTCAAAAAAGTACTGGAACTGCCCTGTCTCGGGGCTGGGCAATGCTCCCACTGTGTAAAATTAACAGCATTCCTTCGGGAAGAAGTTTTATGTAAGAAGTGATTGCCAAAATGTTGGAAGCAAAACAAATCACCATAATTAGCGGATTCTAAATATAAATCCTCAGCATCAAAGGCAGCATAGTATTTCAAATCAGAAAACAAACTTTCTACTGCATGAACATCCCAATCATCAGAACGTATGTTTTGTTTCACTACATCCCCCATGTTAACTCTAAGGACATTAGGGACATTAACCACTTCAGTAGGGCCATGAATTTGAAATCTAACCGCATCCCACACAATACCATCAAGGACTGGCCAGGCAGTGATGTTAACAAATGTCAAGTCTCTTTTCAATCTGTGTGCAGAATGTGACGAGGAAAGTGGGGCCAAAGTTCCATTGAGATGTCGAATGCATGTTCTTTCCTCGACATAGTGTCCATTGATGAGTCGAAAACAATAAAACACAAAACCAATTGACATAAAAAGGTAAATCGATAAAAGTACTAGCCAAATATATGTCCAAGGGGGAATTAAAAAATGTTTTTTAAATAAAGTGGCATAAACTGCAAACTGCAAAGGCTTCTTTGAGGCAATGGAAACAGTGTCAAATGAAAACCTCGATTCAGTGGCCAAACGGGTTTGCAGGTCAGGCATGGATAAGTCAGTGGGGTAAGTGTAATCGATGTCATCATGGTCTGTACCAGGCAAAGTACTTAATAAAGGACTGGAAAGTGCAGGTAACTGGATGGCTACTTCAGGTTCAGTATTAGATGTAGTGGCCATAACCAAATTTCTCACAATGGACGGACAGGATACCGCTGGTGTCATACTAAGAAGAATCTGCCACTCTGTGTACCTTGACATTGTCAATGGAGATAAACCTGTTTTCCTTACGACCTGGAAGAGGGGGTAAAATGACTGTTCGTGTGCCCTTAACTCCAAGGACTGGGACCGGAGCTCGATAGGAAGGTCCAAATTCTTTCTTGTTATCGATCTTCTCTCGAACTAGTTCACCAACTTGGGGCAGCCAGCCGACTACCGGGATATGCAATGCAACATCCGATGTGGAGGGCAAATGTTCCTTTGCAAGACTGTCTCTGGTCTTTTGTAGATCCTGTAAAACATTGCAATGTTCATCTACGTGAAAGGTCGTGGCGCGAACCACACAGTCTAGACCATCAAGGTCAGGGACGTACATCTTGATGCCAAATAGCATTTCGTATGGGGTCCGCCCACCCAGAGACCTTCTAGGGAGATTATTAAGAGCACGCTGCACGCCATTGAGGTGGGCCAGCCAGTTTCTGCCAGTGCCTATAACTCGAGCTGTCAAAGATCGCTTTAAGTCACAGTTCATTCGCTCCACTACACTATTACCCTCAGATCTGTAGGGAGACGAAAACTTGACTTGGACCCCCATCGAAGTCATGGCATCCTTGTACGCCTTAGAGGCGAAAGCCGGACCCTGATCCGAATGGAAGGTACCACAGGCAAAAATCCCTACAAAGACACGCAAATCTCTAATGACAGTCCGTGAATCAGCGCTGCGATGAGGCCATACCCACACAAAGCGTGTGCATGAATCAACTGCTACTAAGATGTACTTATACGTAGTATCAGAGGAAAAAGGACCGCAGTGATCTAAATAAACACAACCTAGTGGTTTATTAGATATGTACAACTGTGTTATGTTATGTTATGTTATGTAACTTTTATATAGCGCACGGCTACACGATATGAGTGTCGCGGCGCTTTCCACCTGCAGCTCAGAGTAAAAATAACACAACACAGCTAAAATGAGGAAAAAAAACAACAGAGGAAAACAATAAGAGCAATAGACAGTAAAAACAGACTAAAGATTAAAAAGCCAGGTCTTCAGGCTCTTCCTGAACTGGAGCAAATTGGCAGTGCTGCGGAGCGGAAGAGGAAGCAAGTTCCACAGCTGGGGGGCTCTGCAGCTGAAAGAACGCCCTCCCACGCGGGCCTTCCTCACCCGAGGGACCACCGCTTTAAAGAGGGATTCCGAACGCAGGGAGCGGACTGGACGATAGAAAGCCAGTCTCCGCCGCAGATATCCAGCCCCTGATCCATATAGGGCTTTATGCATCAGAGTCAGGGATTTGAACTGGATCCGCTTCCTGATAGGCAGCCAGTGTAGCGTCTGAAGCAGCCCGGAAGCTCGAGCTCGTCTGCGTAGGCCAAAAATAGCCCGGGCGGCAGAGTTCTGCACCACCTGAAGGCGCTGAACCAGGTAGTCAGGGAGGCCAAGAAAGAGGGCATTAGCATAGTCAAGCCTTGAGCCGACAAGAGCCTGCACAGTAATCCTCCTGTGTCTGTGGCGGACGCGTAGCAGTCGAAGGCTTAATCTGCTGACAGATGTCACGTTGAAGGACATAATGCCGCGTCTGTTTGTACAGTCCCCGCCACCAGAAACGCTGTTGTAAATGAGTTACAGTGGCAGAGACGCCCGCATGCGCAGACGCCACACCTTCATGCACCGCTGTAATCAAGTGAGCCCTGCGATCCGAGTTGGGAATTACACGTTCACCAACATCAGGAATTTTCACAAAAGGAACCTTTTCGGGACTTAAGTGGTATGTGTACTTCGAAGGGAACCCCGTAGGATGTTTACCTCCCTTCTCAGTGGCAGCAACAGCCGCCAAGATGTTATCATCAATCTTACTTTTGGACCGTGTAACTGCTGCAACTAAATACTTAGACACCGCTGATTTCGCTGCTTCATCAGCAAGCGAGTTACCGACAGCGTGAACTCCTACGCGCTGATGGCCGAGAGTATGAATCACATAAACAAGTGGCAGATTAGCTTTAAGCTCAGCCACTCAAACCCAGATCATCTTGTGTTTTATAGTGCTACCCTTGGAATCACGAAATTCATTCTGAACCCAAAAGAACAAGTTTTAATTGTAAGACTGGACACAGTAGTAAGAATCGCTCACAATAAGAGTCGTCACACTAGGATCAGCGTACTCCAACGCGAGTAAAAGAGCACGAAGCTCTGCCAATTGTGCGGTGCAGTCCCCTAGAGTCTGCGTGTGTACGACTCTGGACTTGAACTCATCGTTCATCATGGCACCGACCACAATGGCGCATGCAGAAACATAGGCATGTTTGGAGCCATGCGCAACCTGCGCCGAGCCATCAGTGTAAATGATGCAATGGAAGTCCTCCAAAGGTCGCATTGCCAGAGGTGCAGGATGAACGAATTCATACTGCAAGTACTCTTGCGACTGTAATGAGGCGTCAAAAATAAACGTGACATACGTGGACGTCAAGGAAGCAGCCCATTGTATCCACCGAGGGTGCAAAGCTTTAGAATTCGGTACACTGGCTTTCGTAACTGCCTCCAAATGAGGCCAGGGGGTAACTACCAACATGCGTTTTCCCTGTGACAGAGCACGTTCCTTAAGAATCGCCATCTGCACAGCCGTTAAAACTTTCTCCACAGTGGAAAACCGCATCTCAGCCAAAGTGTACAAGTGTGATTTGTAAGCAATAGGTACCGTGTCACCTTCATTAAAAGTGAGGTACGTGAAACCCACTGTCCCAGGAATGATCCTTATCACCAGGTTAGTGTGGTTATCACGAGTCAGTAAAAATTTAGAAGCGAGCAGATCAGCCTGCAAGGATTGCAAGACAGCTGAGTGCTCAGGCAGCCAGCATGATTTGGAAAAAGATGGTTGTATCAAAGCATACAAGGGCTTGATACGCTGGGCATATTCCGGAATGTATGTTCTCCCGAAATTTAAAAAGCCCAGTAAAGACTGTAATTTTTTCAGTGTTCTTGGAGCGCGCAGTTGTGCGCATTTCTCCAGGAAGTGAGGAGCCAAACCTCTACCTTCATTGTTGAGCTCATAGCCCAGGAACAACACTGTGTACTCTGCAATGTGCGATTTCGCAAAGTTAAATTTGTGACCCATGTCTGCAAAGTTACAAATTATGCCGTTTACGCGACACGAATGCTCCCAAATATCGTCGTCTGTGAGATAAATGTCATCCACATACGAACAAGCATTCGGGTCGATTCTCTCCAAGAGAGAGACTATGCGGGCAGTGAAAATCCCAGGACTATTCTTATAGCCCATTGGGAGACGCCGAAAGTGTTTTTTGACCCCGGCTGAAGTAAAGCTGGTCCATTGGGAACTAAGACCATCCAAGTTATGGGCATAAAAACCGTTGGAAATGTCAAGCGTGGTTTTAAAACGCTTACGCACAAGACTATCCACTAGGGCAGAGCCGTGAGTATTCTGTACAGCACAGTTACGGCAATGCGAGTTCAAATGCCTGTAATCCAATACCAAACGATATGATCCGTCCGGCTTATTCACAGTGAAAAGGGGGTTATTCATCGGAGACACACACGTTTCAATCACACCCTGATATTCCAATTGTTCAAGGATAGCCGCGACGGAAGCTTTGGCTTCTCGCCGGATGGGATATTGAGGTTGAGGCTGTGGCTGAGACCGCAAAGGAATCTCGTGGCTTGGGGACAATTTATCCCAACCACACTGGTTGCGGTACAGAGCCGGCGCTAGAGCCTTAACCAACTCTTCTGCAAAATGCTGCGCATGCTCTTTCGAGACAGTGTTCGCGAAGCTGGGGAGGATCACCTCCTCCCCTCGCGGCGCTGCCAGCACAAAAGCTGGGGGCCAGTCAGCCTCCGAAAGCAAAATGTCATACGTAGATGAAAGATTTTCTCAAAATACCCCTTTTACTGTATGTTGTATGTCTCCTTCTATTAACAGGACAATTTAAAAAAGTCTATCAGGGGGAGCTACTCTCGTGTCCGCTGTTTCTATCACAACATAAACGTCAGTCGCTGTCACCTTCAGTAGTGGACGCAGGGCCTCTCTCACTATGGTAATCTCCGCCGCGCTGTCCAGCAAGGTCAGAGCCCACGTCAGATTCCGAAGCCGCGTTCTCACTATCTGTGGCATATCGATGCGCTGTTAAAGCCGCGACTTTCTTTTTCGCAAACTGCGGTCTTTTCGGCGTTGAGTCTTCCTGCTTCCCTGCGCCATCTGTCTGGCGGGGCTGGCCGCGTCCCTGCTGACCACCTCGTCCCCTTCCGCCTCCTCCACCGGTCTTCGGGCCGATGAGTCCTGAAAGGAACGAGGAGAGCGTTGATCAGAAACCTGAAATCGATCAGGTGATTTAATCGTCGCGCGATCGCGCAAGTCATAAACTCTTTCTGTCGGCGCGGGTACCTGAGTCGCAGGATAAGAATCCTGAGTCTGCTGTTGTTGCTTCCCCTGTTTCTGTTTTTTAGGCCAATTTTGTTTTTTGGACTTGGGCTGGACATCTGCCTCAGCAGACTGCCCTTGTGGTTGTTTCTTCTCCTTGACCGAAAAATACTTTAGACCCTTACTTGTGCGACCAATCGTTTTATAAGCGGCCACTACAATCTTCGCTAACTGGCTGGGTTTTTCGGCATCGGGTATAGCTGCCAAAGCATTAGACACCTGAAAGTTCACTGCATCCCCCTTTACATTAGAAAGTATGAGATCGCAAACAATCTCAAAAGAACCACACAGGCGCATACCCAATTCAACCGCTGCTTCCGGTCCGTGATCATCCTGAACACGTTTAACGATCGTAGGCAGTACAGCCATAGATGGGGTGCCGAATCACCTCGCATAAACAGCCGCAAAAGTTTTCCCCCAACTTTCACAGTCAACGAGTTCGGGAGCTAAATCCTTCGGTAAACTAATCGTCAAGATTCTATGTTTATCAGCAGGAGTAGAATTAGGAAACACAGCCTCCAGTTGGTCACATTTCTCGGCAAGCCAGAAAGGAAAGACATCTTTGTCATCGGGGCGCTTACCGAACACTGCATTGACCATAACTGGATTGAGTTTTAAACCGCCATGTTCCGTTTGAACAGCCGGACCCCCCGGGGGGCCACCCGGGAGATGACGACCTATGTATTGCACTAATGCACGAATCACGGCAATAGAAACTACATGTAGTCTACGAACCTCCGCTAGGGTACAAGCGCCGTGATTCGGGTGAGGGGTAAATCCAGCTAAAGCAGGCCAATTAGCGCCTGGAATGGACAATGGACCTAACCTCGCAGCGGTCAAAGGATGGGGTAGGGCGCCGCCAAACCAAACGTGATGCTGCCAATGATCAATAGGTATTTCCAGTGCCCTGTACGGAGCATATTCATTCGGTACAGGTGAGGGGGTGTAGTGGTGGAACACACCAGAATTAGCGTCCACTGCAGGAAACGTCACCCACGAATAAAACAGTTTGAAAGGGTACGCAGCATCCGCACTCACCACCATAATCACAGCCAAGCCTTCCAATGGGACTTGGAAAGTCTGTAAATGGTTGCGCACCGCAATGCGACTATGCTGCGGAATGTCCACAGGCTGGGCCATGATCACACAGGAATTTAGAAAAACAAAGCAAACTTTGTAGCACAACTGGGTAGCAATTCAAGGAAACCGTTTTTAGAAAGATTCAAGCTTGAAAAAGACCTATTTCAAAAATAGGTAGGTTTTTTCCGACACTCCGTTTTCCGGAAACGAAAGTGAAGGGGTTAAGGATTGAATGATATACTACTCAAGTGTCATGATATAGGACCACCAACGTATGGGCGCCATGTAGCAGGGTTTCCGTTCTCCCACAGAACTGTGCATAGAGATTTGGAACCTCGGCGAATTAGGGTGACCCAAAACTCACCTCAGTACCCAAAACCCCTTACCAGGCTAGCTACAGTGTCTCATTGGTCATCACAGACTTCCAATGATTTAGACAAACCAGAACATGAACTTACGATACCTCAGGTCACGTGGAATACATGAACACTCTTTCGTTATGCAATAATTTCAAACCCGAACGTGGAGTAAATGAGGACATGTGCACTTTTGAAATATTTATTTACTAATGCCGTTTCCTCAGGCGCAGTATCTTAGATAATACAAGGAAACATATTATCAGAAGCAAAGTTATCAGCATAGTTACTAGTCCATAGAATGCAAAAGGTGACAGCATGCTATTATGCTGTAATGAATAAGCGTTAACAACACCTAGTTCTCACTCTCCTTAACTAGCATATTATATTAATATCTAAGAAGGTCTCGTTGGGTTTTAGCAGGGCGGGCCCATACCTCAAGATCCTAGTATGAAGAGATCACATCTGCTTCCACCAGCTCTCTGCATGCGAACCGCATCAAGTGTGTTTGTGTGCTCTAAGCAAAGCAATATAAAACGCGCCTAAAGCCAGAATTTGGCAGGAGCTGCACTTATGTTATGTCTATGAAGGTGCGGAGATCAGTTCTCACAACAATCTGTGTCGTGTTATCCTTCTAGCTTCAGCACTCACTGTACAGACATAGTATATTAAGCAAAGCTGATTTGAGAGCAATAACATATTATTCTCATGTAAACTACTAGGTTGAAAGCTAAATCAACAATTATGTATCGTGTGCAGAAGCAGCAAAAGGAAAAAATGGCGTTTAAACATTTAATGAGCCTAAGCTAACTTAACACAGTATTCAGATTATCAGTAGCTATATGACACCACTAAAACCACCACCACAATGGGTCTTAACACATCTGAAGTCACCACAACCAGCGCAAAGGATGCCATCCCGCAAAAGGAGGGTGGCAACGAGGTCAGGACCAACCATAAAATAACAAACAATCACCGCAGGGGAAGTGGCGCAGCAACAACTGTAAAGTACAATGACACATACAACCAAAACAGTACATCTAACGATCAAAATGTTCATAATCACGGCCCGATCATTCCGGGACAAATCACGGAGGAGAAACAAATCGGAAAGAGCGAGGAAATCGAACAGTGGCCGGTCTCGGCTGATTTCACCAATGACTATAAAAAGTTGGACTTTATCCCTCACTACGTCTCAAGGGGAGCCCACGATATTCTCAACAGAAGCGTATTATTAAAACTATTTAAAGCACTCCCTTCCTTGAGTCATATCAACACCGGTAACCTAGAAAGCATAGAGTTTAAGCTTAATCCCGATCCAACCGGTCACGACATTACTACAGCAACTTTCTTTGATAATTCCACCATCGAGCAGCAGGAGTCATTTGCAAAATGGGGCATAGAAATAAAAAAGCAGTCTCCCCCCCATTATCCAAGTCCGCTACAACAATCAAACCCACCGGAGAGTATGCTGAGAGGCGCGAAAGGCCCGGATGAACACAGAACAAAAAAGAGCACAGTCCAAAACAGAAGGAAAATCACCATCACGTTTGTTCACCCTGTAGCAATTAAGCATACAGGTCATAGGCAGTCAAACATAACCGGAACCATCGACGGAATGGCATGATTAAATTCAACCAGAGGAACAAAACCAGACAACGACTGTAATATCTGCTCCTGGAACTTCAATGGCCTAAGCACAAAACTAGAAGATACTGACTTCATTGAATTCATCGAACAGTATGACCTTCTTCTTTTTCAAGAGACGTGGCAGACAAACCCTTTACCAATGGTGGGATATAAAGAATATCTAGTTCCGGCAAAAAGAGAATCGAAGCACAGATGAGCCAAAGGGGGCCTCTCCATCTTTGTCTCGACATACATCTCATGGCAAGTTTCTGAAGTAGACCTCGACTCAGCTTGGATGTTATGTATCAAACTAGAGGCCGCACCCTTTTTTAGCCTGCTAATATTGAATGTCTACATCCACCCATCACCTAAACAAATGAGATCAAGTATCGAGACCTTAACAGCAACACTGGCTACCCTCAAACTCGCTCACCATCATACCAACATCATACTGTCAGGAGATTTCAACATGAATCTATTACAAGGCCGTAAAGAAAGATCAATAGGACATATTCGACCTAGCAAACGTGGTGACACACACAGTAACAGATGCGCATCCCTGCTGGAGGAACAGTCCATGTGCGTATTAAACGGACAAGTCTGGCCGGGGTGTCTCCCAGCATACACCAGGGTCACGCAAAAAACAGGATCTACCATTGATTACACACTAACAGATCAGGACATTCTCCCACACATCTCAAATTTCCAAATTAAAGAAAGGACAGAAAGCGACCACTATCCCCAAACCTTCTCCTTGCACATAAACACGGCAAATGTAATACCAGATAAAGCACTGTCCCAACAAACACAATGTTACAATCTGAAACGACTCATTTGGAAAAGGGAAAATATAGGTGACATCTTGGCCACATGCACTGCTTGTCTGGAAAGTTTTAAATTCGAACCATCATGTATAAAGGCCTGGGTATCCTTTACTCATGATCTAAATAAGGAATTCACAAGAAAAAGCAACAGCCGCAAAGTAGGAAGTTCAGTGAGGGCAACGTGGTTTAATAATAACTTAAGAAAAAAAAAACTGAATAAACATTTAAGACAACTATGAACCCGAGGTTCAGAACCTTCACAGCACATTCTTTCCCTAATATCAAAATTAAGAAAAGATCTAAAAAGAAAATCTATAGTGAACTTCTCTGGGCAAAACTCCATCATTTTTATTTATTTATTTTATTTTATATTCTTATATAGCGCCTGATTCGACCCCCGAAGGGGTATCTCCGCGCTTTTGCCAGTGGAAGAATATAACTCGTGCTGATCCATGGTCAGAGTGATAGTTAGACTTTGATTATGTGGTTTAGATGTTTATGAATAAATTAGTTTTGAGGGACTTTCGGAAGGTTAGGTGGTTAGTGATTTGTCTCAGTATATGATATCATGCCAGCAAACAAAGAGACTCCAAGCGCTTCTGGGATGTCATTAACCAGGTATCAAATGGCAAGAAGTGCCATTTTAACTCGCAAATAATGGAGGATGCCTGGAGAGCGCACATCGAACATACATACAACGCCACTCCACCTAATGACATTGCAAATTACGGAGTCTCTAATGCAGGAATAGCCCATGACGTAGTAAAGTCAGAACTACCAGATTTCACCCCGGAGATCTCACAAGAGGAGGTCCTAAACATCACAAAAAACTTAAGGCCTGAAGGAGCTCCAGGGCCCAACAGTCTGTCAAACGCTTTATTCCGGCACAACCCCTCTTTCTGGTCTGGTATCCTTACTCCGCTCTTCACACATGTGCTAGCATCAGGCACAATCCCTGACTCCTGGCGAGGAAGCATATTAAACCCTATATATAAATCAGGTTCACGCTCGGATCCTGGCAACTATAGAATGATCGCACTAATTGACGTTGAGGCTAAGATTTATGCTTCAAACCTGCTGGTAGATCTAGAAGAATGGGTGAGCCGTACAAATCTGATGCCAAATACGCAAACCGGATTTTGGGCTGGAATGGGTACCCTCACCAACATCTCAGCGGTTACTCTCCTAGCAAAACAAGCATATGCAAAATCACGGACTCTGTACGCGTGCTTTATCGACCTTAAAGCAGCGTCCCATAAAGTACCAAGCGCAAGGCTATGGGCCAAAATGAAAAATTGGGGGTTACCACCCAAACTTCTGGCGGCGATAATGAACCTTTACTCAAACATGTGGGTACAAGTAAGGATAGGAGACGGGCGCAGTATAACAAGCAAGATTCCAACCAAAAATGGATTAAAACAGGGGTGCGTGTTGGCCCCCTGCCTTTTTAACATCTATACTGACGACCTTGAGAAACATCTCCAACAAGTTCAAACTGTCCCCCCAAAACTGGGCAACACGCCAATCACTAGTCTCCAATATGCAGACGACATTGTTCTTCTATCTCAAACACAGATAGGTCTGGAGCGATCAACAGCCCAACTAGGAGCATACACGATCACAGCCCAATTAACAATAAATCTCAAGAAAACTAAGGTGCTATGCTTTTCCAAACATCGGAAAACAGGGTCAAAAGGTAAATTCATCTGGAATCTAGATGGCAAACCAATATCCCGGGTGAATTCATACAAATACCTTGTGTTTCAACTTGATCACAACCTTTACTTTAACAACCAGCAGAACCAAGGAAAAATGAAAGCAAAACAACTCCACTACGCCTTCAAAACTCTAAAGAGGAAGTTAAAAGGCTGCTCAACGGGTCACCTGCTAAAGGTAATTGCAGCAAAATTCATTCCAACAATATCTTATGGGTCAGAACTGATGAATACAAAAGATGCAGCCGCCTCAAACCTAGCCCAGTCGAGTCTCTTTAGGAGTCTGTTCTCAATTCCACGATACATCTCCCAGTTACAGATTCGACTGGAATATGGGCTCAATAACCAGAAACCAGCCCGACAAGGAGCAGTGGTCAAATATTACTGACGGATGAGGCAAGCAGAAGAAAACACCTTAGCCCACTTTTGCTGGGCAGAAATTGAGCAGCAAGCGGGACAAAATAATTCCATTGTCAGCATACTAAAAGAATCACTTGCAGACCTACATCTCGATGAGGCCTGGCATACAATCACCTCCTATTCCGTGTTCAAAAAAGTGGCAAACATAGCAATCAAACAAATGTCTCTGTTAATGGACAAAACTGCATTTGCAACAAAAAAACATGCATGGGCAGCGATTCAATCTTATCAGACGCTGAAATCACAACAATACTTGTCAGAACACTTCGTACATCATAAAAAGCACTATCTGACGATGCTAAGGTTGGGGCACTTCCCACGAAGGACGTGACCCCGAAATGGAAATGTACATGGCCGACAAAAGAATGCAGACTGTGTGGACAGGGAGATGAGACATTACTACACCTTCTATGCATCTGCCCCTCGCTTCTAGAAACCTGGAAAATTGTCCTTTGTGAGATTTTCAGGAAAAAACAATTAAGGACATGCAGAGCAGCTGTCATAGAATGCCTGGGAGGCCTGTCAGTGCAACTGTCTTGCGAAGCTATTACGTTTCGGGAAACGGCAGCCAAAGAACTAGACAAAACACAAGAATCAACTTAAGTGGCCTGACCTCACCTTTTCATGCATTATTTTTTGATCTCTCCTCAATGAAATATCCTAGCACTTTTAAACCGCACTGATTATAAATTTAATATTTCTTATTTCAATTGTTAATGAGGATTGAGTAATGACGACACAGTGTTTTTTATTTTTTGCATCTTTCAAATCTTCACTTTAAATTATTGTCTACAATGTGTTTTTACAATCTTTTATGATTTTTAAACGAAATCAAATAAAAGTATAATTGACTGACTGACTATGTTAATTTTATTCTTGTTTTTTGAAGGAAAACTTTTTTTTTTAATTTAACTCACATAGGAAGAGTAGTGTGTAAATACGCTGAATTTTTTTTGTTGGCTTGTATTGATTGAAGACTTATCTTGACTTTATACATTTTTCCTTTTGTATTTAACTGAAAAGTAAAAAAATATTCAAAACTACTGTTTTGTTTCTTTAAATTGGTTCACTATATATTCATTTTCATTTTATTATACTTACTTTTTGATTTTCTGGGGCTGTTTGGTGCTTTCGAATCAAGTATGTCAGTCGCAGTAACAGAGTCGGAATTCACTCCCGTTGATCGTCAGTTGACCAATGTTCTCAAGATGGTGGTCGGCTTCTATCTATAAATTTTCTTGGGTATCACCATAATTAAAATTAAATAATTATGGTGTTTGTAATTTTTTATTTGATAAAATAATGTGGAAACATATATTTTAATTTTCGTATTACAAAATGCTTGTTTCAATGGTTTGTGTTTCTTTTGGCCTCCATTTTGTTTCGTACTTGACGTATTTCATGTAATTGAAACAGTAGTAGGACTTGCTTTTTGACCCGAGGTCAACCTATCGTCGTCCGCTGAAATTAGATTATGAAGTCCTTGATTAAGAATTATATTTCGTCAACGTATGTTATCTCAAAATGTTTTTATATTTTAAGAATATTTATTATTGTTTTACATTTCTTAAGTCATCGAAATAATAAGGTTATTCAAACGATATATTAATGCTTGGTAAATACCCGAGTAATACAATTAATACCCGAGTATTAATTTTAAAAAGCAGTACCGTTTAATTAATTTGTGTGGTCAATTACTCTACACATTTTAATACACGTACCCACCCAAAACCCCTATTTTCCCTGCATCCCATGCCAGGACTTATTTTACATATAACTCTTTTCTTAATAAAGAATGCGTTGTAATGTTAATGTTATGGGGAATTTGTAAAGCGCACGGCTACCCAAAAGAGTGTCCCGGGGCTAAGGAGCACCCCTATAAAAAGAGAGACAGTATGCACTCACAATCCTGTACAACTATATTACAGAAGAAACAGCCAGGTCTTAAGTTGGCCTCTGAAGCTAAGAAGCTCTCGTTCTTGTCTGAGGGAAAGAGGCAGCGAGTTCCATAGTCTTCCCACTACCACCTGAAAGGAACGTCCACCCTTTCTAGTCTGGATGAATTTTGGTACCAATAACAGATGTTGGGCCAATGACCTCAGCGCCCTGCCTGGAATATAGGGTGTAATTCTCTTTCTGATGTACTGAGCCCCGCTGTTATGGAGAGCCTTAAAGGCCAGCACCAAAGACTTAAAGTCAATCCTATTTTTCACTGAAAGCCAGTGTAAGATTTTTAAATGACTAGCCATGTGGGTCCTAGGCCCTACCAAAGAGACCGCTCTTGCTGCCGCATTTTGAACGACCTTTAGGCGGCCCAATAAATAATTTGGGATGCCCAGGTATAATACATCGGCATAAACCAGCCTTGACATAATCAAGGCTTGGACTACTGTCTTCCTATGAGACAATGGCAACAGTGGTAGGAAATTCCTCATCATTTTTAAAAGTCTGAAACACGTGCCAGCCACAGATTGAACCTGCGACTTCATGGAAAGATCTGAAGCAAGCATGACTCCAAGATTCTTCACAGTGGTGACAGGACTGGATGGCGGAGGCTGATCCTGAGGCCACCAATTCCGCCATTCATCACCAGGGGTGTGTCCAAAAAAGATGATTTCAGTTTTGGCGGAATTGCATGACAGTTGGTTTTGCCGAAACAAATCAAACACTTTAGTCAGGCATCGATGTATTGAGTTTTCATTTATCGGCTCATTCTTTTCATATGTGAACAATTGGGGGTCATCGGCATAGGTTATGACTTTAGCCCAGAGTTTCTCCACTAGAGGGGCAAATGGTGCCATTTAAATATTAAAGAGGGTTGGGCTCAAAACTGAGCCAAGAGGCACTCCAACATTCAGCGATGTAATATCCGCTGAGAAAGGTGGTAACCAGACAGATTGCTGACGGCCCTCCAGAAAAGAAGAAAACCACCTGAGAACCGTGCCCCCAAAACCATATTCACTGAGTCTCTGTGAGAGTCACCCATGGGGCACGGTATCAAAAGATGCTGAGAGGTCCAGCAGTATTAATACTGCCTTCCCTCCTCTGTCAAGGGTGGGTTTGATACTTTCGGTGACTTCTAATAAGGCCGTTTCAGTACTATAATTTGCTCTAAACCCCGATTGACTGGGATGAAGAGCATTAGTGCCCTCAATGAAGTCAGTGATAACCCCATTTACATACTTCTCCAATGCCTTGGCAAAGAAAGGAAGCAGTGTTATAGGCCTGTAGTTGCTAACTACAGCTGGGTCAGCTGAAGGTTTCTTCAAAAGAGGGAGGATTATACCCTGTTTCCACTTTGCTGGAACTCTTCTGCTGACAGGGAAATGTTCAGAACCTGATTAACAGCTGGATTCAGAAACTCAGTGACAGATGCTACAATTTTCACAGGACACGGATCCGAAGGCGACCCAGATTTAAGCGCCTTCATGATGGTTAGTGAGGTTTCCAGGGAGACAGGAGGAAAATCACAGAGTATTCCCTCCCTAAAGTCTTCTTTTAAGTCTGCCACATCGTCCTGATTCATACCGATAGGCATATCAAATGTGTCTTGGATGGATTTAATCTTATCATGGAAAAATTTGGCAACCTGATTGGTCCATTTAAGGGTAGGAGTAAAGAGGCTCTGGGTAACATTGGGAGAGGCAAAGTCTTTCACTATCTTAAACAGTTCTCTACTACTGTTTCTGGCTTGATCAATTTTTGTAGCCAAGAAACTTTTTTTCTCATCACACACTTTTATGTAGTGCGCTTTAAGTGCCTGTTTATAGATGTCTTTACTTAATGGATCAAAATATTTCCTCCATGAGCACTCCAGGCATTTGCAGGCACTTTTACTTTTCCTCAACGCCTTGGTAAACCAAGGGGCCGAGGTATTCCCCATGCTGCCCTACGCATCTTTGGAGGAGCAAGATGCAGAGTCCAGTTCTGCAGCCAGCTTTCCAGGGCGTGTATCACATCTTCAAGGGAGCCTTCCCCACAGATAGGATGGTGTCCTAATATTTCTGCCAAAGAATCAGGTGTAATAAGCTTAAAGGATTTATATTCTTTAGTTAGTTGAATACCATGAGACTGAGTCCTACTCGGGTCTTTTTTAAGCCGAAAAGTGATCCAATAGTGATCGGACCAAATGATAGGAAGAGGGTTGTCTAGGTCCATATTGCACGTAGAAAAAAATCGGGTCCAAAATGTGCCCCTTTTCATGAGTGGGAGACATCACTTACGGAACCATGCTAAAGATATTCATAGATTTGCATAGCTTCTTGGACTCTGGGTCTTCCATTTGATCTAAATGAATATTGAAGTTCCCAAGGACCATACATTGGCTAAACCTAGTAGCGATGGGTGCTATGGCGTGGCCAATAGACTCCAGGAAGCGTCCAGTCGGCCCTAGTGGTCTATATATAATCGCCCCGGCCACTGACTGGTGAGCGGAAACTGACAGATGGAATCCTAGGCCTTCCGCTAACTCTAAGTCCCTCTAATGGTATGCGTAGTATTGTATTGCATTGTAATGGTACTTTGAATGCTTCATATATATTTGGCGTAGTAATGATTTTTGATGTAAAATATTGCGTTGTAACAGTATATGCGTTGTAAAATTTGCGTTGTAATGGCATGCATTGTAATAGCATGCGGGGTATCGTCATACATCCATATAAATATAGGGCGCAAGCTGCAGCCCTATACGGTGCAGAACTTTGGGGGTCACTTGCAGGAACATGCTTGCGGGGGAAGAAAACAAGTTTATTAGGAGGCTCTTGCGACTTCCCGTAAGAGCACCTATTATTCCAATCCTTATTAATTTGAATTTAAAGCATATTGATCACCAAACTACTTTAAGACCATTGCTATTCTGGGTGCGACTATGGAGTACTCCAGAGCTCTCCAAATACAAAGAAGTCGTAGAAGAGGTTTTAAGGTTTGACCAATCCACTAGCGTTTTATGGGTAAAGCATGTGCGTACATGGTTCTGTAAATTAGGGCTTAACCACTTTGGGAAACACCAGCCCTAATGTTACCCTGCTCGAAAATAACACTAAAAACTGCATTTCGGGTTTACATCTGAAACAGTATTTCACATAGTTCTGCAACTGGTAGGTTGACACAACACTTTCTTCTGTTCAAACCCTTACCATTGTTTTTACCATACTTAGATGAAGTCCAACCCCAACTTGCAAAATCGCTTTATATGAAATTCAGTTATGGTGTTTTGCAAGCGCAGTCTAACACAGCAAAATGGAGTTCCAATAACAGGGAGTCTAATGATGATTATTGTTATCTATGTCAACATAATGCACCCGAAAATGACCCCCATATACTGTTTTTCTGTCCAGCTTATGCTTCACCAAGGTGTAAATGGATTAATCCTATTTGTCGGAACCTGGGAAATAGATCGTGCGCCGATGCAACAAGAATTTTAAAGATTGACACCACTCAGAAAATTGTCTTTAGTGTCAGTAGATTTTTATTTGCTGTGACTATAGTAAGAACAAAAAATGGTATGAAATTTTAATTAAGTACTTTGTTCTCAGGTTCTTCTAGCCCTTACATGCACTTTAGTAGTACTTATATGTTACCACCCTGCAAAAGAGCTCATCTTGAATCATTTAGGAATTTTATGCACTCTGCACTTTATAGAATTTGCACTGCATGCTGTCTTGAATCCATGCAGCAGTGTCTGTCATCCAATATACTCTATTCCCAGCCTGGAATTTTTATTACCCTCTGCTCAAATGAAAAGATATGAAAACCGTATATTTTTATTGTATGTTAATTGTTTATTGAGCTAAGGGTTTTTGACCTAATGTAAATTTACATTAATTGTCCAAGGACCGACTATGAAGATGATTAAAGTAATTATGGATATTGTATATGTGATTTGTTATTGACTTGCATCTTTTATGGTGTTTTTTTAAAGCCGAATAAAGAATTTTGAATTGAATTGACTAAAGGCTGAGCTAGCAGCCAACCCTGAAAGTGTGGAGGGACCTGAAGGCTGTGCAGGTGTTGTTAGTGTAGTACCTCAGAAAAGTAGGCATCAGCATCCCCCACCACCAAACCACCAGGAGCCCTATTACACATATGGAACACTTTTCCTATTTGCGCCACCTCACACCTTTAAATAGGTGTGCCATGTACAAACAGGGAAAGTGCACCCTTATACAGTAAATGAGCTGCTCCCAGGGCAGCTGCAAAGTCGTTCTGCCCTGGAACCAGCACATTAAAGTGAAGTATGGAGCAGCTGCTTCAAAGCCACTCTGTGTTTCACTGTGCAGGCAGCTACCCACCTGCACTTTAAAGAGATCACTTTGCAGGCGGGTTCAATGATTGCACTTCCCTGCTTAGGGATGTCTATGGCAGTCCATAGGGCCCCCTTTTCCACCTCCAGCAGGCAGCCATCAGGAAGTGCAAGGACAGTGCGCCACCTTCATGTGGCACACTTTCAGTGCACCTCCTGACAGCTTCTTTGCCTTTGCACCCATGTCCATAATATGTCATCTGCGAAGAGGTAAACAGATTCCCTCACTTGCATGGGGCCACGCCCCCATGAAAATAAGGGAATGCCAAATTGACATAGTATTGGCGTAATGTATGAACCAGCGCAATCTGTATTTCAGAAGAAGTGCATATGCTTCTTAGGTCTCATCTGTAATACCAAAGTGCCCCAGGGGCGCACCTCCCAGGTTGCACCCCAGGGGCATTTTCTGTAATATGGCCCCAGTTGTCCAAATCCAAATTAAGAAGGTAGACTATCCTTCTTCCCCATACACCTATCCTCTCCTTCAATTATGACACTCCTCTCCCTCTTCTCTTTTAAGCCTTCTCTCTGTAATGACCCACCTTCCACTTTCCTTCTCTCCTTTTCTCAATCCTCTCCTCCATTATCTAGAGACTGTCTAGCAGAGGAGTGATCCTGGAATTACGTTTTAAAACCTGACCAGCGCTTCTCAGTGCAGGCTTTGAGAAGCAAACACACCAGGTAAGTGAAGAGATGCAATTCACTGGTATATTGCAACATGAAATGTATAAATGCTACGCATAGTTGCCAAATAGCCCATGCCATGCGTGGCAGTTTCAGGCAAACCTCATTCTTTAAGTAACAGTATTTTGTATTCTGGGACACTTGAAGTCTTGTCTTTAAAATTGTGAATTTAGCCTCAAACTTTTTAACATACACAGTGCTGTTAACTAAAAATAGCTGATGGTTTCATTTTCAAAGGCAATGGGAGACCTGGCAATTTGTTCTTGGGTTCCCTTCCACATGCTGCAATTTCATTGCTGGACAGCCTTTGGTGGAGTCTTCAAGCCTTTTGTTGCTTTATGTTCTCCTGGCCATTGTCCGAACCCTGGTTGTCTAGTCTTCTGCTCAGTTGGTTGGGCAGCTCGTTTTGTGACATCTTTCTTTGGGATACCAGAGATGATGATGGACAGAGCGTTCGAGCAAAAAATCAAACACTCACCCCCAGTCAATTGATTTGGGTTTAATCCATCATCATTCTTTAGCTCACTCCACCACCCCAGTTCAGACATGGCCATATGCAAAACAGTCTTACTCTGTGCCTCATGGGAACAGTCCAGCCCGAACTGCCACGCCATGTCTTCCCTGGACCGGAAACAAGCATCCTGGGACCGGTTTCGGGTTCATAATCCTCATCAGCCAGGCTACCTTGAATTCAGTGGCAAAGTGAGCAAGGGACCCACTTCTGGGCATACCCTGCCAACTTAGGGCGAACAAAGCGATACCAAAGGGGATGATGGATGGAGCGTTTGAGCAAATTTAACACTCACCCCCAGTCAACTGATCTGGGTTTAATCCATCATCATTCTTTAGCTCACTCCAAGACCCCAGTTCAGACATGGCCATATGCAAATCAGTCTGACCCTGTGCCTCATGGGAACAGTCCAGCCTGAACTGCCAAGCCATGTCTTCCCTGGACCGGAAACAAGCATCCTGGGACCGGTTTCGGTTTCATAACCCTCATCAGTCAGGCTATCTTGAATCCAGTGGCAAAGTGAGCAAGGGACCCATGTCTGGGCACACCCTGCCAACTTAGGACGAACAAAGCGATACCAAAGGGGATGATGGACGGAGCGTTTGAGCAAATCAAACACTCACCCCCAGTCAACTGATCTGGGTTTAATCCATCATCATTCTTTAGCTCACTCCACCACCCCAGTTCAGACAAGGCCATATGCAAATCAGTCTGACCCTGTGCCTCATGGGAACAGTCCAGCCCGAACTGCCAAGCCATGTCTTCCCTGGACCGGAAAAAAGCATCCTGGGACCGGTTTTGGGTTCATAACCCTCATCAGCCAGGCTATCTTGAATCCAGTGGCAAAGTGAGCAAGGGACCCAAATCTGGGCATACCCTCCTAACTTAGGGCGAACAAAGCGATACCAAAGGGGATGATGGACGGAGCGTTTGAGCAAATCAAACACTCACCCCCAGTCAACTGATCATGGTTTAATCCATCATCATTCTTTAGCTCACTCCACCACCCCAGTTCAGACATGGCCATATGCAAATCAGTCTGACCCTGTTCCTCATGGGAACAGTCCAGCCCGAACTGACAAACCATGGCTTCCCTGGTCCGGAAACAAGCATCCTGGGACCGGTTTCGGGTTCATAACCCTCATCAGAAAGGCTATCTTGAATCCAGTGGCAAAGAGAGCAAGGGACCCACGTCTGGGCATACCCTGCCAACTTAGGGCGAACAAAGCGATACCAAAGGGGATGATGGACGTTGCGTTTGAGCAAATCAAACACTCACCCCCAGTCAACTGATCTGGGTTTAATCCATCATCATTCTTTACCTCACTCCACCACCCCAGTTCAGACATGGCCATATGCAAATCAGTCTGACCCTGTGCCTCATGGGAACAGTCCAGCCCGAACTGCCAAACCATGTCTTCCCTGGACCGGAAACAGGCATCCTGGGACCGGTTTCGGGTTCATAACCCTCATCAGCCAGGCTATCTTGAATCCAGTGGCAAAGTGAGCAAGGGACCCATGTCTTGGCACACCCTGCCAACTTAGGGCGAACAAAGCGATACCAAGGGGGATGATGGACGGAGCGTTTGAGCAAATCAAACACTCACCCCCAGTCAACTGATCTGGGTTTAATCCATCATCATTCTTTAACTCACTCCACCACCCCAGTTCAGACAAGGCCATATGCAAATCAGTCTGACCCTGTGCCTCATGGGAACAGTCCAGCCCGAACTGCCAAGCCATGCCTTCCCTGGCCTGGAAAAAAGCATCCTGGGACCGGTTTCGGGTTCATAACCCTCATCAGCCAGGCTATCTTGAATCCAGTGGCAAAGTGAGCAAGGGACCCAAATCTGGGCATACCCTGCCAACTTAGGGCGAACAAAGTGATACCAAAGGGGATGATGGACGGAGCGTTTGAGCAAATCAAACACTCACCCACAGTCAACTGATCTGGGTTTAATCCATCATCATTCTTTAGCTCACTCCACCACCCCAGTTCAGACATGGCCATATGCAAATCAGTCTTACCCTCTGCCTCATAGGAAAAGTCCAGCCCGAACTGCCAAGCCATGTCTTCCCTGGACCGGAAACAAGCATCCTGGGACCGGTTTTGGGTTCATAACCCTCATCAGCCAGGCTATCTTGAATCCAGTGGCAAAGTGAGCAAGGGACCCACATCTGGGCATACCCTGCCAACTTAGGGCGAACAAAGCGATACCAAAGGGGATGATGGACGGAGCGTTTGAGCAAATCAAACACTCACCCCCAGTCAACTGATCTGGGTTTAATCCATCATCATTCTTTAGCTCACTCCACCACCCCAGTTCAGACATGGCCATATGCAAATCAGTCTGACCCTGTTCCTCATGGGAACAGTCCAGCCAGAACTGCCAAGCCATGTCTTCCCTGGACGGGAAACAAGCATCCTGGGACCGGTTTCGGGTTCATAACCCTCATCAGCCAGGCTATCTTGAATCCAGTGGAAAAGTAAGCAAGGGACCCATGTCTGGGCACACCCTGCCAACTTAGGGCGAACAAAGCGATACCAAAGCGGATGATGGATGGAGCGTTTGAGCAAATCAAACACTCACCCCCAGTCAACTGATCTGGGTTTAATCCATCATCGTTCTTTAGCTCACTCCACCACCCCAGTTCAGACAAGGCCATATGCAAATCAGTCTGACCCTGTGCCTCATGGGAACAGTCCAGCCCGAACTGCCAAGCCATGTCTTCCCTGGACCGGAAACAAGCCTCTAGGACCGCTTTCGGGTTCATAACCCTCATCAGCCAGGCTATCTTGAATCCAGTGGCAAAGTGAGCTAGGGACCCAAATCTGGGCAAACCCTGCCAACTTAGAGCGAACAAAGCGATACCAAAGGGGATGATGGACGGAGCGTTTGAGCAAATCAAACACTCACCCCCAGTCAACTGATCTGGGTTTAATCCATCATCATTCTTTAGCTCACTCCACCACCCCAGTTCAGACATGGCCATATGCAAATCAGTCTGACCCTGTGCCTCATGGGAAAAGTCCAGCCCGAACGGTCAAGCCATGTCTTCCCTGGACCGGAAACAAGCATCCTGGGACCGGTTTCGGGTTCATAACCCTCATCAGCCAGGCTATCTTGAATCCAGTGTCAAAGTGAGCAAGGGACCCAAATCTGGGCCTACCCTGCCAGCTGCCAACTTAGGGCGAACAAAGCGATACTAAAGGGGATGATGGACGTAGCATTTGAGAAAATCAAACACTCACCCCCAGTCAACTGATCTGGGTTTAATCCATCATCATTCTTTAGCTCACTCCACCACCCCATTTCAGACATGGCCATATGCAAATCAGTCTGACCTTGTGCCTCATTGGAAAAGTCCAGCCCGAACTGCCAAGCCATGTCTTCCCTGGACCGGAAACAAGCATCCTGGGACCGGTTTTGGGTTTATAACCCTCATCAGCCAGGCTATCTTGAATCCAGTGGCAAAGTGAGCAAAGGACGCACATCTGGGCATACCCTGCCAACTTAGGGCGAACAAAGCAATACCAAAGGGGATGATGGACGTAGCGTTTGAGCAAATCAAACACTCACCCCCAGTCAACTGATCATGGTTTAATCCATCATCATTCTTTAGCTCACTCCACCACCCCAGTTCAGACATGGCCATATGCAAATCAGTCTGACCCTGTGCCTCATGGGAACAGTCCAGCCCGAACTGCCAAGCCATGCCTTCCCTGGACCGGAAAAAAGCATCCTGGGACCGGTTTCGGGTTCATAACCCTCATCAGCCAGGCTATCTTGAATCCAGTGGCAAAGTGAGCAAGGGACCCAAATCTGGGCATACCCTGCCAACTTAGGGCGAACAAAGTGATACCAAAGGGGATGATGGACGGAGCGTTTGAGCAAATCAAACACTCACCCACAGTCAACTGATCTGGGTTTAATCCATCATCATTCTTTAGCTCACTCCACCACCCCAGTTCAGACATGGCCATATGCAAATCAGTCTTACCCTCTGCCTCATAGGAAAAGTCCAGCCCGAACTGTCAAGCCATGTCTTCCCTGGACCGGAAACAAGCATCCTGGGACCGGTTTTGGGTTCATAACCCTCATCAGCCAGGCTATCTTGAATCCAGTGGCAAAGTGAGCAAGGGACCCACATCTGGGCATACCCTGCCAACTTAGGGCGAACAAAGCGATACCAAAGGGGATGATGGACGGAGCGTTTGAGCAAATCAAACACTCACCCCCAGTCAACTGATCTGGGTTTAATCCATCATCATTCTTTAGCTCACTCCACCACCCCAGTTCAGACATGGCCATATGCAAATCAGTCTGACCCTGTTCCTCATGGGAACAGTCCAGCCAGAACTGCCAAGCCATGTCTTCCCTGGATGGGAAACAAGCTTCCTGGGACCGGTTTCGGGTTCATAACCCTCATCAGCCAGGCTATCTTGAATCCAGTGGAAAAGTAAGCAAGGGACCCATGTCTGGGCACACCCTGCCAACTTAGGGCGAACAAAGCGATACCAAAGCGGATGATGGATGGAGCGTTTGAGCAAATCAAACACTCACCCCCAGTCAACTGATCTGGGTTTAATCCATCATCATTCTTTAGCTCACTCCACCACCCCAGTTCAGACAAGGCCATATGCAAATCAGTCTGACCCTGTGCCTCATGGGAACAGTCCAGCCCGAACTGCCAAGCCATGTCTTCCCTGGACCGGAAACAAGCATCTAGGACCGCTTTCGGGTTCATAACCCTCATCAGCCAGGCTATCTTGAATCCAGTGGCAAAGTGAGCAAGGGACCCAAATCTGGGCAAACCCTGCCAACTTAGGGCGAACAAAGCGATACCAAAGGGGATGATGGACGGAGCGTTTGAGCAAATCAAACACTCACCCCCAGTCAACTGATCTGGGTTTAATCCATCATCATTCTTTAGCTCACTCCACCACCCCAGTTCAGACATGGCCATATGCAAATCAGTCTGACCCTGTGCCTCATGGGAAAAGTCCAGCCCGAACTGCCAAGCCATGTCTTCCCTGGACCGGAAACAAGCATCCTGGGACCGGTTTCGGGTTCATAACCCTCATCAGCCAGGCTATCTTGAATCCAGTGTCAAAGTGAGCAAGGGACCCAAATCTGGGCCTACCCTGCCAACTTAGGGCGAACAAAGCGATTCTAAAGGGGATGATGGACGTAGCATTTGAGCAAATCAAACACTCACCCCCAGTCAACTGATCTGGGTTTAATCCATCATCATTCTTTAGCTCACTCCACCACCCCAGTTCAGACAAGGCCATATGCAAATCAGTCTGACCCTGTGCCTCATGGGAACAGTCCAGCCCGAACTGCCAAGCCATGTCTTCCCTGGACCGGAAACAAGCATCTAGGACCGCTTTCGGGTTCATAACCCTCATCAGCCAGGCTATCTTGAATCCAGTGGCAAAGTGAGCAAGGGACCCAAATCTGGGCATACCCTGCCAACTTAGGGCGAACAAAGTGATACCAAAGGGGATGATGGACGGAGCGTTTGAGCAAATCAAACACTCACCCACAGTCAACTGATCTGGGTTTAATCCATCATCATTCTTTAGCTCACTCCACCACCCCAGTTCAGACATGGCCATATGCAAATCAGTCTTACCCTCTGCCTCATAGGAAAAGTCCAGCCCGAACTGCCAAGCCATGTCTTCCCTGGACCGGAAACAAGCATCCTGGGACCGGTTTTGGGTTCATAACCCTCATCAGCCAGGCTATCTTGAATCCAGTGGCAAAGTGAGCAAAGGACGCACATCTGGGCATACCCTGCCAACTTAGGGCGAACAAAGCAATACCAAAGGGGATGATGGACGTAGCGTTTGAGCAAATCAAACACTCACCCCCAGTCAACTGATCATGGTTTAATCCATCATCATTCTTTAGCTCACTCCACCACCCCAGTTCAGACATGGCCATATGCAAATCAGTCTGACCCTGTTCCTCATGGGAACAGTCCAGCCCGAACTGCCAAGCCATGTCTTCCCTGGACCGGAACAAGCATCTAGGACTGTTTTCGGGTTCATAACCCTCATCAGCCAGGCTATCTTGAATCCAGTGGCAAAGTGAGCAAGGGACCCAAATCTGGGCATACCCTGCCAACTTAGGGCGAACAAAGCGATACCAAAGGGGATGATGGACGGAGCGTTTGAGCAAATCAAACACTCACCCCCAGTCAACTGATCTTGGTTTAATCCATCATCATTCTTTAGCTCACTCCACCAGCCCAGTTCAGACATGGCCATATGCAAATCAGTCTGACCCTGTGCCTCATGGGAAAATTTCAGCCTGAACTGCCAAGCCATGTCTTCCCTGGACCGGAAACAAGCATCTTGGGACCGGTTTCGGGTTCATAACCCTCATCAGCCAGGCTATCTTGAATCCAGTGGCAAAGTGAGCAAGGGACCCACATCTGGGCATACCCTGCCAACTTAGGGCGAACAAAGTGATACCAAAGGGGATGATGGACAGAGCGTTTGAGCAAATCAAACACTCACCCCCAGTCAACTGATCTGGGTTTAATCCATCATCATTCTTTAGCTCACTCGAGCACCCCAGTTCAGACATCGCCATATGCAAATCAGTCTGACCCTGTGCCTCATAGGAAAACTCCAGCGCGAACTGCCAAGCCATGTCTTCCCTGGACCGGAAAAAAGCATCCTGGGACCGGTTTTGGGTTCATTACCCTCATCAGCCAGGCTATCTTGAATCCAGTGGCAAGGTGAGCAAGGGACCCAAATCTGGGCATACCCTGCCAACTTAGGGCGAACAAAGCGATACCAAAGGGGATGATGGACGGAGCGTTTGAGCAAATCAAACACTCACCCACAGTCAACTGATCTGGGTTTAATCCATCATCATTCTTTTGCTCACTCCACCAGCCCAGTTCAGACATGGCCATATGCAAATCAGTCCGACCCTGTTCCTCATTGGAACAGTCCAGCCCGAACTGCCAAGCCATGTCTTCCCTGGACCGGAAACAAGCATCTAGGACCGGTTTCGGGTTCATAACCCTCATCAGCCAGGCTATCTTGAATCCAGTGGCAAAGTGAGCAAGGGACCCAAATCTGGGCAAACCCTGCCAACTTAGGGCGAACAAAGCGATACCAAAGGGGATGATGGACGGAGCGTTTGAGCAAATCAAACACTCACACCCAGTCAACTGATCTGGGTTTAATCCATCATCATTCTTTAGCTCACTCCACCACCCCAGTTCAGACATGGCCATATGCAAATCAGTCTGACCCTGTGCCTCATGGGAAAAGTCCAGCCCGAACTGCCAAGCCATGTCTTCCCTGGACCGGAAACAAGCATCCTGGGACCGGTTTCGGGTTCATAACCCTCATCAGCCAGGCTATCTTGAATCCAGTGGCAAAGTGAGCAAGGGACCCAAATCTGGGCAAACCCTGCCAACTTAGGGCGAACAAAGCGATACCAAAGGGGATGATGGACGGAGCGTTTGAGCAAATCAAACACTCACCCCCAGTCAACTGATCTGGGTTTAATCCATCATCATTCTTTAGCTCACTCCACCACCCCAGTTCAGACATGGCCATATGCAAATCAGTCTGACCCTGTGCCTCATGGGAAAAGTCCAGCCCGAACTGCCAAGCCATGTCTTCCCTGGACCGGAAACAAGCATCCTGGGACCGGTTTCGGGTTCATAACCCTCATCAGCCAGGCTATCTTGAATCCAGTGTCAAAGTGAGCAAGGGACCCAAATCTGGGCCTACCCTGCCAACTTAGGGCGAACAAAGCGATACTAAAGGGGATGATGGACGTAGCATTTGAGCAAATCAAACACTCACCCCCAGTCAACTGATCTGGGTTTAATCCATCATCATTCTTTAGCTCACTCCACCACCCCATTTCAGACATGGCCATATGCAAATCAGTCTGACCTTGTGCCTCATTGGAAAAGTCAAGCCTGAACTGCCAAGCCATGTCTTCCCTGGACCGGAAACAAGCATCCTGGGACCGGTTTTGGGTTTATAACCCTCATCAGCCAGGCTATCTTGAATCCAGTGGCAAAGTGAGCAAAGGACGCACATCTGGGCATACCCTGCCAACTTAGGGCGAACAAAGCAATACCAAAGGGGATGATGGACGTAGCGTTTGAGCAAATCAAACACTCACCCCCAGTCATCTGATCATGGTTTAATCCATCATCATTCTTTAGCTCACTCCACCACCCCAGTTCAGACATGGCCATATGCAAATCAGTCTGACCCTGTTCCTCATGGGAACAGTCCAGCCCGAACTGCCAAGCCATGTCTTCCCTGGACCGGAACAAGCATCTAGGACCGTTTTCGGGTTCATAACCCTCATCAGCCAGGCTATCTTGAATCCAGTGGCAAAGTGAGCAAGGGACCCAAATCTGGGCATACCCTGCCAACTTAGGGCGAACAAAGCGATACCAAAGGGGATGATGGACGGAGCGTTTGAGCAAATCAAACACTCACCCCCAGTCAACTGATCTGGGTTTAATCCATCATCATTCTTTAGCTCACTCCACCAGCCCAGTTCAGACATGGCCATATGCAAATCAGTCTGACCCTGTGCCTCATGGGAAAATTTCAGCCCGAACTGCCAAGCCATGTCTTCCCTGGACCGGAAACAAGCATCTTGGGACCGGTTTCGGGTTCATAACCCTCATCAGCCAGGCTATCCTGAATCCAGTGGCAAAGTGAGCAAGGGACCCACATCTGGGCATACCCTGCCAATTTAGGGCGAACAAAGTGATACCAAAGGGGATGATGGACAGAGCGTTTGAGCAAATCAAACACTCACCCCCAGTCAACTGATCTGGGTTTAATCCATCATCATTCTTTAGCTCACTCGAGCACCCCAGTTCAGACATCGCCATATGCAAATCAGTCTGACCCTGTGCCTCATAGGAAAACTCCAGCGCGAACTGCCAAGCCATGTCTTCCCTGGACCGGAAAAAAGCATCCTGGGACCGGTTTTGGGCTCATTACCCTCATCAGCCAGGCTATCTTGAATCCAGTGGCAAGGTGAGCAAGGGACCCAAATCTGGGCATACCCTGCCAACTTAGGGCGAACAAAGCGATACCAAAGGGGATGATGGACGGAGCGTTTGAGCAAATCAAACACTCACCCACAGTCAACTGATCTGGGTTTAATCCATCATCATTCTTTTGCTCACTCCACCAGCCCAGTTCAGACATGGCCATATGCAAATCAGTCCGACCCTGTTCCTCATTGGAACAGTCCAGCCCGAACTGCCAAGCCATGTCTTCCCTGGACCGGAAACAAGCATCTAGGACCGGTTTCGGGTTCATAACCCTCATCAGCCAGGCTATCTTGAATCCAGTGTCAAAGTGAGCAAGGGACCCAAATCTGGGCATACCCTGCCAACTTAGGGCGAACAAAGCGATACTAAAGGGGATGATGGACGTAGCATTTGAGCAAATCAAACACTCACCCACAGTCAACTGATCTGGGTTTAATCCATCATCATTCTTTTGCTCACTCCACCAGCCCAGTTCAGACATGGCCATATGCAAATCAGTCTGACCCTGTGCCTCATGGGAAAAGTCCAGCCCGAACTGCCAAGCCATGTCTTCCCTGGACCGGAAACAAGCATCCTGGGACCGGTTTCGGGTTCATAACCCTCATCAGCCAGGCTATCTTGAATCCAGTGTCAAAGTGAGCAAGGGACCCAAATCTGGGCATACCCTGCCAACTTAGGGCGAACAAAGCGATACTAAAGGGGATGATGGACGTAGCATTTGAGCAAATCAAACACTCACCCCCAGTCAACTGATCTGGGTTTAATCCATCATCATTCTTTAGCTCACTCCACCACCCCAGTTCAGACATGGCCATATGCAAATCAGTCTGACCTTGTGCCTCATAGGAAAAGTCCAGCCCGAACTGCTAAGCCATGTCTTCCCTGGACCGGAAACAAGCATCCTGGGACCGGTTTTGGGTTTATAACCCTCATCAGCCAGGCTATCTTGAATCCAGTGGCAAAGTGAGCAAAGGACCCACATCTGGGCATACCCTGCCAACTTAGGGCGAACAAAGCGATACCAAAGGGGATGATGGACATAGCGTTTGAGCAAATCAAACACTCACCCCCAGTCAACTGATCATGGTTTAATCCATCATCATTCTTTAGCTCACTCCACCACCCCAGTTCAGACATGGCCATATGCAAATCAGTCTGACCCTGTTCCTCATGGGAACAGTCCAGCCCGAACTGCCAAGCCATGTCTTCCCTGGACCGGAAACAAGCATCTAGGACCGGTTTCGGGTTCATAACCCTCATCAGCCATGCTATCTTGAATCCAGTGGCAAAGTGAGCAAGGGACCCAAATCTGGGCATACCCTGCCAACTTAGGGCGAACAAAGCGATACCAAAGGGGATGATGGACGGAGCGTTTGAGCAAATCAAACACTCACCCCCAGTCAACTGATCTGGGTTTAATCCATCATCATTCTTTAGCTCACTCCACCACCCCAGTTCAGACATGGCCATATGCAAATCAGTGTGACCCTGTGCCTCATGGGAAAATTCCAGCCCGAACTGCCAAGCCATGTCTTCCCTGGACCGGAAAAAAGCATCCTGGGACCGGTTTTGAGTTCATTACCCTCATCAGCCAGGCTATCTTGAATCCAGTGGCAAAGTGAGCAAGGGACCCAAATTTGGGCATACCCTGCCAACTTAGGGCGAACAAAACTGTACCAAAGGGGATGATGGATGGAGCGTTTGAGCAAATCAAACACTCACCCACAGACAACTGATCTGGGTTTAATCCATCATCATTCTTTAGCTCACTCCACCACCCCAGTTCAGACATGGCCATATGCAAATCAGTCTGACCCTGTTCCTCATGGGAACAGTCCAGCCCGAACTGCCGTGCCATGTCTTCCCTGGACCGGAAACAAGCATCCTGGGACCGGTTTCGGGTTCATAACCCTCATCAGCCAGGCTATCTTGAATCCAGTGGCAAAGTGAGCAAGGGACCCACATCTGGGCATACCCTGCCAACTTAGGGCGAACAAAGCGATACCAAAGGGGATGATGGACGGAGCGTTTGAGCAAATCAAATACTCACCCCCAGTCAACTGATCTGGGTTTAATCCATCATCATTCTTTAGCTCACTCCACCACCCCAGATCAGACAAGGCAATATGCAAATCAGTCTGACCCTGTGCCTCATGGGAACAGTCCAGCCCGAACTGCCAAGCCATGTCTTCCCTGGACCGGAAACAAGCATCTAGGACCGCTTTCGGGTTCATAACCCTCATCAGCCAGGCTATCTTTAATCCAGTGGCAAAGTGAGCAAGGGACCGAAATCTGGGCATACCCTGCCAACTTAGGGCGAACAAAGCGATACTAAAGGGGATGATGGACGGAGCGTTTGAGCAAATCAAACTCACCCCCAGTCAACTGATCTGGGTTTAATCCAAAGCCTGAAACCGGTCCTAGGATGCTTGGTTCCAGTCCAGGGAGGATCTGGCTTGGCAGTTCGGGCTGGACTGTTTCCATGGGGCACAGGGTGAAGACTGATTTGCATATGGATTTAGGCCCAGATCTCTGTACTGTTGTTTTTGCATCTGTCACCCTGGGTGGGACGGGTATGCTCAGATGTGAGTCCCGTGCTCTCCATGCCACTGGAATCAAGCTATCCTGGCTGATGAGGGCTGAAAGCCCAAAATCGGTCCTAGGATGCTTGTTTCCAGTCCAGGGAGGACCTGGCTTGGCAGTTCGGGCTGGACTGTTCCCATGGGGCACAGGGTCACGACTGATTTGCATATGGCTGGGTTCAAACTGGAATGGCATGGTGAGCAAAAAACCGATGGATTTAGGCCCAGATCTCTGTACTAGGGTGAATGTATGACATTGTTCTACATTCTGTCCATCAACTGTTGTTTTTGCATCTGTCACCCTGGGTGGGACGGGTATGCTCAGATGTGAGTCCCGTGCTCTCCATGCCACTGGATTCAAGCTATCCTGGCTGATGGGGGCTGAAAGCCCGAAATCGGTCCTAGGATGCTTGTTTCCAGTCCAGGGAGGATGTGGCTTGGCAGTTCGGGCTGGACTGTTCCCATGGGGCACAGGGTCACGACTGATTTGCATATGGCTGTGTTCAAACTGGAATGGCATTGTGAGAAAAAAAAACGATGGATTTAGGCCCAGATCTCTGTACTGGGGTGAATGCATGACATTGTTCCACATTCTGTCCATCAACTGTTGTTTTTACATCTTTCTTTGGCACTTCTCCAGGTCCCTGTCCTGCAGCTCGGCTCTCTGTGATTTGCATTCAGGGTGTCTCCAGTTCTTGGCCAGTGTACAGGAATGTGCCCAGCACATGGACTCTGTTTTGATTTTAGCCTTCACTCCCATTCTCTACTTTTATTTGAATTAATTTTGTTGATATAGTTGTTGCCTGTGTTTGCTTTATTGCTATTGTTTTCGTTTCACTAAGTTCAGTTTATGAGCAGTTCCTGAGGGCTTTCCTTGAGGTTTGATTACTCTAGATTTCTCCTATGCAACATGGAGTTTTGAGTGCTTCTCTTGGTCTGACTGTCTCACATTGGTGCTGGTTTTTCAGCACCAGCTTGTTGTAAATGATTTTGTTTTGGTCCAGTGGCCTATAGGATTCTGCCTTTGTCTTGTCTTTTCTTTGGATTTTCTTTGGTGTTCTTGGTGTTAATGTCCTGTCTGCTGTGCCTTCTCCACCATTTCGATTTTTGGAGCTACATTTCTTGTTGGAGGGGCTTCAATTCTGGCTTAATTGTGGGTTGCTTCTCTCAGGTCTGGAGATGTTTCTCTTCTTTTCTGACAGATGCATTTTCTTGGATCCTCGGGCAAAGCCCCACTTGGGGGTTGTCCCGTCACAGTTCTGATTTGCTTGACTGGATCTTTTAAGGTTCCGGTTCAGGGTAAGCTTCTCTGCCATGGTTTATATGGTCCTGGGTGGTCCATAGCTAGCTTGTGAACCCCTTTTTACCATGCTCTTTCATCTTCTTCTTCAGCTTCTTCTGGCCAAGGTTAGTTGTAACCTTTTGATTGACACCATCTTCCCAGGTTCATGCATGCCTGCTACTTCCAGTGATTGCTGTGTCCACTTTGAGGCACAATGGTTTACTGTATCCTATCCTGTGACTGCAATGGCTCGCCTGCATTTATTCTTTGAGCAGTCTGCTTTCTTTGGGAAGGTCCTTTATACCTGGTTGCTCAGTGGTCAGGCTGCTTTCCTGAAGGAGTGCCCCGTTGGCTGCATGGCTGTCTCTGACTTCCACTCTCTATGCTTCATTAGCCCATCTCTGGTGCATTGCTGGTGATTTGTTGGTCCTCTGTGGTGCCCACCTGTCTGTTAAGATGTCACATGTTGCCCTGTGTGCACTAATCCTGCTACTTCCATAATGGGCTTCTGTATGGTTGCTTTTAGTAAAGCCTGCATTCTTCCTCCTTATTTTATTATCTATGCTTGTTTTCTGTCTATCGCTTGGTCCTTTCCTAGGGGATTAGTCTGCAGGGTTCTATGACAGAATACCGTGGACAACAATATTGACCCACCAGAATATCGTTAAAATAATATTGATAACAAAAATATCACCATCCCCTACTTAACCAAAGTAATAGAAATATCAATGACAAAAATATTGCAGACAAAAATATCAAACATACAAATATAAAAACACAAAATACCGTCCACTATTTAAATATACAGACAATATAAAAAATATGAAAACATGCAGTATCGGCTACAATACTATCATAAAATGTAAGGGGAAAATAATATTTGAAATAAAACTCCTTTTGAAATATAAAAATTAACAATAAACTCCCCATATAATTAATAATGAATTAGAACAAGTATAAAGTATTTACATATATACCTATATCTATTAGCCATACATTTACTAATAAATACATTAAAAAACAATATTACAATAAAAATAACAACATACATTAAAAAGATGTAAAAACATTTAACATTTGAAATAAATGAATAATACAAAAATGCAACATACACACATATTTAAAATTAAAATAGAAACACTAGTTCACATCCATCAAAACGAGGAAATAAGTGAAAACAATTCAAAATATACACAAAGCACTCATTCAAATTGACTGTAAAACAAACTAACCAATAGAAATATAATTCATTGAACACTACAAAAAAGCACAAAATCATACTATTATTATTGTTCATAGGAACAACTTTACAACTGCAAGAAAAAGACAGTGTACCAGACTACACAAATCAGAGCCAGAAGTAAGACTCCAACAAAAAGGAGCTTTACCAGTCAGTTTAAAAAAAAATCTAGATGAACTACAATGTTATCCAACATAATTTTTAAATTCAAATGTATAAATAAATTGTTAAACTCTCCCTTTAGTTATGTATATTAAGTCTTAGAGGTTGATTTTGATAGCGGTCGGACCACACACCGACAGGCCGTCCGTGGATGTCTGACCGTGGACAGCCATTTCGTCTGACTGCTGCAGTTGAATTCTTGCGGTCGGACCCATAGTGGGCGGAGTCCAGATCACTGCTTCTGACAGAATCTTGGATCCCGACCGGGCAGCGGTCGGAGACATGGCCCTGAATGAAAGCAGTGGCAAACAAGTCACAGCCGCCGGGATTTGGATATCCCTTCCCGACAGCCTATTTATGGTGGGGAAACCGCGAGCTGCTCTGTGTATGGAGAACCCTTCTGTACTTCATGGGAGTGGCTGTTGAGGGAGGCACATGGGAAAATTGGCTGGTTCCTCTCAATACGGTCTTGATAAGAGGAACAGATCTAGAACTAATCTCCAGCAGTTGCTTCAGTAACTCTGTAAGGCCACCTATCATAGCTCTCACAACCCCCACTTCTGCTCTCAGGTCGCTAATAAGCAGGTAGGTGTTCCGATCTTGGTCTTGGAGATTTTGCACCAGGTCGCTTGTTGCCTCTAATGCTGGTTGCATATAACCATCCTTTGGGTCAGTGTTTGAATCTAAGAGAGGGGAGTATCTGCTGCTATATTGAATCCCTAAATCAGGCTGACTCATGGCACAAATTCCAGTTGGTGGTGAGTGAACTCTCACAGTATGGCACACAGCTCTCTGTTTGCTAGGGATAGAGTTCTTACTCTTTACTCTGCTAAACATTTTTGGAATAGCCAGCATAGTGCTGGAGTTGGTATTATTATTGGAAGGAGCTCTGCTAGCCAAAATACCAGTTGCATAACGAAACTTGAGAAGCCCCCTCTGCAAAGTGCATGGAGGGGTCCCCTTCCGGACTTACTTGTGAGCTCTCAGGCTGGGGTACTGCCCTGAGGGGGCCCACCTGGAGCTCAAGGCCCCTGCAGTGCAGGGGATGCGCCACTGCAAAAAACATAGGGAAGGTAATGCTTGGGTGTCAAAAATACCTTCACATTCGTCTAACAAACAATCAAGTTGGTCTAAAACACAATTACTACCAGCAGGTTTGGCCATTTCCTTACATTTTTTCCCGTTCCCAGCTACCCCACCTCCTGTGCCCGCCACAGCTGTCCTTTTCCCCATAGCTTATGCAACCCGGTTCATGGGGCAGACTACTCCAACTCTCTTATCCCACTGGGGGTCCTTATCCCACCCCAGGAGAGCAACAACAGAGAGCAGAAAATTTAGGAGTCCACCAATGTCTCCCGAATAATGTCCCGCATCGATACTAAGTAACTTAGCCTTACAAATACTATCAAATTGTTAGAGGATTATGAGTGATTAGACCAGGAAAAGAAAACAAGAAAAAAAAGAAAAATTCAGCAATCTTCATGCAAAACTAAGTGGGAGTTCATAGGTGAGGAATTGAAGGTGGACAGATTGGATATAGCTTTGGTATGACAAATCAGAAACAATATGCGCACACCCTCCTCCTGAGCCTGGCGTAGAATTGTAAGACACAATACCTTGAAGTTGTGGCTGCTGACCCCAAAAGACCTCCAGAGTCCGAAGCGAAGGGGGGCAATGATGGGCAAGGATGGGCCCGCCCTTGGCCCGCGTGAGTCCTACACAGCGGAGGTCGAGGCAGAGCAATAAGTGTGAGGTGCCCATGCCTCTGCCCAGCAGCTGTGGTGGATTGCAGGCTTCGGTGCATCCAGGGACCGGGAGTCCTACAAGGGTGGAGTGTGCAGGAGAAACATGGCGGCAGCAGGCTGACTGCCGCGGTGCTCCGTTCTGACCCTTTCATGAGTGCCACGGCTTTTCGTTCGCTTTTGTCCGCTAGCGCATGTTTTTTGAGAAATGCGGTGTAGCTTTTGAAAAAGCTAACGTGGATTTTTACTAGATAATTTCCCATTTACCTGCGAGTTTTGTTGACCAGGCTTTTTGTTTTTTGTATCCCCCGGCTCAGCCTCGATGTGCCTGGTTGTCGGAGTGGAGGCGGTAGGCTTGGAGGTTGACGGCAGGAAACGCCCAGTGAGAGAGCAGCGGGCGTCGGAGCTGCTGCGCTGGAGCCAGGCCGCCCTGGAGCTCCGGAGGGCCAGACACATACGGAGTCTCCGTAGAGACTCCCGTACCAGCAAAAGTGCAGATAGTTTGTTCGCTCCCAGCGCCTCCAACGCCGCACCAAGCCTCTCAAATACGGGAGTTTACACCAGATTGCCTGCGAGAGGACGGCTACAGGACGACGTGGCTGACAGCATAACGGAGGTGAAGGGAAGGAGGGAGGAAGCGAGCTGGAAGTTTTTGAAACATCCCCTTTGTATATGAAAGCAGCAGAGTCGCAAAAAGCAAGTGAAAGCCAAAGTAAGGGTTCAGCGAAAGGGCTGGGAAAGGGGAAGTATCCCCGCAAAAAGAGGGGCAAGGGGGGGAGTCGTCCTTAGTGGAGAAGTCCTTAGTTAAGGCTTCAGTAGGTTCAGTAGCTTCAGCAGCTGGTTCTGGGGGGCCTTCTCAAGTCCTCACTCGACTACCTTTCGACCAAACCCTAGTAAAAACGTCTTCGTACCTCTCGGCAGAGGTGAAGGCTAAAAGGGGAAGAAAGTGCAGTAAGGCGGCAAAACCTCCCCCAGCTCCTAGCTCAAAGATTACTCCCTCGCTGCGTTCTTTCTTTAAAGTGGTCCCGCAGGTGTTAGAAATAGGTCAAGACTGCCTGTTGATGGAAAACAATCCTACTGAGCTATATACGGAAAATAGTGGAATGGCATCTCTGGTGCAAGACCTCCCTAGCGGATCAGTGGGACTAACTTCGATTGTAGATTT